>NC_141239.1:2432500-3032500 GCF_054856555.1 Leptonotus elevatus | reverse complement strand
GCAAAGATGTCTTGATGGTGTTTAATAGGTGTCCCTGTTGCAGTCATGTAGTCATTTCTTTGCCATTCTGCCATGGTGGTGTGCACAACCACATGTGCATACGCAGAGTCAGTGTAAATGTTTCCAGTCTTTCCTTGTGCTATCTTTAGTGAAGTTGTTACAGCCACTATTTACACAGGAAACCTTTTTAACACATTCTCTTCCTCAGATACGAGGAAGAAAGAATCTTCAAACGTTCCGTCACATTTAGTACACTCATCAAGCTTTACTGAGTAAGTTAATACAGTTATGACTACATCGAAACAGTTATAACTAAAATCAAAACAGTTATAATTAAATTGAAACAACAAAATGTCAACAACTGCAACATAATTGATTAAATCTCAGCGTGTGAATAAACTCGTTTCGGTGCGCGTTGATGTTTCTCACCCTACTTAGCTTAGCTTAGTTTAGCACAGAGAGAAGCACATAACACGTCGTCAAGAAGAGATCAAGTGTGAAAAATAGCTTAAAAAAATAGATTATCCAGAATATTTTATAAAAGAAAAAAATATTGTTTGAAAATTTTTCAGACATAGCTAATAATTTAAATGAGAATTTTGTTAATGTTGGCAGTAATTTGGCAGAAGAAATCCCTGAGCCACAAAACAAATGTCAAATAGATCAGCACATTAAAAATAATGCATCCACTATGTGGCTTAATGCGGTTAATGATACATTCATTTCCTTTAATTTATTTTATTTATTTATTTATTTTTGCCTCTTCTGGTTGTGGCAGCTGGTCCACAACAGCTGTCAATCATTGTTCAAAATGGCTGCACGAAGACCATTTTGGGACGCGTGACGTCAACGTCAGGATCTCCATGTGCAGTGCTGCAATACTCCTGGTTGGGAAACACTGCATTAGACAACCTAATCCAAAATAGTGTTGAAGGCCCGATTTGACTGACACGAGACAGGCTAAGAGTTGGCCCCTCTGCATTGAGCAAACTAATGTTCACAAAAGCAAATACTTTTTTCAATTTCTTTTAAAGTAATATAATTTTATGTGCATGGCTGTACAGAGTACCGTAAAATCGTGTTTCTAAATAAAAATGCGCGGTTCAATTTGCAGATGGCGACATCTGTCGGTGACTTGATGACAGCGCTCCATACACGATCGAAGCTTCCAGCAGCCAATCATATCGCAGTGTGGGCGTGTCCTCGACTTCTCGCACGTCTCCTTTCGCTTCTTCACGACACCAGACGCCCTCCGCTAAATTAATCTTTCCGATTTGGTGCTGAACTGACTGCAGCCTCCACACAGGACGCCCATCGCTACTTTGAAGGACTACAACATCATTTATTAAGTCTTTGTGGCCGGATCAACTCGTCTCGGTGCACGTTGAAGATTCGCGGCTTAGTTAGCTTAGCTTATTTTAGCTTGCTAGCCGCTAACAAGGAGGCACGTTTGGTAATCGCGACACATCGACAACGAGACATCAAGTGTGACTTTTTGGGCGTTATTGTGCCAACATGTGTGCAAGAACGACACCGAAGTACGAGGAGGAACTTTTTGGAGTAAAAGAAGAGAAGGAGCAACATCTTCGACTTCAACTGCTGGGCAATGTTTGCACGCAGCCTCGTGTTGTGCTACGCAGAGCAGGTTTGTACACTTCTTAGCTCGCCTACTTCGTGAAGAACTTATTTCTATCGTTAAAATAATATCCATGTGTTTGTAGTTCAATAGAATCCTACAGAGCCCCAAAGGCTAGTGATGAATACATGGGTATGAACTGAACTACGTAAACAGGCAGAACAAAAAAGGAGGAGTGGCTCTGTATGTTGATGAAGGATTAGAATACAAAAAAAGTGGAGAAGATGAATGCCATTATTCTGGAAATTTGTATGGAAAAAAGGGAAGAATATATTGGTTGGTTGTGTATACAGAGCTCTGGGGTCTGATATTGAATTATTTAATAATTGTAGGGAAAGAATGTTTTCCAGCGATAAAAAAACAAGGACGTGTTAGTTTGCAGGGATTTCAATTTGGATCTTTTAAATCCTAATAAGCATGAACTAACTGATGAATTTATCGATGTAATGTTTAGTAAGAGTTTATTTCCTTTAATCACAAAACCAAGCAGGGTAACATCTTATTCCGCCACACTAATTGATAATATATTTACTCACTGTATGGATAATACCTCGATTTGTGGATTACTTCTGAATGACATCAGTGATCATCTGCGACTGTTTGTGAGGTATGATTGGAATTTTGTTATTGTCTGTGAATCTTAATGTGTTTAACTATAAAATAATAAGAACAGAAGAATCTATTGACAGCTTAAGAAATGAATTACTGATAACAGAGAGAATAGTATACGAGGAGACTGACATTAACAAATCATATGAAACATTCCTGCGAATATTTAAAGCATTATTTGATAAGCATATTGTCCAATAAAATGTTACTACCAGAAGAAAAGATACACAGAAAAAACATGGATCACGAAAGGGCTACAAAATGCATGCAAAAAAAAGAACACATTATACAGGAAATTCTTAAAATTAAGAACTGTAGAAGCAGAACAGAAATATAAGATAAGTTCATTAATATTATGAGAAAATCTAAGAAAGATTACTATAATTGGACAAGAATAAAACCCAAAAAAGTGATATGGAACTTCTCAAACATTTTAGACATTTTTTTTGCAAATTTTCTAGATTATTTCATTGAAGAGTATGAATTGATAAATGACAGTTAATATGGATTGAGACCAAAGAGGTCCACATGGAAGAAATAACCAGTTCTCTGGACCCCACAAAAAATGTAGCAGGAGTATTTGTAGATTTAAAAAAGGCATTTGACACAATAGATCATCATGTACGAGTTAGGAAACTTGAAAAATATGGAATTAAATGAGTTACGGCAAAATAACCACCGCAGATTGTTTATCTTGGCCGAACAATACGCGGCCGCTTCAGTATGATCTAACCACCGTCTGCTCTTTTTCCCTTTCTATAAGGAGTGCATCTAATCAAGAGTGCGAAAAAATACGGACAACCCGTAACAGTTGGCAGCTCTGCAACAACAGTTATTAGAACAATCAATAAAATCTTAAACTATTTCTTGTGCTACTCAGCCAGCTTCTGGAATGGAAATGACTACATGTTGTTTTATGTCAGCGGCACATCAGTTTAGTAGGTATAGCGTTAGCGTTTTAATTAGCGATGTTGAGAGGAATTTGTCCTAAAACCCTTAGTCAGGATTGATTGTTTTGTTTTCGTGCTACTACTAGCATTCTCTGCTAGCGACATGTCATGATTACGTGAAGAAGTGCAGACTTATAACCAGGGTTGGAAGGGTTGCTTTTAAGGGTCTCATATTATTCTTTCAACATTCTAAAATACTTCTCAAATGTGTAAAAGACATGTCTGTGACATGCATTCATCAAAATTGACTTTGGATCTAATATTTTTGCTGTCCCTCAATCAGCCAAGAAAAACGCTCTGTTCAAAACAGCCTGTTTTAGGGTTGTGTCACTTTTATGTAAATAGCTGCACCAGGCCATGTCTAAGCCACACCCTTCTCTCTCGAAGGAGCAGTGGTTTCTGTCATGGTAGTGATAGAAAACGTTCTTTGTTTTCTTGCGTGTTAAAATAAAACTCAAAGTTGAGATCGGTGAAGAGGTTTTCTTGCAAGAGATTTTTATTCAGAAATTTCTGATGCCATGAAGGATCCTTACTGAATCAGCATTGGTTCCTAAATGGGCTCATCCCAACTTATACAAAAACAGTGTTTACAGAAAATAGTCTCCCCCTCCTGTCTCCTGTCCTTGTGGGAAGAGTGAAATACAAAAACAGATAATAAATCTTCAGCTCGTATCTTAGTCCACTCCAGATGTAGGAAAATAATTGGTCCCGGCACTTCTTGGACCGGATAATTTATGGACAGAAACTCTGCTTGCACTTTCAAACATATACTCCTTTAGATAAGAACAGAAACCTTATTAGACATTCCTTTCCCAGGGAATGGAACAAAGACACTATACATCGAATAACATTTGAATTAACTGTTTTCTTATTACTACACAGCTATAACTAAATTCAAAACGGTTAAAATATCAATTGAAACAGTAAAAAATGTTAACAATGTTAACAGTAGCCATGTGCTAATGTTGTGAATGGCAGCGACTGGCCATGGCAGCTGAAGAAAAGAAAAATACAGACATGTCTCTTACACATTTGAGAACTATTTCAATATGTGGAAAAGTGGCATAACGTTTTACCATAAGGAAAAGTCGCATAACGTTACTACAGAGACTATGTTGTAGCGTTAGTTTGTGATTGTTTAGGCAACGGTTATTTTTGCCGTAACCGGCAAATCTCCCACAAACGTTATTTTTGCGTGCAATGTCTCAGATTTGCCGTGAATGCTTGTAGACATTTACAAGCGGTTATGAATAAAACAAATGTGCACATTTAGGCCGTTTCGTCGGGACCACTTAGCGGCCGGTTAGAAACAATAATACACAACATCAAGGCGCGCTAGAGATTTGACTTAACTCGACCAAATGTATGTTTGCCTTCTTGTGTCCCGCAGACGTTGGTGAGAAATGTCTTCGTCCTGAGGAACAGGTGGTGAAGTCTCCTCATGTGAAACAGGAGGAAGAAGAGCATCCTTACATCAAAGAGGAAGAAAAGCCCCTTTTCGTCAAAGAGGAGGAGTTTGAGGATGATGTCACCAACTCACCACTGACCTTTGCCCCTTTTAAGAGTAAAGATGAAGTCATGGGTGAGAGTGAGGAGGACAGAGGGGCGGAGCCTCCAAGCAGCTCAACTCCTCAACACATGGAGACAGAAGGTGATGCAGACCAATGGGGATCATCACTAGCACAAAGTGATGACATAAGGTCACAGTCTGCTGAAACTGACGATGATGAATACGCTAAAGGTGATCATGCTGACAACAACCGCTGCAAATGTTCTCAGTGTGCGAAAACATTCAGTTCAAAATGGAATTTGAAAGTTCACCTGAGAAAACACACTGGAGAAATACCTTTTTCTTGCTCAGACTGCGGCAAAAGCTTCTCTCAGAAGGGAAATTTAACAAAACACACAAGAACCCACACTGGAGAAAAAGCTTTTGCCTGCCCAGACTGTGGCAAAAGCTTCTCTCACAAGGGAAATTTAAAAATACACAAAAGAACACACACTGGAGACAAACCTTTTTCCTGCTCAGACTGCGGCAAACACTTCTCACTAAAGTCAGATTTAACAATACACAAAAGAACACACACTGGAGAAAAACCTTTTTCCTGCCCAGACTGTGGCAAAAGCTTCTATGACAAGAGAACTTTAACAATACACAAAAGCACACACACTGGAGAGAAACCTTTTACCTGCTCAGACTGTGGCAAAAGCTTCTCTCATAAATCAACTTTAACAAGACACACAAAAAAGCACACTGGAGAAAAACCTTTTTCCTGCCCAGACTGTGGCAAAAGCTTCTCTCGGAAGGGACATTTAAAAATACACAAAAGAACACACACTGGAGAAAAACCTTTTTCCTGCCCAGACTGTGGCAAAAGCTTCTCTCACAAGGGAAATTTAAAAATACACAAAAGAACACACACTGGAGAAAAACCTTTTTCCTGCTCAGACTGCGGCAAACACTTCTCACTGAAGTCAGATTTAACAAAACACACAAGAAGACACACTGGAGAAAAACCATTTACCTGCTCAGACTGTGGCAAAAGCTTCTCTGACAAGAGTACTTTAACAATACACAAAAGAACACACACTGGAGAAAAACCTTTTTCCTGCCCAGACTGTGGCAAAAGCTTCTATGACAAGAGAACTTTAACAATACACAAAAGCACACACACTGGAGAGAAACCTTTTACCTGCTCAGACTGTGGCAAAAGCTTCTCTCATAAATCAACTTTAACAAGACACACAAAAAAGCACACTGGAGAAAAACCTTTTTCCTGCCCAGACTGTGGCAAAAGCTTCTCTCAGAAGGGACATTTAAAAATACACAAAAGAACACACACTGGAGAAAACCCTTTTTCCTGCCCAGACTGTGGCCAAAGCTTCTCTAACAAGGGAAATTTAACAAGACACACAAGAACCCACACTGGAGAAAAACCTTTTTCCTGCCCAGACTGCGGCAAACACTTCTCACGAAAGTCAGTTTTAAAAATACACACAAGAACCCACACTGGATAAAAACCTTTTTCCTGCTCAGACTGTGGCAAAAGCTTCTGTGACAAGGGACAATTAAAAAGCCACTCAAGAACACATGCTGGGAAGAAACCATTTAGTTGCAGTGTTTGTGCTAAAAGATTCTCTAGTAAAAAGCTTGTTGAGACACACAAGTGTGCTGGTGAGAAAAGCAGCGATCTTTAAAGCTTAAAAAGATGAAGGGAGTGAGTCTGGTGTGCTGTAAAAGTGTAAATGATTTTGAATAAAATAGAGAGGGAGGAAATAAGTGATCCTGCTTATTTAAAAAATGTTCAGACTTAGAAATTAATAAGTCTTTGATTTTTATGGCAACTTTATTTTAACAGTGATAGACAGAATATCAGAAACAAATTGAAAGAATGACATGGGGGGGGTTTGCATTTTCTTGAGGGAGATCATTAACCAGCTCCTCTCGTGTCGTCCTTCGCTGATCTCGACCTTTTTCATATTGATTGAGACCCCACGAGCTGATATCTTGCATGGAGCCCCCCAGAACCCAAAATTTTGCAGCAACAAAACTTAAAGGGGAAGTCAAGCCAAAATGTTTTTGACAATATGTTGTATGTGCCTCCACTAGTCTAAAGACGGCATTCAGGTTAATATTGCGTTTATCTTGAACATTGCTCCAGTTCCAAGTGTCAGCGGCTACGACAATGACCTCAAATCATGTCGGATATCTTTTGCAGTGAAAAAGTATTTGCCCTCCTCTCAAATTCTCACTTTTATTGCAGTTTTCCCACTTGAATGATTAAAATCATCAAACAAATGTCAATATCAAAGATAATAATAAGTGGAGATTTTATTTTTTAAGGACAAAACACTATTCAAAGCTGCCTGGCCCTGTCAAAAGTATTCACGTTCATTACGTTCATAGATATGAGGGTTTCAGAAGACTTAAGAAGAATCAACTCCAGCTTTACTTAAAAGTGTAAACGTAATGCTTTCAAAGCTACTCAAACTATAAACTATGAATATGAAATGTTTTTAAAGTTTTCTTTTAATGTGTTTAAACGCCAATGTATGCTTTAGTAATATTGTAAGCTACTTTTGTTTTCTCTGCTTTGCTTCCGAATGTCGTTAACGGTTGTGTTTGTTGACGTTTGTAGGTGTTGTGTATTTGCTTATGTGAAGCACATTGAGTTGCCTTGTGTATGAAATAGAAATAAAATATAGAAGAAAAAGCCACCTTGCCATTTTCCCAAATTAGCGTGGAAAATACCTTCAGGGACACACAAAGCCAGATGTGCAGTATGGCCACGTTCGGAGTGTTTTAAGTCTCGGCTTAAGACCCACTTTTATTCCTTGGCTTTTAGTTCAGCATGAATTGTGTGGTCCGCGTGGTATTTTATTTAATTTGATTATTATTTCATTTTTATTATTATTTTTGGGGGGGTTTAAATATATATATTTTTGTATTTATTCCTTTATTTTACTTATTGTATTTTAGTAATTTATTGACTTTTTTAAAATTATTGTTGGTTTTTACTAGATTTCATGTGTATGTATGATAGTATGTGGATCTCAATGTGCAGCACTTTGGAAACACTTGTTTATAAAATGTGCTATAGACAAAGCGGATTGGATTAGATTAAAAGTGATCACGTTACGTAAACCGGCAGTACAATGCAAATGCAATACATTTGTACTTCTGAGCATTAGGGGAGCGTAAGATATGATAAGTGTGCTCGACTCGAAGTGCAATGGCGTGTCATCACTAACCTTTATTAGAAGGTAAGTGTTGCATTCAAACCTTGCAGCAGGAATTTGTGAAAGCCACAGATGACAAAACTGGCCAAAAGTACAAATATTGCATATATCAGTAATATATCAGATACTGCATCAAATGTTTGCTACTAGCTAATGCCAGTACTAGAGCAATAAATTAAACTCATAACATGTGATGGTTAAATCGCATCCCTGATAATAAACGTTCAGTTTACGGTACCTCAAAATGCTTGTTCATCTTGATGGCAAATTTTTAATCTGCACATTCACCACAATAAATCCAATTTAAACTTTACATATCGGGAACAACAGACTGAAAAAGGGAGAAATGAGACCTCGCAGTTTTATGTCTTTCTAACTGCAGCAAAAATGGCGACATCTGTCGATGACTTGATGACAGTGCTTGCTCCCAAGCCGACAATCTCCAGCAGCCAATCATATCGCAGCGGGGGCGTGTCCTGCCTGACTTCCGACGCAGATCTACTTTCGTTTCTTCACGTAACCAGACGCCCTCCGCTAAATCATTATTTTCGATTCCGTGCTGAACCGACTGCAACCTCCACACAGGACGCACATCACTATAATGGACTGCAACATAATTTATTAAATCTCAGCGTGTGAATAAACTCGTTTCGGTGCGCGTTGATGCTTCTCGCCCTACTTAGCTTAGCTTAGCTTAGCTCGCTAGCCGCTAGCAAAGAGAAGCACATAACACGTCGTCTAGAAGAGATCAAGTGTGAAAAAAAATAGATTATTGTTAACATTGTTAACATTTTTACTGTTTTACTTTATATTTTAACTGTTTTGAATTTAGTTATAACTGTGTAGATGTAGGTATAATTATGTTAACTCAGTATTGCTCAATGAATAGTACTGTCTATTGTATTCTTATCTGTCTCTTGCCTGGGAAAAAGGAAGGTAACAGGTTTCTTTTCTATATTATCTAAAGGGAGTATAGTTGGTACGAGTCTCCGTTCGGTCGAAGAGAGTCCAAGGACAGGCTGATATACTGCTCTTCAAGTCTAATCTGATTTGTACCTATGGGAACTTACTGAAGGGAGGGAAGAGGGATTTTCTTGTATTCACTGATTTTCAATAAATGTGCTGTGTGCTGGAGGAGGAGACACACTTTTGAACAGATCACTGCTTGGGTGTCTTCATTTGTGTGATCAGAAGCTTCTGACTAATTACCTTTGCAAAGGTACTTCTTCACAGAGACTCAACTTCAATTTATTGGAACACGCAAAGAGTACAATAATATTGAATACTCTATCATTATCCAGAATATTTTATGAATGATAAAAATATTGTTTGAAAAAATTTCAGACATAGCTAATAATTTAAATGAGAATTTTGTTCAAAAATATATAAGTTACTTTCATATACTGATAAAACGTCTTTACCCATCTCGAAATGGGAAACAGACTTGTCTATAGCTCTGGAATCTGACTTTTGGATTCAAGTTTGTGAAAACGATTTTAAAATGACAAAACACACAAATTTACAACTTATCCAATATAAAATTATTCATAGAACAAAACACTACAGACACTTATTTTCATGCTTTATGGTTATGTACTCCGGTTATGTATTTCTGGACTAAAGTCTTAGAAAAACTTTCCGCTGTCTTGGACTGTAGGATACCGTTCTCTCCAAACTTGTGTTTGCTCGGTGACTTAACAACAACTGACTTACCACATAAACAATTTCAATCTTCACTTGTAGCCCTTACTTTCGCAAAAAAAAAACAATTCTTGTTAACTGGAAAAATAAACAAACTCTGAATATCGACCAATGGTCTAACCTCCTCATAAATCACATTTTAATGGAAAAAATATCTGCCTCAAATAAAAACCAAATATCAAAATTTATAGAAACATGGTCTACGTATATAGAATATTTTAACCTAAACCTGGTTACTTAATTCTGCCTGTTAGCGAGAGCCACCGCATCGCGATAACTTACATTGATGTTTCTGTATTTGGCAATTTGTAACTAATGGTTGTGTTTTTATAGTCAGGAACCCAGTTGCTGCCAATCGAGGATCGAGCAGATTCACCTCCAATGGGCACTAAGGGTTAATATTCGGATTCACTGCATGCCAGTGGGTTAATTCTGTGGGTGCTGTCCCCCCCTGGCTGGGCGTGGGCGGGTCTGCCCCTCTGTTGGCTGCTGGGTGGCGGCTGCGTCTTGGCCGTTCCCTGGGTGTCTTGGGGGGGTGCTGCGTTGCGGGGTTCTCCCTGGTGTCCGGGGCGGCGCCGCTCCGGCGCGGTCCGTCGCTCTGGGCCCGGCGACGCGGTTCGGGAACTGTGGGCCGCCAGGGTGCCCCGTGGTTCCCTCTCCCCTCCCCCTTGCTGCCTCTCCCTCCTCGCCTCTCCCCGCCCGTCCTCCGCCTCCCTGTCCCTTATCCCTCGTCACCCTTCCTCCTCCTCTCCCCCTCTGTCTGCGGCCCTGCCGCTGCCCCTTGCCCTTCTTGTCGTCTCCTTCCCCCCTCCCTTCCCCCTCCCCTATACGCCTTCCTTCCTCTCCCCTGGGCCAGGGGTTCCATCCGTGGCCCGGGTCTCGGCGCCGGTTTGGTATTGTGCCCGCCCCGCTCCGGTGGACCTCCTGGCACCTCATGCGGGCCCCAGTATCCGGGGAGCGAGCCCTATCGCCCCGCCGGGCTGGTCCCATATGCCCGCCAGGGTCCCGGTGGGGTGGGTGGGGGTTTGGTGGGCGGGTGCGCCTCCTGCCCCCGTCCGGTTGGGGGGGGCCCCGCTTGTCGCTCCTCTTAACTCACTGCACAATACACTTTTATAGACATATAAGGCAAATAACACACTTTGGGAGGGGTGGGGTAGGGTGGAATCACCGTCTTCGCCCTACAACTTCCCTCCAATTTTAATGCACCACACAACTGTGTGTGTGTGTGTGTGGGGGGGTGCTATCGGTTGGGGCAGACCGCAGTATAGAGCAGTGCTGCGGTCCCCTGTCCGTGTCCCCGCCGCGACGCCCCCCCCCCCCCTCATTAATTTTTTTTTATGCACCACACACACACACACTTGTATATACACTGGGTGGGGTTCACATTCAAGGTTTAGGGGTTGAGTTCGCCAGTCGGCGAGCTGGCGGACTCAGTAAAAGGGGTTAGCTTTCACTAAGAACGCTGGAGTGACGACCGGGGCCTTTCCCCGCTGGGCCTGGGGTTCGGGGGTGCTCCCATCTCCCCTTCTGCCCTCGGTGTTCCGTCCCTCCACGTGGCGGGGGGTGGGGTGGGGTGGGCGCAGGTGCCCTCTCCGCTTCGCTGTCCGGCCCCTCTTCGGCGCCGATGCCTGTGTGCGGGGGGTCCCCGGGGACTGGGGGTCGGGGGCTGTGGGGCTGCCGGTTGGTCGGGGTGGAGTCGGGGGGTGCTGGGGTTGGGTGGGTGTCTGGGGGCCTGGGGGCGGCTGGGGCTGGGTTGGGGTGGATGGCGGGGGTGGATGGGGGTCGTGGGGGGAGCGGGGGCTGTGTACCGGTGGGGTGCCTGGCGGGGCTGCAGTGCCCCGTCCTGCTGCGTTGGGTTGGGGGCGCGGGCCGTGTTGGGGTGGGGGGCGCTCCTGCTCCTGGATTTGCTCTCCGGCCGGTGGCCCTGGCGGGGCCCGGGAGTCGTCCTTTGACGCTGCCGTGGCCTGGGGGGCCCTGAGGTGTTGCGCTTGCTCTGTCCTGGCGGGGGTCGACGGCTCCCCTCTTTGGTGGAGATTTTCATGCATGCCAGATCCACCACACCAGCACCACGAAACTCAGACACAATCGGCTTCTTCCTCTGGTCGTTGAATTGGTGGAGGCTGGTGTCTGATCGCACTCTGCTTTGTCTGTCCTTCCTTCCTTTCCTCAGTCTCTCCTTTGGTCTCTTGAGGTCTCCCTGATTTGTTGGAATTTAGATGTTTCTGGGTTTGGTGAAGAACTCTGGTTGACGGCCCGGTGGGTGGTGTCTGGTCGGTGCTGGATTTCACTTTCCTTTCTTTTCTTTGGTCCTTCCTCGGGTCTCCTGATGGCGGTGTTCGGTTTAGGTGAACGGTATGGGATTTTTTTAATAGGTTTTTGGTGAACTAACGAATACACACACACTCGCACATACACATACACATTCTCACCCACATACAAAATAATAAAACAAAAAATAAAAAGAGCAATGTTGATGACATTACCGAATGAACAATACTGAGCTCTTTAAAAAAAAAAAAAAAAATTGTTAATGTTGGCAGTAATTTGGCAGAAGAAATCCCTGAGCCACAAAACAAATGTCAAATAGATAAGCACATTAAAAATAATTCATCCACTATGTGGCTTAATGCTGTTAATGATACAGAAGTATTAAATTAGTAAAAAGTATTATAAAATATGTTGTGCAACCTTTCACATATATATGTAATTTGTCGTTTAAAGCGGTATATTTCAATCAAAAATGAAAATCGAAAAAGTTATTCCTATTCATAAAAATAGAGAAAGACACATATTCACTAATTATAGAGCAATATCACTGCTGCCACAGTTCTCAAAAATTCTCGAAAAATTATTTTCATATCGACTGGGCGATTTTATTGAGAAACATAAGCTTTTAAGTGAAAATCAAAATGGGTTTAGAGTAAAACGGACCACCTCAATGGCAGTCATGGAACTCGTAGAAACAATATCTACTAACATACATAATAAAACATTTAATGTTGGAATTTTTATAGATTAAAAAAAAAAGCATTTGATACTATAGATCATTCTATACTAATGAATGAATTAGAAAGATATGGCATAAGAGGTTTGGCATATAAATGGATGAAAAGTTATTTGGATAATAGATGTCAGTACTTACAGTT
Source organism: Leptonotus elevatus (assembly GCF_054856555.1). NCBI lineage: Eukaryota > Metazoa > Chordata > Actinopteri > Syngnathiformes > Syngnathidae > Leptonotus > Leptonotus elevatus. The sequence continues at coordinate 3,019,718 of NC_141239.1, read as the reverse complement.
TAACAACATACAATCAAAACACTTGCAGATTACTCATGGAGTCCCCCAAGGGTCTGTGCTAGGCCCCAAATTATTTATATTGTATATAAATGATATCTGTTGTGTCTCAAAAATATTCAAAAGTGTCTTATTCGCCGATGACATAACTCTCTACTGTTCAGGAGAAAACCTGAAGCAGCTTCTGACTGCCGTGGAGAATAAATTGAACACATTAAAAAACTGGGTTGACTTAAATTAATTATTAAACTTAAACAAAACCAAGTTTATAGCTTTTGTTACTAGACAAACCACACAACAGGTCAAAATTATGGTAAATTCAATTGAAATCGAAAGAGTATGAAAATTTATTTTTGGGAGTAGTTATTGATGAAAAATGATGTTGGAAGTCACACATAGAAAACGTCAAAAGGAAAATGTCCAAAATGATAGGGATACTCTCTAAAACTAATCAGAAATCATTCTACACATGATATTGTTCATTATTATTACCATATCTGACCTATTGTGCGGAAATCTGGGGAAACGCATATAAAACAAATACCCATCCTGTTTTCAAATTGCAAAAAAGAGCCATAAGAATTATAAATCGATCAAAATATACAGAACCAACTCTCTTTTCTCTCAGTTCTCTATTTATTAAATCAAATACAATGAAATTTTACGACTTAGTTGAATTTAAAATAGTACAAATAATGTATAAAGTACACAACCATCTACTCTGCCACAGTTCTCAGAAGCTGTTTGAAATGAGAGAGAGTCCTTAAAACATAAGTGTCTACAAAAAAATCAAAACAAGAACAAATATTAAGCAAAGGTGTTCATTTGTGGAATGATTTTGGAACTGACCTGAAAAGATGTCTGTCCCTTGCTGAATTAAAAAAAATGTTTAAAAGCAAAGTTCCAAAAAATTACTTACATCAGTCATGAGCTGTTAAAAATGTATATATGCTGTAATTTTATATGAGTTTATAGAGTTTATATAAGGTGTCGTTAGGCGTTGTGGAGGGTGAGTAATTCATTGAGGTTGGCCACCATGTACAAAGTGCAATATTGGCTAGGCATTCATTATCCTTTTGGTAGCTTGGAGCATGCTGATCTTTTTTATTTTATTTATTTATTTATTTTTGCCTATATTTGGTCCACAACAGCTGTCAATCATTGTTCAAGTTTGCCGTTTACTCAAAGTGGCAGATACGTTTTCTATCATGCCAAAATGGCTGCACTCAGACCATTTTGGGACGCGTGACGTCAACGTCAGGATCTCCATGTGCAGTGCTGCAATACTCCTGGTTGGGAAACACTGCATTAGACAACCTAATCCAAAATAGTGTTGAAGGCCCGATTTGACTGACACGAGACAGGCTAAGAGTTGGCCCCTCTGCATTGAGCAAACTAATGTTCACAAAAGCAAATACTTTTTTCAATTTCTTTTAAAGTAATATAATTTTATGTGCATGGCTGTACAGAGTACGGTAAAATCGTGTTTCTAAATAAAAATGCGCGGTTCAATTTGCAGATGGCGACATCTGTCGGTGACTTGATGACAGCGCTCCATACACGATCGAAGCTTCCAGCAGCCAATCATATCGCAGTGTGGGCGTGTCCTCGACTTCTCGCACGTTTCCTTTCGCTTCTTCACAACACCAGACGCCCTCCGCTAAATTATTCTTTCCGATTTGGTGCTGAACTGACTGCAGCCTCCACACAGGACGCCCATCGCTACTTTGAAGGACTACAACATCATTTATTAAGTCTTTGTGGCCGGATCAACTCGTCTCGGTGCACGTTGAAGATTCGCGGCTTAGTTAGCTTAGCTTATTTTAGCTTGCTAGCCGCTAACAAGGAGACGCGTTTGGTAATCGCGACATATCGACAACGAGACATCAAGTGTGACTTTTTGGGCGTTATTGTGCCAACATGTATGCAAGAACGACACCGAAGTACGAGGAGGAACTTTTTGGAGTAAAAGAAGAGAAGGAGCAACATCTTCGACTTCAACTGCTGGGCAATGTTTGCACGCAGCCTCGTGTTGTGCTACGCAGAGCAGGTTTGTACACTTCTTAGCTCGCCTACTTCGTGAAGAACTTGTTTCTATCGTTAAAATAATATCCATGTGTTTGTAGTTCAATAGAATCCTACAGAGCCCCAAAGGCTAGTGATGAATACATGGGTATGAACTGAACTACGTAAACAGGCAGAACAAAAAAGGAGGAGTGGCTCTGTATGTTGATGAAGGATTAGAATACAAAAAAAGTGGAGAAGATGAATGCCATTATTCTGGAAATTTGTATGGAAAAAAGGGAAGAATATATTGGTTGGTTGTGTATACAGCGCTCCGGGGTCTGATATTGAATTATTTAATAATTGTAGGGAAAGAATGTTTTCCAGCGATAAAAAAAACAAGGACGTGTTAGTTTGCAGGGATTTCAATTTTGATCTTTTAAATCCTAATAAGCATGAACTAACTGATGAATTTATCGATGTAATGTTTAGTATGAGTTTATTTCCTTTAATCACAAAACCAAGCAGGGTAACATCTTATTCCGCCACACTAATTGATAATATATTTACTCACTGTATGGATAATACCTCGATTTGTGGATTACTTCTGAATGACATCAGTGATCATCGGCCACTGTTTGTGAGGTATGATTGGAATTTTGTTATTGTCTGTGAATCTTAATGTGTTTAACTATAAAAGAATAAGAACAGAAGAATCTATTGACAGCTTAAGAAATTAATTACTGATAGCAGAGAGAATAGTTTTCGAGGAGACTGACATTAACAAATTATATGAAACATTCCTGCGAATATTTAAAGCATTATTTGATAAGCATTGTCCAAGAAAATGTTACTACCAGAAGAAAAGATACACAGAAAAAACATGGATCACGAAAGGGCTACAGAATGCATGCAAAAAAAAAGAACACATTATACAGGAAATTCTTAAAATTAAGAACTGTAGAAGCAGAAAATAAATATAAGATAAGTTCATTAATATTATGAGAAAATCTAAGAAAGATTACTATAATTGGACAAGAATAAAACCAACAAAAGGGATATGGAACTTCTCAAACATTTTAGACATTTTTTTTGCAAATATTCTAGATAATTTCATTGAAGAGTATGAATTGATAAATGACAGTTAATATGGATGGAGACCAAAGAGGTCCACATGGAAGAAATAACCAGTTCTCTGGACCCCACAAAAAATGTAGCAGGAGTATTTGTAGATTTAAAAAAGGCATTTGACACAATAGATCATCATGTACGAGTTAGGAAACTTGAAAAATATGGAATTAAATGAGTTACGGCAAAATAACCACCGCAGATTGTTTATCTTGGCCAAACAATACGCGGCCGTTTCAGTATGATCTAACCACCGTCTGCTCTTTTTCCCTTTCTATAAGGAGTGCATCTAATCAAGAGTGCGAAAAAATACGGACAACCCGTAACAGTTGGCAGCTCTGCAACAACAGTTATTAGAACAATCAATAAAATCTTAAACTATTTCTTGTGCTACTCAGCCAACTTCTGGAATGGAATTGACTACATGTTGTTTTATGTCAGCGGCACATCAGTTTAGTAGGTATAGCATTAGCGTTTTAATTAGCGATGTTGAGAGGAATTTGTCCTAAAACCCTTAGTCAGGATTGATTGTTTTGTTTTCGTGCTACTACTAGCATTCTCTGCTAGCGACATGTCATGATTACGTGAAGAAGTGCAGACTTATAACCAGGGTTGGAAGGGTTGCTTTTAAGGGTCTCATATTATTCTTTCAACATTCTAAAATACTTCTCAAATGTGTAAAAGACATGTCTGTGACATGCATTCATCAAAATTGACTTTGGATCTAATATTTTTGCTGTCCCTCAATCAGCCAAAAAAACACTCTGTTCAAAACAGCCTGTTTTAGGGTTGTGTCACTTTTATGTAAATAGCCAACGCATTAGAAGCTTCATTGGTCATGTCACGTTCTTGTTGTCTAAACAATTTGTCTCGTTTATCCTTCAATAAACGGTTTTGTTCTGTCAATTTGTCGTCTGCAGCTTTTTCAAAGCGAGAAAGAATCGTACGCCATTTGCTGCGAACTACCTGGGGCACTTCAGCGTGTTTAGTCAGTTCCAAACCGAAAGCTCTAGCCTGAGTAAATTTTTCCTGCGGGCCATCCTTCATAGCCAACACGTTGTCTAATTTTTCCTCCAATTGTTTCACAGTCAATGTAGGCGCCTGCAAATTTTGCAGCATCTGAATAGCAGTATTGTATGGTGATTTAGTAAACGGGTTTATAGCATCAAACATATTTCCCATGAGCGGCTCAGCATACGGCGGTGGAGCTTTTAGTTTAGCATCAAAATCAGCCACTTTGTTATCACCAGCTTCTATCATTGCCATCCGAGCGATTTTAACTGAACTGCCCAAAGCCAACATTCTAGCATTAATCATCATTCGATGCACTTTTTTACAATTTCATCTGACTCTTCTACCATTTAAAGAAAATACAAATGTCTCTCGTACCATTTTGTCCAGCGATTGCCGTTTTTTCACGCATGCCAATTCCACCGCTTTCATCAAAGATATCAAGCAAACCGCGAATGTCAACGGTGGAAACCAACCTTTTTCACAGCAAGCCGTCATCCATTCATTCAATAGTACTTTCATTTTACGTCGATGTTTTTCGAACATGGCCCCCGACTGAAACCTCGGAAGCATTCTTAACTTGTGCATCCAAAAATAAGTTCCGACTATGAACCGGAAGTATTTTTAGGTCAAACCAGTCGGTGTCGCGGTCAAAACCGCCCTCCATTGTTTATTTTAATTATTCACCTCTTTAGTTATTATTATATTCAAGTCGTATTAATATTTATCAATTCAGTGACGTCTCACTTGTAGTATGATAGTTCAATAGGTTAAATTTATTCAACAACGTTACTCGTTCCTCCCCTCAAAAAAATGGTAACTAATAAAATTAACCACAGACAAAAGAAATAAATCCGAAAAAACACGGACACATTTAACAAATACAGACAAACATGAAATACCTCCGAAGAACACGGACACACGTAACAAATACAGACAAACAGGAAATACCTCCGAAGCGCACGGACACACTTCACAAAAGACAACGTGCCTTCGTTAAAAATAATAAAAATAAATTACATCCGGATCTAGCGATTCCTTAGTAGTGGCGTAATAAAGCCCTACGTCGACCTGTACCTCCTTAAAAATCATAAAATAAACAGCTTATCATGATCTCTAGATTTCCTAGCGGTGGCGTAATAAACCCCCGCGTCTACCCGTTTTCCTCTCAAAATTCATAGAATAACCGTCATGATCTAGCGATTCCTTCACAGCGGCGAGACTCCCGTCCCAAAAACAAAATAAAGCCGCTTGCTTCAACCTGTTTGTCTTAAAATTCTTAATGCTTCTTCAGCTGCGCATAAACCAACGTGACGGTACTTCCGTAAACAATGACCTCGTCACCACGTACGTGTATAGTTCAATGTAGTAGTAAAATCCAAAATCAAGGACTTCGCATCCCTCCGTTAACCGAACAACTTCAAACTCTACTAATACCTGTTCACTCAGACCTCATGTAAAATTTTGTCAATTTAGAAGACGAAAACCGGTTGCAGCGGTCCCAAACAGACAGAACTTCCCTACGTGGATAAACGTCTCCACTTACCGTAATTAATTATTTAGGCGCCTAGAAGTTCTGCTCGTCCGTGAACGCCGCAGCCTGTAACCGTTAAAACGTCGGGCGTCACCATCTGATAGAAAACGTTCTTTGTTTTCTTGCGTGTTAAAATAAAACTCAAAGTTGAGATCAGTGAAGAGGTTTTCTTGCAAGAGATTTTTATTCAGAAATTTCTGATGTCATGAAGGATCCTTACTGAATCAGCATCGGTTCCTAAATGGGCTCATCCCAACTTATACAAAAACAGTGTTTACAGAAAATAGTCTCCCCCTCCTGTCTTCTGTCCTTGTGGGAAGAGTGAAATACAAAAACAGATAATAAATCTTCAGCTCGTATCTTAGTCCACTCCAGATGTAGGAAAATAATTGGTCCCGGCACTTCTTGGACCGGATAATTTATGGACAGAAACTCTGCTTGCACTTTCAAACATATACTCCTTTAGATAAGAACAGAAACCTTATTAGACATTCCTTCCCAGGGAATGGAACAAAGACACTATACATCGAATAACATTTGAATTAACTGTTTTCTTATTACTACACAGCTATAACTAAATTCAAAACGGTTAAAATATCAATTGAAACAGTAAAAAATGTTAACAATGTTAACAGTAGTCATGTGCTAATGTTGTGAATGGAAGCGACTGGCCATGGCAGCTGAAAAAAAGAAAAATACAGACATGTCTCTTACACTATTTCAATATGTGGAAAAGTGGCATGACGTTTTACAATAAGGAAAAGTCGCATAACGTTACTACAGAGACTATGTTGTAGCGTTAGTTTGTGATTGTTTAGGCAACGGTTCTTTTTGCTGTAACCGGCAAATCTCCCACAAACATTATTTTGGCGTGCAATGTCTCACATTTGCCGTGAATGCTTGTAGACCTTTACAAGCGGTTATGAATAAAATAAATGTGCACATTTAGGCCACTGCGCGCTCGCAATGAGCAAGCCGTTTCGCCGAGACCACTTAGCGCTCCCTTGAGTGAATCACAATCAATCTGGCTTGTGAGGTTAAGGTTAGAGGGCTCGAAGACTAAAAAAAACAAAACCCAGTGAAAATATAAAATAGATCAATAATATATATATCTATATATAGTTAGATAAGATCGAAGCAAAAGTAACTACATTAAAATATAAAGAAAGGTACATTAATATTAACTAAAATCTACATTTAAAAAACTTGTCTTGAGCCTGCTCTTAAAATCTTGAACGTTCTTTGGGGCCCTGAGTTCCTCCGGCAGACTGTTCCAAAGGCGAGCGAAGGCTGTAGCACTGAAAGGACGCCGTGAGTGTACTCGTTTTTCAACATTTTGCCACGTTACGACCACAAAAACAAATGTATTTATTGAAATTGTATCTGAACGATGAACACAAAGTAGCACACAATCATGAAGTGGAACAAAATGTAGATTTTATTAACAAACTTGTTGTACAATCCCCCCCTGAAAATTAGGGCAATTACAGCTTCAAGTCTTTTGGGGTTTGTCCCGTCGGGAGGCTGAAATGTTTGCCCATTCCTCCTTGCAAAACAGCTCCAGCTCAGCTAGGTTAGATGGAGAGCGTTTGTGAAACACAATCTTAAGAATAATTGTTGATTTTTTTGGTTGCTCAATGAATATTTGCTGATTTTTTTTTTCTATCTCCTCTCCGCCGCCCTGCAACTACGTTTAAGGTTCTTTCTTCCTCATTTCTCCTTGGATCCATGGACCTTGGGTCTATGTTTTTTGTTGTCACTGGGGCAACTCTATCAAGTGCCAGTTGTAGTTTTTTAAATGGTCAACAATAAAATCACAGAGGGGGCAGGTAAGACAAGTGGAGGATATTTGTTTAAAACCTTGATTTATTTGGAGATATATTATATTATATTATATTATATTATATTATATTATATTGACTCTCTGGGCTTTGAGCGATGAGATTGGCACGCCTTAAAATTCAATTCAGCTCTGACGGTGCCCCCCCCAATAGTCCGGTTCGATTTGGGTTTCTGATGCGTACCGTGTGCGATAGGCCCAAGTCAAGGTGCTGCTGTCGAAACAATAATACACATCAACTCACGCTTGTCTTCTTGTGTCTTGCAGACGTCGGTGAGGAATATCTTCGTCCTGACGAACAGGAAGTGAAGTCTCCTCATGTTAAAAAGGAGGAGGAGCATCCTTACATCAAAGAGGAAGAAAAGCCTCTTTTTGTCAAAGAGGAGGAGGTTGAGGATGATGTCACCAAGTCACCACTGATCTTCGCCCCTTTAAAGAGTGAAGATGACGTCAAGGGTGAGTGTGAGGAGGACAGAGGGGCGGAGCTTCCAAGCAGCAACTCAACTCCTCAACACATGACGACAGAAGGTGATGCAAACCACTGGCGACCACCGCAAGCACAAAGTAATGAAATAAGGTCTAAAGATAGGTCGATATGTTTTTTTCACCCGCTCCTCCGATGAATATGCATTGGACTCGGGGTACTCTCTATCGTCCGGTTGTGCTCCGCGTTTTCCAGCGTTAGCATCGCTAGCCGGTGAGGCTTTATGACGTGACCATCGTCGCGCGTCAACGCTTCCAACTTCGGCGTTTTGTTTTCGTGCTACTACTAGCATTCTCTGCTAGCGACATGTCATGATTACGTGAAGAAGTGCAGACTTATAACCAGGGTTGGAAGGGTTGCTTTTAAGGGTCTCATATTATTCTTTCAACATTCTAAAATACTTCTTAAATGTGTAAAATACATGTCTGTGACATGCATTCATCAAAATTGACTTTGAATCTAATATTTTTGCTGTCCCTCAATCAGCCAAGAAAAACACTCTGTTCAAAACAGCCTGTTTTAGGGTTGTGTCACTTTTATGTAAATAGCGGCACCAGGCTATGTCTAAGCCACACCCTTCTCTCTCGAAGGGGCAGTGGTTTCTGTCATGGTAGTGATAGAAAACGTTCTTTGTTTTCTTGCGTGTTAAAATAAAACTCAAAGTTGAGATCGGTGAAGAGGTTTTCTTGCAAGAGATTTTTATTCAGAAATTTCTGATGCCATGAAGGATCCTTACTGAATCAGCATCGGTTCCTAAATGGGCTCATCCCAACTTATACAAAAATTAGTGTTTACAGAAAATAGTCTCCCCCTCCTGTCTCCTGTCCTTGTGGGAAGAGTGAAATACAAAAACAGATAATGAATCTTCAGCTCGTATCTTAGTCCACTCCAGATGTAGGAAAATAATTGGTCCCGGCACTTCTTGGACCGGATAATTTATGGACAGAAACTCTGCTTGCACTTTCAAACATATACTTCTTTAGATAAGAACAGAAACCTTATTAGACATTCCTTTCCCAGGGAATTGAACAAAGACACTATACATCGAATAACATTTGAATTAACTGTTTTCTTATTACTACACAGCTATAACTAAATTCAAAACGGTTAAAATATCAATTGAAACAGTAAAAAATGTTAACAATGTTAACAGTAGCCATGTGCTAATGTTGTGAATGGCAGCGACTGGCCATGGCAGCTGAAGAAAAGAAAAATACAGACATGTCTCTTACACATTTGAGAACTATTTCAATATGTGGAAAAGTGGCATAACGTTTTACCATAAGGAAAAGTCGCATAACGTTACTATAGAGACTATGTTGTAGCGTTAGTTTGTGATTGTTTAGGCAACGGTTATTTTTGCCGTAACCGGCAAATCTCCCACAAACGTTATTTTGGCGTGCAATGTCTCAGATTTGCCGTGAATGCTTGTAGACATTTACAAGCGGTTATGAATAAAACAAATGTGCACATTAAGGCCGTTTCGTCGAGACCACTTAGCGGCCGGTTAGAAACAATAATACACAACATCAAGGCGCGCTAGAGATTTGACTTAACTCGACCAAATGTATGTTTGCCTTCTTGTGTCCCGCAGACGTTGGTGAGAAATATCTTCGTCCTGAGGAACAGGTGGTGAAGTCTCCTCATGTGAAACAGGAGGAAGAAGAGCATCCTTACATCAAAGAGGAAGAAAAGCCCCTTTTCGTCAAAGAGGAGGAGTTTGAGGATGATGTCACCAAGACACCACTGACCTTTGCCCCTTTTAAGAGTAAAGATGAAGTCATGGGTGAGAGTGAGGAGGACAGAGAGGCGGAGTCTCCAATCAGCTCAACTCCTCAACACATGGAGACAGAAGGTAATGCAGACCAATGGGGATCATCACTAGCACAAAGTGATGACATAAGGTCACAGTCTGCTGACACTGACGATGATGAATACGCTAAAGGTGATCATGCTGACAACAACCGCTGCAAATGTTCTCAGTGTGCGAAAACATTCAGTTCAAAAGGAAATTTGAAAGTTCACCTGAGAAAACACACTGGAGAAAAACCTTTTTCCTGCTCAGACTGTGGCAAAAGCTTTTCTCATAAGTCAGATTTAACAAAACACACAAGAAGACACACTGGAGAAAAACCATTTACCTGCTCAGACTGTGGCAAAAGCTTCTCTCACAAGAGTACTTTAACAATGCACAAAAGAACACACACTGGAGAGAAACCTTTTTCCTGCTCAGACTGCAGCAAAAGCTTCTCTCAGAAGTCCGCTTTAACAAAACACACAAGAAAACACACTGGAGAAAAACCTTTTTCCTGCCCAGACTGTGGCAAAAGCTTCTCTGACAAGGGAACTTTAACAAAACACAAAATAACCCACACTGGAGAGAAACCTTTTTCCTGCTCAGACTGTGGCAAAAGCTTCTATGACAAGATAACTTTAACAATACACAAAAGAACACACACTGGAGAGAAACCTTTTTCCTGCTCAGACTGTGGCAAAAGCTTCAATAACAAGTTCTCTTTAACAATACACACAAGAAAACACACTGGAGAAAAACCTTTTTCCTGCCCAGACTGTGGCAAAAGCTTCTATGACAAGGGAACTTTAACAAAACACAAAATAACCCACACTGGAGAGAAACCTTTTTCTTGCTCAGACTGTGGCAAAAGCTTCTATGACAAGAGAACTTTAACAATACACAAAAGAACACACACTGGAGAGAAACCATTTACCTGCTCAGACTGTGGCAAAAGCTTCTCTCGTAAGTCAGCTTTAACAAGACACACAAAAAAGCACACTGGAGAAAAACCTTTTTCCTGCCCAGACTGTGGCAAAAGCTTCTCTCATAAGTCAGCTTTAACAAACCACACAAGAAAACACACTGGAGAAAAAACATTTACCTGCTCAGACTGCGGCAAAAGCTTCTCTCGTAAGTCAGCTTTAACAAGACACACAAAAAAGCACACTGGAGAAAAACCTTTTTCCTGCCCAGACTGTGGCAAAAGCTTCTATGACAAGAGAACTTTAACAATACACAAAAGAACACACACTGGAGAGAAACCTTATACCTGCTCAGACTGTGGCAAAAGCTTCTCTCGTAAGTCAGCTTTAACAAGACACACAAAAAAGCACACTGGAGAAAAACCTTTTTCCTGCCCAGACTGTGGCAAAAGCTTCTGTGACAAGGGAAAATTAAAAATACACAAAAGAACACACACTGGAGAAAAACCTTTTTCCTGCCCAGACTGTGGAAAAAGCTTCTCTCAGAAGTCAGCTTTAACAAACCACACAGGAACACACACTGGAGAGAAACATTTTTCCTGTTCAGACTGCGGCAAAAGCTTCAATGACAAGAGTACTTTAACAAAACACAAAAGAACACACACTGGAGAAAAACCTTTTTCCTGCCCAGACTGTGGCAAAAGCTTCTCTGACAAGGGAAATTTAACAAGACACACAAGAACCCACACTGGAGAAAAACATTTTTCTTGCTCAGACTGTGGAAAAAGCTTCTCTCAGAAGTCAGCTTTAACAAACCACACAAAAAAGCACACTGGAGAAAAACCTTTTTCCTGCCCAGACTGCGGCAAACACTTCTCACGAAAGTCAGTTTTAAAAATACACACAAGAACCCACACTGGAGAAAAACCTTTTTCCTGCTCAGACTGTGGCAAAAGCTTCTGTGACAAGGGACAATTAAAAAGACACTCAAGAACACATGCTGGGAAGAAACCATTTAGTTGCAGTGTTTGTGCTAAAAGATTCTCTAGTAAAAAGCTTGTTGAGACACACAAGTGTGCTGGTGAGAAAAGCAGCGATCTTTAAAGCTTAAAAAAATGAAGGGAGTGAGTCTGGTGTGCTGTAAAAGTGTAAATGATTTTGAATAAAATAGAGAGGGAGGAAATAAGTGATCCCGCTTATTTAAAACATGTTCAGACTTAGAAATTAATTAATTTGATTTTGATGGCAACTTTACTTTAACAGTGATAGACAGAATATCAGAAACAAATTGAAAGAATTACATGGGGGGGGGGGGGGGTGAGCATTTTGTTGAGGGAGATCATTAACCAGCTCCTCTTGTGTAGTCCTTCGCTGATCTCGACCTTTTTCATATTGATTGAAAATAATAATAACAATATGTTGTATGTGCCTCCACTAGTCTAAAGACGGCATTCAGGTTAATATTGCGTTTATCTTGAACATTGCTCCAGTTCCAAGTGTCAGCGGCTACGACAATGACCTCAAATCATGTCGGATATCTTTTGCAGTGAAAAAGTATTTGCCCTCCTCTCAAATTCTCACTTTTATTGCACAGTTTGCCCACTTGAATGATTAAAATCATCAAACAAATGTCAATATCAAAGATAACCCAAATAAACATACAATGCAGGTTTTTTAAAGTGGAGATTTTATTTTTTAAGGACAAAACACTATTCAAAGCTGCCTGGCCCTGTCAAAAGTATTCACGTTCATTACGTTCATAGATATGAGGGTTTCAGAAGACTTAAGAAGAATCAACTCCAGCTTTACTTAAAAGTGTAAACGTAATGCTTTCAAAGCTACTCAAACTATAAACTATGAATATGAAATGTTTTTAAAGTTTTCTTTTAATGTGTTTAAACGCCAATGTATGCTTTAGTAATATTGTAAGCTACTTTTGTTTTCTCTGCTTTGCTTCCGAATGTCGTTAACGGTTGTGTTTGTTGACGTTTGTAGGTGTTGTGTATTTGCTTATGTGAAGCACATTGAGTTGCCTTGTGTATGAAATAGAAATAAAATATAGAAGAAAAAGCCACCTTGCCATTTTCCCAAATTAGCGTGGAAAATACCTTCAGGGACACACAAAGCCAGATGTGCAGTATGGCCACGTTCGGAGTGTTTTAAGTCTCGGCTTAAGACCCACTTTTATTCCTTGGCTTTTAGTTCAGCATGAATTGTGTGGTCCGCGTGGTTTTTTATTTAATTTGATTATTATTTAATTTTTATTATTATTTTTGGGGGGGTTTAAATATATTTTTTATTGTATTTATTCCTTTATTTTACTTATTGTATTTTAGTAATTTATTGGCTGTTTAAAAAAAAATGTTGGTTTTTACTAGATTTCATGTGTATGTATGATAGTATGTGGATCTCAATGTGCAGCACTTTGGAAACACTTGTTTATAAAATGTGCTATAGACAAAGCGGATTGGATTAGAATAAAAGTGATCACGTTACGTAAACCGGCAGTACAATGCAAATGCAATACATTTGTACTTCTGAGCATTAGGGGAGCGTAAGATATGATAAGTGTGCTCGACTCGAAGTGCAATGGCGTGTCATCACTAACCTTTATTAGAAGGTAAGTGTTGCATTCAAACCTTGCAGCAGGAATTTGTGAAAGCCACAGATGACAAAACTGGCCAAAAGTACAAATATTGCATATATCAGTAATATATCAGATACTGCATCAAATGTTTGATACTAGCGAATGCCAGTACATTGCTAGTGTTGAGGGTCTTCTGCCCAGATTTAGTTATAACTGTTTTGATTTCCTCAGTAGAGCTTGGTGAGTGTTTAAATGATGTCTGGGGGCCTCCTCTATTTCCACAACAATGGACCATTTGTCTGTGGTTGAAGTCAATGTGTTAGTATGATTTCTTTGTAAGTCTTATCTTATGCAAGGTGAAGTCAGGTCTGAGACCTACTATATTTCCACATCAATGGGCCAGTGTCTGTGGTTGAAGTCAGTGTGTATTGGATGATGTCCTTAAAATGGCTGGGCTGGGCTGGGGGGGGGGGGCGGTTTAGGGGGCGTTGTGGTACCGCCTTTCAAGATAGTATAAGAATGTTGTAAGTGTCTATAATCTGGGCACTTGTGATGAGAAGCAGCCATTTGTCTGTCATTTATAAGTGACCGGAATATTCTGTAAAATAAATCCTTCGAAGGACCTGTTCACCGATCTCCAGTCTGTATTCAGAAAATCAACATTCTCTCTACCCGAAAGAAAACGAACACGCGGAAGACAAAGATGTTCTTCTAACACTAGCTATTACATAGAGCAATAAATTTAACTCATAACATTTGATGGTTAAATCGCATCCCTGATAATAAACGTTCAGTTAACGGTACCTCAAAATGCTTGTTCATCTTAATGGCAAAATTTTAAACTGCACATTCACCACAATAAGTCCAATTTAAATAGGCGTTTAAACTTTACATATCGGGAACAAAACACTGAAAAGGGGAATAACGAGACCACGCAGTTTTATGTCTTTCTAACTGCAGCACAAATAGCGACATCTGTTGATGATGGTGCTTGCTCTGAAGCCGACAATTTCCAGCAGCCAATCATATCATAGCGGGGGCGTGTCCTGCCTGACTTCCGACGCAGATCTATTTTCGTTTCTTCACGTAACCAGACGCCCTCTGCTAAATCATTCTTTTCGATTCCGGACGCACATCACTATGATGGACTGTGATGGAAAACGATCCTTATGTTTTCCGCGTGTTCGTAGATCAGAAATTAGACTGGAGATCGGTGAATCAGGTTTCCTTTGAAGGATTTATTTTGCAGAATATTCTGGACACAGCGGGTTTATAAAAGCACAAACTGCTCCTTGCTTGCGTGTCCTTTCAGCGGACTCCCAGTATTCTTTTACTATCTTGAAAAAGTATTACAACACCTCCTTCACCCCTGCACAGGAAACAGCCCCCACTTCTTTAAGCATCCCCCCCTTTTCTCCCAGTCCTGAGTTCGTTCAATACATATGACGACAGAAGGAAGCAGATAAGACTTTTACATTTTTACAGCATATCATTAAAACACATTAAGTTTAAACCCAGATACTGGCCCATTGATGTGGAACCAGACAAGGTCCTTTAAACATGAGCATAAATTGTGACAGCACAGACACATCCACAGATCAAAAACAGCTTTACACAATAAACCTTTTTAATACATTCTCTTCCTCAGATAAGAGAAAGAAAGAATCTTCAAACGTTCCGTCACATTTAGTACACTCATCAAGCTTTACTGAGTAAGTTAATACAGTTATGACTACATCTAAACAGTTATAATTCAATTGAAACAACAAAATGGCAACATTCCCTCAGTCGGGCACAACAAACAGATAAACATTTCATTAAAAAAATTCCAGCGGGATCTTCGTCCTCTTCGTCGGATGTTGCAACAGGGGGCTCCTTTGGGGGAGCGAGAGACTCAATCTGTCATGATTGGGGTCAGCTGTTTCTGTTTTCTCTTGCAGTTGCTGGGGAAACAGCTGGAGGGCGGATCCCGCCGAACACACCTGCTGCCCATTAGCTCATCAGGCCAAGATAAAAGCCTGACAGAAGCAGCAAGGAGTGTCGGGTTATTACTCCGTGACGCTACTCTGTATCCCACACTACTCGCTGTTTTAGCCGCCCTCGGGCGTGATCTTGTGTTTCCTTGTTTTTGATTAAAACTAAGTTATCAGCATCACTGCCGTGGCTCTCCTACCTTCCTGCATTTGGGTTCTCCACTCCGTGACCGTAACAGAATAACCCGACCAGAATGGACCCCGCAGACCCCAACAGCCTGTGCCAGGCCATGGCCAGCCATGGGCGCTTACTCGGACAGCACGAGCAATACTTCCGCGAGCTGAAGGAGGCAATGTCGACGCTAACCGCCCAGATCGGGTCACTCACCTTGAAGGTGGAGCGGAGGTCGGAATACACGGCCGCGGAAGACTTGCGACCAGCCGGGGCGTCACCTGTCTCCTCCGTGTCCCGATCAGCTGGCAACTTTGTTCTTCGGGAACCCAATATTCCCCATCCTCCCCGCTACTCTGGCGAAATTGGTGGGTGTGAACAATTCATTCACCAGTGTAGCCTGGTTCTCGATCAACAGCCGCACACCTTCCCGAACGATGGCGCCAAGGTCGCCGTCGTAATGAGCCTACTTTCCGGCCAGGCGGCATTATGGGCGATTTGCGGTCAGTAAAGCCAATCCGGAGCTCCGAGCTTCATTTCCTGCCTTCCTAAACTTTGTTTGAAAATATTGGTTTGTTTTTCTGCCATTTTACGAGGGGATACACCTTATCCCATTTAGAGCAATTGACATTGGGGACAGTTTTATTCATAAGTTCCATTACACAGTGATCCTCTATTTTAGCAGGGATTACTCGTAATAGAGGTCGTGGTCCTACGCATACTACACAGTGTTCGTTAGTGGCACGGGTCGCTTCGTTAGCCAGCAGTAGCCAATTGTTACTGCTGCCGGACAACCCTGTCGTAACACGGAACCACTCATCTACACGATCGAGCGGTACGCTAACAGCTTTCACCCCGGTCACCTTCATGTAATTAGTCATTTTTGGTTGTTCTACGTTACTCATAGTCTTATTGAAACAAACTAAATTGGGAAAATAGGGGTCAGCTCCGGAGAACCATGCCCATAGTAATAATCCCCAACAGGAGGTGTTATATAGAGTTGCATTAGGCAGCCGTATATTTCCATCGGGAAGAGCAAAAGTCAATTCGGGTTGACCTCCCAGTTTACTCAGTGTTACCCTTTTGCTAAAGAAAATAGCCTCGTCACGAGTTCCCGGTGGCCAGTGACTTGCGTCCTGGGTAGTTATAAAAGTACTCCAGTCTAGCCGAAAAACATGTCCTGTCAAATACCACCAGTATTCTACCCAGTCTTCCCCTTTAGTCTGCTTAGTGTTCCTAAATCCCTTCAAAGACCTAATGGGAATTCTAACAGAGGCGTTCGTGTTTGGGGCCACTGTCGCTGTTATTGAGTTATTACAAGTCCAGGATATGATCCAGGGAATGTGTGGAGAAACAATACCTCGCTGTGGTTACGTTCAAGGTTGTATTGAGGGGCTTCCAGAGATACCAGATTGGCAGAAAAATCAATATGAGAAAGAGTGTCGTGATGTAGCAGCAGATGGAAGATGCGTTCCCACTTTGAAGCCACCTCGAGATGATGTTCTTTGTTGAATGAGAAAATGGCGTTGTCAGCTTCTTTTAGGACCCCAGGGTAGACTGCCCGAGGTCCTAGGATTGGTCACCGGGATTATTTTGCCAGTAAATGTGACTCAATCTTTGTTGAATGATGTCCTCAATAGGGAAAACCGGACACTGGATCAGTAGACGTGGTTTTCCGGTCGGGTCGTCAGGTGGTCCTCAGGTGGTGGGATCGCTGAGCCTGAGGCAGATCTTGCGGGCCGTGTAGACGAGATGTGGAACCACGTGTCCCCTTTTCTATGCAGGCGAACCGCACAAGATGTCCTCTCCGTCACCTTATGGGGTCCAGTCCACCTGGGTGCAGACCATTTTCGTTTAGTCACTTTTAACCATACATATTCACAATCATTTATTTCTGAAGGAGCATCTGGTTGTTTTTTGTTAGCTTGGAGAACGTAGATGCTAGCTGTTTGAGTTCTGGAGGTAATGCAAGGTGCAACTCTCCCAGTGGTGCCGTTGGAGTCGGAAATGGTCTGTTTGTGTGACCCTCAAACGGAGTCCAGCCTTTAGCTGAGTTTAGTGACATTCGCACATTCATTAATGCAACAGGAAGAGCTTGTAGCCAATTCAATTTTGATGAGGCCAGTGCTTTAGCCAATTTTTCTTTAATATTTCTGTTCATTCGCTGAACCTGTCCTTGGGATTGGGGATGATACACTGAACCAAATGTATGTTTTAGCCCCAATGCTTTTTCTACTGCCTATGTCTCAGGCCATCCTGAAAAGGAATCCACTATTACCAACAAATATCTGTATCCTGCCACTGGTTTTATCATGTCAGTGAAATCCATCGAAATCACCTGCCCCGGAGCAGTCACTTCCGGATCGTGAGTGCCCTGAGGAGGTTTAGATGTGAGGGTCCCGATTGGTCCTGAGTGGGTTCCAGCCCTTCTGCGGGTTGACCAATCCGGGCCCTCAGCCACTTGTGCCTGGACCCAGGTGTGGCTAGTTACCCAATTAGTGTGAGTGTATTTAGTTCCCGGGTGGTGATCTGTCGGCGTGGGATCATTGCTGCTTGTCACGGTCACCCCCGGAGTTCTGGCTGTCATTTTGATTTTGTATATTTTCAGTTTGTTGTTTAGTTAGCATTAACCAGTACCCTGGTTAGTGTTTTCTGTCAAATAAAGCACGCCAGTTTCGCCCGCACTCCTGCTGTGGTTCCCCTGCCTCCCTGCATTTTGGGTCCTCCACTTCACACGCCGACAGACACCACGCCGCTCGTGACCACACCGTGACAGGCATACTGTTATCTATTGCAAACACTGCAGTCCTGCAGTTCACTTTTAACAATTTGTCTCATGTAGGGATGCCACCAGGTGAGTTGTCGTCTCAATGTTTCCTCGACACCAACATGGCATATTCCATGGGCTTCAGAAATTAGATTTTTCAATTGTATCTGGGATGGAATATATTTACCTTTTTTCCGCCATATACCTGCTTCATCTTTTTCTCCCCCTTTGGACATCCACACACTTTTTTCTTCTGGACTTGCCTTTTCCTGCCACAGCTTAATTGTTTCTGTGGTTATTTCTTGTCCTTCTCCTAATTCACCTTCGCTCACCATCAATTGTAGTGTTGGGCTGTAGCACGCCGCTTCCTTTGCCGCCTTGTCTGCCGAATAATTTCCTACTGACACAAAATATTTTTTTCTTGAATGTCCTTTACATTTTATCACAGCTACTGCTTTAGGCAGTAGTAAGGCGTCTTTCAAAGCAAAGATGTCTTGATGGTGTTTAATAGGTGTCCCTGTTGCAGTCATGTAGTCATTTCTTTGCCATTCTGCCATGGTGGTGTGCACAACCAAATGTGCATACGCAGAGTCAGTGTAAATGTTTACAGTCTTTCCTTGTGCTATCTTTAGTGAAGTTGTTACAGCCACTATTTACACAGGAAACCTTTTTAACACATTCTCTTCCTCAGATACGAGGAAGAAAGAATCTTCAAACGTTCCGTCACATTTAGTACACTCATCAAGCTTTACTGAGTAAGTTAATACAGTTATGACTACATCGAAACAGTTATAACTAAAATCAAAACAGTTATAATTAAATTGAAACAACAAAATGTCAACAACTGCAACATAATTGATTAAATCTCAGCGTGTGAATAAACTAGTTTCGGTGCGCGTTGATGCTTCTCGCCCTACTTAAATTTGCTTAGCTTAGCGTCAAGAAGAGATCAAGTGTGAAAAAAAGCTTAAAAAAATAGATTATCCAGAATATTTTATAAAAGATAAAAATATTGTTTGAAAATATTTCAGACAGCTAATAATTAAAATGAGAACTTTGTTAATGTTGGCAGTAATTTGGCAGAAGAAATCCCTGAGCCACAAAACAAATGTCAAATAGATAAGCACATTAAAAATAATTCATCCACTATGTGGCTTAATGCTGTTAATGATACATTAATTTCCTTTAATTTATTGTATTTATTTTTGCCTCTTCTGGTTGTGGCAGCTGGTCCACAACAGCTGTCAATCATTGTTCAAGTTTGCCGTTTACTCAAAGTGGCAGATTTCTATCATGCCAAAATGGCTGCACTCAGACCATTTTGGGACGCGTGACGTCAACGTCAGGATCTCCATGTGCAGTGCTGCAATACTCCTGGTTGGGAAACACTGCATTAGACAACCTAATCCAAAATAGTGTTGAAGGCCCGATTTGACTGACGCGAGACAGACTAAGAGTTGGCCCCTCTGCATTGAGCAAACTAATATTCACAAAAGCAAATACTTTTTTCAATTTCTTTTAAAGTAATATAATTTTATGTGCATGGCTGTACAGAGTACGGTAAAATCGTGTTTCTAAATAAAAATGCGCGGTTCAATTTGCAGATGGCGACATCTGTCGGTGACTTGATGACAGCGCTCCATACACGATCGAAGCTTCCAGCAGCCAATCATATCGCAGTGTGGGCGTGTCCTCGACTTGTCGCACGTCTGCTTTCGCTTCTTCACGACACCAGACGCCCTCCGCTAAATTATTCTTTCCGATTTGGTGCTGAACTGACTGCAGCCTCCACACAGGACGCCCATCACTACTTTGAAGGACTACAACATAATTTATTAAGTCTTTGTGGCCGGATCAAGTCGTCTCGGTGCACGTTGAAGATTCGCGGCTTAGTTAGCTTAGCTTATTTTAGCTTGCTAGCCGCTAACAAGGAGGCACGTTTGGTAATCGCGACACATCGACAACGAGACATCAAGTGTGACTTTTTGGACGTTATTGTGCCAACATGTGTGCAAGAACGACACCGAAGTACGAGGAGGAACTTTTTGGAGTAAAAGAAGAGAAGGAGCAACATCTTCGACTTCAACTGCTGGGCAATGTTTGCGCGCAGCCTCGTGTTGTGCTACGCAGAGCAGGTTTGTACACTTCTTAGCTCGCCTACTTCGTGAAGAACTTGTTTCTATCGTTAAAATAATATCCATGTGTTTGTAGTTCAATAGAATCCTACAGAGCCCCAAAGGCTAGTGATGAATACATGGGTATGAACTGAACTACGTAAACAGGCAGAACAAAAAAGGAGGAGTGGCTCTGTATGTTGATGAAGGATTAGAATACAAAAAAAGTGGAGAAGATGAATGCCATTATTCTGGAAATTAGTATGGAAAAAAGGGAAGAATATATTGGTTGGTTGTGTATACAGAGCTCCGGGGTCTGATATTGAATTATTTAATAATTGTAGGGAAATAATGTTTTCCAGCGATGGAAAAAAAAACAAGGACGTGTTAGTTTGCAGGGATTTCAATTTGGATCTTTTAAATCCTAATAAGCATGAACTAACTGATGAATTTATCGATGTAATGTTTAGTAAGAGTTTATTTCCTTTAATCACAAAACCAAGCAGGGTAACATCTTATTCCGCCACACTAATTGATAATATATTTACTCACTGTATGGATAATACCTCGATTTGTGGATTACTTCTGAATGACATCAGTGATCATCTGCGACTGTTTGTGAGGTATGATTGGAATTTTGTTATAGTCTATGAATCTTAATGTGTTTAACTATAAAAGAATAAGAACAGAAGAATCTATTGACAGCTTAAGAAATGAATTACTGATAACAGAGAGAATAGTATACGAGGAGACTGACATTAACAAATCATATGAAACATTCCTGCGAATATTTAAAGCATTATTTGATAAGCATTGTCCAAGAAAATGTTACTACCAGAAGAAAAGATACACAGAAAAAAAAATGGATCACGAAAGGGCTACAGAATGCATGCAAAAAAAAGAACACATTATACAGGAAATTCTTAAAATTAAGAACTGTAGAAGCAGAAAAGAAATATAAGATAAGTTCATTAATATTATGAGAAAATCTAAGAAAGATTACTATAATTGGACAAGAATAAAACCAAAAAAAGTGATATGGAACTTCTCAAACATTTTAGACATTTTTTTTGCAAATATTCTAGATTATTTCATTGAAGAGTATGAATTGATAAATGACAGTTAATATGGATTGAGACCAAAGAGGTCCACATGGAAGAAATAACCAGTTCTCTGGACCCCACAAAAAATGTAGCAGGAGTATTTGTAGATTTAAAAAAGGCATTTGACACAATAGATCATCATGTACGAGTTAGGAAACTTGAAAAATATGGAATTAAATGAGTTACGGCAAAATAACCACCGCAGATTGTTTATCTTGGCCAAACAATACGCGGCCGCTTCAGTATGATCTAACCACCGTCTGCTCTTTTTCCCTTTCTATAAGGAGTGCATCTAATCAAGAGTGCGAAAAAATACGGACAACCCGTAACAGTTGGCAGCTCTGCAACAACAGTTATTAGAACAATCAATAAAATCTTAAACTATTTCTTGTGCTACTCAGCCAGCTTCTGGAATGGAATTGACTACATGTTGTTTTATGTCAGCGGCACATCAGTTTAGTAGGTATAGCATTAGCGTTTTAATTAGCGATGTTGAGAGGAATTTGTCCTAAAACCCTTAGTCAGGATTGATTGTTTTGTTTTCGTGCCACTACTAGCATTCTCTGCTAGCGACATGTCATGATTACGTGAAGAAGTGCAGACTTATAACCAGGGTTGGAAGGGTTGCTTTTAAGGGTCTCATATTATTCTTTCAACATTCTAAAATACTTCTCAAATGTGTAAAAGACATGTCTGTGACATGCATTCATCAAAATTGACTTTGGATCTAATATTTTTGCTGTCCCTCAATCAGCCAAAAAAACACTCTGTTCAAAACAGCCTGTTTTAGGGTTGTGTCACTTTTATGTAAATAGCCAACGCATTAGAAGCTTCATTGGTCATGTCACGTTCTTGTTGTCTAAACAATTTGTCTCGTTTATCCTTCAATAAACGGTTTTGTTCTGTCAATTTGTCGTCTGCAGCTTTTTCAAAGCGAGAAAGAATCGTACGCCATTTGCTGCGAACTACCTGGGGCACTTCAGCGTGTTTAGTCAGTTCCAAACCGAAAGCTCTAGCCTGAGTAAATTTTTCCTGCGGGCCATCCTTCATAGCCAACACGTTGTCTAATTTTTCCTCCAATTGTTTCACAGTCAATGTAGGCGCCTGCAAATTTTGCAGCATCTGAATAGCAGTATTGTATGGTGATTTAGTAAACGGGTTTATAGCATCAAACATATTTCCCATGAGCGGCTCAGCATACGCCGGTGGAGCTGTTAGTTTAGCATCAAAATCAGCCACTTTGCTATCACCAGCTTCTATCATTGCCATCCGAGCGATTTTAACTGAACTGCCCAAAGCCAACATTCTAGCATTAATCATCATTCGATGCACTTTTTTACAATTTCATCTGACTCTTCTACCATTTAAAGAAAATACAAATGTCTCTCGTACCATTTTGTCCAGCGATTGCCGTTTTTTCACGCATGCCAATTCCACCGCTTTCATCAAAGATATCAAGCAAACCGCGAATGTCAACGGTGGAAACCAACCTTTTTCACAGCAAGCCGTCATCCATTCATTCAATAGTACTTTCATTTTACGTCGATGTTTTTCGAACATGGCCCCCGACTGAAACCTCGGAAGCATTCTTAACTTGTGCATCCAAAAATAAGTTCCGACTATGAACCGGAAGTATTTTTAGGTCAAACCAGTCGGTGTCGCGGTCAAAACCGCCCTCCATTGTTTATTTTAATTATTCACCTCTTAAGTTATTATTATATTCAAGTCGTATTAATATTTATCAATTCAGTGACGTCTCACTTGTAGTATGATAGTTCAATAGGTTAAATTTATTCAACAACGTTACTCGTTGCTCCCCTCAAAAAAATGGTAACTAATAAAATTAACCACAGACAAAAGAAATAAATCCGAAAAAACACGGACACATTTAACAAATACAGACAAACATGAAATACCTCCGAAGAACACGGACACACGTAACAAATACAGACAAACAGGAAATACCTCCGAAGCGCACGGACACACTTCACAAAAGACAACGTGCCTTCATTAAAAATAATAAAAATAAATTATATCCGGATCTAGCGATTCCTTAGTAGTGGCGTAATAAAGCCCTACGTCGACCTGTACCTCCTTAAAAATCATAAAATAAACAGCTTATCATGATCTCTAGATTCCCTAGCGGTGGCGTAATAAACCCCGCGTCTACCCGTTTTCCTCTCAAAATTCATAGAATAACCGTCATGATCTAGCGATTCCTTTACAGCGGCGAGACTCCCGTCCCAAAAACAAAATAAAGCCGCTTGCTTCAACCTGTTTGTCTTAAAATTCTTAATGCTTCTTCAGCTGCGCATAAACCAACGTGACGGTACTTCCGTAAACAATGACCTCGTCACCACGTACGTGTATAGTTCAATGTAGTAGTAAAATCCAAAATCAAGGACTTCGCATCCCTCCGTTAACCGAACGACTTCAAACTCTACTAATACCTGTTCACTCAGACCTCATGTAAAATTTAGTCAATTTAGAAGACGAAAACCGGTTGCAGCGGTCCCAAACAGACAGAACTTCCCTACGTGGATAAACGTCTCCACTTACCGTAATTAATTATTTAGGCGCCTAGAAGTTCCGCTCGTCCGTGAACGCCGCAGCCTGTAACCGTTAAAACGTCGGGCGTCACCATCTGATAGAAAACGTTCTTTGTTTTCTTGCGTGTTAAAATAAAACTCAAAGTTGAGATCAGTGAAGAGGTTTTCTTGCAAGAGATTTTTATTCAGAAATTTCTGATGTCATGAAGGATCCTTACTGAATCAGCATCGGTTCCTAAATGGGCTCATCCCAACTTATACAAAAACAGTGTTTACAGAAAATAGTCTCCCCCTCCTGTCTTCTGTCCTTGTGGGAAGAGTGAAATACAAAAACAGATAATAAATCTTCAGCTCGTATCTTGGTCCACTCCAGATGTAGGAAAATAATTGGTCCCGGCACTTCTTGGACCGGATAATTTATGGACAGAAACTCTGCTTGCACTTTCAAACATATACTCCTTTAGATAAGAACAGAAACCTTATTAGACATTCCTTTCCCAGGGAATGGAACAAAGACACTATACATCGAATAACATTTGAATTAACTGTTTTCTTATTACTACCCAGCTATAACTAAATTCAAAACGGTTAAAATATCAATTGAAACAGTAAAAAATGTTAACAATGTTAACAGTAGTCATGTGCTAATGTTGTGAATGGAAGCGACTGGCCATGGCAGCTGAAAAAAAGAAAAATACAGACATGTCTCTTACACTATTTCAATATGTGGAAAAGTGGCATAACGTTTTACAATAAGGAAAAGTCGCATAACGTTACTACAGAGACTATGTTGTAGCGTTAGTTTGTGATTGTTTAGGCAACGGTTCTTTTTGCTGTAACCGGCAAATCTCCCACAAACGTTATTTTGGCGTGCAATGTCTCACATTTGCCGTGAATGCTTGTAGACCTTTACAAGCGGTTATGAATAAAATGAATCTGCACATTTAGGCCACTGCACGCTCGCAATGAGCAAGCCGTTTCGCCGAGACCACTTAGCGCTCCCTTGAGTGAATCACAATCAATCTGGCTTGTGAGGTTAAGGTTAGAGGGCTCGAAGACTAAAAAAAACAAAACCCAGTGAAAATATAAAATAGATCAATAATATATATATCTATATATAGTTAGATAAGATCGAAGCAAAAGTAACTACATTAAAATATAAAGAAAGGTACATTAATATTAACTAAAATCTACATTTAAAAAACTTGTCTTGAGCCTGCTCTTAAAATCTTGAACGTTCTTTGGGGCCCTGAGTTCCTCCGGCAGACTGTTCCAAAGGCGAGCGAAGGCTGTAGCACTGAAAGGACGCCGTGAGTGTACTCGTTTTTCAACATTTTGCCACGTTACGACCACAAAAACAAATGTATTTATTGAAATTGTATCTGAACGATGAACACAAAGTAGCACACAATCATGAAGTGGAACAAAATGTAGTTTTTATTAACAAACTTGTTGTACAATCCCCCCCCTGAAAATTAGGGCAATTACAGCTTCAAGTCTTTTGGGGTTTGTCCCGTCGGGAGGCTGAAATGTTTGCCCATTCCTCCTTGCAAAACAGCTCCAGCTCAGCTAGGTTAGATGGAGAGCGTTTGTGAAACACAATCTTAAGAATAATTGTTGATTTTTTTGGTTGCTCAATGAATATTTGCTGATTTTTTTTTTCTATCTCCTCTCCGCCGCCCTGCAACTACGTTTAAGGTTCTTTACTTCCTCATTTCTCCTTGGATCCATGGACCTTGGGTCTATGTTTTTTGTTGTCTCTGGGGCAAGTGACAAGTGCCAGTTGTAGTTTTTTAAATGGTCAAGAATAAAATCACAGAGGGGGCAGGTAAGACAAGTGGAGGATATTTGTTTAAAACCTAGATTTATTTGGAGATATATTATATTATATTATATTATATTATATTATATTATATTATATTATATTATATTATATTATATTATATTATATTATATTATATTATATTATATTATATTATATTGACTCTCTGGGCAAATTGACTCTCTGGGCTTTGAGAGATGAGATTGGCACGCCTTAAAAGTCAATTCAGCTCTGACGGTGCCCCCCCCCAATGGTCCAGTTCGATTTGGGTTTCTGATGCGTACCGTGTGCGATAGGCCCAAGTCAAGGTGCTGCTGTCGAAACAATAATACACATCAACTCACGCTTGTCTTCTTGTGTCTTGCAGACGTCCGTGAGGAATATCTTCGTCCTGACGAACAGGAAGTGAAGTCTCCTCATGTTAAAAAGGAGGAGGAGCATCCTTACATCAAAGAGGAGAAAAAAAACCTTTTTGTTAAAGAGGAGGAGGTTGAGTATGATGTCACCAAGTCACCACTGATCTTCGCCCCTTTAAAGAGTGAAGATGACGTCAAGGGTGAGTGTGAGGAGGACAGAGAGGCGGAGCTTCCAAGCAGCAACTCAACTCCTCAACACATGACGACAGAAGGTGATGCAAACCACTGGCGACCACCGCAAGCACAAAGTAATGACATAAGGTCTAAAGATAGGCCGATGTGTTTTTTTCACCCGCTCCTCCGATGAATATGCATTGGACTCGGGGTACTCTCTATCGTCCGATTGTGCTCCGCGTTTTCCAGCGTTAGCATCGCTAGCCGGTGAGGCTTTATGACGTGACCATCGTCGCGCGTCAACGCTTCCAACTTCGGCGTTTTGTTTTTGTGCTACTACTAGCATTCTCTGCTAGCGACATGTCATGATTACGTGAAGAAGTGCAGACTTATAACCAGGGTTGGAAGGGTTGCTTTTAAGGGTCTGTTAGAGTAGACAATATTAAGTATTGTACTCTTTGCGTGTTCAATTAACTGAATGGTGAGATTCTGTTGAAGAAGTTCCTTTGCAAAGGTTTTAATTACCAGAAGCTTCTGGTCGCACATTTAAAGTCACCCAAGCAGTGCTTCGTTCAAATGTGGCCCCTTCCTCTTGGCTCACATCGTTATTTATTCACAAAGAGGGTTCATAAAAAGGTCAGCCCACAACACACCTGGTTACAACTAAATGAATACAAGAAAATCCCTCTCTCCTCCCTTCTGCAAGTTCAGCAAGTTCCCATAGCTATAAATCAGATTAGAGAGAAACAATCACACATCGGCCCGTCTCCTTCGGAAGAGACAGATACCAGACCCATACACTCCCTTATTTTCTCAGGAGTGTGAGACACAAAAAAATGCTATTCATTTAGCCATACTGAGTTAACTAAATTATAAACGGCTAAAATATAATTTAAAACTGAAAAACAATGTTAATAACTTAACAATCCCTCATTTGAGCTCATAAGAGCTCAACACATTAAAACATTTTTTTTTTCAATGGTTGTGTGGTAAAAATAATTATCCTTAAAACATCCCTTTAGCAGAAGAGGAGGTAATTTAGCAATCATATGACATTAAAAAACAATTTGATACATTTAAAAGATTTTTAGTAAAATAAGCATAGCATATGTGAGGCTTAACATAAAATGTTGTTCATTAAAAAGTGTCGCAATGTATCGGCAGACGAATATGTGTTCTTTGAAGCCATCTTGTGATGAAGTTCTTTGAAGGTATTTTTTTTAATGAAAAGAGTGTCGCAATAGTTCGTCTCTTCTTTAAGAATTTGGGGTAGACTACCCAAATTCTTCGATTTGTCACCTGGGATTATTCTGCCCAAAATGTGACTGATCAAAGGAATGATTGCCCAAGAAAAGGCACTTGCTCTTGATCCGTTGACTGATGTCCTCAAACGGCAGCTCCGGAACCGGGCACGGATTCAGCTGACGTGGCTCCAGGTCGGAGGTGATAAGCTTGATGATCATCAGTTGATGAGATAGCCGAGCCTGGCACGTCTCCGGAAGCCTTGTAGACCAGATGTGGAATTTTCTCTGTGCAGAGAACTGCACAAGATTTCCTCACCAACCCCCTGGGGCCGTTCTCCTGAGTGCAAAAACTTTTCATTTTTAGTTTCTCATAAACTCACATAAATTTTATTTGGAGGAAAAAACCCTGATAGTTTTTGTTAGTTGGGATTAGTAAATGTTATTTGATTAAGATCCGTAGGTCCTGTGCTGTTGGAACAGGAAAATATCTATTTTTTGTGACATTAAAATAGAGCCCAGCCCTTGATTGAGTTGAATGACATTCGCTCATTCATTAATATAAGACAGAGCTTGTAAATATTTATCTTTCAAATAGGTTTTGTTCAATAATAGGTAATTTTTTTACCATGACTTAATTTGTTCTAAATTTGCATAACTGTGCCTTTCATATCTCTTATTCTCTTCCCAGAATCCCATGACCGGCCGAATCCTGGCATGCTGGGAAAAACTCACATATATTCATATTATCTATACTCTTTTGCAAACACTGGGCTCCAAACATTACATTTTTCAAATATGATTCTGAGATAAAAGATATAATATAATATAATTACCTTCATTCGGCGAATATGCATTATTGTCCTTGCTTGCTTCAGACTTACTTTGCGATCGATTTCCTCTGATAGATTTCTTCATATTCAAACTGTGAATGATCATTTTCAAACTCATCCTGTCAATTGGAGTGTAGGCCGATACCCCACAACCTTTTTAATTTCGTTTTTAAGTTTGATTTTAATTTTCTAACTCGTTGGTTAAATTGGTTAAATTCTTAAACATAAACTCCCTCATTTGACAAAGATCCACTGATTTTTTCAAACACGTCAAGATAAAAGGGAGGACAAAATAAAGACCTCATGACTCAAAAGACGTCATAAATAACTCAACCCTCTAAATCAGGCTATAAAATAAACAAAAGAGCTACAAAACACTATAAAACTGAGCATAAGCAGATACAACTTAAGACACTAATATATGATGACTTTGGGGCCATAAAAAATAGAGATAACCATATTACTCTAATTCTCCTAGAGTCCCAAAAATTATTTAAACTGCTAATCAACCTCACCTCTTTTACAGATTTAGTGGGGCTGAGGATAAAATCTAATCTTTCACATATTAGCGGGGCTCATAAAAAACACAGCACACAAAATATTTCTGGGATTTATAAATCACAGTGCTGTTAAAAAAAAAAAAAAAAAAAATCTAATTTAGCCATCAAACTCTTAGTTAGTCTTTTACTCGTTACTACTTATTCTATTCTATTATTTATTTTATACTATAGCTGCAGCTGGACGAAGTCCAAAAAAGTTCCTCACGGGGAAAATAAAAATATATCATATCATAACATATTAATAAAATTCCCATTGTACCAATTCAGAAACTGATTCTCCCAAAAATATAGGCAAAAATTTAGTAGGCTATAGATTGAAATAAATTTTCTCAATCCCTCATTTCAAATTTACATATGTCGTTTTCGATTTCCTGAAATATCTTGCTATAGATCACAGTTCCCCACTCAACACATTAAAAATGCCTTGCATATCACCATGTAGCACTTTACTGAATGGATCACATCTCATTCCGACCACCAACTTTCTCAGTCCAGACCCCCAGCAAAAGGCAGGACGGCAGCTGTTGTCAATGTTCAGTCCTGGCCAGCATGGCGGCTGTTGTGGCAGCAATGTTCAAAGCAGGCATTTAGATTTCCTCTGGATGCAAAACAGCCATAGGGGAGAAGTCACTAGAATGAGGCGTATACACAGTCACTGGGCATTGAGGAATTTGAACATCATGTTTTTCTTAGGCACAGGACGAGAAGACTGTTGCTCTGCGGCTTTTGACCTTTGATCTCTGCCACATCCATTCAGACGCTGTCTGCAATGTGGATCCGATGACACACAGTCTTTCTGAGAGCTCACTTGATCAAAAAAATGCACATTCGTTGATACAATGCTTTAAAAATGCCAGACTGAGGATATGGGATCATAGCAAGACAGTTCACTCCCTGCTTTCTCAAAAATGTTTCATAAAAAACACAGCCTCTTTATTCATTTCTCTTTTTTTTTTTTCAATACCCCTTCAAATAGCTACTAGCCATACAACGTATCAGCAGCTGGGGCGCATCCCGTTCGCAGTTTGTAATCAGTGAAGGCCATCAAACCCTCATCTGCCTTGGAACTCAAACATCAGTTTCTGAAATGACACACTCAGAGAAAAAACAAATATTAAAAATCATTATCAACATGTCAATTTCAAAAACATTCATAACTCCTTATTCAACTATCTTACTTCCAGCCACAGCTATAAAGATGTAGGCATAATTATATCAACTCTCAAACAAAATGCCATTATTTTATCATTACTCTTTATTCATTTGTCCCGAAAAGGGAAAGTTAACAAATTAACCATCGTCATCAATCATTAAAGTGTAAAGATTTATTAGCTCAGTCAAATACTATTACTTATTTTATATTGTTTATCATTCCTCTCTTACCATTTTGACAAAAAAAGAGTCCCATTACGAGGACACATTATGCTCACAGCGCACAGCCCAGCCCCCACCTTTTTTTCTAACCTAGAAACGGGGGAAGGGGGGGGGGGGGAGGAATCTTAACATTATAAATCGCAAAACCTATTTTATCATATTCCCATTAATAAAACAAACGCCACTATCACAACAGTATTATCTCACACAAAACAACACCAAACTTAATTAAAATATTAAAGAAAAACAAACAAAATCCCCATATGCACACTTCTCACTTACAAACCCCCACCTTTTTTAGAAGCTAGGTCACACACTCAAATGCATACGCACACTCTTCAGTCATTATAAAAAAAAAAAATAAACGGTGTTATTCCTTCAATTCGTTGTCTACAAATCTTATAGCATTTAAACCGCAGCTTCGTACGGTAATTTCAGTAAACGGGTAACTTTAAACAACCCATCCGTAAACTGCTCCACAAATGCTGGAGTCATTTTAGCATCAAATTCAGCCTTTTTCCATTACCAACAAAGAAAATACAAAAGTCTGACATACCATTTTGTCCAGCAAAAGCTTTGTATACAATCGATCCATAGTTCGTTTTTTCATTGTTCATCGACGCTTTTATTTTTCGCTGAACCGGAAGCGCATTCAGGACAAACCATTCTGTATCCGGGTCGAAATCGCCTCCATTTTGTTTATAGTTTTTGATGTATACATTCGGTTTTAATACAGTGACGTCTCACTTTTAGTATTAATAGTTCAATATGTTAACACATATGGCCACACACAGACAGACATAAGAATTACGTGACCTCTCGTTTATACACAGCGGTTACCCAATCCCGCTGAGCTAAACTGTTCTCCATACATTGCAAAATTTCTGCAAGGCGCTCATTTTCAAAATAAAATGTCACGTACCATCGAATTTAACCGTAGAACAAAAGGTATTCATACGGTAATCCTGACCCCAAAACTACAAAAATAGGAACGCCAAAACTGAAATAAAATCTTTCACGTAATCTCTCGATTGCAAATACAGTGATACAAAAATCCAATCATCGCTGTAATCAACCTGGACCCCTTTCTGTTCAATTTCAAACAGGCGCTTTTTCAAATAAAAGACATATTACGTGTAGAGAACTTTCACACCAAGAGCCATGAACAATTATGTTACTTGTCCTCAAATCCGGCCAAAACTGCTTAAAAAACAGAAGCGCGTACCATAATCTTCGTGATCCTTAGTAACCAAGAAGGACTTGTTACGTCATCCGGCAAACCCTTTTATATATTATGGTCTAAGGATTCTTCATAGCGTTGACGAAAAACAAAACAAATCAAAAAATTAACCGCTATTTCTTCCTGTACAAAAAAGCTTCATCACTTCGAGTCTGCATTACGTCACCTTCAAATGCACCACTCCACGACGTGTTTAGTTCAATATCGTCGGAATTATCACAACTCACAATAGAACGACATCAAACTACACTCGTTCACACAGATCTCTTTTAAAATTTAGACAATTTTGGAAGACGAAAAAACCAGCTGCAGCGGACCAGACAGACAAAACCTCTTCTACGTGGATAACAGTCTCCACTTACCGTACTTTATTTATTTAGGCCTAGAAGTTCCGCCCGTCCTTGAACGCCGCAGCTTGTTCCACGTCAGAATAACACCTTCCGTTTGGTTCAACGGAGGAGACCATTCGTTATAATTCAGCGTCGGCGGTCACCATTTGTTAGAGTAGACAATATTAAGTATTGTACTCTTTGCGTGTTCAATTAACTGAATGGTGAGATTCTGTTGAAGAAGTTCCTTTGCAAAGGTTTTAATTACCAGAAGCTTCTGGTCGCACATTTAAAGTCACCCAAGCAGTGCTTCGTTCAAATGTGGCCCCTTCCTCTTGGCTCACATCGTTATTTATTCACAAAGAGGGTTCATAAAAAGGTCAGCCCACAACACACCTGGTTACAACTAAATGAATACAAGAAAATCCCTCTCTCCTCCCATACTGCAAGTTCAGCAAGTTCCCATAGCTATAAATCAGATTAGAGAGAAACAATCACACATCGGCCCGTCTCCTTCGGAAGAGACAGATACCAGACCCATACACTCCCTTATTTTCTCAGGAGTGTGAGACACAAAAAAATGCTATTCATTTAGCCATACTGAGTTAACTAAATTATAAACGGCTAAAATATAATTTAAAACTGAAAAACAATGTTAATAACTTAACAGGTCTCATATTATTCTTTCAACATTCTAAAATACTTCTCAAATGTGTAAAAGACATGTCTGTGACATGCATTCATCAAAATTGACTTTGGATCTAATATTTTTGCTGTCCCTCAATCAGCCAAAAAAACGCTCTGTTCAAAACAGCCTGTTTTAGGGTTGTGTCACTTTTACGTAAATAGCTGCACCAGGCTATGTCTAAGCCACACCCTTCTCTCTCGAAGGGGCAGTGGTTTCTGTCATGGTAGCCATGTGCTAATGTTGTGAATGGAAGCGACTGGCCATGGCAGCAGAAGAAAAGAAAAATACAGGCATGTCTCTTACACATTTGAGAACTATTTCAATATGTGGAAAAGTGGCATAACTTTTTACCATAAGGAAAAGTCGCATAACGTTACTACAGAGACTATGTTGTAGCGTTAGTTTGTGATTGTTTAGGCAACGGTTATTTTTGCCGTAACCGGCAAATCTCCCACAAACGTTATTTTGGCGTGCAATGTCTCAGATTTGCCGTGAATGCTTGTAGACATTTACAAGCGGTTATGAATAAAACAAATGTGCACATTTAGGCCGTTTCGTCGAGACCACTTAGCGGCCGGTTAGAAACAATAATACACAACATCAAGGCGCGCTAGAGATTTGACTTAACTCGACCAAATGTATGTTTGCCTTCTTGTGTCCCGCAGACGTTGGTGAGAAATATCTTCGTCCTGAGGAACAGGTGGTGAAGTCTCCTCATGTGAAACAGGAGGAAGAAGAGCATCCTTACATCAAAGAGGAAGAAAAGCCCCTTTTCGTCAAAGAGGAGGAGTTTGAGGATGATGTCACCAACTCACCACTGACCTTTGCCCCTTTTAAGAGTAAAGATGAAGTCATGGGTGAGAGTGAGGAGGACAGAGGGGCGGAGCCTCCGAGCAGCTCAACTCCTCAACACATGGAGACAGAAGGTGATGCAGACCAATGGGGATCATCACTAGCACAAAGTGATGACATAAGGTCACAGTCTGCTGACACTGACGATGATGAATACGCTAAAGGTGATCATGCTGACAACAACCGCTGCAAATGTTCTCAGTGTGCGAAAACATTCAGTTCAAAAGGAAATTTGAAAGTTCACCTGAGAAAACACACTGGAGAAAAACCTTTTTCTTGCCCAGACTGTGGCAAAAGCTTCTCTTTCAAGGGACATTTAAAAATACACAAAAGAACACACACTGGAGAAAAACCTTTTTCTTGCCCAGACTGTGGCAAAAGCTTCTATGAAAAGGGAACTTTAAAAATACACAAAATAACACACACTGGAGAAAAACCTTTTTCTTGCCCAGACTGTAGCAAAAGCTTCTCTCACAAGGGAAATTTAACAAGACATACAAGTACACACACTGGAGAAAAACCTTTTTCCTGCTCAGACTGTGGCAAAAGCTTCTCTGACAAGAGTACTTTAACAAGACATACAAGTACACACACTGGAGAAAAACCTTTTTCCTGCTCAGACTGTGGCAAAAGCTTCTCTGACAAGAGTACTTTAACAAAACACACAAGAAAACACACTGGAGAGAAACCTTTTTCCTGCTCAGACTGTGGCAAAAGCTTCTCTGACAAGAGTACTTTAACAATACACAAAAGAACACACACTGGAGAAAAACCTTTTTCCTGCTCAGACTGCAGCAAAAGCTTCTCTCAGAAGTCCGGTTTAACAAAACACACAAGAAAACACACTGGAGAGAAACCTTTTTCCTGTTCAGACTGCGGCAAAAGCTTCAAAAACAAGAGTACTTTAACAATACACAAAAGAACACACACTGGAGAGAAACCTTTTTCCTGTTCAGACTGCGGCAAAAGCTTCAATGACAAGAGTACTTTAACAATACACAAAAGAACACACACCGGAGAGAAACCTTATTCCTGTTCAGACTGCGACAAAAGCTTCAGTAACAATAGTGCATTAAGAAACCACAAAATAACCCACACTGGAGAAAAAGCTTTTGCCTGCCCAGACTGTGGCAAAAGCTTCTCTCACAAAGGAAATTTAAAAATACACAAAATAACCCACACTGGAGAAAAAGCTTTTTCTTGCTCAGACTGTGGCAAAAGCTTTTTTCATAAGTCAAATTTAACAAGCCACATGAGAAAACACACCGGAGAAAAACCTTTTGCCTGCCCAGACTGTGGCAAAAGCTTCAATGACAAGAGTACTTTAACAATACACAAAAGAACACACACCGGAGAAAAACCTTTTTCCTGCTCAGACTGTGGCAAAAGCTTTTTTCATAAGTCAAATTTAACAAGCCACACAAAAAAGCACACTGGAGAGAAACCTTTTTCCTGTTCAGACTGCGGCAAAAGCTTCTGTGACAAGAGAAATTTAACAGTACACACAAGAACCCACACTGGAGAGAAACCTTTTTCCTGTTCAGACTGCGGCAAAAGCTTCAATGAGAAGAGTAATTTAACAAAACACAAAAGAACACACACTGGAGAAAAACCTTTTTCTTGCTCAGACTGTGGAAAAAGCTTCTCTGACAAGGGAAATTTAAAAAACCACTCAAGAACACATGCTGGGAAGAAACCATTTAGTTGCAGTGTTTGTGCTAAAAGATTCGCTAGTAAAAAGCTTGTTGAGACACACAAGTGTGCTGGTGAGAAAAGCAGCGATCTTTAAAGCTTAAAAAAAATGAAGGGAGTGAGTTTGAATAAAATAGAGAGGGAGGAAATAAGTGATCCCGTTTATTTAAAACATGTTCAGACTTAGAAATTAATTAATCTGATTTTGATGGCAACTTTACTTTAACAGTGATAGACAGAATATCAGAAACAAATTGAAAGAATGACATGGGGGTATTTGCATTTTGTTGAGGGAGATCATTAACTAGCTCCTCTCGTGTCGTCCTTCGCTGATCTCGACCTTTTTCATATTGATTGAGACCCCACGAGCTGATATCTTGCATGGAGCCCCCCAGAACCCAAAATTTTGCAGCAACAAAACTTAAAGGGGAAGTCAAGCCAAAATGTTCTTAACAATATGTTGTATGTGCCTCCACTAGTCTAAAGACGGCATTCAGGTTAATATTGCGTTTATCTTGAACATTGCTCCAGTTCCAAGTGTCAGCGGCTACGACAATGACCTCAAATCATGTCGGATATCTTTTGCAGTGAAAAAGTATTTGCCCTCCTCTCAAATTCTCACTTTTATTGCAGTTTTCCCACTTGAATGATTAAAATCATCAAACAAATGTCAATATCAAAGATAATAATAAGTGGAGATTTTATTTTTCAAGGACAAAACACTATTCAAAGCTGCCTGGCCCTGTCAAAAGTATTCACGTTCATTACGTTCATAGATATGAGGGTTTCAGAAGACTTAAGAAGAATCAACTCCAGCTTTACTTAAAAGTGTAAACGTAATGCTTTCAAAGCTACTCAAACTATAAACTATGAATATGAAATGTTTTTAAAGTTTTCTTTTAATGTGTTTAAACGCCAATGTATGCTTTAGTAATATTGTAAGCTACTTTTGTTTTCTCTGCTTTGCTTCCGAATGTCGTTAACGGTTGTGTTTGTTGACGTTTGTAGGTGTTGTGTATTTGCTTATGTGAAGCACATTGAGTTGCCTTGTGTATGAAATAGAAATAAAATATAGAAGAAAAAGCCACCTTGCCATTTTCCCAAATTAGCGTGGAAAATACCTTCAGGGACACACAAAGCCAGATGTGCAGTATGGCCACGTTCGGAGTGTTTTAAGTCTCGGCTTAAGACCCACTTTTATTCCTTGGCTTTTAGTTCAGCATGAATTGTGTGGTCCGCGTGGTATTTTATTTAATTTGATTATTATTTCATTTTTATTATTATTTTTGGGGTGGTTTAAATATATTTTTATTGTATTTATTCCTTTATTTTACTTATTGTATTTTAGTAACTTATTGACTTTTTTAAAATTATTGTTGGTTTTTACTAGATTTCATGTGTATTTGGATCTCAATGTGCAGCACTTTGGAAACACTTGTTTATAAAATGTGCTATAGACAAAGCGGATCGGATTAGATTAAAAGTGATCACGTTACGTAAACCGGCAGTACAATGCAAATGCAATACATTTGTACTTCTGAGCATTAGGGGAGCGTAAGATATGATAAGTGTGCTCGACTCGAAGTGCAATGGCGTGTCATCACTAACCTTTATTAGAAGGTAAGTGTTGCATTCAAACCTTGCAGCAGGAATTTGTGAAAGCCACAGATGACAAAACTGGCCAAAAGTACAAATATTGCATATATCAGTAATATATCAGATACTGCATCAAATGTTTGATACTAGCTAATGCCAGTACTAGAGCAATAAATTAAACTCATAACATTTGATGGTTAAATCGCATCCCTGATAATAAACGTTCAGTTTACGGTACCTCAAAATGCTTGTTCATCTTGATGGCAAATTTTTAATCTGCACATTCACCACAATAAATCTAATTTAAACATGCATTTAAACTTTACATATCGGGAACAACACACTGAAAAAGGGAGAAATGAGACCTCGCAGTTTTATGTCTTTCTAACTGCAGCAAAAATGGCGACATCTGTCGATGACTTGATGACAGTGCTTGCTCCCAAGCCGACAATCTCCAGCAGCCAATCATATCGCAGCGGGGGCGTGTCCTGCCTGACTTCCGACGCAGATCTACTTTCGTTTCTTCACGTAACCAGACGCCCTCCGCTAAATCATTATTTTCGATTCCGTGCTGAACCGACTGCAACCTCCACACAGGACGCACATCACTATAATGGACTGCAACATAATTTATTAAATCTCAGCGTGTGAATAAACTCGTTTCGGTGCGCGTTGATGCTTCTCGCCCTACTTAGCTTAGCTTAGCTTAGCTCGCTAGCCGCTAGCAAAGAGAAGCACAATAACACGTCGTCTAGAAGAGATCAAGTGTGAAAAATAATAGATTATTGTTAACATTGTTAACATTTTTACTGTTTTACTTTATATTTTAACTGTTTTGAATTTAGTTATAACTGTGTAGATGTAGGTATAATTATGTTAACTCAGTATTGCTCAATGAATAGTACTGTCTATTGTATTCTTATCTGTCTCTTGCCTGGGAAAAAGGAAGGTAACAGGTTTCTTTTCTATATTATCTAAAGGGAGTATAGTTGGTACGAGTCTCCGTTCGGTCGAAGAGAGTCCAAGGACAGGCTGATATACTGCTCTTCAAGTCTAATCTGATTTGTACCTATGGGAACTTACTGAAGGGAGGGAAGAGGGATTTTCTTGTATTCACTGATTTTCAATAAATGTGCTGTGTGTTGGAGGAGGAGACACACTTTTGAACAGATCACTGCTTGGGTGTCTTCATTTGTGTGATCAGAAGCTTCTGACTAATTACCTTTGCAAAGGTACTTCTTCACAGAGACTCAACTTCAATTTATTGGAACACGCAAAGAGTACAATAATATTGAATACTCTATCATTATCCAGAATATTTTATAAATGATAAAAATATTGTTTGAAAAAATTTCAGACATAGCTAATAATTTAAATGAGAATTTTGTTCAAAAATATATAAGTTACTTTCATATACTGATAAAACGTCTTTACCCATCTCGAAATGGGAAACAGACTTGTCTATAGCTCTGGAATCTGACTTTTGGATTCAAGTTTGTGAAAACGATTTTAAAATGACAAAACACACAAATTTACAACTTATCCAATATAAAATTATTCATAGAACAAAACACTACAGACACTTATTTTCATGCTTTATGGTTATGTATTTCTGGACTAAAGTCTTAGAAAAACTTTCCGCTGTCTTGGACTATAGGATACCGTTCTCTCCAAACTTGTGTTTGCTCGGTGACTTAACAACAACTGACTTACCACATAAACAATTTCAATCTTCACTTGTAGCCCTTACTTTCGCAAAAAAAACCAATTCTTGTTAACTGGAAAAATAAACAAACTCTGAATATCGACCAATGGTCTAACCTCCTCATAAATCACATTTTAATGGAAAAAATATCTGCCTCAAATAAAAACCAAATATCAAAATTTATAGAAACATGGTCTACGTATATAGAATATTTTAACCTAAACCTGGTTACTTAATTCTGCCTGTTAGCGAGAGCCACCGCATCGCGATAACTTACATTGATGTTTCTGTATTTGGCAATTTGTAACTAATGGTTGTGTTTTTATAGTCAGGAACCCAGTTGCTGCCAATCGAGGATCGAGCAGATTCACCTCCAATGGGCACTAAGGGTTAATATTCGGATTCACTGCATGCCAGTGGGTTAATTCTGTGGGTGCTGCCCCCCCCTGGCTGGGCGTGGGCGGGTCTGCCCCTCTGTTGGCTGCTGGGTGGCGGCTGCGTCTTGGCCGTTCCCTGGGTGTCTTGGGGGGGTGCTGCGTTGCGGGGTTCTCCCTGGTGTCCGGGGCGGCGCCGCTCCGGCGCGGTCCGTCGCTCTGGGCCCGGCGACGCGGTTCGGGAACTGTGGGCCGCCAGGGTGCCCCGTGGTTCCCTCTCCCCTCCCCCTTGCTGCCTCTCCCTCCTCGCCTCTCCCCGCCCGTCCTCCGCCTCCCTGTCCCTTATCCCTCGTCACCCTTCCTCCTCCTCTCCCCCTCTGTCTGCGGCCCTGCCGCTGCCCCTTGCCCTTCTTGTCGTCTCCTTCCCCCCTCCCTTCCCCCTCCCCTATACGCCTTCCTTCCTCTCCCCTGGGCCAGAGGTTCCATCCGTGGCCCGGGTCTCGGCGCCGGTTTGGTATTGTGCCCGCCCCGCTCCGGTGGACCTCCTGGCACCTCATGCGGGCCCCAGTATCCGGGGAGCGAGCCCTATCGCCCCGCCGGGCTGGTCCCATATGCCCGCCAGGGTCCCGGTGGGGTGGGTGGGGGTTTGGTGGGCGAGTGCGCCTCCTGCCCCCGTCCGGTTGGGGGGGGGGGGGGGGGCCCGCTTGTCGCTCCTCTTAACTCACTGCACAATACACTTTTATAGACATATAAGGCAAATAACACACTTTGGGAGGGGTGGGGTAGGGTGGAATCACCGTCTTCGCCCTACAACTTCCCTCCAATTTTAATGCACCACACAACTGTGTGTGTGTGTGTGGGGGGGGGGTGCTATCGGTTGGGGCAGACCGCAGTATAGAGCAGTGCTGCGGTCCCCTGTCCGTGTCCCTGCCGCGACGCCCCCCCCCCCCCCTCATTAATTTTTTTTTATGCACCACACACACACACACTTGTATATACACTGGGTGGGGTTCACATTCAAGGTTTAGGGGTTGAGTTCGCCAGTCGGCGAGCTGGCGGACTCAGTAAAAGGGGTTAGCTTTCACTAAGAACGCTGGAGTGACGACCGGGGCCTTTCCCCGCTGGGCCTGGGGTTCGGGGGTGCTCCCATCTCCCCTTCTGCCCTCGGTGTTCCGTCCCTCCACGTGGCGGGGGGTGGGGTGGGGTGGGCGCAGGTGCCCTCTCCGCTTCGCTGTCCGGCCCCTCTTCGGCGCCGATGCCTGTGTGCGGGGGGTCCCCGGGGACTGGGGGTCGGGGGCTGTGGGGCTGCCGGTTGGTCGGGGTGGAGTCGGGGGGTGCTGGGGGTGGGTGGGTGTCTGGGGGCCTGGGGGCGGCTGGGGCTGGGTTGGGGTGGATGGCGGGGGTGGATGGGGGTCGTGGGGGGAGCGGGGGCTGTGTACCGGTGGGGTGCCTGGCGGGGCTGCAGTGCCCCGTCCTGCTGCGTTGGGTTGGGGGCGCGGGCCGTGTTGGGGTGGGGGGCGCTCCTGCTCCTGGATTTGCTCTCCGGCCGGTGGCCCTGGCGGGGCCC
The DNA here is from genome assembly GCF_054856555.1 of Leptonotus elevatus. Classification (NCBI taxonomy): domain Eukaryota; kingdom Metazoa; phylum Chordata; class Actinopteri; order Syngnathiformes; family Syngnathidae; genus Leptonotus; species Leptonotus elevatus. Next base: position 2,979,334 of record NC_141239.1, on the reverse strand, counting down.
GGGAGTCGTCCTTTGACGCTGCCGTGGCCTGGGGGGCCCTGAGGTGTTGCGCTTGCTCTGTCCTGGCGGGGGTCGACGGCTCCCCTCTTTGGTGGAGATTTTCATGCATGCCAGATCCACCACACCAGCACCACGAAACTCAGACACAATCGGCTTCTTCCTCTGGTCGTTGAATTGGTGGAGGCTGGTGTCTGATCGCACTCTGCTTTGTCTGTCCTTCCTTCCTTTCCTCAGTCTCTCCTTTGGTCTCTTGAGGTCTCCCTGATTTGTTGGAATTTAGATGTTTCTGGGTTTGGTGAAGAACTCTGGTTGACGGCCCGGTGGGTGGTGTCTGGTCGGTGCTGGATTTCACTTTCCTTTCTTTTCTTTGGTCCTTCCTCGGGTCTCCTGACGGCGGTGTTCGGTTTAGGTGAACGGTATGGGATTTTTTTAATAGGTTTTTGGTGAACTAACGAATACACACACACTCGCACATACACATACACATTCTCACCCACATACAAAATAATAAAACAAAAAATAAAAAGAGCAATGTTGATGACATTACCGAATGAACAATACTGAGCTCTTTAAAAAAAAAAAAAAAATTGTTAATGTTGGCAGTAATTTGGCAGAAGAAATCCCTGAGCCACAAAACAAATGTCAAATAGATAAGCACATTAAAAATAATTCATCCACTATGTGGCTTAATGCTGTTAATGATACAGAAGTATTAAATTAGTAAAAAGTATTATAAAATATGTTGTGCAACCTTTCACATATATATGTAATTTGTCGTTTAAAGCGGTATATTTCAATCAAAAATGAAAATCGCAAAAGTTATTCCTATTCATAAAAATAGAGAAAGACACATATTCACTAATTATAGAGCAATATCACTGCTGCCACAGTTCTCAAAAATTCTCGAAAAATTATTTTCATATCGACTGGGCGATTTTATTGAGAAACATAAGCTTTTAAGTGAAAATCAAAATGGGTTTAGAGAAAAACGGACCACCTCAATGGCAGTCATGGAACTCGTAGAAACAATATCTACTAACATACATAATAAAACATTTAATGTTGGAATTTTTATAGATTAAAAAAAAAAAGCATTTGATACTATAGATCATTCTATACTAATGAATGAATTAGAAAGATATGGCATTCGCCGATGACATAACTCTCTACTGTTCAGGAGAAAACCTGAAGCAGCTTCTGACTGCCGTGGAGAATAAATTGAACACATTAAAAAACTGGGTTGACTTAAATAAATTATTAAACTTAAACAAAACCAAGTTTATAGCTTTTGTTACTAGACAAACCACACAACAGGTCAAAATTATGGTAAATTCAATTGAAATCGAAAGAGTATGAAAATTTATTTTTGGGAGTAGTTATTGATGAAAAATGATGTTGGAAGTCACACATAGAAAATGTCAAAAGGAAAATGTCCAAAATGATAGGGATACTCTCTAAAACTAATCAGAAATCATTCTACACATGATATTGTTCATTATTATTACCATATCTGACCTATTGTGTGGAAATCTGGGGAAACGCATATAAAACAAATACCCATCCTGTTTTCAAATTGCAAAAAAGAGCCATAAGAATTATAAATCGATCAAAATATACAGAACCAACTCTCTTTTCTCTCAGTTCTCTATTTATTAAATCAAATACAATGAAATTTAAAATTTAAAATAGTACAAATAATGTATAAAGCACACAACCATCTACTCTGCCACAGTACTCAGAAGCTGTTTGAAATGAGAGAGAGTCCTTAAAACATAAGTGTCTACAAAAAAAACAAGAACAAATATTAAGCAAAGGTGTTCATTTGTGGAATGATTTTGGAACTGACCTGAAAAGATGTCAGTCACTTGCTGAATTAAAAAAAATGTTTAAAAGCAAAGTTCCAAAAAATTACTTACATCAGTCATGAGCTGTTAAAAATGTATATATGCTGTAATTTTATATGAGTTTATAGAGTTTATATAAGGTGTCGTTAGGCGTTGTGGAGGGTGAGTAATTCATTGAGGTTGGCCACCATGTACAAAGTGCAATATTGGCTAGGCATTCATTATCCTTTTGGTAGCTTGGAGCATGCTGATCTTTTTTATTTTATTTATTTATTTATTTTTGCCTATATTTGGTCCACAACAGCTGTCAATCATTGTTCAAGTTTGCCGTTTACTCAAAGTGGCAGATACGTTTTCTATCATGCCAAAATGGCTGCACTAAGACCATTTTGGGACGCGTGACGTCAACGTCAGGATCTCCATGTGCAGTGCTGCAATACTCCTGGTTGGGAAACACTGCATTAGACAACCTAATCCAAAATAGTGTTGAAGGCCCGATTTGACTGACGCGAGACAGACTAAGAGTTGGCCCCTCTGCATTGAGGAAACTAATATTCACAAAAGCAAAGACTTTTTTCAATTTCATTTAAAGTAATATAATTTTATGTGCATGGCTGTACAGAGTACGGTAAAATCGTGTTTCTAAATAAAAATGCGCGGTTCAATTTGCAGATGGCGACATCTGTCGGTGACTTGATGACAGCGCTCCATACACGATCGAAGCTTCCAGCAGCCAATCATATCGCAGTGTGGGCGTGTCCTCGACTTCTCGCACGTCTGCTTTCGCTTCTTCACGACACCAGACGCCCTCCGCTAAATTATTCTTTCCGATTTGGTGCTGAACTGACTGCAGCCTCCACACAGGACGCCCATCACTACTTTGAAGGACTACAACATAATTTATTAAGTCTTTGTGGCCGGATCAACTCGTCTCGGTGCACGTTGAAGATTCGCGGCTTAGTTAGCTTAGCTTATTTTAGCTTGCTAGCCGCTAACAAGGAGACGCGGTTGGTAATCGCGACACATCGACAACGAGACATCAAGTGTGACTTTTTGGGCGTTATTGTGCCAACATGTGTGCAAGAACGACACCGAAGTACGAGGAGGAACTTTTTGGAGTAAAAGAAGAGAAGGAGCAACATCTTCGACTTCAACTGCTGGGCAATGTTTGCACGCAGCCTCGTGTTGTGCTACGCAGAGCAGGTTTGTACACTTCTTAGCTCGCCTACTTCGTGAAGAACTTGTTTCTATCGTTAAAATAATATCCATGTGTTTGTAGTTCAATAGAATCCTACAGAGCCCCAAAGGCTAGTGATGAATACATGGGTATGAACTGAACTACGTAAACAGGCAGAACAAAAAAGGAGGAGTGGCTCTGTATGTTGATGAAGGATTAGAATACAAAAAAAGTGGAGAAGATGAATGCCATTATTCTGGAAATTTGTATGGAAAAAAGGGAAGAATATATTGGTTGGTTGTGTATACAGAGCTCCGGGGTCTGATATTGAATTATTTAATAATTGTAGGGAAATAATGTTTTCCAGCGATGAAAAAAAAACAAGGACGTGTTAGTTTGCAGGGATTTCAATTTGGATCTTTTAAATCCTAATAAGCATGAACTAACTGATGAATTTATCGATGTAATGTTTAGTATGAGTTTATTTCCTTTAATCACAAAACCAAGCAGGGTAACATCTTATTCTGCCAAACTAATTGATAATATATTTACTCACTGTATGGATAATACCTCGATTTGTGGATTACTTCTGAATGACATCAGTGGTCATCGGCCACTGTTTGTGAGGTATGATTGGAATTTTGTTATTGTCTGTGAATCTTAATGTGTTTAACTATAAAAGAATAAGAACAGAAGAATCTATTGACAGCTTAAGAAATGAATTACTGATAACAGAGAGAATAGTATACGAGGAGACTGACATTAACAAATCATATGAAACATTCCTGCGAATATTTAAAGCATTATTTGATAAGCATATTGTCCAATAAAATGATACGACCAGAAGAAAAGATACACAGAAAAAACATGGATCACGAAAGGGCTACAAAATGCATGCAAAAAAAAGAACACATTATACAGGAAATTCTTAAAATTAAGAACTGTAGAAGCAGAAAAGAAATATAAGATAAGTTAATTAATATTATGAGAAAATCTAAGAAAGATTACTATAATTGGACAAGAATAAAACCAACAAAAGGGATATGGAACGTGTTATTATCTGGAATGGTTCAACAAAAAGTTTTCCTGAATATTTTATTGAGGATAGCAAAACATAAATAATATGAATGATGTGGGTTTAATCGATTTTTTTGTAAGTGTGGGGCCCAAACTGGCAGAACAAATTGCAAACCTACAGCCGGAAGAAGGGTTGGGGAGGGTCGGGAGCTTTATTGATAGCAACCACAGCTCAATGTTTTTAAATCCTGCAACTGAAAAAGAGATTCTTGATATTGTTGGCAAATGCAAGGGCAACATTTCCACAGACTGGAACGACATTGATATGTTTTTGATTAAGAAAGTAATTGATGTAATTGTAAAGCCATTAACCTATATGTGTAATTTGTCCTTGTCATCGGGTGTATTCCCAGATCAAATGAAAACTGCCAAGATCATCCCGATTTACAAAGCGGGAGACAGAAGTCAATTCACTAATTAAAGGCCGGTCTCTCTACTTTCTCAATTCTCAAACATTTTAGACATTTTTTTTGCAAATAGCCTAGATAATTTCATTGAAGAGTATGAATTGATAAATTACAGGTCAATATGGATTGAGACCAAAGAGGTCCACGTGGAAGAAATAACCAGTTCTCTGGACCCCCAAAAAATGTAGCAGGAGTATTTGTAGATTTAAAAAAGGCATTTGACACAATAGATCATCATGTACTAGTTAGGAAACTTGAAAAATATGGAATTAAAGGAGTTACACTCAACTGGCTGACAAATTAGCTATCTAATACATAATATTCACATGACGTCACCGACCCCCACCTATCGACCCAGCGGGCCTTTCGTGGGGCAAACGACTAGCAAGACAACGCAACCAAATGCTGAGCGCTCGCAAGTTACAAGTTACTTTGATTCATTCATTTGTTCATTCGTTCCGGATTTTCACGCACCGCTTCATAATGGTGCATAATTGGGCGAACAAAGATGTGAAATGAAACTTCTAAATAGTATTCACATGCCGTCATTTGCCCAACATTGTGTGCCGGTCCATGGAATGTCGAATGGGAACGGCAAAGAAGTGTCCGGAATTACAAAGATACTTCGGAAGGATTTCCAACCGACAAAGTCTACCAAAGTGTGTTCTAACCATTTTGATTAAGGTAAGTGTCATTGTAAGATGGTAAAAATGCTTTTACCATTATGCGATTGTGATCTATGTGAGCCGCTAGCCGTGGCTAGCTCTGGCTAAAAATAGATTTGTGGTCAAGACGTTCGATTTTGAGATCTCTCCAAATACCCTCCTTAAGGTCTCTTATTATTCTTTACCAGCAGCCCAAAAGTTGAAATTGTTGCTAAAGTGTACAAAAATAAGTGATGAATCAACAATAATGTTGTTGTTGTTGTTTTCGTTGTAACATGCTAGCTAGCGCTAGTAGTTAGCGCGTTCAGGGAAACTAGCCACTTGTTTTAAAAAAATTACCTGAGATTCTTCATCTCGAATTCACAATTGATAAATGCGACCAAAATGTTTTCCTATGTACATAAACTACATTTGTATGGTTTCGAAAATCTTAAAGTTTGTGCTATTTGCAGATGACAAACATTTTCTGTTCTGGAGACAGCCTGCAGCAGATAGGTAGCTACTTTTAACATTTTTACTGTTTTGAATTTAGTTATAACTGTGTAGATGTAGGTGTAATTATGTTAACTTAATATAGCTCGATGAATAATGTTTTTGATTGTTTTCTTATCTTTCTCTCTTGCCTGGGAAAGAGAAAAATAATAAGTTTCTTTTCTATTATCTAAGGGAGTAGAGTTTGTAGGACTTTCTGTTCGGTCAAAGAAAGTCCAAGGACAAGCTGGTATACTGCTGTCGAAGTCTAATCTGATTTTGCACCTACGGGAACTTGATGAGGGGGGGGGGGGGGCGATTTCCTGTGAACACTGTTTTTCAATAAATGTGCCGTGTGCTCGAGTTTGGGACGGATCACTGCTTGGGTGACTTCAATTGTGTTATCAGAAATTTCTGAATGAACCTCTTCACCAGAATCTCAACTTGGATTTATTGGAACACGTAAAAGAGTACAAAAATATAGTGTGCTCTAACACTAACAAAGAATTAAATCAACTTAAACATGGTTTGACCTAAACAAACTTTCATTAAATTTGAGTAAAAGCAAACTGATGTTGTTCAACCGTAAAATAAATACACAAATAATACTGAGGATTAATAACGTTCAAATTGAATGGGTTTATGAAAATACATTTCTGGGTGTGATTCTTGATGACAAAATCTGCCGGAAATCCCATATAAAACATGTTAGGGCAAAGGTAGCACGCACTGTTGGAGTTTTGGGAAAGACCAGACACATTAAATGAGAAAACAATGTATATTTTCTATTGTTCATTTATATTACTGTGTAGAAGTTTGGGGTAATTTCTACAAAACTACAATACAATCATTATGCACACTGCAAAAAAGCCATGAGAATAATAAATCATGCAGGGTAGGTACCTTGAATACACCAATAAGCTTTTTTTTTTTTATTGCGCACACTAGTTTAGGGATCTGTTAGATTTTAAAACTGGACAAATAATGTATGGGGCAAATAATAATATGCTGCCCGGCAACATACAAAAATGATGTACTTTATTTGAGAGGGGAATTGAAATTTAAACAAAATTATGCTGGCACAAAACTCAAAAGTATGTGCATTTCGATCTGTGGTGTGGTTTTGTGGAATGGTCTTGAGGAAAACATTGAAAAGGGTACAAGTATTTGTCAATTTAAGAAATTGTATAACAAAATCATTTTTGCTAAATATACTAGGGAGGAATAATAAAAACAGTGGTTGAGTACAATTTTTGTGAAGGCATTTAAGAATAATGAGTTAAAGTAATAAGTGAGGTATAATTGGGATAGGACGAGATGAGCAGTTGCTTCATCCTATTCCATTTCGAACAGAAAGTATTTTCCTTTGTTAAATGAGTTTCTTTGGAAGTCATTACTATTATTTATGGGGAGCGAAAACAGTTATATTTCATCCTTGTTTTGTGGAATAACTTTTGTTTTATTGTCATTTTTAAATGTTCAAAATAAAGTTGAGTGAAAATGGAGAAACCCAAAGCGTTCTGAACCACTGAATCAATCTGAAGTCATTTTGTTGAAATGGTTCAGCGGCTCGAAGCATCACAAACTTACATCAACTAGGCGGTGAGTTACCGGTCACGGGAAAATAACCACCGCAGATTGTTTATCTTGGCCAAACAATACGCGGCCGCTTCAGTATGATCTAACCACCGTCTGCTCTTTTTCTCTTTCTATAAGGAGTGCATCTAATCAAGAGTGCGAAAAAATACGGACAACCCATAACAGTTGGCTGCTCTGCAAAAACAGTTATTAGAACAATCAATAAAATCTTAAACTATTTCTTGTGCTACTCAGCCAGCTTCTGGAATGGAATTGACTACATGTTGTTTTATGTCAGCGGCACATCAGTTTAGTAGGTATAGCATTAGCGTTTTAATGCCATTAGCGATGTTGAGAGGAATTTGTCCTAAAACCCTTAGTCAGGATTGATTGTTTTGTTTTCGTGCTACTACTAGCATTCTCTGCTAGCGACATGTCATGATTACGTGAAGAAGTGCAGACTTATAACCAGGGTTGGAAGGGTTGCTTTTAAGGGTTTCGTATTATTCTTTCAACATTCTAAAATGCTTTTCAAATGTGTTAGGGTTGTGTCACTTTTATGTAAATAGCTGCACCAGGCTATGTCTAAGCCACACCCTTCTCTCTCGAAGGGGCAGTGGTTTCTGTCATGGTAGTGATAGAAAATGTTCTTTGTTTTCTTGCGTGTTAAAATAAAACTCAAAGTTGAGATCGGTGAAGAGGTTTTCTTGCAAGAGATTTTTATTCAGAAATTTCTGATGCCATGAAGGATCCTTACTGAATCAGAATCGGTTCCTAAATGTGCCCCCCTTCTGGGCTCATCCCAACTTATACAAAAACAGTGTTTACAGAAAATAGTCTCCCCCTCCTGTCTCCTGTCCTTGTGGGAAGAGTGAAATACAAAAACAGATAATAAATCTTCAGCTCGTATCTTAGTCCACTCCAGATGTAGGAAAATAATTGGTCCCGGCACTTCTTGGACCGGATAATTTATGGACAGAAACTCTGCTTGCACTTTCAAACATATACTCCTTTAGATAAGAACAGAAACCTTATTAGACATTCCTTTCCCAGGGAATGGAACAAAGACACTATACATCGAATAACATTTGAATTAACTGTTTTCTTATTACTACACAGCTATAACTAAATTCAAAACGGTTAAAATATCAATTGAAACAGTAAAAAATGTTAACAATGTTAACAGTAGCCATGTGCTAATGTTGTGAATGGAAGCGACTGGCCATGGCAGCAGAAGAAAAGAAAAATACAGACATGTCTCTTACACATTTGAGAACTATTTCAATATGTGGAAAAGTGGCATAACGTTTTACCATAAGGAAAAGTCGCATAACGTTACTACAGAGACTATGTTGTAGCGTTAGTTTGTGATTGTTTAGGCAACGGTTATTTTTGCCGTAACCGGCAAATCTCCCACAAACGTTATTTTGGCGTGCAATGTCTCACATTTGCCGTGAATGCTTGGCGACATTTACAAGCGGTTATGAATAAAACAAATGTGCACATTTAGGCCGTTTCGTCGAGACCACTTAGCGGCCGGTTAGAAACAATAATACACAACATCAAGGCGCGCTAGAGATTTGACTTAACTCGACCAAATGTATGTTTGTCTTCTTGTGTCCCGCAGACGTTGGTGAGAAATATCTTCGTCCTGAGGAACAGGTGGTGAAGTCTCCTCATGTGAAACAGGAGGAAGAAGAGCATCCTTACATCAAAGAGGAAGAAAAGCCCCTTTTCGTCAAAGAGGAGGAGTTTGAGGATGATGTCACCAACTCACCACTGACCTTTGCCCCTTTTAAGAGTAAAGATGAAGTCATGGGTGAGAGTGAGGAGGACAGAGGGGCGGAGCCTCCGAGCAGCTCAACTCCTCAACACATGGAGACAGAAGGTGATGCAGACCAATGGGCGCCATCACCAGCACAAAGTGATGACATAAGGTCACAGTCTGCTGACACTGACGATGATGAATACGCTAAAGGTGATCATGCTGACAACAACCACTGCAAATGTTCTCAGTGTGCGAAAACATTCAGTTCAAAATGGAATTTGAAAGTTCACCTGAGAAAACACACTGGAGAAAAACCTTTTTCTTGCTCAGACTGCGGCAAAAGCTTCTCTCAGAAAGGAATTTTAACAAAACACACAAGAACCCACACTGGAGAAAAACCTTTTTCTTGCCCAGACTGTGGCAAAAGCTTCTATGAAAAGGGAACTTTAAAAATACACAAAATAACACACACTGGAGAAAAACCTTTTTCTTGCCCAGACTGTAGCAAAAGCTTCTCTCACAAGGGAAATTTAACAAGACATACAAGTACACACACTGGAGAAAAACCTTTTTCCTGCTCAGACTGTGGCAAAAGCTTCTCTGACAAGAGTACTTTAACAAGACATACAAGTACACACACTGGAGAAAAACCTTTTTCCTGCTCAGACTGTGGCAAAAGCTTCTCTGACAAGAGTACTTTAACAAAACACACAAGAAAACACACTGGAGAGAAACCTTTTTCCTGCTCAGACTGTGGCAAAAGCTTCTCTGACAAGAGTACTTTAACAATACACAAAAGAACACACACTGGAGAAAAACCTTTTTCCTGCTCAGACTGCAGCAAAAGCTTCTCTCAGAAGTCCGGTTTAACAAAACACACAAGAAAACACACTGGAGAGAAAACTTTTTCCTGTTCAGACTGCGGCAAAAGCTTCAAAAACAAGAGTACTTTAACAATACACAAAAGAACACACACTGGAGAGAAACCTTTTTCCTGTTCAGACTGCGGCAAAAGCTTCAATGAAAAGAGTACTTTAACAATACACAAAAGAACACACACCGGAGAGAAACCTTATTCCTGTTCAGACTGCGGCAAAAGCTTCACTAACAATAGTGCATTAAGAAACCACAAAATAACCCACACTGGAGAAAAAGCTTTTGCCTGCCCAGACTGTGGCAAAAGCTTCTCTCACAAAGGAAATTTAAAAATACACAAAATAACCCACACTGGAGAAAAACCTTTTTCTTGCTCAGACTGTGGCAAAAGCTTTTTTCATAAGTCAAATTTAACAAGCCACATGAGAAAACACACCGGAGAAAAACCTTTTGCCTGCCCAGACTGTGTCAAAAGCTTCAATGACAAGAGTACTTTAACAATACACAAAAGAACACACACCGGAGAAAAACCTTTTTCCTGCTCAGACTGTGGCAAAAGCTTTTTTCATAAGTCAAATTTAACAAGCCACACAAAAAAGCACACTGGAGAGAAACCTTTTTCCTGTTCAGACTGCGGCAAAAGCTTCTGTGACAAGAGAAATTTAACAGTACACACAAGAACCCACACTGGAGAGAAACCTTTTTCCTGTTCAGACTGCGGAAAAAGCTTCTCTGACAAGGGAAATTTAAAAAGCCACTCAAGAACACATGCTGGGAAGAAACCATTTAGTTGCAGTGTTTGTGCTAAAAGATTCTCTAGTAAAAAGCTTGTTGAGACACACAAGTGTGCTGGTGAGAAAAGCAGCGATCTTTAAAGCTTAAAAAAATGAAGGGAGTGAGTCTGGTGTGCTGTAAAAGTGTAAATGATTTTGAATAAAATAGAGAGGGAGGAAATAAGTGATCCTGCTTATTTAAAAAATGTTCAGACTTAGAAATTAATAAGTCTTTGATTTTTATGGCAACTTTATTTTAACAGTGATAGACAGAATATCAGAAAAAATTTGAAAGCATGACGCGGGGGGGGGGGTGAGCATTTTGTTGAGGGAGATCATTAACCAGCTCCTCTCGTGTCGTCCTTCGCTGATCTCGACCTTTTTCATATTGATTAAGACCCCACGAGCTGATATCTTGCATGGAGCCCCCCAGAACCCAAAATGTTGCAGCAACAAAACTTAAAGGGGAAGTCAACCCAAAATGTTCTTAACAATATGTTGTATGTGCCTCCACTAGTCTAAAGACGGCATTCAGGTTAATATTGCGTTTATCTTGAACATTGCTCCAGTTCCAAGTGTCAGCGGCTACGACAATGACCTCAAATCATGTCGGATATCTTTTGCAGTGAAAAAGTATTTGCCCTCCTCTCAAATTCTCACTTTTATTGCACAGTTTGCCCACTTGAATGATTAAAATCATCAAACAAATGTCAATATCAAAGATAATAATAAGTGGAGATTTTATTTTTCAAGGACAAAACACTATTCAAAGCTGCCTGGCCCTGTCAAAAGTATTCACGTTCATTACGTTCATAGATATGAGGGTTTCAGAAGACTTAAGAAGAATCAACTCCAGCTTTACTTAAAAGTGTAAACGTAATGCTTTCAAAGCTACTCAAACTATAAACTATGAATATGAAATGTTTTTAAAGTTTTCTTTTAATGTGTTTAAACGCCAATGTATGCTTTAGTAATATTGTAAGCTACTTTTGTTTTCTCTGCTTTGCTTCCGAATGTCGTTAACGGTTGTGTTTGTTGACGTTTGTAGGTGTTGTGTATTTGCTTATGTGAAGCACATTGAGTTGCCTTGTGTATGAAATAGAAATAAAATATAGAAGAAAAAGCCACCTTGCCATTTTCCCAAATTAGCGTGGAAAATACCTTCAGGGACACACAAAGCCAGATGTGCAGTATGGCCACGTTCGGAGTGTTTTAAGTCTCGGCTTAAGACCCACTTTTATTCCTTGGCTTTTAGTTCAGCATGAATTGTGTGGTCCGCGTGGTTTTTTTATTTAATTTGATTATTATTTCATTTTTATTATTATTTTTGGGGGGGTTTAAATATATTTTTTATTGTATTTATTCCTTTATTTTACTTATTGTATTTTAGTAATTTATTGGCTGTTTAAAAAAAAAAAATGTTGGTTTTTACTAGATTTCATGTGTATGTATGATAGTATGTGGATCTCAATGAGCAGCACTTTGGAAACACTTGTTTATAAAATGTGCTATAGACAAAGCGGATTGGATTAGATTAAAAGTGATCACGTTACGTAAACCGGCAGTACAATGCAAATGCAATACATTTGTACTTCTGAGCATTAGGGGAGCGTAAGATATGATAAGTGTGCTCGACTCGAAGTGCAATGGCGTGTCATCACTAACCTTTATTAGAAGGTAAGTGTTGCATTCAAACCTTGCAGCAGGAATTTGTGAAAGCCACAGATGAGAAAACTGGCCAAAAGTACAAATATTGCATATATCAGTAATATATCAGATACTGCATCAAATGTTTGATACAAGCGAATGCCAGTACATTGCTAGTGTTGAGGGTCTTCTGCCCAGATTTAGTTATAACTGTTTTGATTTAGTTATAACTGTTTTAGTTTAGTCATAACTGTTTTAATTTCCCCAGTAGAGCTTGGTGAGTGTTTAAATGATGTCTGGGGGCCTCCTCTATTTCCACAACAATGGACCATTTGTCTGTGGTTGAAGTCAATGTGTTAGTATGATTTCTTTGTAAGTCTTATCTTATGCAAGGTGAAGTCAGGTCTGAGACCTACTATATTTCCACATCAATGGGCCAGTGTCTGTGGTTGAAGTCAGTGTGTATTGGATGATGTCCTTAAAATGGCTGGGCTGGGCTGGGCTGGGCTGGGGGGGGGGGGGGTCGTTGTGGTACCGCCTTTCAAGATAGTATAAGAATGTTGTAAGTGTCTATAATCTGGGCACTTGTGATGAGAAGCAGCCATTTGTCTGTCATTTATAAGTGACCGGAATATTCTGTAAAATAATTCCTTCGAAGGACCTGTTCACCGATCTCCAGTCTGTATTCAGAAAATCAACATTTTCTCTACCCGAAAGAGAACGAACACGCGGAAGACAAAGATGTTCTTCTAACACTAGCTATTACATAGAGCAATAAATTAAACTCATAACATTTGATGGTTAAATCGCATCCCTGATAATATACGTTCAGTTAACGGTACCTCAAAATGCTTGTTCATCTTAATGGCAAAATTTTAAACTGCACATTCACACATAAGTCCAATTTAAACATGCATTTAAACTTTACATATCGGGAACAAAACACTGAAAAGGGGAATAACGAGACCACGCAGTTTTATGTCTTTCTTACTGCAGCAAAAATGGCGACATCTGTTGATGACGGTGCTTGCTCTGAAGCCGACAATTTCCAGCAGCCAATCATATCATAGCGGGGGCGTGTCCTGCCTGACTTCCGACGCAGATCTACTTTCGTTTCTTCACGTAACCAGACGCCCTCTGCTAAATCATTCTTTTCGATTCCGGACGCACATCACTATGATGGACTGTGATGGAAAACGATCCTTATGTTTTCCGCGTGTTCGTAGATCAGAAATTAGACTGGAGATCGGTGAATCAGGTTTCCTTCGAAGGATTTATTTTGCAGAATATTCTGGACACAGCGGGTTTATAAAAGCACAAACTGCTCCTTGCTTGCGTGTCCTTTCAGCGGACTCCCAGTATTCTTATACTATCTTGAAAAAGTATTACAACGCCTCCTTCACCCCTGCACAGGAAACAGCCCCCACTTCTTTAAGCCCCCCCCCCCTTTTCTCCCAGTCCTGAGTTCGTTCAATACATATGACGACAGAAGGAAGCAGATAAGACTTTTACATTTTTACAGCATATCATTAAAACACATTAAGTTTAAACCCAGATACTGGCCCATTGATGTGGAACCAGACAAGGTCCTTTAAACATGAGCATAAATTGTGACAGCACAGACACATCCACAGATCAAAAACAGCTTTACACAGGAAACCTTTTTAATACATTCTCTTCCTCAGATAAGAAGAAGAAAGAATCTTCAAACGTTCCGTTACATTTAGCACACTCGTCAAGCTTTACTGAGTAAGTTAATAGTTATGACTACATCGAAACAGTTATAATTAAATTGAAACAACAAAATGTCAGCATTCCCTCAGTCGGGCACAACAAACAGATAAACATTTCATTAAAAAAATTCCAGCGGGATCTTCGTCCTCTTCGTCGGATGTTGCAACAGTGGGCTCCTTTTGGGGAGCGATAGACTCAATCATCATATAAGAAGACTTATTTTGTATGTCCTGTTTTTCTATAGCAGTGGTAATAATTATTTGGCAAAGGGAACGAATACATGAAATACAGCAACACCCGCATGTTGTTACCAAAGCAGCAAATACAGTGATAGATATTAAAATAGAGGAAACTAAAGTTTTATAGCGCCCAAACACATCCATCCATCCAATTCAGTTTACGGTACCTCAAAATGCTTGTTCATCTTGATGGCAATTTTTTAATCTGCACATTCACCACAATAAATCTAATTTAAACTTTACATATCGGGAACAACACACTGAAAAAGGGAGAAATGAGACCTCGCAGTTTTATGTCTTTCTAACTGCAGCAAAAATGGCGACATCTGTCGATGACTTGATGACAGTGCTTGCTCCCAAGCCGACAATCTCCAGCAGCCAATCATATCGCAGCGGGGGCGTGTCCTGCCTGACTTCGGACGCACATCGACTTTTGTTTCTTCACGTAACCAGACGCCCTCCGCTAAATCCTTATTTTCGATTCCGTGCTGAACCGACTACAACCTCCAAACAGGACGTTAATCACTACTTTGAAGGTCTACGACACCATTGATCAAATCTCAGCGTGTGAATGAACTCGTTTCGGTGCGCGTTGATGCTTCTCGCCCTACTTAGCTTAGCTTAGCTTAGCTCGCTAGCCGCTAGCAAAGAGAAGCACGTAACACGTGGTCAAGAAGAGATCAAGTGTGACTTTGTTGGCATTATTGTGCTAAAATGTTTGCAAAAACGGCACCAAAGTACGAGGAGGAATTCTTTGGAGGAGAAGAAGAGAACGAGCAACATCTTCAACAGCTGGACGATGTTTACGAGGAGCCTCGACTTGTGCTACACACAGCAGGTTTGTACACTTCTTACTCTCCCTTGCTTAGCACTAGGACTACTATATAGCGTTAAAAATGTCAAAATGCAGTCCTCATTACTGTACACAGTAAAATAATTCCAGCCATTATGTTATTGTAACTTAAGTGCCTACTACGTTTTCACACATCAATACGTTTTCAATTGATAACATATGATCAAAGGTGAATAACTCGTTGAAGTGAGTTTTACAACAACAACAAAATACAATTTGAATACGTTAACTTGACTCTATGTGCTAAGCTTAAAAGTAGAAGCCGCATCTTGTAGCCCCAAAGCCATGTTAATGCACCACACATATCGTGCCTGAAAGTTACATTTGTTATATATAGAATATGATATATCCTTCAAGCAATCAATCAATCAAAACTTTATTCATAACACACACACAATAGAATATATGAATGCATAAACGGCTGGCTTCAAATCAGGAGAGGAGACATCACTCGGGGAGCCATCTGCACCGAGAGCAGCATACCACTCACAACCACTAGGGCGGAGGTATGGATGGAATGCCCAACCCTCCCCCGGGCCACATGGGACAGCACCCAAACAGCTGCAGCTAACCAATGCTACCGGGGCAGAGCAACCGTGCCAGCAAGCTGAATTCTCGCGGTATTTGTGAGTTCACAAACTCCGGAGGATGCATCTTGTACTGCGCCCGCTGATACGTTTGCAGGCTTGCAGCCAACATTTTTTTAGGTCGGATCAATCAGGTGTTGTTTAGAGCAGGATGAAACCAATAAGCGCGGATGGCGGGGGGGAACAAACCTAACCGATGAATGGACGCTGCAATTAATTCTGTTCTCGCAGAATTACTCGCCGTTTTCTTGTTGAATTTGAACAGCGAGAGACGCTTCGTGCATTTTTATCTGGTAAAGATGTTTGTGCTTCTCCCGCCCCCTCCCTAAGATGAGAAGACATTTTCATCCGTTGCCTTGATTGGTTCAAACAAGCGTGCAAAGATGCATCATCGTCCAATCGACTCGAAGTATTGTACAGCAAGTCACTCCTTTCCCAGATGGATCTGTCGAGTGAAGTTCCAGATTGATATATATTTATATATATATATACACAGTTATATATATAGTTAGATAAGATCGAAGCAAAAGTAACTACATTAAAATATAAAGAAAGGTACATTAATATTAACTAAAATCTACATTTAAAAAACTTGTCTTGAGCCTGCTCTTAAAATCTTGAACGTTCTTTGGGGCCCTGAGTTCCTCCGGCAGACTGTTCCAAAGGCGAGCGAAGGCTGTAGCACTGAAAGGACGCCGTGAGTGTACTCGTTTTTCAACATTTTGCCACGTTACGACCACAAAAACAAATGTATTTATTGAAATTGTATCTGAACGATGAACACAAAGTAGCACACAATCATGAAGTGGAACAAAATGTAGATTTTATTAACAAACTTGTTGTACAATCCCCCCCTGAAAATTAGGGCAATTACAGCTTCAAGTCTTTTGGGGTTTGTCCCGTCGGGAGGCTGAAATGTTTGCCGATTCCTCCTTGCAAAACAGCTCCAGCTCAGCCAGGTTAGATGGAGAGCGTTTGTGAAACACAATCTTAAGAATAATTGTTGATTTTTTTGGTTGCTCAATGAATATTTGCTGATTTTTTTTTTCTATCTCCTCTCCGCCGCCCTGCAACTACGTTTAAGGTTCTTTACTTCCTCATTTCTCCTTGGATCCATGGACCTTGGGTCTATGTTTTTTGTTGTCATTGGGGCAACTGTATCAAGTGCCAGTTGTAGTTTTTTAAATGGTCAAGAATAAAATCACAGAGGGGGCAGGTAAGACATGTGGAGGATATTTGTTTAAAACCTCGATTTATTTGGAGATATATTATATTATATTATATTATATTATATTATATTATATTATATTATATTATATTGACTCTCTGGGCAAATTGACTCTCTGGGCTTTGAGAGATGAGATTGGCACGCCTTAAAAGTCAATTCAGCTCTGACGGTGCCCCCCCCAGTGGTCCGGTTCGGTTTGGGTTTCTGATGCATCGTACCGTGTGCGATAGACCCAAGTCAAGGGGCTGCTGTCGAAACAATAATACACATCAACTCACGCTTGTCTTCTTGTGTCTTGCAGACGTCCGTGAGGAATATCTTCGTCCTGACGAACAGGAAGTGAAGTCTCCTCATGTTAAAAAGGAGGAGGAGCATCCTTACATCAAAGAGGAGAAAAAAAAACTTTTTGTTAAAGAGGAGGAGGTTGAGGATGATGTCACCAAGTCACCACTGATCTTCGCCCCTTTAAAGAGTGAAGATGACGTCAAGGGCGAGTGTGAGGAGGACAGAGGGGCGGAGCTTCCAAGCAGCAACTCAACTCCTCAACACATGACGACAGAAGGTGATGCAAACCACTGGCGACCACCGCAAGCACAAAGTAATGACATAAGGTCTAAAGATAGGCCGATGTGTTTTTTTCACCCGCTCCTCCGATGAATATGCATTGGACTCGGGGTACTCTCTATCGTCCGATTGTGCTCCGCGTTTTCCAGCGTTAGCATCGCTAGCCGGTGAGGCTTTATGACGTGACCATCGTCGCGCGTCAACGCTTCCAACTTCGGCGTTTTGTTTTCGTGCTACTACTAGCATTCTCTGCTAGCGACATGTCATGATTACGTGAAGAAGTGCAGACTTATAACCAGGGTTGGAAGGGTTGCTTTTAAGGGTCTCATATTATTCTTTCAACATTCTAAAATACTTCTTAAATGTGTAAAAGACATGTCTGTGACATGCATTCATCAAAATTGACTTTGGATCTAATATTTTTGCTGTCCCTCAATCAGCCACTCTGTTCAAAACAGCCTGTTTTAGGGTTGTGTCACTTTTATGTAAATAGCTGCACCAGGCCATGTCTAGGCCACACCCTTCTCTCTCGAAGGGGCAGTGGTTTCTGTCATGGTAGCCATGTGCTAATGTTGTGAATGGAAGCGACTGGCCATGGCAGCAGAAGAAAAGAAAAATACAGACATGTCTCTTACACATTTGAGAACTATTTCAATATGTGGAAAAGTGCCATAACGTTTTACCATAAGGAAAAGTCGCATAACGTTACTACAGAGACTATGTTGTAGCGTTAGTTTGTGATTGTTTAGGCAACGGTTATTTTTGCCCTAACCGGCAAATCTCCCACAAACGTTATTTTGGCGTGCAATGTCTCACTCAGATTTGCCGTGAATGTTTGGCGACATTTACAAGCGGTTATGAATAAAACAAATGTGCACATTTAGGCCGTTTCGTCGAGACCACTTAGCGGCCGGTTAGAAACAATAATACACAACATCAAGGCGCGCTTGAGATTTGACTTTACTAGACCAAATGTATGTTTGCCTTCTTGTGTCCCGCAGACGTTGGTGAGAAATGTCTTCGTCCTGAGGAACAGGTGGTGAAGTCTCCTCATGTGAAACAGGAGGAAGAAGAGCATCCTTACATCAAAGAGGAAGAAAAGCCCCTTTTCGTCAAAGAGGAGGAGTTTGAGGATGATGTCACCAAGACACCACTGACCTTTGCCCCTTTTAAGAGTAAAGATGAAGTCATGGGTGAGAGTGAGGAGGACAGAGGGGCGGAGCCTCCAAGCAGCTCAACTCCTCAACACATGGAGACAGAAGGTGATGCAGACCAATGGGGATCATCACTAGCACAAAGTGATGACATAAGGTCACAGTCTACTGACACTGACAATGATGAATACGCTAAAGGTGATCATGCTGACAACAACCGCTGCAAATGTTCTCAGTGTGCGAAAACATTCAGTTCAAAATGGAATTTGAAAGTTCACCTGAGAAAACACACTGGAGAAATACCTTTTTCTTGCTCAGACTGCGGCAAAAGCTTCTCTCAGAAGGGAAATTTAACAAAACACACAAGAACCCACACTGGAGAAAAAGCTTTTGCCTGCCCAGACTGTGGCAAAAGCTTCTCTCACAAGGGAAATTTAAAAATACACAAAAGAACACACACTGGAGAAAAACCTTTTTCCTGTTTAGACTGTGGCAAAAGCTTTTCTCATAAGTCACATTTAACAAGCCACACGAGAAAACACACCGGAGAAAAACCTTTTTCCTGCTCAGACTGCGGCAAACACTTCTCACTAAAGTCAGATTTAACAAAACACACAAGAAGACACACTGGAGAAAAACCATTTACCTGCTCAGACTGTGGCAAAAGCTTCTCTGACAAGAGTACTTTAACAATACACAAAAGAACACACACTGGAGAAAAACCTTTTTCCTGCCCAGACTGCATCAAAAGCTTCTCTCAGAAGTCCAGTTTAACAAAACATACAAGTACACACACTGGAGAGAAACCTTTTTCCTGCTCAGACTGTGGCAAAAGCTTCTCTGACAAGGGAACTTTAACAAAACACACAAGAACCCACACTGGAGAAAAACCTTTTTCCTGCCCAGACTGTGGCCAAAGCTTCTCTGACAAGGGAAAATTAAAAATACACTCAAGAACACATGCTGGGAAGAAACCATTTAGTTGCAATGTTTGTGCTAAAAGATTCTCTAGTAAAAAGCTTGTTGAGACACACAAGTGTGCTGGTGAGAAAAGCAGCGATCTTTAAAGCTTAAAAAAATGAAGGGAGTGAGTTTGGTGTGCTGTAAAAGTGTAAATGATTTTGAATAAAATAGAGAGGGAGGAAATAAGTGATCCTGCTTATTTAAAAAAATGTTCAGACTTAGAAATTAATAAGTCTTTGATTTTTATGGCAACTTTATTTTAACAGTGATAGACAGAATATCAGAAAAAAATTGAAAGAAGGACATGGGGGGGAAAAAAATTGCATTTTGTTGAGGGAGATCATTAACCAGCTCCTCTCGTGTCGTCCTTCGCTGATCTCGACCTTTTTCATATTGATTGAGACCCCACGAGCTGATATCTTGCATGGAGCCCCCCAGAACCCAAAATGTTGCAGCAACAAAACTTAAAGGGGAAGTCAACCCAAAATGTTCTTAACAATATGTTGTATGTGCCTCCACTCGTCTAAAGACGGCATTCAGGTTAATATTGCGTTTATCTTGAACATTGCTCCAGTTCCAAGTGTCAGCGGCTACGACAATGACCTCAAATCATGTCGGATATCTTTTGCAGTGAAAAAGTATTTGCCCTCCTCTCAAATTCTCACTTTTATTGCAGTTTTCCCACTTGAATGATTAAAATCATCAAACAAATGTCAAAATCAAAGATAATCCAAATAAACATACAATGCAGTTTTTTTAAAGTGGAGATTTTATTTTTTAAGGACAAAACACTATTCAAAGCTGCCTGGCCCTGTCAAAAGTATTCACGTTCATTACGTTCATAGATATGAGGGTTTCAGAAGACTTAAGAAGAATCAACTCCAGCTTTACTTAAAAGTGTAAACGTAATGCTTTCAAAGCTACTCAAACTATAAACTATGAATATGAAATGTTTTTAAAGTTTTCTTTTAATGTGTTTAAACGCCAATGTATGCTTTAGTAATATTGTAAGCTACTTTTGTTTTCTCTGCTTTGCTTCCGAATGTCGTTAACGGTTGTGTTTGTTGACGTTTGTAGGTGTTGAGTTGCCTTGTGTATGAAATAGAAATAAAATATAGAAGAAAAAGCCACCTTGCCATTTTCCCAAATTAGCGTGGAAAATACCTTCAGGGACACACAAAGCCAGATGTGCAGTATGGCCACGTTCGGAGTGTTTTAAGTCTCTGCTTAAGACCCACTTTTATTCCTTGGCTTTTAGTTCAGCATGAATTGTGTGGTCCGCGTGGTTTTTTATTTAATTTTAATATTATTTCATTTTTATTATTATTTTTGGGGGGGTTTAAATATATTTTTATTGTATTTATTCCTTTATTTTACTTATTGTATTTTAGTAACTTATTGACTTTTTTAAAATTATTGTTGGTTTTTACTAGATTTCATGTGTATTTGGATCTCAATGTGCAGCACTTTGGAAACACTTGTTTATAAAATGTGCTTTTGGCATAAAGTGGATTGGATTTGTTTAAAAATGACCACATTAAGTAAACAAACAGTACAATGCAAATGCAATACATTTGTACTTCTGAGCATTAGGGGAGCGTAAGATATGATAAGTGTGCTCGACTCGAAGTGCAATGGCGTGTCATCACTAACCTTTATTAGAAGGTAAGTGTTGCATTCAAACCTTGCAGCAGGAATTTGTGAAAGCCACAGATGACAAAACTGGCCAAAAGTACAAATATTGCGTATATCAGTAATATATCAGATACTGCATCAAATGTTTGCTACTAGCTAATGCCAGTACTAGAGCAATAAATTAAACTCATAACATTTGATGGTTAAATCGCATCCCTGATAATAAATGTTCAGTTTATGGTACCTCAAAATGCTTGTTCATCTTGATGGCAAATTTTTAATCTGCACATTCACCACAATAAATCCAATTTAAACTTTACATATCGGGAACAACAGACTGAAAAAGGGAGAAATGAGACCTCGCAGTTTTATGTCTTTGTAACTGCAGCAAAAATGGCGACATCTGTTGCTGACTTGATGACAGTGCTTGCTCCCAAGCCGACAATCTCCAGCAGCCAATCATATCGCAGCGGGGGCGTGGCCTGCCTGACTTCCGACGCAGGTCTACTTTCGTTTCTTCACGTAACCAGACGCCCTCCGCTAAATCATTCTTTTCGATTCCGTGCTGAACCGACTACAACCTCCAAACAGGACGTTAATCCCTACTTTGATGGACTACGACACCATTGATCAAATCTCATCGTGTGAATGAACTCGTTTCGGTGCGCGTTGATGCTTCTCGCCCTACTTAGCTTAGCTTAGCTCATCTTAGCTCGCTAGCTGCTAGCAAAGAGAAGCACATAACACGTCGTCTAGAAGAGATCAAGTGTGACTTTGTTGGCATTATTGTGCTAAAATGTTTGCAAAAACGGCACCAAAGTACGAGGAGGAATTCTTTGGAGGAGAAGAAGAGAACGAGCAACATCTTCAACAGCTGGACGATGTTTACGAGGAGCCTCGACTTGTGCTACACACAGCAGGTTTGTACACTTCTTACTCTCCCTTGCTTAGCACTAGGACTACTATATAGCGTTAAAAATATCAAAATGCAGTCCTCATTACTGTACACAGTAAAATAATTCCAGCCATTATGTTATTGTAACTTAAGTGCATACTACGTTTTCACACATCAATACGTTTTCAATTGATAACATATGATCAAATGTGAATAACTCTTTGAAGTGAGTTTTACAACAACAACAAAATACAATTTGAATACGTTAACTTGACTCTATGTGCTAAGCTTAAAAGCAGAAGCCGCATCTTGTAGCCACAAAGCCATGTTAATGCACCACACATATCGTGCCTGAAAGTTACATTTGTTATATATAGAATATGATATATCCTTCAAGCAATCAATCAATCAAAACTTTATTCATAACACACACACACACAATAGAATATATGAATGCATAAATGGCTGGCTTCAGATCAGGAGAGGAGACATCACAATATGCTTTGCTAGAATAACTGTGCCTTTTATTACCCGCAAACAGCAATAAACACTTTTATACTGTGCTAGAATAATTGTAAGTTTTATTCCCCGCAGACAGTCATCAATGCCTGTGCTTTGCTCGAATGATTGTACCTTTTATTCCCCGCAAACAGCAATCAATACACTAGAACGTTAAGCAGCATAATATGATCATCATCAGCGCTTACCTTGACACTAGACCGGGGAGCCTACGGTCCGGGTGAAGCGAGCTGCAACAACGGCTGGGCAATCGTACGTGTTCCACAGCGGACTCCGTCCGGACCGTGTGCCGCTCCGTCTTTTATTCGTTAGCAAAAAGTTGTGAGCGTGAGAAACCGGGCTGTCCAAGCCCTCTCCCAGAAACTCTTGAAAACATGTTTGCGAAGCAGGGAAGGCTGTAGTATAAACAAGGTATTCACTCCCAGGCTGATTCCGCCCTTTATTTACAAATTGTTGGGCACCTGGATTCGTACAACAGTTCAGGACAACAACATATCCTTATATAAGAGGTTACATGAGGACATATCAAACCATTGTTATTTTCCCTTCATTCCACCCACCCCCTGGACTCATGAAACCTCAAAATATTTTCAGATAACGCATTGGTCCTAGCACATTTGTCCAAATCAAAAATGGGTTCATTATAGACCCATACCCCTGTTATAGTTTTGTCGTTTAATGACCCTCCCATAATTGACCAGTATGGAAAGTGTTTGTTTCCCATAGATATTATCCATCCATGTTATTACAAAATATCGTCCCCTTATTCCAAAAGTGTTCTAGTTAATTTGTCATCCATGGCGCGTTTGACCTGTTTTACATAGAAGCAAGTACATACATTGAGTAAAGATATCGCACATAATACCACAATAAATACAATCAATGGAGGAGTCGTTACCTTTCGTACAAAGGGTGATAATCCTGTGAATATATCATACCTGTGCGACGCCGATGATTGTTCCACCGTCTTTGCCACTGCAAGTACCTGTTCCCTGGCTACCACTGTCATTAATTTAGTAATGTTATGACGGTGGTCTTTCACCATCTGTTTTAGCACCTTAGTCGCTCAGTGCGCAACTGTACTTCTCCAAGGAGATACTGTTAAGTTATTAACATTGTTTTTCAGTTTCAATTTATATTTTAGCCTTTTTGGATTTAGTTAACTCAGTATGGCTCAATGAATAGCATTCTTATGTGTCTCACACTCCTGAGAAAATAAGGGAGTGTGTGTCTGGTGCCTGTCTCTTCCGAAAGAGACAGGCTGATGTATGATTGTTTTTCTCTAATCTGATTTATAGCTATGGGAACTTGCTGAACTTGCTGATGGAAGGAGAAGGGGGATTCTCTTGTTTATACTGAGTTGTGGCCGGGTGTGTTGTGGGCTGATGGGAGGAGACTTCTAGTCTCCCACTTTTCTGAATAAGTATTGATGCCCCACGGGGGACGAGACAGACAACCTGATAGAACACGGCTTCAGTGTCATCAGCTTTTTGTCCTCAGAAGCTTCTGATAATTATTTACCTTTGCAAAGGGACTTCTTCACCAGAATCTCACCATTCAGTTAATTGAACACGCAAAGAGTACAATACTTAATATTGTCTACTCTAACAATACCCAAACGGTTGTCATTCAACACCTCCAACTGGATCAAGGTGAGAGCTGTGGCATCAGGGAAATTGGTTAACCGATAAGTTTGATTGTTCCATGTCCACAGGTAGACATCCTAGAGGCAGCCAGAGAATGATACTTTCGGAATTATTTAAATCGATTTTTTTGTACTTTGGCATGTATGTATTGCAATGAACACGCAGTCCAATTCATCCAATCAGTCATATTTTGCAATACCTCATCAGTGGAGTTGTTTACACTTTCTCGAAACTGCACTTGTTTTTCCCAAATTAATACATTCTGTGCTTGACCTTGCACCGTAGTTGGCATCCACCGTGCCACTTTTACTAATGCATCATGTGTGTATTGTCCAGTGTTGCTTGCTTGTAGTAATATGGTTGTCAATCAGGTTGGCGAATCCCAGCAACGTTCCCGTCCCCCCCAGAAGAGTGTGTTAGTAAACGCTCCTTAAGTTTTCCGCGTGTTCGTCCTATTATGTTGAATTTCTGAATACAGACTGGAGATCGGTGCACAGGTCCTTCGAAGGATTTATTTTACAGAAATTTCTGGACACAGACAAGTTACAGACAAAACGCTGCAGTTCCCCTTGCCAGTGTGCTCGATCCCTCCCACTTGCAGTCGTCTTATACTTTCAGCATAGCGGTCCCCCCAAACCCCTCCCCTCTGCCCTTTCTCCTTTCTCACCAGTGCTGCCCTTAAGCCCCACCCCTAGACCCTCTCCCAAGATAGACAGCACTCAATACACATTGACAGATGGCCGATTGATGTGGAAATATAGTAGGTCTCAGACAAACTGGCACCTTGGAGCAAATAAAACTTTACAAAGGAATCCTTTTTAACACATTTTGTTCCCCCAAACAGATGGCTAATTGCGTGTGAAAAGGAAGGAAGAATCTTCAAACATTCCATCACATTATTACACTCATCAAGCTTTGCTGAGGAAATTAAAGCAGTTATAACTAAAAATCAAACAGTTATAACTAAAATCAAACAGTTATAATTAAATCTGGGCAGAAGACTGTCGACATTCCCTCATTCGGACTCAAAAGAGTCCGACACAAGCAGATAAACATTTCAGAGAAAAAGGTATTAGCGGCGTCATGGTCGCAGACGGCTGGCGCAACATTAAGCAAGGGTTGTGGGGCAAGATTGGACATTATCATTAGCATAAGAAGCAAAAGCACGCAACAATGAAACATCCCTTTATCGGTGAGAGAAAGTTGTTTAGCAGTTATGTAGCATTAAAGAACAATGTGATTCATTTAAATATTTTTCAGTGGAATAAGCATATGTGTATCACATGTTGATAGTTAACTCTTTGACTGCCAGACATTTTCAGAAAAGGGATGCTGTCAGTGCCAGCCGATTTAAGCATTTTGACTGATCTTTCAAGGTCCACAGAAAATGTTCTGTTTGGACTATGGAAACACACATACTACCAAATGAAAGATTGAACTTTCAAGTTTGTTTCTACCTTATTCCTTTCTTTAGTAATCAACAATAGAAAATGGTTAGTTTCACTCAAATGCGCTTGTTTTGGACCAAAATACGGAGAAATCAAGTTTTTAGTGAAACGATATTATTTCATGCACGCTAGTGAATTTTACACTTCTTTTTGTCCATGAATGATGCCACAAACACCTAAATAGTGCTTTACTTCTATAAAACACTACCACCAAGAATGAAAAAGTGTTTTTTGATAGCAAAATATGTTTATTTACATTCAACAGTGTAACAATTTGACTAAACTATTTACAAATGTGTGCAACTGTGGTACTATTTACAATTATGTTGGATGTTTCAACGACAGTTTTTCGATTGCCTCTTCGCGTGCAGAAGCTACACTTTCTTGCAGGCCGTTTTTTCCGGGGAATAGCAAGTATATACTGCAGTGTGTGTTGCCATAAAGTCTAATATCAGGATCATGCTATGGTTACGTTACGGTGGTGTTACGTCTGGCTTCCTCGTGTCCTTCAGTTGCTATACTGGGTGGTAAGAGATGTTCTGATCCATCTTATCCACTCCATTCATGGTGGCATCGTAGTCCAGAACCAGTGTCTTCTCCGTGATCAGACTGTACCCGCTCCTCCGATGAATATGCATTGGACTCGGAGTACTCTTCATTGTCCGATCGAATGTCCGCTTGTGCAGCTCCGGCGTTAGCAGCGCTAGCCGGTGAGGCTTTATGACGTGAGAATAAAGGCCGCGTCCAACTGTGGCGTCAACCTCGGGATTCACCATCATCATCATCATCAATGTGCATTGGTCAATGCTTTTCGACTACTTTCCGTCGCCCGATCGAATGTCCGCTTGTGCAGAAGTACCCGGTCGGTTGTGCTGCGCGTTTTCCGGCGTTAGCAGCGCTAGCCGGTGAGGCTTACTACGTGATCATAACGGTCGCGTCAAGGCTTCCAACTTTGAGTCATCATCATCGTCGACATCAATGCGCTTTTTAGTATTGATCGATGCTTTCCGTCTTTGAAAAAAATGCTCAAGCGTGAGCTGCTTGCAACCGGTCGCCATTGTTGCTTCATCAGCCATTGTTGCATCATCAGCCATTGTCCCCTCAACACTCTAGCTCCGCCTCACGTCTTATACTGACGCCCACGGTGAGCGGCCCACCCAACCTTGTGCAAAGAAAGTCATCGCTGCCATCTAGGGGCCAAAACGAGTCATTAAACTAACTAGATCTGCTTGATACTTGATACACAGCTGCCCAAGGCTTTCCTCCACCCGTTTCCAAAAAAACCCAAAAAAACAAAAAAACATAGTGAACGTCTTTTAACATCCTCGGCGCCCCTCCGTAGGTTTTTACTAAACGTTTTATAACATTTATGGCGGTCAAAGAGTTAAGAGATGTCCTCCTTTCGAATGAGGTGCCAGGGAGTTTGTGGAGAATCAATACTTTGCTTAATATGATGTGTTGTGGTTATGTTCAAAGTTGTACTGAAGGGCTTCCAGAGATACCAGATTGGCATAAAAGTTAATATGAGCATGCAGCAGCAGATGGAGATTCGTTCCCACTTTGAAGCCATCTCGAGATGATGTTCTTTATTGAATGATGTCCGCAATAGGGGCAGCTGGACACTGGATCAGTAGACGTGGTTTTCCGGTCGGGTGGTGGGATCGCTGAGCCTGGGTTTTCCGGTCGTCATCGGGTGGTGGGATCGCTGAGCCTGGGGCGGATCTGGCGGGTTGTGTAGATGAGATGTGGAACCACGTGTCCCCTTTTCCGTGCAGGCGAACTGAAGGAGATGTCCTCTCCATTACCTTGTGGGGTCTAGTCCACCTGGGCTCAGATCATTTTCATTAAATCACTTTTAACCATACATATTCACAATCAATTATTATTATTATTATTATTATTATTTTATTTTTTTCTATAAAGAGCTCAGTATTGTTCATTCGGAAATGTCATCATCATTGCTTTTTATTTTTTTAATTTTTTTATTTTTTTTGTGTGTGTGGGTGAGAATGTGTATGTGCGTGCGTGCGTGTGTGCGTGCGTGCATGCGTGCGTGTATTTGTTAGCTCACCAAAAACCTATTAGAAAAAATCTCATACCGTTCACCTAAACCGAACACCGCCGTCAGGAGACCCGAGGGGACCAAAGAAAACCAAGAAAGGTGAAATCCAGCACCGACCAGACACCACCCACCAGAACTCCTCCCCAACCCAAGAAACATCCAGACCCCAACAAATCCAAAAAACATAAAATCAGGGAGGCCTCAAGAGACCGAAGGAGAGACCGAGAAAAGGAAGGAAGGACAGACGAAGCCGAGTGAGATCCACAGACACCAGCCTCCACCGATTCAATGACCTGAGGAGGAAACAGATTGTGTCTGAGTTTCGGTAGATGCTGGTGTGGTGGATCTGGCATGCATGAAAATCTCCACCAAAGAGGGGAGCCGTCAAACCCCCGCCGGAACAGAGCAAGCGCAACACCTCAGGGCCCCCCAGGCCGCGGCAGCGCCAAAGGACGACCCCCGGGCCCCGCCAGGGCCACCGGCCGGAGAGCAAACCCAGGAGCAGGAGCGCCCCCCACCCCAACACGGCCCGCGCCCCCGACCCAACGCAGCAGGACGGGGCACTGCAGGCCCGCCAGGCACCCCACCGGCCCCCAACCCCCGCACCCCCACGACCCCCCGCCCCCCATCCACCCACGCCACCCACCCCAACCCAGCCCCAGCCGCCCCCAGGTCCCCAATCCCCCAGACACCCCCAGCACCCCAGCACCCCCCACCCCGCAACCCCCACCACCACCCCCCCGACCCCACCCCGACCAACCGGCAGCCCCCGCCCCTCAGCCCCCGGGGACCACCCGCACCCAGGCACCGGCGCCGAAGAGGGGCCGGACAGCGGAGCGGAGAGGGCAGCCGCGCCCACCCCACCCCCCGCCGGAGGGACGGAACACCGGGGGCAGAAGGGGGAGATGGGGGCACCGGAGGGCGGCCGACACCCCCGAAACCCAGGCCCAGCGGGGGAAGGCCCCGGTCGTCACCCCAGCGTTCTTTGTGAAAGTTAACCCCTGTTACTGAGTCCGCCAGCTCGCCGACTGGCGAACTCTACCCCTAAACCGTGAATGTGACCCCACCCAGTGTATATACAAGTGTGTGTGTGTGTGGTGCATTAAATCACAATCAATTATTTTTGAAGGAGCATCTGGTTGTTTTTTTGTTAGCTTGGAGTTAGTAAATATTAGTTGTTTGAGTTCTGGAGGTTCCGGAACGTGCGTCCCTTCCAATGTAGCTGTTGGAGCCAGAAAAGGTCTGTTGGTGTGACATTCAAACAGAGTCCAGCCTTTGGCTGAGTTAAGTGACATTCGCATATTCATTAATGCAACAGGAAGAGCTTGTAACCAATTAAAATTTGATGAGGCCAATGCTTTAGCCAATTTTCTTTAATATTTATATTTTTCTTTAATATTTATATTAATTCGCTCAATCTGTCCTTGGGATTGGGGATAATACACTGAACCAAATGTGTTTTAATCCCAATGCCTTTTCTACCGCTTGTAGATGTTTGTTTTTGAAATGGGTTCCATTGTCTGATCAAATTTTTCTAGGAAACCCATGTGATGGTATGTGATTAATCAAATGTTTTACCATGATATTTACTGTTTTAGATTTGCATGAATATGCCTCTGGCCATCCTGAAAAGGAATCCACTATTAACAGCAAATATCTGTATCCTGACACTGGTTTTATCACGTCAGTGAAATCCATCAAAAAACATCTGACCCCAGAGCTGTCACGTCTGGCCGGACCGTGAGTGCCCTGGGGAGGTTCAGATGTATGCATACCATTATACCCTTTGCAAACACAACAATTTAACAATTTGTCTCATGAAAGGACCAAGTGTGTAATTGTTTCAATGTTTCTTCCACACCTAAATGGCATATTCCATGGGCTCCAGAAATTAGATTTTTCAATTGTTTCTGAGATGGAATATATTTACCTTCTGTCCGCCATATGCTTCATATTTTTGTCCCCCTCTGGACTTACTTTTTTCTGTCACAGCTTGATCACCTCCTGTGGATTATCACATTCAGACTCACTTACAGTTAGTTGGAGTGTAGGTTGGTACCCCGCAACCTTTTTTTGCTGTTCGATTGCTAATTCGTTTCCATTCTTTTAATTCAACATGAACTGTCATGTGTGCATATTTTTCCAGTGGAGTTGATGCATACAGACAAACTTGTCGACTTCCCCCTTCCCTCTTCTGATAAAGAGCAGCAGAATCACTGCTGACCTTTTCAGACACGTCAAGATAGAACATTTGACTGTAATCAGGAATCACAAAAGCTGTAGCAGTGGAAAGATGCTGTTTCAAGGAGATGAAGAGCAGAGACATCGTGGCTCCAAGATAAGAAGTGTCAGATGCAGCTGTCAGTAAGCACCAGGAACAACAGGGGGTAGTTCAAATGAAGACAGCAACTGTCGAAGACAGTCGTTAAAGAGACAAAGCCTTTGAGGCAGGCGATTGTAATGAAAAAGAGAGCCTTAGCCATGTCAATGCAAGTGAAATGAGTGTGGGCTGATGCAATTTGAGACAATGCAGAGTGAGGACTTCGGGTCAGAAAAAGTAGGAGTTAAGACAGCCGCATTAATCTCTTGCAGGTCATAAATCACAAGAAACTTTCCAATATCTTTCTTCTCAACGGGTGAAATAGGCGTGTTATAATCAGAGCCGAAATTTTCACACAACACTCCTGCTTTGAGCAAACCGTCAATTGTTTCCGAAATGCTAATCATCCCAGCCTCTTTTACAGAGTATTGGGGAAACACAATAGGTGAGACGTTACCGAGATCAACATCAGTGGGATCCATGGACCACAGCGATGTTAATTTTTTTATATATATATATATATATATATATATATATATATATATATATATATATATATATATAACCAGCAAAATTGCTGTTGGTTGTTTTACTTCCATGGTGCCAATCCAGAAGCTGGTGCTCCAAAACGAAAGTGGGTAAAAATGTATTAGACTAAATCCAATAAACATCAAGTGACGGCAAATAGAGCAATTGGGATTTAAATACATTTTGCCATTCATCATATTTTAAATTCCCATATGTTGTTTTCAATTTTCTGAAATGCCTCGCTATAGATCTCATCCCCTGATCTGTCATAGTACAGAGTGCAATGCATACAATCAGTTACCATATCATAAGATCTGAGGTTACGAACCCAAGGTGACCAGAGAACTCAGAAGTGCTTAGATTCGAGCCAATCACTGGAGTCAATATCCACTCTTTCTCAGTAGATGTTGGCAGTGGCGCATGCCACAGGGCATTGTTCAACAAGCGGGCACTGTGAGGTGACACTGGAGACAGATCAGCAGTAGGTGTTATCATCCGGAAATTCCAGGATAAGTCCATCAGGGCTGCATTTGATGAGAGGAGATCTCTGCCCAAAAGATTGACTGGACAGTTAGGTGCAAACGCAAAAGAATGCAAAACACAAAAGGATGCAAAATAATCTGTGAACAGTCACTGAGCATGTGGATTCAGGGAATATCCTTGTAGCTCTCTTTCCTCGAATGTAGCCACGTGCAGTTTGTTGGCCTCTGCCTCTCCACCCAAACGCTTGAAGTCGCTGTCTGCAATCGTGGGTCCAATGACCAGGCCGTTCACAATAGAAGCACATGTTGGGCCACCCAGGGGGCGCACCTTGACTAATGAATGTACCTGCTTGATACATCATGCACTCGGAATCAACAGAGGGAGATGAGATCACAGCAAAAGTGTTTTCTTCCTGCTTTTTCAAAAATTTCAATTGCACCATAGCAAATTGTGTGTCTGTACTTTTGTGTTTGTCTACCTTAGCACCGGGAAGATGCCTCCATGGCCTTTGCCACAGACTTGGGAATGCCCTTCAAAATGGCTGCTCGGAACACTTGCGAATGCAAAGTGATAGCCGTAGGGGTGTATCCCGTTTTCAGAGTGTAATCAGTGAGGGCCAGATCAACAAAAAGCCGCGACCTCCTCATCTGCTTTGGGAGTGTGCATCAGATCTGGAATGACACAATCAGGGAGGAAAAACAAAGGTTAAATAATTTTCTCGCCTAAGAGCCTAATTATCAGGGAGGAAAAATATATAATTGTGTAAAAAGAACACAGGTATCACCTGCTATTAACATTTGTCCCGTAACAGCTCTCTGCACTGCCTGCAGCAAATTATCAACCCTACACACTCACATCAGTGGGAGAAAAATGTCCATAAAGCATGTGCCTGCAAGATTTGGGCTTCGAGCCACAGGCCGATGAGAGGGCAAAAGCTGGACCTTTGGAAGATTCTTCGGGGTCTTTCAGAACCTCTGGTTCGGTCCATAACGAGAGTCAGGGTGGGCACCTGAAAGACTCCGGACATGACACTTTAATTCTGCCACTTGATTCTGAGATGCGTTCCCACTTTAAAGCCATCTCGAGATGATGTTCTTTATTGAATGATGTCCTCAATCGGGGCAGCTGATTCAACCTTTATTGAATGATGTCCTCAATAGGGGCAGCTGGACACTGGATCAGTAGACGTGGTTTTCCGGTCGGGTCGTCAGGTGGTGGGATCGCTGAGCCTGGGGCAGATCTGGAGGGTCGTGTAGATGAGATGTGGAACCACGTGTCCCCTTTTCCGTGCAGGCGAACTGAAGGAGATGTCCTCTCCATCACCTTGTGGGGTTCAGTCCACCTGGGCTCAGATCATTTTTGTTAAATAACTTTTAACCATACATAATCACAATCATTTATTTTTGAAGGAGCATCTGGTTGTTGTTTTTTGTTAGCTGGGAGTTAGTAAATATTAATTGTTTGAGTTCTGGAGGTTCCGGAACGTGCGTCCCTTCCAATGTAGCTGTTGGAGCCGGAAAAGGTCTGTTGGTGTGACATTCAAACAGAGTCCAGCCTTTGGCTGAGTTAAGTGACATTCGCATATTCATTAAGGTTCTTTACTTCCTCATTTCTCCTTAGATCCATGGACCTTGGGTCTGTTTTTTGTTGTCACTGGGGCAACTGTATCAAGTGCCAGTTGTAGTTTTTAAAATGGTCAAGAATAAAATCACGGGGGCAGGTAAGACAAGTGGAGGATATTTGTTTAAAACTTTGATTTATTTGTGTATATATATATATTATATTATATTGTATTATATTATATTATATTATATTACATATACAAAAAACATAGACCCAAGGGCTTGACATAGCAGAAGCAAATTGACTCTCTGGGCTTTGAGAGATGAGATTGGCACGCCTTAAAAGTCAATTCAGCTCTGACGGTGCCCCCCCCCAATGGTCCGGTTCGATTTGGGTTTCTGATGCATCGTACCGTGTGCGATAGGCCCAAGTCAAGGTGCTGCTGTCGAAACAATAATACACATCAACTCACGCTTGTCTTCTTGTGTCTTGCAGACGTCGGTGAGGAATATCTTCGTCCTGACGAACAGGAAGTGAAGTCTCCTCATGTTAAAAAGGAGGAGGAGCATCCTTACATCAAAGAGGAAGAAAAGCCTCTTTTTGTCAAAGAGGAGGAGGTTGAGGATGATGTCACCAAGTCACCACTGATCTTCGCCCCTTTAAAGAGTGAAGATGAAGTCAAGGGTGAGTGTGAGGAGGACAGAGAGGCGGAGCTTCCAAGCAGCAACTCAACTCCTCAACACATGACGACAGAAGGTGATGCAAACCACTGGCGACCACCGCAAGCACAAAGTAATGACATAAGGTCTAAAGATAGGCCGATATGTTTTTTTCAGGTTCAATACCGATTATTAGTTGGGTGATAACCGATATTTGAAGCTGATATTCATTTTCATGGCGCATATTGGCGTCAACATTTTCTAAAATACATTGTATCGTCTTAAAAAGTTAAATGGAAACTTAAGCAAGTTATTTCCACAGCTCTCTAGTTCTCTACAGTAAATATTTTCACGCCAAAATTTAAAAATACCTGAAATCTTAAACTTTCACATTTCAATGTCGAACAAAAACAAATGGTTCAAAAGATTCCTAGGGTCAGTAGCATCTCTTATAAAGTTAACTGAAAATGTAAATATATAGCTCCCTGAGATTAAAATGGTTTTACATTTACCTTATTTCGGCCGTCAGATAAAAAAAAAAAAAAAGAGCTCATACCGATATTGACCAAAATGCCCAATATCGGCCTGTATCGGTCTATCTCTTATAAGGTCCCACTCTCCTCAAGATGATGATGATGATAATGAATATGCTATCGGTGATAGGGCATGAGCTCAAAATGGAGTTTGAAAGCGCACACAACACACACTGGGGCAAAACCTTTTTCCTGCTCAGATTGGGGCAAAAGTTTCTCTCAAAAGTCAACTTTAGCAATGAACAAAAGAACACACACTGGTGCAAAACCTTTCCGTAGATCAAAGTGATCCATGTGTGGGGTTGAGTCGCCCAAATATATATATATTTTTTGATGGGTCATGGTTCCAACAATCAAAGTCCCTACTCTCTCACCCTCTCCTTGCGTCCCTGCCGCTGCCCCCTGCCCTTCTTGTCGTCCCCTTCCCTCCTCCCTTCCCCCTCCCCAATACGCCTTCCTTCCCCTCCCCTGGGCCGGGGGCTCCATCCATGGCCCGGGTCTCGGTGCTATGGGGGCCGGCGGGGGTGGCTGGGGTTTGGTGTCGTGCCCGCCCCGCTCCGGTGGGCGTCCTGACACCTCGGGCGGGACCCAGTATCCGGGGGGCGAGCCCTATCGCCCCGCCGGGCGGGTCCCATATGCCCGCCGGGGTCCTGGTGGGGTGGGTGGGGGCTTGGTGGGCCGGTGCGCCTCCTGCCCCCGCCCGCTTGGGGAGGGCCCCGCTGGTCACTCCTTAACTCACTACACTAGGTTTGCACAATACACTTTTATAGACATATAGGGCACATAACTCACTTTAGGGGGTGGGGTAGGGTGGAAACACCGTCTTCACCCTACAACTCCCCTCCAATTTTAATACACCACACAACTTGTGGGTGGGGGGGGGGGCTTGTGGAGGAGCCATCGGTTGGGGGCCGCAGTATAGAGCAGTGCTGCGGTCCCCTGTCCGTGTCGCATCTACCGAAACTCAGACACAATCTGTTTCCTCCTCAGGTTATTGAATCGGTGGAGGCTGGTGTCTGCGGATCTCACGCGGCTTCGTCTGTCCTTCCTTCCTTTTCTCGGTCTCTCCTTTGGTCTCTTGAGGCCTCCCTGATTTTATGTTTTTTGGATTTGTTGGGGTCTGGATGTTTCTTGGGCTGGGGAGGAGTTCTGGTGGGGGGTGTCTGGTCGGTGCTGGATTTCGCCTTCCTTGGTTTTCTTCGGTCCCCTCGGGTCTCCTGGTGTTCGGTTTAGGTGAACGGTATGAGATTTTTTCTAATAGGTTTTCTGGTGAGCTAACAAATACACGCACGCACGCACGCACGCACATACACATACTCACCCACACACACACACACACAAAACATTTTTTTATATATATATATATATATATATATATATATATTAAAAAAAAAAAAAAAAAAAAAAAAAGAGCATTGATGATGACATTTCCGAATGAACAATACTGAGCTCTTAAGAAAAAAAAAAGAGAAAAAAAAAAAAGTCCCTACTCTCGGTCCCAGACTCTTGGTGTTCCTCTTCTCTTCCTTCCTACAAACACACATTCCTCCTCTCCTGCTTTGACCAACAGTAGTCCAGTTTCCACCGGCACCCTGTAGGTCAACAGCACCCATGGCGGTCGTTGTTAACCCGGGCCTCGACCGATCTGGTATAGAAGTCATATATTTGATTCACATGTATGTTTGATTTGGCCAACGTTTTTACGTCGGATGCCCTTCCTGACACAACCCTCTGTATTTATCCGGGCTTGGGACCGGCACAAGAAGACATTGGCTTGTGCCCCCTTGCAGGTACATTAATACACTTAAATGCAACATTTAAATGAATCTGATTAGTTGATTAATTGATTGGATAATTGATAAATTAATCGATTTTAAAAATATTCAATAGATACAGCACTAAGCACGTACTAAGTGTGAATGGGTGGCCTTTCTTTTGGTGTTTTCACAGATGGACGTAGCTAGAAAGGGGCATTAGTGCCATTGTGCGCCGTTAGGAGATGCGATGTAGCCGACTGTCAGCCAATCGCTGTGGCATCCTCATTTGCATGAAAATCAAGACGGCCCGGAGCGCAGGCTTGACATTGTGGAATCAAATCGACTCACTGGGCTCGGAGAGATGAGATTGGTGCATCTTAAAAGCCAGGCTTGTGCGGTTCCCGTCGGAGGGTGTCCATTTTAGATCTGATCATGTGCGGGATTGTGTCGCCAACCGTCTTAAAAAAAAAATCACCGATGGTTCGGTTCAAGTCGGGTTCTGACGCATCGCACCCTGTGCGGTGAGCCCAAGTCAAGGTGCCACTGTAGAAACAATAATACACAACATCATCTTGCAGACATTTACAAGCGGTTATGAATAAAACAAATGTGCACATTTAGGCCGTTTCGTCGAGACCACGT
This sequence comes from Leptonotus elevatus, assembly GCF_054856555.1. Lineage (NCBI taxonomy): Eukaryota > Metazoa > Chordata > Actinopteri > Syngnathiformes > Syngnathidae > Leptonotus > Leptonotus elevatus. The sequence continues at coordinate 2,943,039 of NC_141239.1, read as the reverse complement.
AGCGGCCGGTTAGAAACAATAATACACAACATCAAGGCGCGCTAGAGATTTGACTTAACTCGACCAAATGTATGTTTGCCTTCTTGTGTCCCGCAGACGTTGGTGAGAAATATCTTCGTCCTGAGGAACAGGTGGTGAAGTCTCCTCATGTGAAACAGGAGGAAGAAGAGCATCCTTACATCAAAGAGGAAGAAAAGCCCCTTTTCGTCAAAGAGGAGGAGTTTGAGGATGATGTCACCAAGACACCACTGACCTTTGCCCCTTTTAAGAGTAAAGATGAAGTCATGGGTGAGAGTGAGGAGGACAGAGGGGCGGAGCCTCCGAGCAGCTCAACTCCTCAACACATGGAGACAGAAGGTGATGCAGACCAATGGGGATCATCACTAGCACAAAGTGATGACATAAGGTCACAGTCTGCTGACACTGACGATGATGAATACGCTAAAGGTGATCATGCTGACAACAACCGCTGTTCTCAGTGTGCGAAAACATTCAGTTCAAAGAAGAGTTTGAAAGTTCACCTGAGAAAACACACTGGAGAAAAACCTTTTTCTTGCTCAGACTGCGGCAAAAGCTTCTCTCAGAAGGGAACTTTAACAATACACAAAAGAACACACACTGGAGAAAAACCTTTTTCCTGCCCAGACTGTGGCAAAAGCTTCTCTAACAAGGGACATTTAACAATACACAAAATAACACACACTGGAGAAAAACCTTTTTCCTGCCCAGACTGTGGCAAAAGCTTCTCTCAGAAGGGACATTTAAAAATACACAAAAGAACACACACTGGAGAAAACCCTTTTTCTTGCCCAGACTGTGGCAAAAGCTTCTCTGACAAGGGACATTTAAAAATACACAAAAGAACACACACTGGAGAAAAACCTTTTTCTTGCCCAGACTGTAGCAAAAGCTTCTCTGACAAGGGACATTTAAAAATACACAAAAGAACACACACTGGAGAAAAACCTTTTTCTTGCCCAGACTGTAGCAAAAGCTTCTCTCACAAGGGAAATTTAACAAGACATACAAGTACACACACTGGAGAGAAATCTTTTTCCTGCTCAGATTGTTGCAAAAGCTTCAATGACAAGAGTACTTTAACAATACACAAAAGAACACACACCAGAGAGAAACCTTATTCCTGTTCAGACTGCGGCAAAAGCTTCAATGACAAGAGTACTTTAACAATACACAAAAGAACACACACCAGAGAGAAACCTTATTCCTGTTCAGACTGCGGCAAAAGCTTCAGTAACAATAGTGCATTAAGAAAACACAAAATAACCCACACTGGAGAAAAAGCTTTTTCCTGCCCAGACTGTGGCAAAAGCTTCTCTGACAAGGGAAATTTAAAAAGCCACTCAAGAACACATGCTGGGAAGAAACCATTTAGTTGCAGTGTTTGTGCTAAAAGATTCTCTAGTAAAAAGCTTGTTGAGACACACAAGTGTGCTGGTGAGAAAAGCAGCCATCTTTAAAGCTTAAAAAGATGAAGGGAGTGAGTCTGGTGTGCTGTAAATGATTTTGAATAAAATAGAGAGGGAGGAAATAAGTGATCCTGCTTATTTAAAAAATGTTCATACTTAGGAATTAATAAGTCTTTGATTTTTATGGCAACTTTATTTTAACAGTGATAGACAGAATATCAGGAAAAAATTGAAAGAATGACATGGGGGGGGGGGTTGCATTTTGTTGAGGGAGATCATTAACCAGCTCCTCTCGTGTCGTCCTTCGCTGATCTCGACCTTTTTCATATTGATTGAAAATAATAATAACAATATGTTGTATGTGCCTCCACTAGTCTAAAGACGTCATTCAGGTTAATATTGCGTTTATCTTGAACATTGCTCCAGTTCCAAGTGTCAGCGGCTACGACAATGACCTCAAATCATGTCGGATATCTTTTGCAGTGAAAAAGTATTTGCCCTCCTCTCAAATTCTCACTTTTATTGCAGTTTCCCCACTTGAATGATTAAAATCATCAAACAAATGTCAATGTCAAAGATAATCCAAATAAACATGCAATGCAGTTTTTTTAAAGTGGAGATTTTATTTTTCAAGGACAAAACACTATTCAAAGCTGCCTGGCCCTGTCAAAAGTATTCACGTTCATTACGTTCATAGATATGAGGGTTTCAGAAGACTTAAGAAGAATCAACTCCAGCTTTACTTAAAAGTGTAAACGTAATGCTTTCAAAGCTACTCAAACTATAAACTATGAATATGAAATGTTTTTAAAGTTTTCTTTTAATGTGTTTAAACGCCAATGTATGCTTTAGTAATATTGTAAGCTACTTTTGTTTTCTCTGCTTTGCTTCCGAATGTCGTTAACGGTTGTGTTTGTTGACGTTTGTAGGTGTTGTGTATTTGCTTATGTGAAGCACATTGAGTTGCCTTGTGTATGAAATAGAAATAAAATATAGAAGAAAAAGCCACCTTGCCATTTTCCCAAATTAGCGTGGAAAATACCTTCAGGGACACACAAAGCCAGATGTGCAGTATGGCCACGTTCGGAGTTTTTTAAGTCTCGGCTTAAGACCCACTTTTATTCCTTGGCTTTTAGTTCAGCATGAATTGTGTGGTCCGCGTGGTTTTTTTATTTAATTTTATTCTTATTTTTGGGGGGGTTTAAATATATTTTTATTGTATTTATTCCTTTATTTTACTTATTGTATTTTAGTAACTTATTGACTTTTTTAAAATTATTGTTGGTTTTTACTAGATTTCATGTGTATGTATGATAATATGTGGATCTCAATGTGCAGCACTTTGGAAACACTTGTTTATAAAATGTGCTGTAGACATAAAGTGGATTGGATTAGTTTAAAAATGATCACATTAAGTAAACAAACAGTACAATGCAAATGCAATACATTTGTACTTCTGAGCATTAGGGGAGCGTAAGATATGATAAGTGTGCTCGACTCGAAGTGCAATGGCGTGTCATCACTAACCTTTATTAGAAGGTAAGTGTTGCATTCAAACCTTGCAGCAGGAATTTGTGAAAGCCACAGATGACAAAACTGGCCAAAAGTACAAATATTGCATATATCAGTAATATATCAGATACTGCATCAAATGTTTGCTACTAGCTAATGCCAGTACTAGAGCAATAAATTAAACTCATAACATGTGATGGTTAAATCGCATCCCTGATAATAAACGTTCAGTTTACGGTACCTCAAAATGCTTGTTCATCTTGATGGCAAATTTTTAATCTGCACATTCACCACAATAAATCCAATTTAAACTTTACATATCGGGAACAACAGACTGAAAAAGGGAGAAATGAGACCTCGCAGTTTTATGTCTTTGTAACTGCAACAAAAATGGCGACATCTGTCGATGACTTGATGACAGTGCTTGCTTTGAAGCCGACAATCTCCAGCAGCCAATCATATCGCAGCGGGGGCGTGTCCTGCCTGACTTCCGACGCAGGTCTACTTTCGTTTCTTCACGTAACCAGACGCCCTCCGCTAAATCATTATTTTCGATTCCGTGCTGAACCGACTACAACCTCCAAACAGGACGTTAATCCCTACTTTGATGGACTACGACACCATTGATCAAATCTCAGCGTGTGAATGAACTCGTTTCGGTGCGCGTTGATGCTTCTCGCCCTACTTAGCTTAGCTTAGCTCAGTTTAGCTCGCTAGCTGCTAGCAAAGAGAAGCACATAACACGTCGTCTAGAAGAGATCAAGTGTGACTTTGTTGGCATTATTGTGCTAAAATGTTTGCAATTACGACACCAAAGTACGAGGAGGAATTATTTGGAGTAGAAGAAGAGAACGAGCAACATCTTGAAATGCTGGACGATGTTTGCGAGGAGCCTCGAGTTGTGCTACACACAGCAGGTTTGTACACTTCTTACTCTCCCTTGCTTAGCACTAGGACTACTATATAGCGTTAAAAATATCAAAATGCAGTCCTCATTACTGTACACAGTAAAATAATTCCAGCCATTATGTTATTGTAACTTAAGTGCATACTACGTTTTCACACATCAATACGTTTTCAATTGATAACATATGATCAAATGTGAATAACTCTTTGAAGTGAGTTTTACAACAAAATACAATTTGAATACGTTAACTTGACTCTATGTGCTAAGCTTAAAAGTAGAAGCCGCATCTTGTAGCCACAAAGCCATGTTAATGCACCACACATATTGTGCCTGAAAGTTACATTTGTTATATATAGAATCTGATATGTCCTTCAAGCAATCAATCAATCAAAACTTTATTCATAACACACACACACACAATAGAATATATGAATGCATAAATGGCTGGCTTCAGATCAGGAGAGGAGACATCACAATATGCTTTGCTAGAATAACTGTGCCTTTTATTACCAGCAAACAGCAATAAACACTTTTATATTGTGCTAGAATAATTGTAAGTTTTATTCCCCGCAGACAGTCATCAATGCCTGTGCTTTGCTCGAATGATTGTACCTTTTATTCCCCGCAAACAGCAATCAATACACTAGAACGTTTAGCATTATAATATGATCATCATCAGCGCTTACCTTGACACTAGACCGGGGAGCCTACGGTCCGGGTGAAGCGAGCTGCAACAACGGCTGGGCAATCGTACGTGTTCCACAGCGGACTCCGTCCGGACCGTGTGCCGCTCCGTCTTTTATTCGTTAGCAAAAAGTTGTGAGCGTGAGAAACCGGGCTGTCCAAGCCCTCTCCCAGACACTCTCGAAAACATGTTTGCGAAGCAGGGAAGGCTGTAGTATAAACAAGGTATTCACTCCCAGGCTGATTCCGCCCTTTATTCACAAATTGTTGGGCACCTGGATTCGTACAACAGTTCAGGACAACAACATATCCTTATATAAGAGGTTACATGAGGACATATCAAACCATGGTTATTTTCCCTTCAAACTCCCTTAAGTGAATCACAATCAATCTAGCTTGTGAGGTTAAGGTAAGAGGGCTCAAAGACAAAAAAAAAAAAAAACTGTGAAAATATCAAATAGATCAATAATATATATATATATATATATATATATATATAGTTAGATAAGATCGAAGCAAAAGTAACTTCATTTAAATATAAAGAAAGGTACATTAACTCTTTGACTGACAGACGTTTTCAGAAAAGGGATTCTGTGAGTGCCAGCCGATTTAAGCATTTTGACTGATCTTTCAAGGTCCATAGAATATTTTCTGTTTGTACTATGGAAACACACATACTACCAAATGAAAGATTGAACTCTCATCTTTCATCAGAAAAAAAAGTTTGTTTCTACCTTATTGCGTTCTTCAGTAATCAACAATAGAATATGGTTAGTTTCACCCAAATGCTCTTGTTTTGGACCAAAATACGGAGAAATCAAGCTTTTAGTGGAACTATATTATTTCATGCACTCTAGTGAAATTTACACTTCTTTTTGTCCATGAATGATGCCACAAACACCTAAACAGTGCTTTACTTCTATAAAACACTACCACCAAGAATGAAAAAGTGTTTTTTGATAGCAAAATATGTTTATTTACATTCAACAGTGTAACAATTTGACTAAACTATTTACAAATGTGTGCAACTGTGGTACTATTTACAATTATGTTGGATGTTTCAACGACAGTTTTTCTTTTTGTGCAACACTCCCCTGCGTGCAAGGAGACGCAACAGGATTTGCACAACACATTAGTTTCACTGCGATTGCCTCTTCGCGTGCAGAAGCTACACTTTCTTGCCGGCCGTTTTTTCCGGGGAATAGCAAGTATATACTGCAGTGTGTGTTGCCATCAAGTCTACTATCAGGATCATGCTACGGTTACGTTACGGTGGTGTTACGTCTGGCTTCCTCATGTCCTTCAGTTGCTATACCGGGTGGCAAGAGATGTTCTGATCCATCTTATCCACTCCATTCATGGTGGCATCGTAGTCCAGAACCAGTGTCTTCTCCGTGATCAGACTGTACCCGCTCCTCCGATGAATATGCATTGGACTCGGGGTACTCTCCATCGTCCGGTTGTGCTCCGCGTTTTCCAGCGTTAGCATCGCTAGCCGGTGAGGCTTTATGACGTGACCATCGTCGCGCGTCAACGCTTCCAACTTCGGTGTCAAGCTCGGAGTCACCATCATCATCATCATCATCATCAATGTGCATTGGTCGATGCTTTTCGACTACTCTCCATCGTCCGATCGAATGTCTGCTTGTGCAGAAGTGCTCGGTCGGTTGTGCTCCGCGTTTTCCGGCGTTAGCATCGCTAGCCGGTGAGGCTTTACTACGTGATTATAATGGCCGCGTCAACGCTTCCAACTTCGGCGTCAAGCTCGGAGTCACCATCATCATCATCGTCGGCATCAATGCGCTTTTTAGTATTGATTTCCGTCTTTGAAAAAAATGCTCAAGCTTGAGCTGCTTGCAACCGGTCGCCATTGTTGCTTCATCAGCCATTGTCCCCTCAACACTCTAGCTCCGCCTCACGTCTTCGACTGACGCCCACCCAATCTTGTCCAAAGAGAGTCATCGCTGCCATCTAGGGGCCAAAACGAGTCATTATACTAACTAGATCTGCTTGATACTTTCAGCACAGCTGCCCAAGGCTTTCCTACACCCGTTTCCAAAAAAAACAAAACAAAAAACATAGTGAACGTTTTTTAACGTCTTCGGCGCCCCTCCGTAGGTTTTTTCTAAACGTTATATAACGTTTTTGGCAGTAAAAGAGTTAATATGAACTAAAATCTACATTTAAAAAAACTTGTCTTGAGCCTGCTCTTAAAATCTTGAACGTTCTTTGGGGCCCTGAGTTCCTCCGGCAGACTGTTCCAAAGGCGAGCGAAGGCTGTAGCACTGAAAGGACGCCGTGAGTGTACTTGTTTTTCAACATTTTGCCACGTTACGACCACAAAAACAAATGTATTTATTGAAATTTAATCTGAACAATGAACACAAGCTAGGTTAGATGGAGAGCGTTTGTGAAACACAATCTTAAGAATAATTGTTGATTTTTTTGGTTGCTCAATGAATATTTGCTGATTTTTTTTTTCTATCTCCTCTCCGGCGCCCTGCAACTACGTTTAAGGTTATTTACCTCCTCATTTCTCCTTGGATCCATGGACCTTGGGTCTATGTTTTTTGTTGTCACTGGGGCAACTGTATCAAGTGCCAGTTGTAGTTTTTTAAATGGTCAAGAATAAAATCACAGGGGGGCAGGTAAGACAAGTGGAGGATATTTGTTTAAAACCTCGATTTATTTGGAGATATATTATATTATATTATATTATATTATATTATATTATATTATATTATATTATATTATATTATATTATATTATATTATATTATATTATATTATATTATATTATATTATATTATATTATATTATATTATATTATATTGACTCTCTGGGCAAATTGACTCTCTGGGCTTTGAGAGATGAGATTGGCACGCCTTAAAAGTCAATTCAGCTCTGACGGTGCCCCCCCCAATGGTCCGGTTCGATTTGGGTTTCTGATGCGTACCGTGTGCGATAGGCCCAAGTCAAGGTGCTGCTGTCGAAACAATAATACACATCAACTCACGCTTGTCTTCTTGTGTCTTGCAGACGTCGGTGAGGAATATCTTCGTCCTGACGAACAGGAAGTGAAGTCTCCTCATGTTAAAAAGGAGGAGGAGCATCTTTACATCAAAGAGGAGGAGGTTGAGGATGATGTCACCAAGTCACCACTGATCTTCGCCCCTTTAAAGAGTGAAGATGACGTCAAGGGTGAGTGTGAGGAGGACAGAGAGGCGGAGCTTCCAAGCAGCAACTCAACTCCTCAACACATGACGACAGAAGGTGATGCAAACCACTGGCGACCACCGCAAGCACAAAGTAATGACATAAGGTCTAAAGATAGGCCGATATGTTTTTTTCACCCGCTCCTCCGATGAATATGCATTGGACTCGGGGTACTCTCCATCGTCCGGTTGTGCTCCGCGTTTTCCAGCGTTAGCATCGCTAGCCGGTGAGGCTTTATGACCCTGACCATCGTCGCGCGTCAACGCTTCCAACTTCGGCGTTTTGTTTTCGTGCTACTACTAGCATTCTCTGCTAGCGACATGTCATGATTACGTGAAGAAGTGCAGACTTATAACCAGGGTTGGAAGGGTTGCTTTTAAGGGTCTCATATTATTCTTTCAACATTCTAAAATACTTCTCAAATGTGTAAAAGACATGTCTGTGACATGCATTCATCAAAATTGACTTTGGATCTAATATTTTTGCTGTCCCTCAATCAGCCAAAAAAACGCTCTGTTCAAAACAGACTGTTTTAGGGTTGTGTCACTTTTATGTAAATAGCTGCACCAGGCCATGTCTAGGCCACACCCTTCTCTCTCGAAGGGGCAGTGGTTTCTGTCATGGTAGTGATAGAAAACTTTCTTTGTTTTCTTGTGTGTTAAAATAAAACTCAAAGTTGAGATCGGTGAAGAGGTTTTCTTGCAAGAGATCTTTATTCAGAAATTTCTGATGCCATGAAGGATCCTTACTGAATCAGCATCGGTTCCTAAATGTGCCCCCCTTCTGGGCTCATCCCAACTTATACAAAAACAGCTCGTATCTTAGTCCACTCCAGATGTAGGAAAATAATTGGTCCCGGCACTTCTTGGACCGGATAATTTATGGACAGAAACTCTGCTTGCACTTTCAAACATATACTCCTTTAGATAAGAACAGAAACCTTATTAGACATTCCTTTCCCAGGGAATGGAACAAAGACACTATACATCGAATAACATTTGAATTAACTGTTTTCTTATTACTACACAGCTATAACTAAATTCAAAACGGTTAAAATATCAATTGAAACAGTAAAAAATGTTAACAATGTTAACAGTAGCCATGTGCTAATGTTGTGAATGGCAGCGACTGGCCATGGCAGCAGAAGAAAAGAAAAATACAGACATGTCTCTTACACATTTGAGAACTATTTCAATATGTGGAAAAGTGGCATAACGTTTTACCATAAGGAAAAGTCGCATAACGTTACTACAGAGACTATGTTGTAGCGTTAGTTTGTGATTGTTTAGGCAACGGTTATTTTTGCCGTAACCGGCAAATCTCCCACAAACGTTATTTTGGCGTGCAATGTCTCACATTTGCCGTGAATGCTTCTAGATATTTACAAGCGGTTATGAATAAAACAAATGTGCACATTTAGGCCGTTTCGCCGAGACCGCTTAGCGGCCGGTTAGAAACAATAATACACAACATCAAGGCGCGCTTGAGATTTGACTTTACTAGACCAAATGTATGTTTGCCTTCTTGTGTCCCGCAGACGTTGGTGAGAAATGTCTTTGTCCTGAGGAACAGGTGGTGAAGTCTCCTCATGTGAAACAGGAGGAAGAAGAGCATCCTTACATCAAAGAGGAAGAAAAGCCCCTTCTCGTCAAAGAGGAGGAGTTTGAGGATGATGTCACCAAGACACCACTGACCTTTGCCCCTTTTAAGAGTAAAGATGAAGTCATAGGTGAGAGTGAGGAGGGCAGAGGGGCGGAGCCTCCAAGCAGCAGCTCAACTCCTCAACACATGGAGACAGAAGGTGATGCAGACCAATGGGGATCATCACTAGCACAAAGTGATGACATAAGGTCACAGTCTACTGACACTGACGATGATGAATACGCTAAAGGTGATCATGCTGACAACAACCGCTGTTCTCAGTGTGCGAAAACATTCAGTTCAAAAGGGAGTTTGAAAGTTCACCTGAGAAAACACACAGGAGAAAAACCTTTTTCCTGCTCAGACTGTGGCAAAAGCTTCTATGACAAGAGAAATTTAACAAAACACAAAAGAACACACACTGGAGAGAAACCTTTTTCCTGCTCAGACTGTGGCAAAAGCTTCTATGACAAGAGAAATTTAACAAAACACAAAAGAACACACACTGGAGAGAAACCTTTTTCCTGCACAGACTGTGGCAAAAGCTTCTCTGACAAGGGAAATTTAACAAAACACAAAAGAACACACACTGGAGAGAAACCTTTTTCCTGCTCAGACTGTGGCAAAAGCTTCTCTGACAAGGGAACTTTAACAAAACACAAAAGAACACACACTGGAGAGAAACCTTTTTCCTGCCCAGACTGTGGCAAAAGCTTCTTTGACAAGGGAACTTTAACAAAACACAAAAGAACACACACTGGAGAGAAACCTTTTTCCTGCCCAGACTGTGGCAAAAGCTTCTTTGACAAGGGAACTTTAACAATACACAAAAGAACACACACTGGAGAGAAACCTTTTTCCTGCCCAGACTGTGGCAAAAGCTTCTTTGACAAGGGAACTTTAACAAAACACAAAAGAACACACACTGGAGAGAAACCTTTTTCTTGCTCAGACTGCGGCACAAGCTTCTCTCAGAAGGGAAATTTAAAAATACACAAAAGAACACACACTGGAGAGAAACCTTTTTCCTGCTCAGACTGTGGAAAAAGCTTCAACACCAAGTCATATTTAACAATACACAAAAGAACACACACTGGAGAAAAACCGTTTTCCTGCTCAGACTGTGGCAAAAACGTCTCGAATAAGTCAGATTTAACAAAACACACAAAATCACACGCTGTGAAGCAACCATTCAGTTGCAGTGTTTGTGCTAAAAGATTCTCCCGTAAAAAGCTTATTGAGAGACACGAGTGTGCTGATGAGAATAGCAGCGATCTTTGAAGCTTAAAAATGAAGGGAGTGAGTCTGGTATGCTGTAAAAGTGTAAATGATTTTGCTTAAAATACAGTGGGGAAAATGTATATTATATAAGTGAATATATATGTATATCTATTTTTTGATATAGGGATAATGATAGTGAATATTCACTAAAACCGCTAAGCCATTTTGTAGATGGGTAGAATCTGTGAATGATTTTAAAAGATACTTCTTTGGTCCCACTGCTCACCTTTTTTACCCCTGACCCGTTTCCAATGCCTGATATGTCATTTCAAAACTTAGTATTTATTCAACCACTAAAGCTCAACTACTCAAAAGTGTCGTCACAGCGTCATGCTCATTCATCCCTGCACTTTATAAATAAAATTAACCATAAAATAGAAAGTGGATTTCTTATCAATGATATAAGTGATCATCTTCCGGTCTTTGCAATTTTTCAAGAATATTTTGATTTAAAAAATAAGATCAACAATAATTTACACATCAGAAACAAGACTAAGAACACAACGGCTGCCTTTAAGCTGGATTTAGAAAAACATAATTGGTCTGACGTCTATTCAAATGATGATCCCAATATCGCATACAATGCATTTCAGTCTACCATTATCTCTTTATACAATAAACATTGTCCATTAATAAAAGTCACAAGAAAATATAAAGGTCTAAATAAGCCATGGATGACGAAGGGGATCGAGAATGCATGTAAAAAGAAAAACATTTTATACAAAAGATTTATTACATTGAAAACTATGGAAGCTGAAATAAAGTACGAGACCTACAAAAAATTAACTATTGAATATTATACGAACAAGTAAGAAAGATCATTACCATGCATTAGAGCAGAATAAAAGCAACACACAAGAAATATGGAAAATACTAAATCATGTAAATAAAAAAAGCTTAAAAAAATAGATTATCCAGAATATTTCATAAAAGATAAAAATATTGTGTTTGAAAAAATTTCAGACATAGCTAATAATTTAACTCTTTGACCGCCATAAACGTTATAAAACGTTTAGCATAAACCTAGGGAAGGGCGCCGAGGACGTTAAAAGACGTCCCCTATGTTTTTTTTTTTTTTTTTTTTAAATCGGGTGCAGGAAAGCCTTGGGCAGCTGTGCTGAAAGTATCAGGCAGATCTGATTAGTAAAAGACTCGTTTTGGCCCCTAGAGGGCAGCGATGACTCTCTTTGCACAAGGTTGGATGGGCCGCCCACCGTGGGCGTCAGTAGAAGACGTGAGGCGGAGCTAGAGTGTTGAGGAGACAATGGCTCATGAAGCCCACAATGGCTGACCAATCAACCGGTTGCAAGCAGCTCACGCTTGAGCATTTTTTTCAAAGACGGAAAGCATCAATCAATACTAAAAAGCGCATTGATGTCGACGATGATGATGACTCCGAGCTTGACGCCAAAGTTGGAAGCCTTGACGCGACTGTTATGATCACGTAGTAAGCCTCACCGGCTAAGCGCGGCTAGCGCTGCTAAGGCCGGAAAACGCGCACAATAGCCGACCGGGTACTTCTACACAATCGGACATTCGATCGGGCGATGGAGAGTTGGCATCGACCAATGCAGATTGATGATGATGATGATGATGACTCCGAGCTTGACGCCAAAGTTGGAAGCCTTGACGCGACTGTTATGATCACGTAGTAAGCCTCACCGGCTAAGCGCGGCTACCGCTGCTAACGCCGGAGCTTTCACATGCGGACATTTTGTCGGACAATGAAGAGTACCCCGAGTCCAATGCATATTCATCGGAGGAGCGGGTACAGTCTGATCACGGAGAAGACACTGTTTCTGGACTACGATGCCACCATGAATGGAGTGGATAAAATGGATCAAAACATCTCTTACAACCCGGTGTAGCAACTGAAGGACACGAGGAAGCGAGACGTAACGAAACCGTAGCATGATCCTGATATTAGACTTGATGGCAACACACACTGCAGTATATACTTGCTATTCCCCGGAAAAAACGGCCTGCAAGAAAGTGGAGCACGCGAAGAGGCAATCTGTTGTGCAAATGCTGTTGCGTCTTCTTGCACGCAGGAGAGTGTTACAAAAAGAAAAACTGTCGTTGAAACATCCACATATTTGTAAATAGCACCACAGTTGCACACATTTGTAAATAGTTTGCCAAATTGTTGTCAAATTGTTACACTGTTGAATGTAAATAAACGTATTTTGCTATCAAAAAACACTTTTTCATTCTTGGTGGTAGTGTTTTATAGAAGTAAAGCACTATTTAGGTGTTTGTGGCATCATTCATGGACAAAAAGAAGTGTAAAATTCACTAGAATGCATGAAATAATATTGTTTCACTAAAAGCTTGATTTCTCCGTATTTTGGTCCAAAACAGGCGAAATTGGGTCAAACTAACCATTTTCTATTGTTGATTACTAAAGAACGGAATAAGGTAGAAACAAACTTTTTTTTCTGATGAAAGATGAGAGTTCAATCTTTCATTTGGTAGTACGTGTGTTTCCATAGTCCAAACAGAACATTTTCTGTGGACCTGTAAAGATCAGTCAAAATGCTTAAATCGGCTGGCACTGACGGCATCCCTTTTCTGAAAACGTCTGGCAGTCAAAGAGTTAAATGAGAATTTTGTTAATGTTGGCAGTAATTTGGCAGAAGAAATCCCTGAGCCACAAAACAAATGTCAAATAGATAAGCACATTAAAAATAATTCATCCACTATGTGGCTTAATGCTGTTAATGATACAGAAGTATTAAATTAGTAGAAAGTATTATAAAATATGTTGTGCAACCTTTTTCATATATATGTAATTTGTCGTTTAAAGCGGTATATTTCAATCATGAAAATAGCAAAAGTTATTCCTATTCATAAAAATAGAGAAAGACACATATTCACTAATTATAGAGCAATATCACTGCTGCCACAGTTCTCAAAAATTCTCGAAAAATTATTTTCATATCGACTGGGCGATTTTATTGAGAAACATAAGCTTTTAAGTGAAAATCAAAATGGGTTTAGAGAAAAACGGACCACCTCAATGGCAGTCATGGAACTCGTAGAAACCATATCTACTAACATACATAATAAAACATTTACTGTTGGAATTTTTATAGATTAAAAAAAAAAGCATTTGATACTATAGATCATTCTATACTAATGAATGAATTAGAAAGATATGGCATAAGAGGTTTGGCATATAAATGGATGAAAAGTTATTTGGATAATAGATATCAGTACTTACAGTTTAACAACATACAATCAAAACACTTGCAGATTACTCATGGAGTCCCCCAAGGGTCTGTGCTAGGCCCCAAATTATTTATATTGTATATAAATGATATCTGTTGTGTCTCAAAAATATTCAAAAGTGTATTATTCGCCGATGACATAACTCTCTACTGTTCAGGAGAAAACCTGAAGCAGCTTCTGACTGCCGTGGAGAATAAATTGAACACATTAAAAAACTGGGTTGACTTAAATAAATTATTAAACTTAAACAAAACCAAGTTTATAGCTTTTGTTACTAGACAAACCACACAACAGGTCAAAATTATGGTAAATTCAATTGAAATCGAAAGAGTGTATGAAAATAAATTTTTGGGAGTAGTTATTGATGAAAAATGATGTTGGAAGTCACACATAGAAAATGTCAAAAGGAAAATGTCCAAAATGATAGGGATACTCTCTAAAACTAATCAGAAATCATTCTACACATGATATTGTTCATTATTATTACCATATCTGACCTATTGTGCGGAAATCTGGGGAAACGCATATAAAACAAATACCCATCCTGTTTTCAAATTGCAAAAAAGAGCCATAAGAATTATAAATCGATCAAAATATACAGAACCAACTCTCTTTTCTCTCAGTTCTCTATTTATTAAATCAAATACAATGAAATTTTACGACTTAGTTGAATTTAAAATAGTACAAATAATGTATAAAGTACACAACCATCTACTCTGCCACAGTACTCAGAAGCTGTTTGAAATGAGAGAGAGTCCTTAAAACATAAGTGTCTACAAAAAACATCAAAACAAGAACAAATATTAAGCAAAGGTGTTCATTTGTGGAATGATTTTGGAACTGACCTGAAAAGATGTCTGTCCCTTGCTGAATTCAAAAAAAAAAGTTTAAAAGCAAAGTTCCAGAAAATTACTTACATCAGTCGTGAGCTGTTAAAAATGTATATATGCTGTAATTTTATATGAGTTTATAGAGTTTATATAAGGTGTCGTTAGGCGTTGTGGAGGGTGAGTAATTCATTGAGGTTGGCCACCATGTACAAAGTGCAATATTGGCTAGGCATTCATTATCCTTTTGGTAGCTTGGAGCATGCTGATCTTTTTTATTTTATTTATTTTTGCCTATATTTGGTCCACAACAGCTGTCAATCATTGTTCAAGTTTGCCGTTTACTCAAAGTGGCAGATACGTTTTCTATCATGCCAAAATGGCTGCACTCAGACCATTTTGGGACGCGTGACGTCAACGACTAAGACCATTTTGGGACGCGTGACGTCAACGTCAGGATCTCCATGTGCAGTGCTGCAATACTCCTGGTTGGGAAACACTGCATTAGACAACCTAATCCAAAATAGTGTTGAAGGCCCGATTTGACTGACGCGAGACAGACTAAGAGTTGGCCCCTCTACATTGAGCAAACTAATATTCACAAAAGCAAATACTTTTTTCAATATCTTTTAAAGTAATATAATTTTATGTGCATGGCTGTACAGAGTACCGTAAAATCGTGTTTCTAAATAAAAATGCGCGGTTCAATTTGCAGATGGCGACATCTGTCGGTGACTTGATGACAGCGCTCCATACACGATCGAAGCTTCCAGCAGCCAATCATATCGCAGTGTGGGCGTGTCCTCGACTTCTCGCACGTCTGCTTTCGCTTCTTCACGTAACCAGACGCCCTCCGCTAAATTATTCTTTCCGATTTGGTGCTGAAGTGACTGCAGCCTCCACACAGGACGCCCATCGCTACTTTGAAGGACTACAACATCATTTATTAAGTCTTTGTGGCCGGATCAACTCGTCTCGGTGCACGTTGAAGATTCGCGGCTTAGTTAGCTTAGCTTATTTTAGCTTGCTAGCCGCTAACAAGGAGACGCGTTTGGTAATCGCGACACATCGACAACTAAACATCAAGTGTGACTTTTTGGGCGTTATTGTGCCAACATGTGTGCAAGAACGACACCGAAGTACGAGGAGGAACTTTTTGGAGTAAAAGAAGAGAAGGAGCAACATCTTCGACTTCAACTGCTGGGCAATGTTTGCACGCAGCCTCGTGTTGTGCTACGCAGAGCAGGTTTGTACACTTCTTAGCTCGCCTACTTCGTGAAGAACTTGTTTCTATCGTTAAAATAATATCCATGTGTTTGTAGTTCAATAGAATCCTACAGAGCCCCAAAGGCTAGTGATGAATACATGGGTATGAACTGAACTACGTAAACAGGCAGAACAAAAAAGGAGGAGTGGCTCTGTATGTTGATGAAGGATTAGAATACAAAAAAAGTGGAGAAGATGAATGCCATTATTCTGGAAATTTGTATGGAAAAAAGGGAAGAATATATTGGTTGGTTGTGTATACAGAGCTCCGGGGTCTGATATTGAATTATTTAATAATTGTAGGGAGATAATGTTTTCCAGCGATGAAAAAAAACAAGGACGTGTTAGTTTGCAGGGATTTCAATTTGGATCTTTTAAATCCTAATAAGCATGAACTAACTGATGAATTTATCGATGTAATGTTTAGTATGAGTTTATTTCCTTTAATCACAAAACCAAGCAGGGTAACATCTTATTCCGCCACACTAATTGATAATATATTTACTCACTGTATGGATAATACCTCGATTTGTGGATTACTTCTGAATGACATCAGTGAACATCTGCGACTGTTTGTGAGGTATGATTGGAATTTTGTTATTGTCTGTGAATCTTAATGTGTTTAACTATAAAAGAATAAGAACAGAAGAATCTATTGACAGCTTAAGAAATGAATTACTGATAACAGAGAGAATAGTATACGAGGAGACTGACATTAACAAATCATATGAAACATTCCTGCGAATATTTAAAGCATTATTTGATAAGCATTGTCCAAGAAAATGTTACTACCAGAAGAAAAGATACACAGAAAAAACATGGATCACGAAAGGGCTACAAAATGCATGCAAAAAAAAGAACACATTATACAGGAAATTCTTAAAATTAAGAACTGTAGAAGCAGAAAAGAAATATAAGATAAGTTAATTAATATTATGAGAAAATCTAAGAAAGATTACTATAATTGGACAAGAATAAAACCAACAAAAGGGATATGGAACGTGTTATTATCTGGAATGGTTCAACAAAAAGTTTTCCTGAATATTTTATTGAGGATAGCAAAACATAAATAATATGAATGATGTGGGTTTAATCGATTTTTTTGTAAGTGTGGGGCCCAAACTGGCAGAACAAATTGCAAACCTACAGCCGGAAGAAGGGTTGGGGAGGGTCGGGAGCTTTATTGATAGCAACCACAGCTCAATGTTTTTAAATCCTGCAACTGAAAAAGAGATTCTTGATATTGTTGGCAAATGCAAGGGCAACATTTCCACAGACTGGAACGACATTGATATGTTTTTGATTAAGAAAGTAATTGATGTAATTGTAAAGCCATTAACCTATATGTGTAATTTGTCCTTGTCATCGGGTGTATTCCCAGATCAAATGAAAACTCTCTACTTTCTCAATTCTCGAACATTTTAGACATTTTTTTTGCAAATAGCCTAGATAATTTCATTGAAGAGTATGAATTGATAAATTACAGGTCAATATGGATTGAGACCAAAGAGGTCCACGTGGAAGAAATAACCAGTTCTCTGGACCCCCAAAAAATGTAGCAGGAGTATTTGTAGATTTAAAAAAGGCATTTGACACAATAGATCATCATGTACTAGTTAGGAAACTTGAAAAATATGGAATTAAAGGAGTTACACTCAACTGGCTGACAAATTAGCTATCTAATACATAATATTCACATGACGTCACCGACCCCCACCTATCGACCCAGCGGACCTTTCGTGGGGCAAACGACTAGCAAGACAACGCAACCAAATGCTGAGCGCTCGCAAGTTACAAGTTACTTTGATTCATTCATTTGTTCATTCGTTCCGGATTTTCACGCACCGCTTCATAATGGTGCATAATTGGGCGAACAAAGATGTGAAATGAAACTTCTAAATAGTATTCACATGCCGTCATTTGCCCAACATTGTGTGCCGGTCCATGGAATGTCGAATGGGAACGGCAAAGAAGTGTCCGGAATTACAAAGATACTTCGGAAGGATTCAATAGTGACAGCACTAAGCACGTACTAAGTGTGAATGGGTGGCCTTTCTTTTGGTGTTTTCACAGATGGGCGTAGCTAGAAAGGGGCATTAGTGCCATTGTGCGCCGTTAAGAGATGCGATGTAGCCGACTGTCAGCCAATCGCTGTGGCATCCTCATTTGCATGAAAATCAAGACGGCCCGGAGCGCAGGCTTGACATTGTGGAATCAAATCGACTCACTGGGCTCGGAGAGATGAGATTGGTGCATCTTAAAAGCCGGTACAGGCTCGTGCGGTTCCCGTCGGAGGGTGTCCATTTTAGATCTGATCATGTGCGGGATTGTGTCGCCAACCGTCTTTAAAAAAAAAATCACCGATGGTTCGGTTCAAGTCGGGTTCTGACGTATCGTACCCTGTGTGGTGAGCCCAAGTCAAGGTGCCACTGTAGAAACAATAATACACAACATCAAGTCGCGCTTGAGATTTGACTTAACGAGACCAAATGTATGTTTGCCTTCTTGTGTCCCGCAGACGTTGGTGAGAAATGTCTTCGTCCTGAGGAACAGGTGGTGAAGTCTCCTCACGTGAAACAGGAGGAAGAAGAGCATCCTTACATCAAAGAGGAAGAAAAGCCCCTTTTCGTCAAAGAGGAGCAGTTTGAGGATGATGTCACCAAGACACCACTGACCTTTGCCCCTTTTAAGAGTAAAGATGAAGTCATGGGTGAGAGTGCTCCTCACTCATATTTTTGCTGTCCCTCAATCAGCCAAGAAAAACACTCTGTTCAAAACAGCCTGTTTTAGGGTTGTGTCACTTTTATGTAAATAGCTGCACCAGGCCATGTCTAAGCCACACCCTTCTCTCTCGAAGGGGCAGTGGTTTCTGTCATGGTAGTGATAGAAAATGTTCTTTGTTTTCTTGCGTGTTAAAATAAAACTCAAAGTTGAGATCGGTGAAGAGGTTTTCTTGCAAGAGATTTTTATTCAGAAATTTCTGATGCCATGAAGGATCCTTACTGAATCAGCATCGGTTCCTAAATGGGCCCCCCTTCTGGGCTCATCCCAACTTATACAAAAATGAGTGTTTACAGAAAATAGTCTCCCCCTCCTGTCTCCTGTCCTTGTGGGAAGAGTGAAATACAAAAACAGATAATAAATCTTCAGCTCGTATCTTAGTCCACTCCAGCCTTACCTTATTAGACATTCCTTTCCCAGGGAATGGAACAAAGACACTATACATCGAATAACATTTGAATTAACTGTTTTCTTATTACTACACAGCTATAACTAAATTCAAAACGGTTAAAATATCAATTGAAACAGTAAAAAATGTTAACAATGTTAACAGTAGCCATGTGCTAATGTTGTGAATGGCAGCGACTGGCCATGGCAGCAGAAGAAAAGAAAAATACAGACATGTCTCTTACACATTTGAGAACTATTTAAATATGTGGAAAAGTGGCATAACATTTTACCATAAGGAAAAGTCGCATAACGTTACTACAGAGACTATGTTGTAGCGTTAGTTTGTGATTGTTTAGGCAACGGTTATTTTTGCCGTAACCGGCAAATCTCCCACAAACGTTATTTTGGCGTGCAATGTCTCAGATTTGCCGTGAATGTTTGGCGACATTTACAAGCGGTTATGAATAAAACAAATGTGCACATTTAGGCCGTTTCGTCGAGACCACTTAGCGGCCGGTTAGAAACAATAATACACAACATCAAGGCGCGCTTGAGATTTGACTTAACTAGACCAAATGTATGTTTGCCTTCTTGTGTCCCGCAGACGTTGGTGAGAAATGTCTTCGTCCTGAGGAACAGGTGGTGAAGTCTCCTCATGTGAAACAGGAGGAAGAAGAGCATCCTTACATCAAAGAGGAAGAAAAGCCCCTTTTCGTCAAAGAGGAGGAGTTTGAGGATGATGTCACCAAGACACCACTGACCTTTGCCCCTTTTAAGAGTAAAGATAAAGTCATGGGTGAGAGTGAGGAGGACAGTGGGGCGGAGCCTCCAAGCAGCAGCTCAACTCCTCAACACATGGAGACAGAAGGTGATGCAGACCAATGGGCGCCATCACCAGCACAAAGTGATGACATAAGGTCACAGTCTGCTGACACTGACGATGATGAATACGCTAAAGGTGATCATGCTGACAACAACCGCTGCAAATGTTCTCAGTGTGCGAAAACATTCAGTTCAAAAGGAAATTTGAAAGTTCACCTGAGAAAACACACAGGAGAAAAACCTTTTTCCTGCTCAGACTGTGGCAAAAGCTTCTATGACAAGAGAACTTTAACAATACACAAAATAACACACACTGGAGAGAAACCTTTTTCCTGCTCAGACTGTGGCAAAAGCTTCTATGACAAGAGAACTTTAACAATACACAAAATAACACACACTGGAGAGAAACCTTTTTCCTGCCCAGACTGTGGCAAAAGCTTCTCTGACAAGAGAACTTTAAGAAATCACAAAACCACCCACACTGGAGAAAACCCTTTTTCCTGCCCAGACTGCAGCAAAAGCTTCTCTCAGAAGTCCGCTTTAACAGTACACAAAATAACCCACACTGGAGAAAAAGCTTTTAGCTGCCCAGAATGTGGCAAAAGCTTCTCTCTGAAGGGAAATTTAAAAATACACAAAAGAACCCACACTGGAGAAAAACCTTTTTCCTGCCCAGACTGCAGCAAAAGCTTCTCTCAGAAGTCCGCTTTAACAGTACACACAAGAACCCACACTGGAGAAAAACCTTTTTCCTGCCCAGACTGTGGCAAACACTTCTCACGAAAGTCAGATTTAACAAAACACACAAGAACCCACACTGGAGAAAAACCTTTTTCCTGCCCAGACTGTGGCAAAAGCTTCTCTGACAAGGGAACTTTAACAAAACACAAAATAACCCACACTGGAGAAAAAGCTTTTGCCTGCCCAGACTGTGGCAAAAGCTTCTCTAACAAGGGACATTTAACAATACACAAAATAATACACACTGGAGAGAAACCTTTTTCCTGCTCAGACTGTGGCAAAAGCTTCTCTCACAAGGGAAATTTAAAAATACACAAAATAACCCACACTGGAGAAAAACCTTTTTCCTGCCCAGACTGCAGCAAAAGCTTCTCTCAGAAGTCCACTTTAACAGTACACACAAGAACCCACACTGGAGAAAAAGCTTTTTCCTGCCCAGACTGTGGCCAAAGCTTCTCTGACAAGGGAAATTTAAAAATACACAAAATAACCCACACTGGAGAAAAACCTTTTGCCTGCCCAGACTGCAGCAAAAGCTTCTCTCAGAAGTCCGCTTTAACAGTACACACAAGAACCCACACTGGAGAAAAACCTTTTTCCTGCCCAGACTGTGGTAAAAGCTTCTCTGTAAAGGGAACTTTAAAAAGCCACTCAAGAACACATGCTGGGAAGAAACCATTTAGTTGCAGTGTTTGTGCTAAAAGATTCTCTAGTAAAAAGCTTGTTGAGACACACAAGTGTGCTGGTGAGAAAAGCAGCGATCTTTAAAGCTTAAAAAGATGAAGGGAGTGAGTCTGGTGTGCTGTAAAAGTGTAAATGATTTTGAATAAAATAGAGAGGGAGGAAATAAGTGATCCTGCTTATTTAAAAAATGTTCAGACTTAGAAATTAATAAGTCTTTGATTTTTATGGCAACTTTATTTTAACAGTGATAGACAGAATATCCGAAAAAAATTGAAAGCATGACGCGGGGGGGGGGGTGAGCATTTTGTTGAGGGAGATCATTAACCAGCTCCTCTCGTGTCGTCCTTCGCTGATCTCGACCTTTTTCATATTGATTGAGACCCCACGAGCTGATATCTTGCATGGAGCCCCCCAGAACCCAAAATTTTGCAGCAACAAAACTTAATGGGGAAGTCAACCCAAAATGTTTTTGACAATATGTTGTATGTGCCTCCACTAGTCTAAAGACGGCATTCAGGTTAATATTGCTTTTATCTTGAACATTGCTCCAGTTCCAAGTGTCAGCGGCTACGACAATGACCTCAAATCATGTCGGATATCTTTTGCAGTGAAAAAGTATTTGCCCTCCTCTCAAATTCTCACTTTTATTGCACAGTTTGCCCACTTGAATGATTAAAATCATCAAACAAATGTCAAAATCAAAGATAATCCAAATAAACATACAATGCAGTTTTTTTAAAGTGGATATTTTATTTTTTAAGGACAAAACACTATTCAAAGCTGCCTGGCCCTGTCAAAAGTATTCACGTTCATTACGTTCATAGATATGAGGGTTTCAGAAGACTTAAGAAGAATCAACTCCAGCTTTACTTAAAAGTGTAAACGTAATGCTTTCAAAGCTACTCAAACTATAAACTATGAATATGAAATGTTTTTAAAGTTTTCTTTTAATGTGTTTAAACGCCAATGTATGCTTTAGTAATATTGTAAGCTACTTTTGTTTTCTCTGCTTTGCTTCCGAATGTCGTTAACGGTTGTGTTTGTTGACGTTTGTAGGTGTTGTGTATTTGCTTATGTGAAGCACATTGAGTTGCCTTGTGTATGAAATAGAAATAAAATATAGAAGAAAAAGCCACCTTGCCATTTTCCCAAATTAGCGTGGAAAATACCTTCAGGGACACACAAAGCCAGATGTGCAGTATGGCCACGTTCGGAGTGTTTTAAGTCTCGGCTTAAGACCCACTTTTATTCCTTGGCTTTTAGTTCAGCATGAATTGTGTGGTCCGCGTGGTATTTTATTTAATTTGATTATTATTTCATTTTTATTATTATTTTTGGGGGGGTTTAAATATATTTTTATTGTATTTATTCCTTTATTTTACTTATTGTATTTTAGTAACTTATTGACTTTTTTAAAATTATTGTTGGTTTTTACTAGATTTCATGTGTATTTGGATCTCAATGTGCAGCACTTTGGAAACACTTGTTTATAAAATGTGCTATAGACAAAGCGGATTGGATTAGATTAAAAGTGATCACGTTACGTAAACCGGCAGTACAATGCAAATGCAATACATTTGTACTTCTGAGCATTAGGGGAGCGTAAGATATGATAAGTGTGCTCGACTCGAAGTGCAATGGCGTGTCATCACTAACCTTTATTAGAAGGTAAGTGTTGCATTCAATCCTTGCAGCAGGAATTTGTGAAAGCCACAGATGACAAAACTGGCCAAAAGTACAAATATTGCATATATCAGTAATATATCAGATACTGCATCAAATGTTTGATACTAGCTAATGCCAGTACTAGAGCAATAAATTAAACTCATAACATTTGATGGTTAAATCGCATCCCTGATAATAAACGTTCAGTTTACGGTACCTCAAAATGCTTGTTCATCTTGATGGCAAATTTTTAATCTGCACATTCACCACAATAAATCTAATTTAAACATGCATTTAAACTTTACATATCGGGAACAACACACTGAAAAAGGGAGAAATGAGACCTCGCAGTTTTATGTCTTTCTAACTGCAGCAAAAATGGCGACATCTGTCGATGACTTGATGACAGTGCTTGCTTTGAAGCCGACAATCTCCAGCAGCCAATCATATCGCAGCGGGGGCGTGTCCTGCCTGACTTCCGACGCAGATCTACTTTCGTTTCTTCACGTAACCAGACGCCCTCCAGCTAAATCATTCTTTTCGATTCCGTGCTGAACCGACTGCAACCTCCACACAGGACGTTAATCACTACTTTGAAGGTCTACGACACCATTGATCAAATCTCAGCGTGTGAATGAACTCGTTTCGGTGCGCGTTGATGCTTCTCGCCCTACTTAGCTTAGCTTAGCTTAGCTCGCTAGCCGCTAGCAAAGAGAAGCACGTAACACGTGGTCAAGAAGAGATCAAGTGTGACTTTGTTGGCATTATTGTGCTAAAATGTTTGCAAAAACGGCACCAAAGTACGAGGAGGAATTCTTTGGAGGAAAAGAAGAGAACGAGCAACATCTTGAAATGCTGGACGATGTTTGCGAGGAGCCTCGAGTTGTGCTACACATAGCAGGTTTGTACACTTCTTACTCTCCCTTGCTTAGCACTAGGACTACTATATAGCGTTAAAAATATCAAAATGCAGTCCTCATTACTGTACACAGTAAAATAATTCCAGCCATTATGTTATTGTAACTTAAGTGCCTACTACGTTTTCAATTGATAACATATGATCAAATGTGAATAACTCTTTGAAGTGAGTTTTACAACAACAACAAAATACAATTTGAATACGTTAACTTGACTCTATGTGCTAAGCTTAAAAGTAGAAGCCGCATCTTGTAGCCCCAAAGCCATGTTAATGCACCACACATATCGTGCCTGAAAGTTACATTTGTTATATATAGAATCTGATATGTCCTTCAATCAATCAAAACTTTATTCATAACACACACACACAATAGAATATATGAATGTATAAACGGCTGGCTTCAAATCAGGAGAGGAGACATCACTCGGGGAGCCATCTGCACCGAGAGCAGCACACCACTCACAACCACTAGGGCGGAGGTATGGATGGAATGCCCAACCCTCCCCCGGGCCACATGGGACAGCACCCAAACAGCTGCAGCTAACCAATGCTACCGGGGCAGAGCAACCGTGCCAGCAAGCTGAATTCTCGCGGTATTTGTGAGTTCACAAACTCCGGAGGATGCATCTTGTACTGCGCCCGCTGATACGTTTGCAGGCTTGCAGCCAACATTTTTTAGGTCGGATCAATCAGGTGTTGTTTAGAGCAGGATGAAACCAATAAGCGCGGATGGCGGGGGGAACAAACCTAACCGATGAATGGACGCTGCAATTAATTCTGTTCTCGCAGAATTACTCACGCTTCGTGCATTTTTATCTGGTAAAGATGTTTGTGCTTCTCCCGCCCCCTCCCTAAGATGAGAAGACATTTTCATCCGTTGCCTTGATTGGTTCAAACAAACGTGCAAAGATGCATCATCGTCCAATCGACTCGAAGTATTGTACAGCAAGTCACTCCTTTCCCAGATGGATCTGCCGAGTGAAGTTCCAGATTGATGTATATATATATACATATATATATATATATATATATATATAGTTAGACAAGATCAAAGCCATAGTAACTATATTAAAATATAAAGAAAGGTACATTAATATGAACTAAAATCTACATAAAAAAACTCTTCTTGAGCCTGCTCTTAAAATCTTGAACGTTCTTTGGGGCCCTGAGTTCCTCCGGCAGACTGTTCCAAAGGCGAGCGAAGGCTGTAGCACTGAAAGGACGCCGTGAGTGTACTCGTTTTTCAACAATTTTCCACGTTACGACCACAAAAACAAATCTATTTATTGAAATTTTATCTGAACGATGAACACAAAGTAGCACACAATCATGAAGTGGAACAAAATGTATATTTCATTAACTAACTTGTTGTATCTCTCCGCCGCCCTGCAACTACGTTTAACACTTGGGCGTTATTTTGTTTTGATTAAATTCTTGTAGTTTTTGCCAAAATCAGGCATTTCCTTTGAAGTGATAAGTGATTTATGAATATTTGTTTCCCTTTCAACTGCTCAGAATGTTCACAGGCATCAGACCTATCTATACATATATAGTTTAACATATAGTTTAACATTTTTTTTAATGCCCTCTATGGACAATAATAGCAACATTATGCTAACAGCAAAATTAACTATGCTGTATATATATATATGTAAAATAAAGGTCTAATTTGAATATTTCATATGACGTATATTTAGAGGCTTGAATAAGTCCATAAGTTATAATAGATTTTTTTATGCATGCCCAGTTTTGACACAATGGCAGTTTTCTGAATAACACAAAATTCTTATAATTTTGCCCAAATCTGGCTTTTCCTTTGAAGTGTGATAATTTAGTCATTTATCAATATTTTTTTTTTCACTTTAACCGCTCAAAATGTTCAGTATTATCAGACGTATCTATACATATATAGTTTTTTTTATGCCCCCTATTGACGATGATAGCATCATTATACTAATAGCAAGACTAACTATGCTGTGTATATATATGTAAAATAAAATACCAATTTGAATATTTCATATGACATAGTGTTTTGTGGAAAAAACTACTTGACCTTTATATTTTTATGCAGGATCGTGAGTGGTCGGACGCAACAATTAATACACAGAGACTGATATGCTTTGCTAGAATAACTGCCTTTTATTCCCCGCAAACAGCAATAAACACTTTTATACTGTGCTAGAATAATCGTACCTTTTATTCCCCGCAAACAGCAATCAATACACTACAACGTTAACTCTTTGACTGCCAGACGTTTTCAGAAAAGGGATGCTGTGAGTGCCAGCCGATTTAAGCATTTTGACTGATCTTTCAAGGTCCACAGAAAATTTTCTGTTTGGACTATGGAAACACACATACTACCAAATGAAAGGTTGAACTTTCGTCTTTTATCAGAAAAAAAAAGTTTGTTTCTACCTTATTCCGTTCTTTAGGAATCAACAATAGAAAATGGTTAGTTTCACCCAAATGCGCTTGTTTTGGACCAAAATACGGAGAAATCAAGCTTTTAGTGAAACTATATTATTTCATGCACTCTAGTGAATTTTACACTTCTTTTTGTCCATGAATGATGCCACAAACACCTAAATAGTGCTTTACTTCTATAAAACACTACCGCCAAGAATGAAAAAGTGTTTTTTGATAGCAAAATATGTTTATTTACATTCAACAGTGTAACAATTTGACAACAATTTGGCAAACTATTTACAAATGTGTGCAACTGTGGTACTATTTACAATTATGTGGATGTTTCAACGACAGTTTTTCTTTTTGTGTAACACTCCCCTGCGTGCAAGGAGACGCAACAGGATTTGCACAACAGATTAGTTTCACTGCGATTGGCCCTTCGCGTGCACTTTCTTGCCGGCCATTTTTTCCGGGGAATAGCAAGTATATACTGCAGTGTGTGTTGCCATCAAGTCTACTATCAGGATCATGCTACGGTTATGTTACGGTGGTGTTACGTCTGGCTTCCTCATGTCCTTCAGTTCCTATACCGGGTGGTAGATGTTCTGATCCATCTTATCCACTCCATTCATGGTGGCATCGTAGTCCAGAACCAGTGTCTTCTCCGTGATCAGACTGTACCCGCTCCTCCGATGAATATGCATTGGACTCGGGGTACTTTCTATCGCCCGATCGAATGTCCGCTTGTGCAGCCCCGTGTTTTCCGGCGTTAGCAGCGCTAGCCGGTGAGGCTTTATGACGTGAGAATAACGGCCGCGTCAATGCTTCCAACTGTGGCGTCAACCTTGGGATTCACCATCATCATCATCATCATCAATGTGCGTTGGTCGATGCTTTTCGACTACTCTCCATCGCCCGATCGAATGTCCGCTTATGCAGAAGTGCCCGGTCGGCTTTGCTCTGCGTTTTCCGGCGTTAGCAGCGCTAGCTGGTGAGGCTTTATGACGTGAGAATAACGGCCGCGTGAATGCTTCCAACTGTGGCGTCAAGCTCGGAGTCACCATCATCATCATCGTTGACATCAATGCGCTTTTTAGTATTGATCGATGCTTTCCGTCTTTGAAAAAAATGCTCAAGCATGAGCTGCTTGCAACCGGTCGCCATTGTTGCTTCGTCCGCCATTGTTGCTTCATCAGCCATTGTCCCCTCAACACTCTAGCTTCGCCTCACGTCTTCTACTGACGCCCACGGTGGGCGACTCACCCAATCTTGTCCAAAGAGAGTCATCGCTGCCATCTAGGGGCCAAAACGAGTCATTATACTAACTAGATCTGCTTGATACTTTCAGCACAGCTGCCCAAGTCTTTCCTCCACCCGTTTCCAAAAAACAAAACAAAAAACATAGTGAACGTTTTTTAACGTCTTCGGCGCCCCTCCGTAGGTTTTTTCTAAACGTTATATAACGTTTTTGGCAGTAAAAGAGTTAATATGAACTAAAATCTACATTTAAAAAAACTTGTCTTGAGCCTGCTCTTAAAATCTTGAACGTTCTTTGGGGCCCTGAGTTCCTCCGGCAGACTGTTCCAAAGGCGAGCGAAGGCTGTAGCACTGAAAGGACGCCGTGAGTGTACTCGTTTTTCAACATTTTGCCACGTTACGACCACAAAAACAAATGTATTTATTGAAATTTTATCTGAACGATGAACACAAGCTAGGTTAGATGGAGAGCGTTTGTGAAACACAATCTTAAGAATAATTGTTGATTTTTTTGGTTGCTCAATGAATATTTGCTGATTTTTTTTTCTATCTCCTCTCCGCCGCCCTGCAACTACGTTTAAGGTTCTTTACTTCCTCATTTCTCCTTGGATCCATGGACCTTGGGTCTATGTTTTTTGTTGTCACTGGGGCAACTGTATCAAGTGGCAGTTGTAGTTTTTTAAATGGTCAAGAATAAAATCACAGGGGGGGCAGGTAAGACAAGTGGAGGATATTTGTTTAAAACCTCGATTTATTTGGAGATATATTATATTATATTATATTATATTATATTATATTATATTATATTATATTATATTATATTATATTATATTATATTATATTATATTATATTATATTGACTCTCTGGGCAAATTGACTCTCTGGGCTTTGAGAGATGAGATTGGCACGCCTTAAAATTCAATTCAGCTCTGACGGTGCCCCCCCCAATGGTCCGGTTCGATTTGGGTTTCTGATGCGTACCGTGTGCGATAGGCCCAAGTCAAGGTGCTGCTGTCGAAACAATAATACACATCAACTCACGCTTGTCTTCTTGTGTCTTGCAGACGTCGGTGAGGAATATCTTCGTCCTGACGAACAGGAAGTGAAGTCTCCTCATGTTAAAAAGGAGGAGGAGCATCCTTACATCAAAGAGGAAGAAAAGCCTCTTTTTGTCAAAGAGGAGGAGGTTGAGGATGATGTCACCAAGTCACCACTGATCTTCGCCCCTTTAAAGAGTGAAGATGACGTCAAGGGTGAGTGTGAGGAGGACAGAGAGGCGGAGCTTCCAAGCAGCAACTCAACTCCTCAACACATGACGACAGAAGGTGATGCAAACCACTGGCGACCACCGCAAGCACAAAGTAATGACATAAGGTCTAAAGATAGGCCGATATGTTTTTTTCACCCGCTCCTCCGATGAATATGCATTGGACTCGGGGTACTCTCTATCGTCCGGTTGTGCTCCGCGTTTTCCAGCGTTAGCATCGCTAGCCGGTGAGGCTTTATGACTTGACCATCGTCGCGCGTCAACGCTTCCAACTTCGGCGTTTTGTTTTCGTGCTACTACTAGCATTCTCTGCTAGCGACATGTCATGATTACGTGAAGAAGTGCAGACTTATAACCAGGGTTGGAAGGGTTGCTTTTAAGGGTCTCATATTATTCTTTCAACATTCTAAAATACTTCTTAAATGTGTAAAATACATGTCTGTGACATGCATTCATCAAAATTGACTTTGAATCTAATATTTTTGCTGTCCCTCAATCAGCCAAAAAAAACGCTCTGTTCAAAACAGCCTGTTTTAGGGTTGTGTCACTTTTATGTAAATAGCTGCACCAGGCCATGTCTAGGCCACACCCTTCTCTCTCGAAGAGGTAGTGGTTTCTGTCATGGTAGTGATAGAAAACGTTCTTTGTTTTCTTGCGTGTTAAAATAAAACTCAAAGTTGAGATCGGTGAAGAGGTTTTCTTGCAAGAGATCTTTATTCAGAAATTTCTGATGCCATGAAGGATCCTTACTGAATCAGCATCGGTTCCTAAATGGGCTCATCCCAACTTATACAAAAATTAGTGTTTACAGAAAATAGTCTCCCCCTCCTGTCTCCTGTCCTTGTGGGAAGAGTGAAATACAAAAACAGATAATTAATCTTCAGCTCGTATCTTAGTCCACTCCAGATGTAGGAAAATAATTGGTCCCGGCACTTCTTGGACCGGATAATTTATGGACAGAAACTCTTCTTGCACTTTCAAACATATACTCCTTTAGATAAGAACAGAAACCTTATTAGACATTCCTTTCCCAGGGAATGGAACAAAGACACTATACATCGAATAACATTTGAATTAACTGTTTTCTTATTACTACACAGCTATAACTAAATTCAAAACGGTTAAAATATCAATTGAAACAGTAAAAAATGTTAACAATGTTAACAGTAGCCATGTGCTAATGTTGTGAATGGCAGCGACTGGCCATGGCAGCAGAAGAAAAGAAAAATACAGACATGTCTCTTACACATTTGAGAACTATTTCAATATGTGGAAAAGTGGCATAACGTTTTACCATAAGGAAAAGTCGCATAACGTTACTACAGAGACTATGTTGTAGCGTTAGTTTGTGATTGTTTAGGCAACGGTTATTTTTGCCGTAACCGGCAAATCTCCCACAAACGTTATTTTGGCGTGCAATGTCTCAGATTTGCCGTGAATGCTTCTAGACATTTACAAGCGGTTATGAATTAAACAAATGTTTACATTTAGGCCGTTTCGCCGAGACCGCTTAGCGGCCGGTTAGAAACAATAATACACAACATCAAGGCGCGCTAGAGATTTGACTTAACTCGACCAAATGTATGTTTGCCTTCTTGTGTCCCGCAGACGTTGGTGAGAAATGTCTTCGTCCTGAGGAACAGGTGGTGAAGTCTCCTCATGTGAAACAGGAGGAAGAAGAGCATCCTTACATCAAAGAGGAAGAAAAGCCCCTTTTCGTCAAAGAGGAGGAGTTTGAGGATGATGTCACCAGGACACCACTGACCTTTGCCCCTTTTAAGAGTAAAGATGAAGCCATGGGTGAGAGTGAGGAGGACAGAGGGGCGGAGCCTCCAAGCAGCAGCTCAACTCCTCAACACATGGAGACAGAAGGTGATGCAGACCAATGGGGATCATCACCAGCACAAAGTGATGACATAAGGTCACAGTCTGCTGACACTGACGATGATGAATTCGCTAAAGGTGATCATGCTGACAACAACCGCTGCAAATGTTCTCAGTGTGCGAAAACATTCAGTTCAAAATGGAATTTGAAAGTTCACCTGAGAAAACACACTGGAAAAAAACCTTTTTCTTGCTCAGACTGTGGCAAAAGCTTCTCTCATAAGTCAAATTTAACAAGCCACATGAGAAAACACACCGGAGAAAAACATTTTGCCTGCCCAGACTGTGGCAAAAGCTTTTCTCATAAGTCACATTTAACAATCCACACGAGAAAACACACCGGAGAAAAACCTTTTGCCTGCCCAGACTGTGGCAAAAGCTTTTCTCATAAGTCACATTTAACAATCCACACGAGAAAACACACCGGAGAAAAACCTTTTGCCTGCCCAGACTGTGGCAAAAGCTTTTCTCATAAGTCAAATTTAACAAGCCACATGAGAAAACACACCGGAGAAAAAACTTTTGCCTGCCCAGACTGTGGCAAAAGCTTCAATGACAAGAGTACTTTAACAAAACACAAAAGAACACACACTGGAGAAAAACCTTTTTCTTGCTCAGACTGTGGCAAAAGTTTCTCTCACAAGAAAAATTTAATAAGACATACAAGTACACACACTGGAGAGAAACCTTTTTCCTGCCCAGACTGTGGCAAAAGCTTCTCTCATAAGTCCGCTTTAACAGTACACACAAGAACCCACACTGGAGAAAAACCTTTTTCCTGCCCAGACTGTGGCAAAAGCTTCTCTGACAAGGGAACTTTAACAAACCACAAAATAACCCACACTGGAGAAAAAGCTTTTGCCTGCCCAGACTGTGGCAAAAGCTTCTCTCATAAGTCCGCTTTAACAGTACACACAAGAACCCACACTGGAGAAAAACCTTTTTCCTGCCCAGACTGTGGCAAAAGCTTCTCTCATAAGTCCGCTTTAACAGTACACACAACAACCCACACTGGAGAAAAAGCTTTTTCCTGCCCAGACTGTGGCAAAAGCTTCTCTCAGAAGTCCGCTTTAACAGTACACACAATAACCCACACTGGAGAAAAACCTTTTTCCTGCCCAGACTGTGGTAAAAGCTTCTCTCAGAAGGGACAGTTAAAAATACACAAAAGAACCCACACTGGAGAAAAACCTTTTTCCTGCCCAGACTGTGGCAAAAGCTTCTCACGAAAGTCCGCTTTAACAGTACACACAAGAACCCACACTGGAGAAAAACATTTTTCCTGCCCAGACTGTGGCAAACACTTCTCACGAAAGTCCGCTTTAACAGTACACACAAGAACCCACACTGGAGAAAAACCTTTTTCCTGCCCAGACTGTGGCCAAAGCTTCTCTGACAAGGGAAATTTAAAAAGCCACTCAAGAACACATGCTGGGAAGAAACCATTTAGTTGCAGTGTTTGTGCTAAAAGATTCTCTAGTAAAAAGCTTGTTGAGACACACAAATGTGCTGGTGAGAAAAGCAGCGATCTTTAAAGCTTAAAAAGATGAAGGGAGTGAGTCTGGTGTGCTGTAAAAGTGTAAATGATTTTGAATAAAATAGAGAGGGAGGAAATAAGTGATCCCGCTTATTTTAAAAATGTTCAGACTTAGAAATTAAAAGTCATTGATTTTTAGGGCAACTTTATTTTAACAGTGATAGACAGAATATCAGAAAACATTTGAAAGAATGACATGGGGGGGGGGGGATGAGCATTTTGTTGAGGGAGATCATTAACCAGCTCCTCTCGTGTCGTCCTTCGCTGATCTCGACCTTTTTCATATTGATTGAGACCCCACGAGCTGATATCTTGCATGGAGCCCCCCAGAACCCAAAATTTTGCAGCAACAAAACTTAAAGGGGAAGTCAACCCAAAATGTTCTTAACAATATGTTGTATGTGCCTCCACTAGTCTAAAGACGGCATTCAGGTTAATATTGCGTTTATCTTGAACATTGCTCCAGTTCCAAGTGTCAGCGGCTACGACAATGACCTCAAATCATGTCGGATATCTTTTGCAGTGAAAAAGTATTTGCCCTCCTCTCAATTTCTTACTTTTTTTGCAGTTTGCCCACTTGAATGTTTAAAATCATCAAACAAATGTCAATATCAAAGATAACCCAAATAAACATGCAATGCAGTTTTTTTTTAAGTGGAGACAAAACACTATTCAAAGCTGCCTGGCCCTGTCAAAAGTATTCACGTTCATTACGTTCATAGATATGAGGGTT
The DNA here is from genome assembly GCF_054856555.1 of Leptonotus elevatus. NCBI lineage: Eukaryota > Metazoa > Chordata > Actinopteri > Syngnathiformes > Syngnathidae > Leptonotus > Leptonotus elevatus. The sequence goes on along the minus strand of NC_141239.1, from coordinate 2,909,962 downwards.
TCAGAAGACTTAAGAAGAATCAACTCCAGCTTTACTTAAAAGTGTAAACGTAATGCTTTCAAAGCTACTCAAACTATGAATATGAAATGTTTTTAAAGTTTTCTTTTAATGTGTTTAAACGCCAATGTATGCTTTAGTAATATTGTAAGCTACTTTTGTTTTCTCTGCTTTGCTTCCGAATGTCGTTAACGGTTGTGTTTGTTGACGTTTGTAGGTGTTGTGTATTTGCTTATGTGAAGCACATTGAGTTGCCTTGTGTATGAAATAGAAATAAAATATAGAAGAAAAAGCCACCTTGCCATTTTCCTAAATTAGCGTGGAAATTACCTTCAGGGACACACAAAGCCAGATGTACAGTATGGCCACGTTCGGAGTGTTTTAAGTCTCGGCTTAAGACCCACTTTTATTCCTTGTTTTTTAGTTCAGCATGAATTGTGTGGTCCGCGTGGTATTTTATTTAATTTGATTATTATTTCATTTTTATTATTATTTTTGGGGGGGTTTAAATATATTTTTATTGTATTTATTCCTTTATTTTACTTATTGTATTTTAGTAACTTATTGACTTTTTTTAAATTATTGTTGGTTTTTACTAGATTTCATGTGTATGTATGATAGTATGTGGATCTCAATGTGCAGCACTTTGGAAACACTTATAAAATAATAAAATAATAATATGTGCTGTAGACATAAAGTGGATTGGATTAGTTTAAAAATGATCACATTAAGTAAACAAACAGTACAATGCAAATGCAAATACATTTGTACTTCTGAGAATTAGGGGAGCGTAAGATATGATAAGTGTGCTCGACTCGAAGTGCAATGGCGTGTCATCACTAACCTTTATTAGAAGGTAAGTGTTGCATTCAAACCTTGCAGCAGGAATTTGTGAAAGCCACAGATGACAAAACTGGCCAAAAGTACAAATATTGCATATATCAGTAATATATCAGATACTGCATCAAATGTTTGCTACTAGCGAAAACCAGTACATTGCTAGTGTTGAGGGTCTTCTGCCCAGATTTAGTTATAACTGTTTTGATTTCCTCAGTAGAGCTTGGTGAGTGTTTAAATGATGTCTGGGGGCCTCCTCTATTTCCACATCAATGGACCATTTGTCTGTGGTTGAAGTCAGTGTGTATTGGATGATGTCCTTAAAATGGGGGGGGGGGGGGGGGGGGTTGTGGTACCGCCTTTCAAGCTAGTATAAGAATGTTGTAAGTGTCTATAATCTGGGCACTTGTGATGAGAAGCAGCCATTTGTCTGTCATTTATAAGTGACCGGAATATTCTGTAAAATAAATCCTTCGAAGGACCTGTTCACCGATCTCCAGTCTGTATTCAGAAAATCAACATTCTCTCTACCCGAAAGAAAACGAACACGCGGAAGACAAAGATGTTCTTCTGAAACTAGCTATTACATAGAGCAATAAATTAAACTCATAACATTTGATGGTTAAATCGCATCCCTGATAATAAACGTTCAGTTAACGGTACCTCAAAATGCTTGTTCATCTTAATGGCAAAATTTTAAACTGCACATTCACCACAATAAGTCCAATTTAAATAGGCGTTTAAACTTTACATATCGGGAACAAAACACTGAAAAGGGGAATAACGAGACCACGCAGTTTTATGTCTTTCTAACTGCAGCACAAATAGCGACATCTGTTGATGATGGTGCTTGCTCTGAAGCCGACAATTTCCAGCAGCCAATCATATCATAGCGGGGGCGTGTCCTGCCTGACTTCCGACGCAGATCTATTTTCGTTTCTTCACGTAACCAGACGCCCTCTGCTAAATCATTCTTTTCGATTCCGGACGCACATCACTATGATGGACTGTGATGGAAAACGATCCTTATGTTTTCCGCGTGTTCGTAGATCAGAAATTAGACTGGAGATCGGTGAATCAGGTTTCCTTCGAAGGATTTATTTTGCAGAATATTCTGGACACAGCGGGTTTATAAAAGCACAAACTGCTCCTTGCTTGCGTGTCCTTTCAGCGGACTCCCAGTATTCTTTTACTATCTTGAAAAAGTATTACAACACCTCCTTCACCCCTGCACAGGAAACAGCCCCCACTTCTTTAAGCATCCCCCCCTTTTCTCCCAGTCCTGAGTTCGTTCAATACATATGACGACAGAAGGAAGCAGATAAGACTTTTACATTTTTACAGCATATCATTAAAACACATTAAGTTTAAACCCAGATACTGGCCCATTGATGTGGAACCAGACAAGGTCCTTTAAACATGAGCATAAATTGTGACAGCACAGACACATCCACAGATCAAAAACAGCTTTACACAATAAACCTTTTTAATACATTCTCTTCCTCAGATAAGAGAAAGAAAGAATCTTCAAACGTTCCGTCACATTTAGTACACTCATCAAGCTTTACTGAGTAAGTTAATACAGTTATGACTACATCTAAACAGTTATAATTCAATTGAAACAACAAAATGGCAACATTCCCTCAGTCGGGCACAACAAACAGATAAACATTTCATTAAAAAAATTCCAGCGGGATCTTCGTCCTCTTCGTCGGATGTTGCAACAGGGGGCTCCTTTGGGGGAGCGAGAGACTCAATCTGTCATGATTGGGGTCAGCTGTTTCTGTTTTCTCTTGCAGTTGCTGGGGAAACAGCTGGAGGGCGGATCCCGCCGAACACACCTGCTGCCCATTAGCTCATCAGGCCAAGATAAAAGCCTGACAGAAGCAGCAAGGAGTGTCGGGTTATTACTCCGTGACGCTACTCTGTATCCCACACTACTCGCTGTTTTAGCCGCCCTCGGGCGTGATCTTGTGTTTCCTTGTTTTTGATTAAAACTAAGTTATCAGCATCACTGCCGTGGCTCTCCTACCTTCCTGCATTTGGGTTCTCCACTCTGTGACCGTAACAGAATAACCCGACCAGAATGGACCCCGCAGACCCCAACAGCATGTGCCAGGCCATGGCCAGCCATGGGCGCTTACTCGGACAGCACGAGCAATACTTCCGCGAGCTGAAGGAGGCAATGTCGACGCTAACCGCCCAGATCGGGTCACTCACCTTGAAGGTGGAGCGGAGGTCGGAATACACGGCCGCGGAAGACTTGCGACCAGCCGGGGCGTCACCTGTCTCCTCCGTGTCCCGATCAGCTGGCAACTTTGTTCTTCGGGAACCCAATATTCCCCATCCTCCCCGCTACTCTGGCGAAATTGGTGGGTGTGAACAATTCATTCACCAGTGTAGCCTGGTTCTCGATCAACAGCCGCACACCTTCCCGAACGATGGCGCCAAGGTCGCCGTCGTAATGAGCCTACTTTCCGGCCAGGCGGCATTATGGGCGATGGCGGTCAGTAAAGCCAATCCGGAGCTCCGAGCTTCATTTCCTGCCTTCCTAAACTTTGTTTGAAAATATTGGTTTGTTTTTCTGCCATTTTACGAGGGGATACACCTTATCCCATTTAGAGCAATTGACATTGGGGACAGTTTTATTCATAAGTTCCATTACACAGTGATCCTCTATTTTAGCAGGGATTACTCGTAATAGAGGTCGTGGTCCTACGCATACTACACAGTGTTCGTTAGTGGCACGGGTCGCTTCGTTAGCCAGCAGTAGCCAATTGTTACTGCTGCCGGACAACCCTGTCGTAACACGGAACCACTCATCTACACGATCGAGCGGTACGCTAACAGCTTTCACCCCGGTCACCTTCATGTAATTAGTCATTTTTGGTTGTTCTACGTTACTCATAGTCTTATTGAAACAAACTAAATTGGGAAAATAGGGGTCAGCTCCGGAGAACCATGCCCATAGTAATAATCCCCAACAGGAGGTGTTATATAGAGTTGCATTAGGCAGCCGTATATTTCCATCGGGAAGAGCAAAAGTCAATTCGGGTTGACCTCCCAGTTTACTCAGTGTTACCCTTTTGCTAAAGAAAATAGCCTCGTCACGAGTTCCCGGTGGCCAGTGACTTGCGTCCTGGGTAGTTATAAAAGTACTCCAGTCTAGCCGAAAAACATGTCCTGTCAAATACCACCAGTATTCTACCCAGTCTTCCCCTTTAGTCTGCTTAGTGTTCCTAAATCCCTTCAAAGACCTAATGGGAATTCTAACAGAGGCGTTCGTGTTTGGGGCCACTGTCGCTGTTATTGAGTTATTACAAGTCCAGGATATGATCCAGGGAATGTGTGGAGAAACAATACCTCGCTGTGGTTACGTTCAAGGTTGTATTGAGGGGCTTCCAGAGATACCAGATTGGCAGAAAAATCAATATGAGAAAGAGTGTCGTGATGTAGCAGCAGATGGAAGATGCGTTCCCACTTTGAAGCCACCTCGAGATGATGTTCTTTGTTGAATGAGAAAATGGCGTTGTCAGCTTCTTTTAGGACCCCAGGGTAGACTGCCCGAGGTCCTAGGATTGGTCACCGGGATTATTTTGCCAGTAAATGTGACTCAATCTTTGTTGAATGATGTCCTCAATAGGGAAAACCGGACACTGGATCAGTAGACGTGGTTTTCCGGTCGGGTCGTCAGGTGGTCCTCAGGTGGTGGGATCGCTGAGCCTGAGGCAGATCTTGCGGGCCGTGTAGACGAGATGTGGAACCACGTGTCCCCTTTTCTATGCAGGCGAACCGCACAAGATGTCCTCTCCGTCACCTTATGGGGTCCAGTCCACCTGGGTGCAGACCATTTTCGTTTAGTCACTTTTAACCATACATATTCACAATCATTTATTTCTGAAGGAGCATCTGGTTGTTTTTTGTTAGCTTGGAGAACGTAGATGCTAGCTGTTTGAGTTCTGGAGGTAATGCAAGGTGCAACTCTCCCAGTGGTGCCGTTGGAGTCGGAAATGGTCTGTTTGTGTGACCCTCAAACGGAGTCCAGCCTTTAGCTGAGTTTAGTGACATTCGCACATTCATTAATGCAACAGGAAGAGCTTGTAGCCAATTCAATTTTGATGAGGCCAGTGCTTTAGCCAATTTTTCTTTAATATTTCTATTCATTCGCTGAACCTGTCCTTGGGATTGGGGATGATACACTGAACCAAATGTATGTTTTAGCCCCAATGCTTTTTCTACTGCCTATGTCTCAGGCCATCCTGAAAAGGAATCCACTATTACCAACAAATATCTGTATCCTGCCACTGGTTTTATCATGTCAGTGAAATCCATCGAAATCACCAGCAGTCACTTCCGGATCGTGAGTGCCCTGAGGAGGTTTAGATGTAGGTATTGTCATGTCTGGGAAGATCTGGTTTTGGTTGAGGGTCCCGATTGGTCCTGAGTGGGTTCCAGCCCTTCCGCGGGTTGACCAATCCGGGCCCTCAGCCACTTGTGCCTGGACCCAGGTGTGGCTAGTTACCCAATTAGTGTGAGTGTTTTTAGTTCCCGGGTGGTGATCTGTCGGCGTGGGATCATTGCTGCTTGTCACGGTCACCCCCGGAGTTCTGTCTGTCATTTTGATTTTGTATCTTTTCAGTTTGTTGTTTAGTTAGCATTAACCAGTACCCTGGTTAGTGTTTTCTGTCAAATAAAGCACGCCAGTTTCGCCCGCACTCCTGCTGTGGTTCCCCTGCCTCCCTGCATTTTGGGTCCTCCACTTCACACACCGACAGACACCACGCCGCTCGTGACCACACCGTGACCACACCGTGACAGGCATACTGTTATCTATTGCAAACACTGCAGTCCTGCAGTTCACTTTTAACAATTTGTCTCATGTAGGGATGCCACCAGGTGTGTTGTCGTCTCAATGTTTCCTCGACACCAACATGGCATATTCCATGGGCTTCAGAAATTAGATTTTTCAATTGTATCTGGGATGGAATATATTTACCTTTTTTCCGCCATATACCTGCTTCATCTTTTTCTCCCCCTTTGGACATCCACACACTTTTTTCTTCTGGACTTGCCTTTTCCTGCCACAGCTTAATTGTTTATGTGGTTATTTCTTGTCCTTCTCCTAATTCACCTTCGCTCACCATCAATTGTAGTGTTGGGCTGTAGCCCGCCGCTTCCTTTGCCGCCTTGTCTGCCGAATCATTTCCTACTGACACAAAATATTTTTTTCTTGAATGTCCTTTACATTTTATCAGAGCTACTGCTTTAGGCAGTAGTAAGGCGTCTTTCAAAGCAAAGATGTCTTGATGGTGTTTAATAGGTGTCCCTGTTGCAGTCATGTAGTCATTTCTTTGCCATTCTGCCATGGTGGTGTGCACAACCACATGTGCATACGCAGAGTCAGTGTAAATGTTTACAGTCTTTCCTTGTGCTATCTTTAGTGAAGTTGTTACAGCCACTATTTACACAGGAAACCTTTTTAACACATTCTCTTCCTCAGATACGAGGAAGAAAGAATCTTCAAACGTTCCGTCACATTTAGTACACTCATCAAGCTTTACTGAGTAAGTTAATACAGTTATGACTACATCGAAACAGTTATAACTAAAATCAAAACAGTTATAATTAAATTGAAACAACAAAATGTCAACAACTGCAACATAATTTATTAAATCTCAGCGTGTGAATAAACTCGTTTCGGTGCGCGTTGATGCTTCTCGCCCTACTTAAATTAGCTTAGCTTAGCGTCAAGAAGAGATCAAGTGTGAAAAAAAGCTTAAAAAAATAGATTATCCAGAATATTTTATAAAAGATAAAAATATTGTTTGAAAAAATTTCAGACATAGCTAATAATTTAAATGAGAACTTTGTTAATGTTGGCAGTAATTTGGCAGAAGAAATCCCTGAGCCACAAAACAAATGTCAAATAGATAAGCACATTAAAAATAATTCATCCACTATGTGGCTTAATGCTGTTAATGATACATTAATTTCCTTTAATTTATTGTATTTATTTTTGCCTCTTCTGGTTGTGGCAGCTGGTCCACAACAGCTGTCAATCATTGTTCAAGTTTGCCGTTTACTCAAAGTGGCAGATTTCTATCATGCCAAAATGGCTGCACTCAGACCATTTTGGGACGCGTGACGTCAACGTCAGGATCTCCATGTGCAGTGCTGCAATACTCCTGGTTGGGAAACACTGCATTAGACAACCTAATCCAAAATAGTGTTGAAGGCCCGATTTGACTGACGCGAGACAGACTAAGAGTTGGCCCCTCTGCATTGAGCAAACTAATATTCACAAAAGCAAATACTTTTTTCAATTTCTTTTAAAGTAATATAATTTTATGTGCATGGCTGTACAGAGTACGGTAAAATCGTGTTTCTAAATAAAAATGCGCGGTTCAATTTGCAGATGGCGACATCTGTCGGTGACTTGATGACAGCGCTCCATACACGATCGAAGCTTCCAGCAGCCAATCATATCGCAGTGTGGGCGTGTCCTCGACTTCTCGCACGTCTCCTTTCGCTTCTTCACAACACCAGACGCCCTCCGCTAAATTATTCTTTCCGATTTGGTGCTGAACTGACTGCAGCCTCCACACAGGACGCCCGTCGCTACTTTGAAGGACTACAACATCATTTATTAAGTCTTTGTCGCCGGATCAACTCGTCTCGGTGCACGTTGAAGATTCGCGGCTTAGTTAGCTTAGCTTATTTTAGCTTGCTAGCCGCTAACAAGGAGGCACGTTTGGTAATCGCGACACAGCGACAACGAGACATCAGGTGTGACTTTTTGGGCGTTATTGTGCCAACATGTGTGCAAGAACGACACCGAAGTACGAGGAGGAACTTTTTGGAGTAAAAGAAGAGAAGGAGCAACATCTTCGACTTCAACTGCTGGGCAATGTTTGCACGCAGCCTCGTGTTGTGCTACGCAGAGCAGGTTTGTACACTTCTTAGCTCGCCTACTTCGTGAAGAACTTGTTTCTATCGTTAAAATAATATCCATGTGTTTGTAGTTCAATAGAATCCTACAGAGCCCCAAAGGCTAGTGATGAATACATGGGTATGAACTGAACTACGTAAACAGGCAGAACAAAAAAGGAGGAGTGGCTCTGTATGTTGATGAAGGATTAGAATACAAAAAAAGTGGAGAAGATGAATGCCATTATTCTGGAAATTTGTATGGAAAAAAGGGAAGAATATATTGGTTGGTTGTGTATACAGAGCTCCGGGGTCTGATATTGAATTATTTAATAATTGTAGGGAAAGAATGTTTTCCAGCGATTAAAAAAACAAGGACGTGTTAGTTTGCAGGGATTTCAATTTTGATCTTTTAAATCCTAATAAGCATGAACTAACTGATGAATTTATCGATGTAATGTTTAGTATGAGTTTATTTCCTTTAATCACAAAACCAAGCAGGGTAACATCTTATTCCGCCACACTAATTGATAATATATTTACTCACTGTATGGATAATACCTCGATTTGTGGATTACTTCTGAATGACATCAGTGATCATCGGCCACTGTTTGTGAGGTATGATTGGAATTTTGTTATTGTCTGTGAATCTTAATGTGTTTAACTATAAAAGAATAAGAACAGAAGAATCTATTGACAGCTTAAGAAATGAATTACTGATAACAGAGAGAATAGTATACGAGGAGACTGACATTAACAAATCATATGAAACATTCCTGCGAATATTTAAAGCATTATTTGATAAGCATTGTCCAATAAAATGTTACTACCAGAAGAAAAGATACACAGAAAAAACATGGATCACGAAAGGGCTACAGAATGCATGCAAAAAAAAGAACACATTATACAGGAAATTCTTAAAATTAAGAACTGTAGAAGCAGAAAATAAATATAAGATAAATTAATTATATGAGAAAATCTAAGAAAGTTTACTATAATTGGACAAGAATAAAACCAACAAAAGGGATATGGAACGTGTTATTATCTGGAATGGTTCAACAAAAAGTTATCCTGAATATTTTATTGAGGATAGCAAAACATAAATAATATGAATGATGTGGGTTTAATCGATTTTTTTGTAAGTGTGGGGCCCAAACTGGCAGAACAAATTGCAAACCTACAGCCGGAAGAAGGGTTGGGGAGGGTCGGGAGCTTTATTGATAGCAACCACAGCTCAATGTTTTTAAATCCTGCAACTGAAAAAGAGATTCTTGATATTGTTGGCAAATGCAAGGGCAACATTTCCACAGACTGGAACGACATTGATATGTTTTTGATTAAGAAAGTAATTGATGTAATTGTAAAGCCATTAACCTATATGTGTAATTTGTCCTTGTCATCGGGTGTATTCCCAGATCAAATGAAAACTGCCAAGATCGTCCCGATTTACAAAGCGGGAGACAGAAGTCAATTCACTAATTAAAGGCCGGTCTCTCTACTTTCTCAATTCTCAAACATTTTAGACATTTTTTTTGCAAATAGCCTAGATAATTTCATTGAAGAGTATGAATTGATAAATTACAGGTCAATATGGATTGAGACCAAAGAGGTCCACGTGGAAGAAATAACCAGTTCTCTGGACCCCCAAAAAATGTAGCAGGAGTATTTGTAGATTTAAAAAAGGCATTTGACACAATAGATCATCATGTACTAGTTAGGAAACTTGAAAAATATGGAATTAAAGGAGTTACACTCAACTGGCTGACAAATTAGCTATCTAATACATAATATTCACATGACGTCACCGACCCCCACCTTTCGACCCAGCGGACCTTTCGTGGGGCAAACGACTAGCAAGACAACGCAACCAAATGCTGAGCGCTCGCAAGTTACTTACTACAAGTTACTTTGATTTATTCATTTGTTCATTCGTTCCGGATTTTCACGCACCGCTTCATAATGGTGCATAATTGGGCGAACAAAGATGTGAAATGAAACTAAATAGTATTCACATGCCGTCATTTGCCCAACATTGTGTGCCGGTCCATGGAATGTCGAATGGGAACGGCAAAGAAGTGTCCGGAATTACAAAGATACTTCGGAAGGATTTCCAACCGACAAAGTCTACCAAAGTGTGTTCTAACCATTTTGATTAAGGTAAGTGTCATTGTAAGATGGTAAAAATGCTTTTACCATAATGCGATTGTGATCTATGTGAGCCGCTAGCCGTGGCTAGCTCTGGCTAAAGATAGATTTGTGGTCAAGACGTTCGATTTTGAGATCTCTCCAAATACGGTCTCTTATTATTCTTTACCAGCAGCCCAAACGTTGAAATTGTTGCTAAAGTGTACAAAAATAAGTGATGAATCAACAATAATGTTGTTGTTGTTGTTTTTGTTGTAACATGCTAGCTAGCGCTAGTAGTTAGCGCGTTCAGGGAAACTAGACACTTGTTTTAAAAAAATAACCTGAGATTCTTCATCTCGAATTCACAATTGATAAATGCGACCAAAATGTTTTCCTATGTACATAAACTACATTTGTATGGTTTCGAAAATCTTAAAGTTTGTGCTATTTGCAGATGACAAACATTTTCTGTTCTGGAGACAACCTGCAGCAGATAGGTAGCTACTGTTAACATTTTTACTGTTTTTAATTTAGTTATAACTGTGTAGATGTGTGTGTAATTATGTTAACTTAATATAGCTCGATGAATAATGTTTTTGATTGTTTTCTTATCTTTCTCTCTTGCCTGGGAAAGAGAAAAATAATAAGTTTCTTTTCTATTATCTAAGGGAGTAGAGTTTGTAGGACTTTCTGTTCGGTCAAAGAAAGTCCAAGGACAAGCTGGTATACTGCTGTCGAAGTCTAATCTGATTTTGCACCTACGGGAACTTGATGGGGGGGGGGGGGAGAGGCGATTTCCTGTGAACACTGTTTTTCAATAAATGTGCCGTGTGCTCGAGTTTGGGACGGATCACTGCTTGGGTGACTTCAATTGTGTTATCAGAAATTTCTGAATGAACCTCTTCACCAGAATCTCAACTTGGATTTATTGGAACACGTAAAAGAGTACAAAAATATAGTGTGCTCTAACACTAACAAAGAATTAAATCAACTTAAACATGGTTTGACCTAAACAAACTTTCATTAAATTTGAGTAAAAGCAAACTGATGTTGTTCAACCGTAAAATAAATACACAAATAATACTGAGGATTAATAACGTTCAAATTGAATGGGTTTATGAAAATACATTTCTGGGTGTGATTCTTGATGACAAAATCTGCCGGAAATCCCATATAAAACATGTTAGGGCAAAGTTGGAATTTTGGGAAAGACCAGACACATTAAATCAGAAAACAATGTATATTTTGTATTGTTGATTAATATTACTGTGTAGAAGTTTGGGGTAATTTCTACAAAACTACAATACAATCATTATGCACACTGCAAAAAAGCCATGAGAATAATAAATCATGCAGGGTACCTTGAATACACCAATAAGCTTTTTTTTTTTTTTATTGCGCACACTAGTTTAGGGATCTGTTAGATTTTAAAACTGGACAAATAATGTATGGGGCAAATAATAATATGCTGCAACATACAAAAATGATGTACTTTATTTGAGAGGGAAATTGAAATTTAAACAAAATTATGCTGGCACAAAACTCAAAAGTATGAGCATTTCGATCTGTGGTGTGGTTTTGTGGAATGGTCTTGAGGAAAACATTGAAAGAAGTACAAGCATTTGTCAATTTAAGAAATTGTATAACGAAATAATTTTTGCTAAATATACTAGGGAGGAATAATAAAAACAGTGGTTGAGTACAATTTTTGTGAAGGCATTTAAGAATAATGAGTTAAAGTAATAAGTGAGGTATAATTGGGATAGGACGAGATGAGCAGTTGCTTCATCCTATTCCATTTCGAACAGAAAGTATTTTCCTTTGTTAAATGAGTTTCTTTGGAAGTCATTACTATTATTTATGGGGAGCGAAAACAGTTATATTTCATCCTTGTTTTGTGGAATAACTTTTGTTTTATTGTCATTTTTAAATGTTCAAAATAAAGTTGAGTGAAAATGGAGAAACCCAAAGCGTTCTGAACCACTGAATCAATCTGAAGTCATTTTGTTGAAATGGTTCAGCGGCTCGAAGCATCACAAACTTACATCAACTAGGCGGTGAGTTACCGGTCACGGGAAAATAACCACCGCAGATTGTTTATCTTGGCTTAATAATACGCGGCCGCTTCAGTATGATCTAACCACCGTCTGCTCTTTTTCCCTTTCTATAAGGAGTGCATCTAATCAAGAGTGCGACAAAAATACGGACAACCCGTAACAGTTGGCTGCTCTGCAAAAACAGTTATTAGAACAATCAATAAAATCTTAAACTATTTCTTGTGCTACTCAGCCAGCTTCTGGAATGGAATTGACTACATGTTGTTTTATGTCAGCGGCACATCAGTTTAGTAGGTATAGCATTAGCGTTTTAATGCCATTAGCGATGTTGAGAGGAATTTGTCCTAAAACCCTTAGTCAGGATTGATTGTTTTGTTTTCGTGCTACTACTAGCATTCTCTGCTAGCGACATGTCATGATTACGTGAAGAAGTGCAGACTTATAACCAGGGTTGGAAGGGTTGCTTTTAAGGGTTTCGTATTATTCTTTCAACATTCTAAAATGCTTTTCAAATGTGTTAGGGTTGTGTCACTTTTATGTAAATAGCTGCACCAGGCTATGTCTAAGCCACACCCTTCTCTCTCGAAGGGGCAGTGGTTTCTGTCATGGTAGTGATAGAAAATGTTCTTTGTTTTCTTGCGTGTTAAAATAAAACTCAAAGTTGAGATCGGTGAAGAGGTTTTCTTGCAAGAGATTTTTATTCAGAAATTTCTGATGCCATGAAGGATCCTTACTGAATCAGAATCGGTTCCTAAATGTGCCCCCCTTCTGGGCTCATCCCAACTTATACAAAAACAGTGTTTACAGAAAATAGTCTCCCCCTCCTGTCTCCTGTCCTTGTGGGAAGAGTGAAATACAAAAACAGATAATAAATCTTCAGCTCGTATCTTAGTCCACTCCAGATGTAGGAAAATAATTGGTCCCGGCACTTCTTGGACCGGATAATTTATGGACAGAAACTCTGCTTGCACTTTCAAACATATACTCCTTTAGATAAGAACAGAAACCTTATTAGACATTCCTTTCCCAGGGAATGGAACAAAGACACTATACATCGAATAACATTTGAATTAACTGTTTTCTTATTACTACACAGCTATAACTAAATTCAAAACGGTTAAAATATCAATTGAAACAGTAAAAAATGTTAACAATGTTAACAGTAGCCATGTGCTAATGTTGTGAATGGAAGCGACTGGCCATGGCAGCAGAAGAAAAGAAAAATACAGACATGTCTCTTACACATTTGAGAACTATTTCAATATGTGGAAAAGTGGCATAACGTTTTACCATAAGGAAAAGTCGCATAACGTTACTACAGAGACTATGTTGTAGCGTTAGTTTGTGATTGTTTAGGCAACGGTTATTTTTGCCGTAACCGGCAAATCTCCCACAAACGTTATTTTGGCGTGCAATGTCTCACATTTGCCGTGAATGCTTGGCGACATTTACAAGCGGTTATGAATAAAACAAATGTGCACATTTAGGCCGTTTCGTCGAGACCACTTAGCGGCCGGTTAGAAACAATAATACACAACATCAAGGCGCGCTAGAGATTTGACTTAACTCGACCAAATGTATGTTTGCCTTCTTGTGTCCCGCAGACGTTGGTGAGAAATATCTTCGTCCTGAGGAACAGGTGGTGAAGTCTCCTCATGTGAAACAGGAGGAAGAAGAGCATCCTTACATCAAAGAGGAAGAAAAGCCCCTTTTCGTCAAAGAGGAGGAGTTTGAGGATGATGTCACCAACTCACCACTGACCTTTGCCCCTTTTAAGAGTAAAGATGAAGTCATGGGTGAGAGTGAGGAGGACAGAGGGGCGGAGCCTCCGAGCAGCTCAACTCCTCAACACATGGAGACAGAAGGTGATGCAGACCAATGGGGATCATCACTAGCACAAAGTGATGACATAAGGTCACAGTCTGCTGACACTGACGATGATGAATACGCTAAAGGTGATCATGCTGACAACAACCGCTGCAAATGTTCTCAGTGTGCGAAAACATTCAGTTCAAAATGGAATTTGAAAGTTCACCTGAGAAAACACACTGGAGAAAAACCTTTTTCTTGCTCAGACTGCGGCAAAAGCTTCTCTCAGAAAGGAATTTTAACAAAACACACAAGAACCCACACTGGAGAAAAACCTTTTTCTTGCCCAGACTGTGGCAAAAGCTTCTATGAAAAGGGAACTTTAAAAATACACAAAATAACACACACTGGAGAAAAACCTTTTTCTTGCCCAGACTGTAGCAAAAGCTTCTCTCACAAGGGAAATTTAACAAGACATACAAGTACACACACTGGAGAAAAACCTTTTTCCTGCTCAGACTGTGGCAAAAGCTTCTCTGACAAGAGTACTTTAACAAGACATACAAGTACACACACTGGAGAAAAACCTTTTTCCTGCTCAGACTGTGGCAAAAGCTTCTCTGACAAGAGTACTTTAACAAAACACACAAGAAAACACACTGGAGAGAAACCTTTTTCCTGCTCAGACTGTGGCAAAAGCTTCTCTGACAAGAGTACTTTAACAATACACAAAAGAACACACACTGGAGAAAAACCTTTTTCCTGCTCAGACTGCAGCAAAAGCTTCTCTCAGAAGTCCGGTTTAACAAAACACACAAGAAAACACACTGGAGAGAAAACTTTTTCCTGTTCAGACTGCGGCAAAAGCTTCAAAAACAAGAGTACTTTAACAATACACAAAAGAACACACACTGGAGAGAAACCTTTTTCCTGTTCAGACTGCGGCAAAAGCTTCAATGAAAAGAGTACTTTAACAATACACAAAAGAACACACACCGGAGAGAAACCTTATTCCTGTTCAGACTGCGGCAAAAGCTTCACTAACAATAGTGCATTAAGAAACCACAAAATAACCCACACTGGAGAAAAAGCTTTTGCCTGCCCAGACTGTGGCAAAAGCTTCTCTCACAAAGGAAATTTAAAAATACACAAAATAACCCACACTGGAGAAAAACCTTTTTCTTGCTCAGACTGTGGCAAAAGCTTTTTTCATAAGTCAAATTTAACAAGCCACATGAGAAAACACACCGGAGAAAAACCTTTTGCCTGCCCAGACTGTGGCAAAAGCTTCAATGACAAGAGTACTTTAACAATACACAAAAGAACACACACCGGAGAAAAACCTTTTTCCTGCTCAGACTGTGGCAAAAGCTTTTTTCATAAGTCAAATTTAACAAGCCACACAAAAAAGCACACTGGAGAGAAACCTTTTTCCTGTTCAGACTGCGGCAAAAGCTTCTGTGACAAGAGAAATTTAACAGTACACACAAGAACCCACACTGGAGAGAAACCTTTTTCCTGTTCAGACTGCGGAAAAAGCTTCTCTGACAAGGGAAATTTAAAAAGCCACTCAAGAACACATGCTGGGAAGAAACCATTTAGTTGCAGTGTTTGTGCTAAACGATTCTCTAGTAAAAAGCTTGTTGAGACACACGAGTGTGCTGGTGAGAAAAGCAGCGATCTTTAAAGCTTAAAAAGATGAAGGGAGTGAGTCTGGTGTGCTGTAAAAGTGTAAATGATTTTGAATAAAATAGAGAGGGAGGAAATAAGTGATCCCGCTTATTTAAAAAATGTTCAGACTTAGAAATTAATAAGTCTTTGATTTTTATGGCAACTTTATTTTAACAGTGATAGACAGAATATCAGAAAACAATTGAAAGCATGACATGGGGGGGGGGGGGATGAGCATTTTGTTGAGGGAGATCATTAACCAGCTCCTCTTGTGTCGTCCTTCGCTGATCTCGACCTTTTTCATATTGATTGAGACCCCACGAGCTGATATCTTGCATGGAGCCCCCCAGAACCCAAAATTTTGCAGCAACAAAACTTAAAGGGGAAGTCAACCCAAAATGTTTTTGACAATATGTTGTATGTGCCTCCACTAGTCTAAAGACGGCATTCAGGTTAATATTGCGTTTATCTTGAACATTGCTCCAGTTCCAAGTGTCAGCGGCTACGACAATGACCTCAAATCATGTCGGATATCTTTTGCAGTGAAAAAGTATTTGCCCTCCTCTCAAATTCTCACTTTTATTGCACAGTTTGCCCACTTGAATGATTAAAATCATCAAACAAATGTCAATATCAAAGATAACCCAAATAAACATACAATGCAGTTTTTTTAAAGTGGAGATTTTATTTTTTAAGGACAAAACACTATTCAAAGCTGCCTGGCCCTGTCAAAAGTATTCACGTTCATTACGTTCATAGATATGAGGGTTTCAGAAGACTTAAGAAGAATCAACTCCAGCTTTACTTAAAAGTGTAAACGTAATGCTTTCAAAGCTACTCAAACTATAAACTATGAATATGAAATGTTTTTAAAGTTTTCTTTTAATGTGTTTAAACGCCAATGTATGCTTTAGTAATATTGTAAGCTACTTTTGTTTTCTCTGCTTTGCTTCCGAATGTCGTTAACGGTTGTGTTTGTTGACGTTTGTAGGTGTTGTGTATTTGCTTATGTGAAGCACATTGAGTTGCCTTGTGTATGAAATAGAAATAAAATATAGAAGAAAAAGCCACCTTGCCATTTTCCCAAATTAGCGTGGAAAATACCTTCAGGGACACACAAAGCCAGATGTGCAGTATGGCCACGTTCGGAGTGTTTTAAGTCTCGGCTTAAGACCCACTTTTATTCCTTGGCTTTTAGTTCAGCATGAATTGTGTGGTCCGCGTGGTTTTTTATTTAATTTGATTATTATTTCATTTTTATTATTATTTTTGGGGGGGTTTAAATATATTTTTTATTGTATTTATTCCTTTATTTTACTTATTGTATTTTATTAATTTATTGACTTTTTTTAAATTATTGTTGGTTTTTACTAGATTTCATGTGTATGTATGATAGTATGTGGATCTCAATGTGCAGCACTTTGGAAACACTTGTTTATAAAATGTGCTTTTGACATAAAGTGGATTGGATTAGTTTAAAAATGACCACATTAAGTAAACAAACAGTACAATGCAAATGCAATACATTTGTACTTCTGAGCATTAGGGGAGCGTAAGATATGATAAGTGTGCTCGACTCGAAGTGCAATGGCGTGTCATCACTAACCTTTATTAGAAGGTAAGTGTTGCATTCAAACCTTGCAGCAGGAATTTGTGAAAGCCACAGATGACGAAACTGGCCAAAAGTACAAATATTGCATATATCAGTAATATATCAGATACTGCATCAAATGTTTGCTACTAGCTAATGCCAGTACTAGAGCAATAAATTAAACTCATAACATGTGATGGTTAAATCGCATCCCTGATAATAAACGTTCAGTTTACGGTACCTCAAAATGCTTGTTCATCTTGATGGCAAATTTTTAATCTGCACATTCACCACAATAAATCTAATTTAAACTTTACATATCGGGAACAACAGACTGAAAAAGGGAGAAATGAGACCTCGCAGTTTTATGTCTTTCTAACTGCAGCAAAAATGGCGACATCTGTCGATGACTTGATGACAGTGCTTGCTCCCAAGCCGACAATCTCCAGCAGCCAATCATATCGCAGCGGGGGCGTGTCCTGCCTGACTTCCGACGCAGATCTACTTTCGTTTCTTCACGTAACCAGACGCCCTCCGCTAAATCATTCTTTTCGATTCCGTGCTGAACCGACTACAACCTCCAAACAGGACGTTAATCACTACTTTGAAGGTCTACGACACCATTGATCAAATCTCAGCGTGTGAATGAACTCGTTTCGGTGCGCGTTGATGCTTCTCGCCCTACTTAGCTTAGCTTAGCTCATCTTAGCTCGCTAGCTGCTAGCAAAGAGAAGCACATAACACGTCGTCAAGAAAAGATCAAGTGTGACTTTGTTGGCATTATTGTGCTAAAATGTTTGCAATTACGACACCAAAGTACGAGGAGGAATTCTTTGGAGGAGAAGAAGAGAACGAGCAACATCTTGAAATGCTGGACGATGTTTGCGAGGAGCCTCGACTTGTGCTACACACAGCAGGTTTGTACACTTCTTACTCTCCCTTGCTTAGCACTAGGACTACTATATAGCTTTAAAAATATCAAAATGCAGTCCTCATTACTGTACACAGTAAAATAATTCCAGCCAATATGTTATTGTAACTTAAGTGCATACTACGTTTTCACACATCAATACGTTTTCAATTGATAACATATGATCAAATGTGAATAACTCTTTGAAGTGAGTTTTACAACAATAACAAAATACAATTTGAATACGTTAACTCGACTCTATGTGCTAAGCTTAAAAGCAGAAGCCGCATCTTGTAGCCACAAAGCCATGTTAATGCACCACACATATCGTGCCTGAAAGTTACATTTGTTATATATAGAATATGATATATCCTTCAAGCAATCAATCAATCAAAACTTTATTCATAACACACACACACACACACACACACACACACACACACACACACACACACACACACACACACACACACACACACACACACACACACACACACACACACACACACAATAGAATATATGAATGCATAAATGGCTGGCTTCAGATCAGGAGAGGAGACATCACAATATGCTTTGCTAGAATAACTGTGCCTTTTATTACCCGCAAACAGCAATAAACACTTTTATACTGTGCTAGAATAATTGTAAGTTTTATTCCCCGCAGACAGTCATCAATGCCTGTGCTTTGCTCGAATGATTGTACCTTTTATTCCCCGCTAACAGCAATCAATACACTAGAACGTTAAGCAGCATAATATGATCATCATCAGCGCTTACCTTGACACTAGACCGGGGAGCCTACGGTCCGGGTGAAGCGAGCTGCAACAACGGCTGGGCAATCGTACGTGTTCCACAGCGGACTCCGTCCGGACCGTGTGCCGCTACGTCTTTTATTCGTTAGCAAAAAGTTGTGAGCGTGAGAAACCGGGCTGTCCAAGCCCTCTCCCAGACACTCTCGAAAACATGTTTGCGAAGCAGGGAAGGCTGTAGTATAAACAAGGTATTCACTCCCAGGCTGATTCCGCCCTTTATTTACAAATTGTTGGGCACCTGGATTCGTACAGCAGTTCAGGACAACAACATATCCTTATATAAGAGGTTACATGAGGACATATCAAACCATGGTTATTTTCCCTTCAAACTCCCTTGAGTGAATCACAATCAATCTAGCTTTTGAGGTTAAGGTAAGAGGGCTCAAAGACAAAAAAAAAAAACAGTGAAAATATCAAATAGATCAATAATATATATATATATATATATATATATATATAGTTAGATAAGATCGAAGCAAAAGTAACTTCATTTAAATATAAAGAAAGGTACATTAACTCTTTGACTGCCAGACGTTTTCAGAAAAGGGATGCTGTGAGTGCCAGCCGATTTAAGCATTTTGACTGATCTTTCAAGGTCCATAGAATATTTTCTGTTTGGACTATGGAAACACACATACTACCAAATGAAAGATTGAACTCTCATCTTTCATCAGAAAAAAAAGTTTGTTTCTACCTTATTCCGTTCTTCAGTAATCAACAATAGAAAATGGTTAGTTTCACCCAAATGCTCTTGTTTTGGACCAAAATACGGAGAAATCAAGCTTTTAGTGAAACTATATTATTTCATGCACTCTAGTGAAATTTACACTTCTTTTTGTCCATGAATGATGCCACAAACACCTAAACAGTGCTTTACTTCTATAACACACTACCAACAAGAATGAAAAAGTGTTTTTTGATAGCAAAATAAGTTTATTTACATTCAACAGTGTAACAATTTGACTAAACTATTTACAAATGTGTGCAACTGTGGTACTATTTACAATTATGTTGGATGTTTCAACGACAGTTTTTCTTTTTGTGTAACACTCCCCTGCGTGCAAGGAGACGCAACAGGATTTGCACAACACATTAGTTTCACTGCGATTGCCTCTTCGCGTGCAGAAGCTACACTTTCTTGCCGGCCGTTTTTTCCGGGGAATAGCAAGTATATACTGCAGTGTGTGTTGCCATCAAGTCTACTATCAGGATCATGCTACGGTTACGTTACGGTGGTGTTACGTCTGGCTTCCTCGTGTCCTTCAGTTGCTATACTGGGTGGTAAGAGATGTTCTGATCCATCTTATCCACTCCATTCATGGGGGCATCGTAGTCCAGAACCAGTGTCTTCTCCGTGATCAGACTGTACCCGCTCCTCCGATGAATATGCATTGGACTCGGAGTACTCTTCATTGTCCGATCGAATGTCCGCTTGTGCAGCTCCGGCGTTAGCAGCGCTAGCCGGTGAGGCTTTATGACGTGAGAATAAAGGCCGCGTCCAACTGTGGCGTCAACCTCGGGATTCACCATCATCATCATCATCAATGTTCATTGGTCGATGCTTTTCGACTACTCTCCGTCGCCCGATCGAATGTCCGCTTGTGCAGAAGTACCCAGTCGGTTGTGCTGCGCGTTTTCCGGCGTTAGCAGCGCTAGCCGGTGAGGCTTACTACGTGATCATAACGGTCGCGTCAAGGCTTCCAACTTTGAGTCATCATCATCGTCGACATCAATGCGCTTTTTAGTATTGATCGATGCTTTCCGTCTTTGAAAAAAATGCTCAAGCGTGAGCTGCTTGCAACCGGTCGCCATTGTTGCTTCATCAGCCATTGTTGCATCATCAGCCATTGTCCCCTCAACACTCTAGCTCCGCCTCACGTCTTATACTGACGCCCACGGTGAGCGGCCCACCCAACCTTGTGCAAAGAAAGTCATCGCTTTCATCTAGGGGCCAAAACGAGTCATTAAACTAACTAGATCTGCTTGATACTTGATACACAGCTGCCCAAGGCTTTCCTCCACCCGTTTCCAAAAAAACCCAAAAAAACATAGTGAACGTCTTTTAACATCCTCGGCGCCCCTCCGTAGGTTTTTACTAAACGTTTGAAACGTTTATGGCGGTCAAAGAGTTAAGGGATGTCCCCCTTTCGAATGAGGTGCCAGGGAGTTTGTGGAGAATCAATACTTTGCTTAATATGATGTGTTGTGGTTATGTTCAAAGTTGTACTGAAGGGCTTCCAGAGATACCAGATTGGCATAAAAGTTAATATGAGAAAGAGTGTCGCGATGCAGCAGCAGATGGAGATTCGTTCCCACTTTGAAGCCATCTCGAGATGATGTTCTTTATTGAATGATGTCCGCAATAGGGGCAGCTGGACACTGGATCAGTAGACGTGGTTTTCCGGTCGGGTGGTGGGATCGCTGAGCCTGGGTTTTCCGGTCGTCATCGGGTGGTGGGATCGCTGAGCCTGGGGCGGATCTGGCGGGTTGTGTAGATGAGATGTGGAACCACGTGTCCCCTTTTCCGTGCAGGCGAACTGAAGGAGATGTCCTCTCCATTACCTTGTGGGGTCTAGTCCACCTGGGCTCAGATCATTTTCGTTAAATCACTTTTAACCATACATATTCACAATCAATTATTATTATTATTATTATTATTATTTTATTTTTTTCTATAAAGAGCTCAGTATTGTTCATTCGGAAATGTCATCATCATTGCTTTTTATTTTTATTTATTTTTTTATTTTTTTTGTGTGTGTGGGTGAGAATGTGTATGTGCGTGCGTGCGTGTGTGCGTGCGTGCATGCGTGCGTGTATTTGTTAGCTCACCAAAAACCTATTAGAAAAAATCTCATACCGTTCACCTAAACCGAACACCGCCGTCAGGAGACCCGAGGGGACCAAAGAAAACCAAGAAAGGTGAAATCCAGCACCGACCAGACACCACCCACCAGAACTCCTCCCCAACCCAAGAAACATCCAGACCCCAACAAATCCAAAAAACATAAAATCAGGGAGGCCTCAAGAGACCGAAGGAGAGACCGAGAAAAGGAAGGAAGGACAGACGAAGCCGAGTGAGATCCACAGACACCAGCCTCCACCGATTCAATGACCTGAGGAGGAAACAGATTGTGTCTGAGTTTCGGTAGATGCTGGTGTGGTGGATCTGGCATGCATGAAAATCTCCACCAAAGAGGGGAGCCGTCAAACCCCCGCCGGAACAGAGCAAGCGCAACACCTCAGGGCCCCCCAGGCCGCGGCAGCGCCAAAGGACGACCCCCGGGCCCCGCCAGGGCCACCGGCCGGAGAGCAAACTCAGGAGCAGGAGCGCCCCCCACCCCAACACGGCCCGCGCCCCCGACCCAACGCAGCAGGACGGGGCACTGCAGGCCCGCCAGGCACCCCACCGGCCCCCAACCCCCGCACCCCCACGACCCCCCACCCCCCATCCACCCACGCCACCCACCCCAACCCAGCCCCAGCCGCCCCCAGGTCCCCAATCCCCCAGACACCCCAGCACCCCAGCACCCCCCACCCCGCAACCCCCACCACCACCCCCCCGACCCCACCCCGACCAACCGGCAGCCCCCGCCCCTCAGCCCCCGGGGACCACCCGCACCCAGGCACCGGCGCCGAAGAGGGGCCGGACAGCGGAGCGGAGAGGGCAGCCGCGCCCACCCCACCCCCCGCCGTGTGGAGGGACGGAACACCGGGGGCAGAAGGGGGAGATGGGGGCACCGGAGGGCGGCCGACACCCCCGAAACCCAGGCCCAGCGGGGGAAGGCCCCGGTCGTCACCCCAGCGTTCTTTGTGAAAGTTAACCCCTGTTACTGAGTCCGCCAGCTCGCCGACTGGCGAACTCTACCCCTAAACCGTGAATGTGACCCCACCCAGTGTATATACAAGTGTGTGTGTGTGTGTGGTGCATTAAATCACAATCAATTATTTTTGAAGGAGCATCTGGTTGTTTTTTTGTTAGCTTGGAGTTAGTAAATATTAGTTGTTTGAGTTCTGGAGGTTCCGGAACGTGCGTCCCTTCCAATGTAGCTGTTGGAGCCAGAAAAGGTCTGTTGGTGTGACATTCAAACAGAGTCCAGCCTTTGGCTGAGTTAAGTGACATTCGCATATTCATTAAGGTTCTTTACTTCCTCATTTCTCCTTAGATCCATGGACCTTGGGTCTGTTTTTTGTTGTCACTGGGGCAACTGTATCAAGTGCCAGTTGTAGTTTTTAAAATGGTCAAGAATAAAATCACGGGGGCAGGTAAGACAAGTGGAGGATATTTGTTTAAAACTTTGATTTATTTGTGTATATATATATATTATATTATATTGTATTATATTATATTATATTATATTACATATACAAAAAACATAGACCCAAGGGCTTGACATAGCAGAAGCAAATTGACTCTCTGGGCTTTGAGAGATGAGATTGGCACGCCTTAAAAGTCAATTCAGCTCGGACGGTGTCCATAGATCTAATCACTCTGTGTGCGGGGTTGATATGCCAGCCGCCGCCGCCCCCCATGGTCCGGTTCGATTTGGTTTTCTGATGCATCGTACCGTGTGCGATAGGCCCCAAGTCAAGGTGCTGCGGTCGAAACAATTATACACATCAACTCACGCTTGTCTTCTTGTGTCTTGCAGACGTCAGTGAGGAATATCTTCGTCCCGACGAACAGGAGTTGAAGTCTCCTCATGTTAAAAAGGAGGAGGAGCATCTTTACATCAAAGAGGAGGAGGTTGAGTATGATGTCACCAAGTCACCACTGATCTTCGCCCCTTTAAAGAGTGAAGATGAAGTCAAGGGTGAGTGTGAGGAGGACAGAGAGGCGGAGCTTCCAAGCAGCAACTCAACTCCTCAACACATGACGACAGAAGGTGATGCAAACCACTGGCGACCACCGCAAGCACAAAGTAATGACATAAGGTCTAAAGATAGGCCGATATGTTTTTTTCAGGTTCGATACCGATTATTAGTTGGGTGATAACCGATATTTGAAGCTGATATTCATTTTCATGGCGCATATTGGCGTCAACATTTTCTAAAATACATTGTATCGTCTTAAAAAGTTAAATGGAAACTTAAGCAAGTTATTTCCACAGCTCTCTAGTTCTCTACAGTAAATATTTTCACGCCAAAATTTAAAAATACCTGAAATCTTAAACTTTCACATTTCAATGTCGAACAAAAACAAATGGTTCAAAAGATTCCTAGGGTCAGTAGCATCTCTTATAAAGTTAACTGAAAATGTAAATATATAGCTCCCTGAGATTAAAATGGTTTTACATTTACCTTATTTCGGCCGTCAGATAAAAAAAAAAAAAAGAGCTCATACCGATATTGACCAAAATGCCCAATATCGGCCTGTATCGGTCTATCTCTTATAAGGTCCCACTCTCCTCAAGATGATGATGATGATAATGAATATGCTATCGGTGATAGGGCATGAGCTCAAAATGGAGTTTGAAAGCGCACACAACACACACTGGGGCAAAACCTTTTTCCTGCTCAGATTGGGGCAAAAGTTTCTCTCAAAAGTCAACTTTAGCAATGAACAAAAGAACACACACTGGTGCAAAACCTTTCCATAGATCAAAGTGATCCATGTGTGGGGTTGAGTCGCCCAAATATATATATATTTTTTGATGGGCCAGTCCGAGTGTGCGGTGGGCCCAAATCAAGGTGCCGCTTCAGAAACAATAATACACAACATCAAGTCATGCTAGGCCATTTGGGGGCCCTAAGCAAAATAATGTCATGTGGCCCATATGTGCGCCATTTATTCACCGTATACTGTGTAACCCATACAGCCACATTTCATATATATTAGTCAGATGTTGTAGCACTGCAGAAAGTAATTTAAACTTCTCATCCCAACTGTTTGTTAGTACTTGTAGTATATGCTGCCAAACCTCATTTGAAAAAATGAAAAGATAGAATGTGTTCTGTATTTGTTTTAAGCTTGTAATTGTGTTGAAACTCACAAAATAAGTTGTTTTAAAGTCAAGCAAACTATAATAAACAATTAGGGTTCTAAATGAACTTTTTTTTTTAATCATCAACCAATGTATGTTTTTTCAATGAGAAGATAGTTTCTTTTTTTATCATCACTGAAACAAAATATTAAAACTGGTGTTTTCTTCACAGTGAGTACTTTAGTGTATTTTGTTTTTAAACAAATACAAATGCCTCCTTAACAGAGACCACTTTCTGCGAACAAATTTGTGTCTTTCTTAAACACTATCCAACATGTCAGTCAGTTACATAGTGAATTGTTTCATTTTATAAACTGACGATTTTTTGTGTAACATTGCAAAAGTAAATAAATAAAATTACTTAAATATTAAATCCAATTATATCGATATTAATAAATTGTGTGCTTCAAAAAGTCGAACCATAAAATATGTTGCGTATGCAAAACAGAGTCAGTTGCTGGACACTTTTTTTTTTTTTACCTCCAGGACATTCCTAACAAACTCCTCCTACTCCATTGCTCTTGCTATCATGATACCATGATAGAATAACTTGAACCCTGCTCCTAAACTTCTAGCTTTGCTCCCTCTCCACCTGGTCTCCTGAACACATAATATGTCCACCTTCCTCCTCCGCATCATGTCAACCAGCTCTCTACATTTTCCTGTCATGGTTCCAACATTCAAAGTCCCTACTCTCGGTCCCAGACTCTTGGTGTTCCTCTTCTCTTCCTTCCTACAAACACACATTCCTCCTCTCCTGCTTTGACCAACAGTAGTCCAGTTTCCACCGGCACCCTGTAGGTCAACAGCACCCATGGCGGTCGTTGTTAACCCGGGCCTCGACCGATCTGGTATAGAAGTCATATATTTGATTCACATGTATGTTTGATTTGGCCAACGTTTTTACGTCGGATGCCCTTCCTGACACAACCCTCTGTATTTATCCGGGCTTGGGACCGGCACAAGAAGACATTGGCTTGTGCCCCCTTGCAGGTACATTAATACACTTAAATGCAACATTTAAATGAATCTGATTAGTTGATTAATTGATTGGATAATCGATAAATTAATCGATTTTAAAAATATTCAATAGAGACAGCACTAAGCACGTACTAAGTGTGAATGGGTGGCCTTTCTTTTGGTGTTTTCACAGATGGACGTAGCTAGAAAGGGGCATTAGTGCCATTGTGCGCCGTTAGGAGATGCGATGTAGCCGACTGTCAGCCAATCGCCGTGGCATCCTCATTTGCATGAAAATCAAGACGGCCCGGAGCGCAGGCTTGACATTGTGGAATCAAATCGACTCACTGGGCTCGGAGAGATGAGATTGGTGCATCTTAAAAGCCAGGCTTGTGCGGTTCCCGTCGGAGGGTGTCCATTTTAGATCTGATTATGTGCGGGATTGTGTCGCCAACCGTCTTAAAAAAAAAATCACAGATGGTTCGGTTCAAGTCGGGTTCTGACGCATCGCACCCTGTGCGGTGGGCCCAAGTCAAGGTGCCACTGTAGAAACAATAATACACAACATCAAGTCGCGCTTGAGATTTGACTTAACTAAACTCAACGGGCGCTTCTTGGGGGTGATTACACATAGAACAGAGAGTCTAAATATGCGTTTAACGGGAAATCACGTGGAGACTAGACAGTTTTTCATTATGCCCTCCAGGTCAGCCCCAGTGGTCCTGGGTCTGACTTGGCTGGCCAGGCACAACCCTGACATAAGGCATGCCTAGGTTAGAGAGATGGAGCTTGTTTTGTCACTCACATTGCCTGCAGTCAGCCGTAAACCACCACCGTAGCCCAGCTAAAGCAATAATGGAACCGATTAACCTAGAAAATGTGCCAGTAGAATACCACGACTTACGGGAAGTAGACCGGGCCTTATCTCTCCCTCCGCATCGACCTTATGATTGCGCGATAGAATTGGTTTTTGATTAAAACTAAGTTATCAGCATCACTGCCGTGGCTCTCCTACCTTCCTGCATTTGGGTTCTCCACTCTGTGACCGTAACACAATCATCATATAAGAAGACTTATTTTGTACGTCCTGTTTTTCTATAGCAGTGGTAATAATTCTTTGGCAAAGGGAACGAATACATGAAATACAGCAACACCCGCATGTTGTTAACAAAGCAGCAAATACAGTGATAGATATTAAAATAGAGGAAACTAAAGTTTTATAGTGCAAACACATCCATCCAATTATCCCATACAGAAGTATCCACACCTGAATGTTCTTTCATTTTCTTATTGAGTGTACGCAGCCCTTCAATTGCAATAGTCAAACTTCCATCGGGTGCAATGTTGTTAGGAATGAAGGTGCAACACTGATCTCCAAACATTGAGCAGACTCCGCCCTTTTCTGCCAGCAACATATCTAGTGCAATTCGGTTTTGGAATGCAATTAAAGATGTGGCAGCCAACTGGCCGTGTACAGCCTCAAAACCACTTTGAGTCCAATTTCCCAGCCTTTGTACATTATAATGTACATAATTAATTCTGTCTACGTTTTTGTTAATGGTGCACCACCAGCAAATTGTAGATTCAAACCCCGAGAGCACTTGATCAGCTAATTTGTACTCATCTGGCACACCTCTTGGTACTCCAATTGCATCAATGTAAGTGGGAACATTCTGCTTTTGCCAAGAGGACCGTTTGGTTTTTGGAAAAGGAGGAAATTTGGGTTCCCAATTATCAATAATTTTTAGAAGGTTATCAACAGAGGTGGGGTAGATTTGTACTGGCAGTAGGAGGGTGATGAGAGCACAATATCCTGTTTTATTCAAAGGCAACTTATCAAATATTCTGTTATCGCCACACCACCACCATATGTCCCCTCTAGATTGATGTTGGAACATTTGTCTAACGTCTATTGCCGAAATGCAGTGAGTGATGTGATTTAGTTCTCCCAATTGTTCTCCTGTTCCTGACATTTTAATACATGAGAAATTACCATCCGCAACTTTGTTTGAAAATATTGGTTTGTTTTTCTACCATTTTACGAGGGTATACACCTTATCCCATTTAGAGCAATTGACATTGGGGACAGTTTTATTCATAAGTTCCATTACACAGTGATCCTCTATTTTAGCAGGGATTACTCGTAATAGAGGTCGTGGTCCTACGCATACTACACAGTTTTCGTTAGTGGCACGGGCTGCTTCGTTAGCCAGCAGTAGCCAATTGTTACTGCTGCCGGACAACCCTGTCGTAACACGGAACCACTCATCTACACCATCGAGCAGTACGCTAACAGCTTTCACCCCGGTCACCTTCATGTAATTAGTCATTTTTGGTTGTTCTACGTTACTCATAGTCTTATTGAAACAAACTAAATTGGGAAAATAGGGGTCAGCTCCGGAGAACCATGCCCATAGTAATAATCCCCAACAGGAGGTGTGATATAGAGTTGCATTAGGCAGCCGTATATTTTCATCGGGAAGAGCAAAAGTCAATTCGGGTTGACCTCCCAGTTTACTCAGTGTTACCCTTTTGCTAAAGAAAATAGCCTCGTCACGAGTTCCCGGTGGCCAGTGACTTGCGTCCTGGGTAGTTATAAAAGTACTCCAGTCTAGCCGAAAAACATGTCCTGTCAAATGTATTCAGTATTCTACCCAGTCTTCCCCTTTAGTCTGCTTAGTGTTCCTAAATCCCTTCAAAGACCTAATAGGAATTCTAACAGAGGTGTTCGTGTTTGGGGCCACTGTCGCTGTTATTGAGTTATTACAAGTCCAGGATATGATCCAGGGAATGTGTGGAGAAACAATACCTCGCTGTGGTTACGTTCAAGGTTGTATTGAGGGGCTTCCAGAGATACCAGATTGGCAGAAAATCAATATGAGAAAGAGTGTCGTGATGTAGCAGCAGATGGAGATGTGTTCCCACTTTGAAGCCATCTCGAGATGATGTTCTTTGTTGAATGAGAAAATGGCGTTGTCAGCTTATTTTAGGACCCCAGGGTAGACTGCCCGAGGTCCTAGGATTGGTCACCGGGATTATTTTGCCCGTAAATGTGACTCAATCTTTGTTGAATGATGTCCTCAATAGGGAAAACCGGACACTGGATCAGTAGACGTGGTTTTCCGGTCGGGTCGTCAGGTGGTCCTCAGGTGGTGAGATCGCTGAGCCTGAGGCGGATCTGGCGGGCCGTGTAGACGAGATGTGGAACCACGTGTCCCCTTTTCTATGCAGGCGAACCGCACAAGATGTCCTCTCCGTCACCTTGTGGGGTCCAGTCCACCTGGGTGCAGACCATTTTCGTTTAGTCACTTTTAACCATACATATTCACAATCATTTATTTCTGAAGGAGCATCTGGTTGTTTTTTTGTTAGCTTGGAGAACGTAGATGCTAGCTGTTTGAGTTCTGGAGGTAATGCAAGGTGCAACTCTCCCAGTGGTGCCGTTGGAGTCGGAAATGGTCTGTTTGTGTGACCCTCAAACGGAGTCCAGCCTTTAGCTGAGTTTAGTGACATTCGCACATTCATTAATGCAACAGGAAGAGCTTGTAGCCAATTCAATTTTGAGGAGGCCAGTGCTTTAGCCAATTTGTCTTTAATATTTCTGTTCATTCGCTCAACCTGTCCTTGGGATTGGGGATGATACACTGAATGGGGATGATACACTGAACCAAATGTATGTTTTAGCCCCAATGCTTTTTCTACTGCCTGTGTCTCAGGCCATCCTGAAAAGGAATCCACTATTACCAACAAATATCTGTATCCTGCCACTGGTTTTATCATGTCAGTGAAATCCATCGAAATCACCTGCCCCGGAGCAGTCACTTCCGGATCGTGAGTGCCCTGAGGAGGTTTAGATGTAGGCATTGTCATGTCTGGGAAGATCTGGTTTTGGTTGAGGGTCCCGATTGGTCCTGAGTGGGTTCCAGCCCTTCCGCGGGTTGACCAATCCGGGCCCTCAGCCACTTGTGCCTGGACCCAGGTGTGGCTAGTTACCCAATTAGTGTGAGTGTTTTTAGTTCCCGGGTGGTGATCTGTCGGCGTGGGATCATTGCTGCTTGTCACGGTCACCCCCGGAGTTCTGTCTGTCATTTTGATTTTGTATCTTTTCAGTTTGTTGTTTAGTTAGCATTAACCAGTACCCTGGTTAGTGTTTTCTGTCAAATAAAGCACGCCAGTTTCGCCCGCACTCCTGCTGTGGTTCCCCTGCCTCCCTGCATTTTGGGTCCTCCACTTCACACGCCGACAGACACCACGCCGCTCGTGACCACACCGTGACAGGCATACTGTTATCTATTGCAAACACTGCAGTCCTGCAGTTCACTTTTAACAATTTGTCTCATGTAGGGATGCCACCAGGTGTGTTGTCGTCTCAATGTTTCCTCGACACCAACATGGCATATTCCATGGGCTTCAGAAATTAGATTTTTCAATTGTATCTGGGATGGAATATATTTACCTTTTTTTCGCCATATACCTGCTTCATCTTTTTCTCCCCCTTTGGACATCCACACACTTTTTTCTTCTGGACTTGCCTTTTCCTGCCACAGCTTAATTGTTTCTGTGGTTATTTCTTGTCCTTCTCCTAATTCACCTTCGCTCACCATCAATTGTAGTGTTGGGCTGTAGCACGCCGCTTCCTTTGCCGCCTTGTCTGCCGAATCATTTCCTACTGACACTAAATATTTTTTTCTTGAATGTCCTTTACATTTTATCACAGCTACTGCTTTAGGCAGTAGTAAGGCATCTTTCAAAGCAAAGATGTCTTGATGGTGTTTAATAGGTGTCCCTGTTGCAGTCATGTAGTCATTTCTTTGCCATTCTGCCATGGTGGTGTGCACAACCACATGTGCATACGCAGAGTCAGTGTAAATGTTTCCAGTCTTTCCTTGTGCTATCTTTAGTGAAGTTGTTACAGCCACTATTTACACAGGAAACCTTTTTAACACATTCTCTTCCTCAGATACGAGGAAGAAAGAATCTTCAAACGTTCCGTCACATTTAGTACACTCATCAAGCTTTACTGAGTAAGTTAATACAGTTATGACTACATCGAAACAGTTATAACTAAAATCAAAACAGTTATAATTAAATTGAAACAACAAAATGTCAACAACTGCAACATAATTGATTAAATCTCAGCGTGTGAATAAACTCGTTTCGGTGCGCGTTGATGTTTCTCGCCCTACTTAGCTTAGCTTAGTTTAGCACAGAGAGAAGCACATAACACGTCGTCAAGAAGAGATCAAGTGTGAAAAATAGCTTAAAAAAATAGATTATCCAGAATATTTTATAAAAGAAAAAAATATTGTTTGAAAATTTTTCAGACATAGCTAATAATTTAAATGAGAATTTTGTTAATGTTGGCAGTAATTTGGCAGAAGAAATCCCTGAGCCACAAAACAAATGTCAAATAGATCAGCACATTAAAAATAATGCATCCACTATGTGGCTTAATGCGGTTAATGATACATTCATTTCCTTTAATTTATTTTATTTATTTATTTATTTTTGCCTCTTCTGGTTGTGGCAGCTGGTCCACAACAGCTGTCAATCATTGTTCAAAATGGCTGCACGAAGACCATTTTGGGACGCGTGACGTCAACGTCAGGATCTCCATGTGCAGTGCTGCAATACTCCTGGTTGGGAAACACTGCATTAGACAACCTAATCCAAAATAGTGTTGAAGGCCCGATTTGACTGACACGAGACAGGCTAAGAGTTGGCCCCTCTGCATTGAGCAAACTAATGTTCACAAAAGCAAATACTTTTTCCAATTTCTTTTAAAGTAATATAATTTTATGTGCATGGCTGTACAGAGTACCGTAAAATCGTGTTTCTAAATAAAAATGCGCGGTTCAATTTGCAGATGGCGACATCTGTCGGTGACTTGATGACAGCGCTCCATACACGATCGAAGCTTCCAGCAGCCAATCATATCGCAGTGTGGGCGTGTCCTCGACTTCTCGCACGTCTCCTTTCGCTTCTTCACCACACCAGACGCCCTCCGCTAAATTAATCTTTCCGATTTGGTGCTGAACTGACTGCAGCCTCCACACAGGACGCCCATCGCTACTTTGAAGGACTACAACATCATTTATTAAGTCTTTGTGGCCGGATCAACTCGTCTCGGTGCACGTTGAAGATTCGCGGCTTAGTTAGCTTAGCTTATTTTAGCTTGCTAGCCGCTAACAAGGAGGCACGTTTGGTAATCGCGACACATCGACAACGAGACATCAAGTGTGACTTTTTGGGCGTTATTGTGCCAACATGTGTGCAAGAACGACACCGAAGTACGAGGAGGAACTTTTTGGAGTAAAAGAAGAGAAGGAGCAACATCTTCGACTTCAACTGCTGGGCAATGTTTGCACGCAGCCTCGTGTTGTGCTACGCAGAGCAGGTTTGTACACTTCTTAGCTCGCCTACTTCGTGAAGAACTTATTTCTATCGTTAAAATAATATCCATGTGTTTGTAGTTCAATAGAATCCTACAGAGCCCCAAAGGCTAGTGATGAATACATGGGTATGAACTGAACTACGTAAACAGGCAGAACAAAAAAGGAGGAGTGGCTCTGTATGTTGATGAAGGATTAGAATACAAAAAAAGTGGAGAAGATGAATGCCATTATTCTGGAAATTTGTATGGAAAAAAGGGAAGAATATATTGGTTGGTTGTGTATACAGAGCTCTGGGGTCTGATATTGAATTATTTAATAATTGTAGGGAAAGAATGTTTTCCAGCGATAAAAAAACAAGGACGTGTTAGTTTGCAGGGATTTCAATTTGGATCTTTTAAATCCTAATAAGCATGAACTAACTGATGAATTTATCGATGTAATGTTTAGTAAGAGTTTATTTCCTTTAATCACAAAACCAAGCAGGGTAACATCTTATTCCGCCACACTAATTGATAATATATTTACTCACTGTATGGATAATACCTCGATTTGTGGATTACTTCTGAATGACATCAGTGATCATCTGCGACTGTTTGTGAGGTATGATTGGAATTTTGTTATTGTCTGTGAATCTTAATGTGTTTAACTATAAAATAATAAGAACAGAAGAATCTATTGACAGCTTAAGAAATGAATTACTGATAACAGAGAGAATAGTATACGAGGAGACTGACATTAACAAATCATATGAAACATTCCTGCGAATATTTAAAGCATTATTTGATAAGCATATTGTCCAATAAAATGTTACTACCAGAAGAAAAGATACACAGAAAAAACATGGATCACGAAAGGGCTACAAAATGCATGCAAAAAAAAGAACACATTATACAGGAAATTCTTAAAATTAAGAACTGTAGAAGCAGAACAGAAATATAAGATAAGTTCATTAATATTATGAGAAAATCTAAGAAAGATTACTATAATTGGACAAGAATAAAACCCAAAAAAGTGATATGGAACTTCTCAAACATTTTAGACATTTTTTTTGCAAATTTTCTAGATTATTTCATTGAAGAGTATGAATTGATAAATGACAGTTAATATGGATTGAGACCAAAGAGGTCCACATGGAAGAAATAACCAGTTCTCTGGACCCCACAAAAAATGTAGCAGGAGTATTTTTGTAGATTTAAAAAAGGCATTTGACACAATAGATCATCATGTACGAGTTAGGAAACTTGAAAAATATGGAATTAAATGAGTTACGGCAAAATAACCACCGCAGATTGTTTATCTTGGCCGAACAATACGCGGCCGCTTCAGTATGATCTAACCACCGTCTGCTCTTTTTCCCTTTCTATAAGTGCATCTAATCAAGAGTGCGAAAAAATACGGACAACCCGTAACAGTTGGCAGCTCTGCAACAACAGTTATTAGAACAATCAATAAAATCTTAAACTATTTCTTGTGCTACTCAGCCAGCTTCTGGAATGGAAATGACTACATGTTGTTTTATGTCAGCGGCACATCAGTTTAGTAGGTATAGCGTTAGCGTTTTAATTAGCGATGTTGAGAGGAATTTGTCCTAAAACCCTTAGTCAGGATTGATTGTTTTGTTTTCGTGCTACTACTAGCATTCTCTGCTAGCGACATGTCATGATTACGTGAAGAAGTGCAGACTTATAACCAGGGTTGGAAGGGTTGCTTTTAAGGGTCTCATATTATTCTTTCAACATTCTAAAATACTTCTCAAATGTGTAAAAGACATGTCTGTGACATGCATTCATCAAAATTGACTTTGGATCTAATATTTTTGCTGTCCCTCAATCAGCCAAGAAAAACGCTCTGTTCAAAACAGCCTGTTTTAGGGTTGTGTCACTTTTATGTAAATAGCTGCACCAGGCCATGTCTAAGCCACACCCTTCTCTCTCGAAGGAGCAGTGGTTTCTGTCATGGTAGTGATAGAAAACGTTCTTTGTTTTCTTGCGTGTTAAAATAAAACTCAAAGTTGAGATCGGTGAAGAGGTTTTCTTGCAAGAGATTTTTATTCAGAAATTTCTGATGCCATGAAGGATCCTTACTGAATCAGCATTGGTTCCTAAATG
This sequence comes from Leptonotus elevatus, assembly GCF_054856555.1. Classification (NCBI taxonomy): domain Eukaryota; kingdom Metazoa; phylum Chordata; class Actinopteri; order Syngnathiformes; family Syngnathidae; genus Leptonotus; species Leptonotus elevatus. The sequence continues at coordinate 2,875,780 of NC_141239.1, read as the reverse complement.
GGCTCATCCCAACTTATACAAAAACAGTGTTTACAGAAAATAGTCTCCCCCTCCTGTCTCCTGTCCTTGTGGGAAGAGTGAAATACAAAAACAGATAATAAATCTTCAGCTCGTATCTTAGTCCACTCCAGATGTAGGAAAATAATTGGTCCCGGCACTTCTTGGACCGGATAATTTATGGACAGAAACTCTGCTTGCACTTTCAAACATATACTCCTTTAGATAAGAACAGAAACCTTATTAGACATTCCTTTTCCAGGGATTGGAACAAAGACACTATACATCGAATAACATTTGAATTAACTGTTTTCTTATTACTACACAGCTATAACTAAATTCAAAACGGTTAAAATATCAATTGAAACAGTAAAAAATGTTAACAATGTTAACAGTAGCCATGTGCTAATGTTGTGAATGGAAGCGACTGGTCATGGCAGCTGAAGAAAAGAAAAATACAGACATGTCTCTTACACATTTGAGAACTATTTCAATATGTGGAAAAGTGGCATAACGTTTTACCATAAGGAAAAGTCGCATAACGTTACTACAGAGACTATGTTGTAGCGTTAGTTTGTGATTGTTTAGGCAACGGTTATTTTTGCCGTAACCGGCAAATCTCCCACAAACGTTATTTTTGCGTGCAATGTCTCAGATTTGCCGTGAATGCTTGTAGACATTTACAAGCGGTTATGAATAAAACAAATGTGCACATTTAGGCCGTTTCGTCGGGACCACTTAGCGGCCGGTTAGAAACAATAATACACAACATCAAGGCGCGCTAGAGATTTGACTTAACTCGACCAAATGTATGTTTGCCTTCTTGTGTCCCGCAGACGTTGGTGAGAAATGTCTTCGTCCTGAGGAACAGGTGGTGAAGTCTCCTCATGTGAAACAGGAGGAAGAAGAGCATCCTTACATCAAAGAGGAAGAAAAGCCCCTTTTCGTCAAAGAGGAGGAGTTTGAGGATGATGTCACCAACTCACCACTGACCTTTGCCCCTTTTAAGAGTAAAGATGAAGTCATGGGTGAGAGTGAGGAGGACAGAGGGGCGGAGCCTCCAAGCAGCTCAACTCCTCAACACATGGAGACAGAAGGTGATGCAGACCAATGGGGATCATCACTAGCACAAAGTGATGACATAAGGTCACAGTCTGCTGACACTGACGATGATGAATACGCTAAAGGTGATCATGCTGACAACAACCGCTGCAAATGTTCTCAGTGTGCGAAAACATTCAGTTCAAAATGGAATTTGAAAGTTCACCTGAGAAAACACACTGGAGAAATACCTTTTTCTTGCTCAGACTGCGGCAAAAGCTTCTCTCAGAAGGGAAATTTAACAAAACACACAAGAACCCACACTGGAGAAAAAGCTTTTGCCTGCCCAGACTGTGGCAAAAGCTTCTCTCACAAGGGAAATTTAAAAATACACAAAAGAACACACACTGGAGAAAAACCTTTTTCCTGCTCAGACTGCGGCAAACACTTCTCACTAAAGTCAGATTTAACAATACACAAAAGAACACACACTGGAGAAAAACCTTTTTCCTGCCCAGACTGTGGCAAAAGCTTCTATGACAAGAGAACTTTAACAATACACAAAAGCACACACACTGGAGAGAAACCTTTTACCTGCTCAGACTGTGGCAAAAGCTTCTCTCATAAATCAACTTTAACAAGACACACAAAAAAGCACACTGGAGAAAAACCTTTTTCCTGCCCAGACTGTGGCAAAAGCTTCTCTCGGAAGGGACATTTAAAAATACACAAAAGAACACACACTGGAGAAAAACCTTTTTCCTGCCCAGACTGTGGCAAAAGCTTCTCTCACAAGGGAAATTTAAAAATACACAAAAGAACACACACTGGAGAAAAACCTTTTTCCTGCTCAGACTGCGGCAAACACTTCTCACTGAAGTCAGATTTAACAAAACACACAAGAAGACACACTGGAGAAAAACCATTTACCTGCTCAGACTGTGGCAAAAGCTTCTCTGACAAGAGTACTTTAACAATACACAAAAGAACACACACTGGAGAAAAACCTTTTTCCTGCCCAGACTGTGGCAAAAGCTTCTATGACAAGAGAACTTTAACAATACACAAAAGCACACACACTGGAGAGAAACCTTTTACCTGCTCAGACTGTGGCAAAAGCTTCTCTCATAAATCAACTTTAACAAGACACACAAAAAAGCACACTGGAGAAAAACCTTTTTCCTGCCCAGACTGTGGCAAAAGCTTCTCTCAGAAGGGACATTTAAAAATACACAAAAGAACACACACTGGAGAAAACCCTTTTTCCTGCCCAGACTGTGGCCAAAGCTTCTCTAACAAGGGAAATTTAACAAGACACACAAGAACCCACACTGGAGAAAAACCTTTTTCCTGCCCAGACTGCGGCAAACACTTCTCACGAAAGTCAGTTTTAAAAATACACACAAGAACCCACACTGGATAAAAACCTTTTTCCTGCTCAGACTGTGGCAAAAGCTTCTGTGACAAGGGACAATTAAAAAGCCACTCAAGAACACATGCTGGGAAGAAACCATTTAGTTGCAGTGTTTGTGCTAAAAGATTCTCTAGTAAAAAGCTTGTTGAGACACACAAGTGTGCTGGTGAGAAAAGCAGCGATCTTTAAAGCTTAAAAAGATGAAGGGAGTGAGTCTGGTGTGCTGTAAAAGTGTAAATGATTTTGAATAAAATAGAGAGGGAGGAAATAAGTGATCCTGCTTATTTAAAAAATGTTCAGACTTAGAAATTAATAAGTCTTTGATTTTTATGGCAACTTTATTTTAACAGTGATAGACAGAATATCAGAAACAAATTGAAAGAATGACATGGGGGGGGTTTGCATTTTCTTGAGGGAGATCATTAACCAGCTCCTCTCGTGTCGTCCTTCGCTGATCTCGACCTTTTTCATATTGATTGAGACCCCACGAGCTGATATCTTGCATGGAGCCCCCCAGAACCCAAAATTTTGCAGCAACAAAACTTAAAGGGGAAGTCAAGCCAAAATGTTCTTAACAATATGTTGTATGTGCCTCCACTAGTCTAAAGACGGCATTCAGGTTAATATTGCGTTTATCTTGAACATTGCTCCAGTTCCAAGTGTCAGCGGCTACGACAATGACCTCAAATCATGTCGGATATCTTTTGCAGTGAAAAAGTATTTGCCCTCCTCTCAAATTCTCACTTTTATTGCAGTTTTCCCACTTGAATGATTAAAATCATCAAACAAATGTCAATATCAAAGATAATAATAAGTGGAGATTTTATTTTTTAAGGACAAAACACTATTCAAAGCTGCCTGGCCCTGTCAAAAGTATTCACGTTCATTACGTTCATAGATATGAGGGTTTCAGAAGACTTAAGAAGAATCAACTCCAGCTTTACTTAAAAGTGTAAACGTAATGCTTTCAAAGCTACTCAAACTATAAACTATGAATATGAAATGTTTTTAAAGTTTTCTTTTAATGTGTTTAAACGCCAATGTATGCTTTAGTAATATTGTAAGCTACTTTTGTTTTCTCTGCTTTGCTTCCGAATGTCGTTAACGGTTGTGTTTGTTGACGTTTGTAGGTGTTGTGTATTTGCTTATGTGAAGCACATTGAGTTGCCTTGTGTATGAAATAGAAATAAAATATAGAAGAAAAAGCCACCTTGCCATTTTCCCAAATTAGCGTGGAAAATACCTTCAGGGACACACAAAGCCAGATGTGCAGTATGGCCACGTTCGGAGTGTTTTAAGTCTCGGCTTAAGACCCACTTTTATTCCTTGGCTTTTAGTTCAGCATGAATTGTGTGGTCCGCGTGGTATTTTATTTAATTTGATTATTATTTCATTTTTATTATTATTTTTGGGGGGGTTTAAATATATTTTTATTGTATTTATTCCTTTATTTTACTTATTGTATTTTAGTAACTTATTGACTTTTTTAAAATTATTGTTGGTTTTTACTAGATTTTATGTGTATTTGGATCTCAATGTGCAGCACTTTGGAAACACTTGTTTATAAAATGTGCTGTAGACATAAAGTGGATTGGATTAGTTTAAAAATGACCACATTAAGTAAACAAACAGTACAATGCAAATGCAATACATTTGTACTTCTGAGCATTAGGGGAGCGTAAGATATGATAAGTGTGCTCGACTCGAAGTGCAATGGCGTGTCATCACTAACCTTTATTAGAAGGTAAGTGTTGCATTCAAACCTTGCAGCAGGAATTTGTGAACGCCACAGATGACAAAACTGGCCAAAAGTACAAATATTGCATATATCAGTAATATATCAGATACTGCATCAAATGTTTGCTACTAGCTAATGCCAGTACTAGAGCAATAAATTAAACTCATAACATGTGATGGTTAAATCGCATCCCTGATAATAAACGTTCAGTTTACGGTACCTCAAAATGCTTGTTCATCTTGATGGCAAATTTTTAATCTGCACATTCACCACAATAAATCCAATTTAAACTTTACATATCGGGAACAACAGACTGAAAAAGGGAGAAATGAGACCTCGCAGTTTTATGTCTTTCTAACTGCAGCAAAAATGGCGACATCTGTCGATGACTTGATGACAGTGCTTGCTCCCAAGCCGACAATCTCCAGCAGCCAATCATATCGCAGCGGGGGCGTGTCCTGCCTGACTTCCGACGCAGATCTACTTTCGTTTCTTCACGTAACCAGACGCCCTCCGCTAAATCATTCTTTTCGATTCCGTGCTGAACCGACTGCAACCTCCACACAGGACGCACATCACTATAATGGACTGCAACATAATTTATTAAATCTCAGCGTGTGAATAAACTCGTTTCGGTGCGCGTTGATGCTTCTCGCCCTACTTAGCTTAGCTTAGCTTAGCTCGCTAGCCGCTAGCAAAGAGAAGCACATAACACGTCGTCTAGAAGAGATCAAGTGTGAAAAAAAATAGATTATTGTTAACATTGTTAACATTTTTACTGTTTTACTTTATATTTTAACTGTTTTGAATTTAGTTATAACTGTGTAGATGTAGGTATAATTATGTTAACTCAGTATTGCTCAATGAATAGTACTGTCTATTGTATTCTTATCTGTCTCTTGCCTGGGAAAAAGGAAGGTAACAGGTTTCTTTTCTATATTATCTAAAGGGAGTATAGTTGGTACGAGTCTCCGTTCGGTCGAAGAGAGTCCAAGGACAGGCTGATATACTGCTCTTCAAGTCTAATCTGATTTGTACCTATGGGAACTTACTGAAGGGAGGGAAGAGGGATTTTCTTGTATTCACTGATTTTCAATAAATGTGCTGTGTGCTGGAGGAGGAGACACACTTTTGAACAGATCACTGCTTGGGTGCCTTCATTTGTGTGATCAGAAGCTTCTGACTAATTACCTTTGCAAAGGGACTTCTTCACAGAGACTCAACTTCAATTTATTGGAACACGCAAAGAGTACAATAATATTGAATACTCTATCATTATCCAGAATATTTTATAAATGATAAAAATATTGTTTGAAAAAATTTCAGACATAGCTAATAATTTAAATGAGAATTTTGTTCAAAAATATATAAGTTACTTTCATATACTGATAAAACGTCTTTACACATCTCGAAATGGGAAACAGACTTGTCTATAGCTCTGGAATCTGACTTTTGGATTCAAGTTTGTGAAAACGATTTTAAAATGACAAAACACACAAATTTACAACTTATCCAATATAAAATTATTCATAGAACAAAACACTACAGACACTTATTTTCATGCTTTATGGTTATGTACTCCGGTTATGTATTTGTGGACTAAAGTCTTAGAAAAACTTTCCGCTGTCTTGGACTATAGGATACCGTTCTCTCCAAACTTGTGTTTGCTCGGTGACTTAACAACAACTGACTTACCACATAAACAATTTCAATCTTCACTTGTAGCCCTTACTTTCGCAAAAAAAAACAATTCTTGTTAACTGGAAAAATAAACAAACTCTGAATATCGACCAATGGTCTAACCTCCTCATAAATCACATTTTAATGGAAAAAATATCTGCCTCAAATAAAAACCAAATATCAAAATTTATAGAAACATGGTCTACGTATATAGAATATTTTAACCTAAACCTGGTTACTTAATTCTGCCTGTTAGCGAGAGCCACCGCATCGCGATAACTTACATTGATGTTTCTGTATTTGGCAATTTGTAATTAATGGTTGTGTTTTTATAGCCAGGAACCCAGTTGCTGCCAACAGGATCGAGCAGATTCACCTCCAATGGGCACTAAGGGTTAATATTCGGATTCACTGCATGCCAGTGGGTTAATTCTGTGGGTGCTGTCCCCCCCTGGCTGGGCGTGGGCGGGTCTGCCCCTCTGTTGGCTGCTGGGTGGCGGCTGCGTCTTGGCCGTTCCCTGGGTGTCTTGGGGGGTGCTGCGTTGCGGGGCTCTCCCTGGTGTCCGGGGCGGCGCCGCTCCGGCGCGGTCCGTCGCTCTGGGCCCGGCGACGCGGTTCGGGAACTGTGGGCCGCCAGGGTGCCCCGTGGTTCCCTCTCCCCTCCCCCTTGCTGCCTCTCCCTCCTCGCCTCTCCCCGCCCGTCTTCCGCCTCCCTGTCCCTTATCCTTCGTCACCCTTCCTCCTCCTCTCCCCCTCTGTCTGCGGCCCTGCCGCTGCCCCTTGCCCTTCTTGTCGTCTCCTTCCCCCCTCCCTTCCCCCTCCCCTATACGCCTTCCTTCCTCTCCCCTGGGCCAGGGGTTCCATCCGTGGCCCGGGTCTCGGCGCTCCGGGGGCCGGGGGGGTGGGTGGGTTTGGTATTGTGCCCGCCCCGCTCCGGTGGACCTCCTGGCACCTCATGCGGGCCCCAGTATCCGGGGAGCGAGCCCTATCGCCCCGCCGGGCTGGTCCCATATGCCCGCCAGGGTCCCGGTGGGGTGGGTGGGGGTTTGGTGGGCGGGTGCGCCTCCTGCCCCCGTCCGGTTGGGGGGGCCCCGCTTGTCGCTCCTCTTAACTCACTGCACAATACACTTTTATAGACATATAAGGCAAATAACACACTTTGGGAGGGGTGGGGTAGGGTGGAATCACCGTCTTCGCCCTACAACTTCCCTCCAATTTTAATGCACCACACAACTGTGTGTGTGTGTGTGGGGGGGGGGGTGCTATCGGTTGGGGCAGACCGCAGTATAGAGCAGTGCTGCGGTCCCCTGTCCGTGTCCCCGCCGCGCCGCCCCCCCCCTCATTAATTTTTTTTATGCACCACACACACACACACACTTGTATATACACTGGGTGGGGTTCACATTCAAGGTTTAGGGGTTGAGTTCGCCAGTCGGCGAGCTGGAGGACCCAGTAAAAGGGGTTAGCTTTCACTAAGAACGCTGGAGTGACGACCGGGGCCTTTCCCCGCTGGGCCTGGGGTTCGGGGGTGCCCCCATCTCCCCTTCTGCCCTCGGTGTTCCGTCCCTCCACGTGGCGGGGGGTGGGGTGGGGTGGGCGCAGGTGCCCTCTCCGCTCCGCTGTCCGGCCCCTCTTCGGCGCCGATGCCTGTGTGCGGGGGGTCCCCGGGGACTGGGGGTCGGGGGCTGGGGGGCTGCCGGTTGGTCGGGGTGGAGTCGGGGGGTGCTGGGGGTGGGTGGGTGTCTGGGGGCCTGGGGGCGGCTGGGGCTGGGTTGGGGTGGATGGCGGGGGTGGATGGGGGTCGTGGGGGGAGCGTGGGCTGTGTATCGGTGGGGTGCCTGGCGGGGCTGCAGTGCCCCGTCCTGCTGCGTTGGGTTGGGGGCGCGGGCCGTGTTGGGGTGGGGGGCGCTCCTGCTCCTGGATTTGCTCTCCGGCCGGTGGCCCTGGCGGGGCCCGGGAGTCGTCCTTTGGCGCTGCCGTGGCCTGTGGGGCCCTGAGGTGTTGCGCTTGCTCTGTCCTGGCGGGGGTCGACGGCTCCCCTCTTTGGTGGAGATTTTCATCCATGCCAGATCCACCACACCAGCATCTATCGAAACTCAGACACAATCGGCTTCTTCCTCTGGTCGTTGAATTGGTGGAGGCTGGTGTCTGATCGCACTCTGCTTTGTCTGTCCTTCCTTCCTTTCCTCAGTCTCTCCTTTGGTCTCTTGAGGTCTCCCTGATTTGTTGGAATTTAGATGTTTCTGGGTTTGGTGAAGAACTCTGGTTGACGGCCCGGTGGGTGGTGTCTGGTCGGTGCTGGATTTCACTTTCCTTTCTTTTCTTTGGTCCTTCCTCGGGTCTCCTGACGCCGGTGTTCGGTTTAGGTGAACGGTATGGGATTTTTTTAATAGGTTTTTGGTGAACTAACGAATACACACACACTCACACATACACATACACATACTGACCCACATACAAAATAATAAAACAAAAAATAAAAAGAGCAATGATGATGACATTACCGAATGAACAATACTGAGCTCTTTAAAAAAAAATAAAAAAACTGTTAATGTTGGCAGTAATTTGGCAGAAGAAATCCCTGAGCCACAAAACAAATGTCAAATAGATAAGCACATTAAAAATAATTCATCCACTATGTGGCTTAATGCTGTTAATGATACAGAAGTATTAAATTAGTAAAAAGTATTATAAAATATGTTGTGCAACCTTTTTCATATATATGTAATTTGTCGTTTAAAGCGGTATATTTCAATCAAAAATGAAAATAGCAAAAGTTATTCCTATTCATAAAAATAGAGAAAGACACATATTCACTAATTGTAGAGCAATATCACTGCTGCCACAGTTCTCAAAAATTCTCGAAAAATTATTTTCATATCGACTGGGCCATTTTATTGAGAAACATAAGCTTTTAAGTGAAAATCAAAATGGGTTTAGAGAAAAACGGACCACCTCAATGGCAGTCATGGAACTCGTAGAAGCAATATCTAGTAACATACATAATAAAACATTTACTGTTGGAATTTTTATAGATTAAAAAAAAAGCATTTGATACAATTGATCATTCTATACTAATGAATGAATTAGAAAGATATGGCATAAGAGGTTTGGCATATAAATGGATGAAAAGTTATTTGGATAATAGATATCAGTACTTACAGTTTAACAACATACAATCAAAACACTTGCAGATTACTCATGGAGTCCCCCAAGGGTCTGTGCTAGGCCCCAAATTATTTATATTGTATATAAATGATATCTGTTGTGTCTCAAAAATATTCAAAAGTGTCTTATTCGCCGATGACATAACTCTCTACTGTTCAGGAGAAAACCTGAAGCAGCTTCTGACTGCCGTGGAGAATAAATTGAACACATTAAAAAACTGGGTTGACTTAAATAAATTATTAAACTTAAACAAAACCAAGTTTATAGCTTTTGTTACTAGACAAACCACACAACAGGTCAAAATTATGGTAAATTCAATTGAAATCGAAAGAGTGTATGAAAATAAATTTTTGGGAGTAGTTATTGATGAAAAATGATGTTGGAAGTCACACATAGAAAATGTCAAAAGGAAAATGTCCAAAATGATAGGGATACTCTCTAAAACTAATCAGAAATCATTCTACACATGATATTGTTCATTATTATTACCATATCTGACCTATTGTGCGGAAATCTGGGGAAACGCATATAAAACAAATACCCATCCTGTTTTCAAATTGCAAAAAAGAGCCATAAGAATTATAAATCGATCAAAATATACAGAACCAACTCTCTTTTCTCTCAGTTCTCTATTTATTAAATCAAATACAATGAAATTTTACGACTTAGTTGAATTTAAAATAGTACAAATAATGTATAAAGTACACAACCATCTACTCTGCCACAGTACTCAGAAGCTGTTTGAAATGAGAGAGAGTCCTTAAAACATAAGTGTCTACAAAAAAAATCAAAACAAGAACAAATATTAAGCAAAGGTGTTCATTTGTGGAATGATTTTGGAACTGACCTGAAAAGATGTCTGTCCCTTGCTGAATTAAAAAAAAAAAGAGTTTAAAAGCAAAGTTCCAAAAAATTACTTACATCAGTCGTGAGCTGTTAAAAATGTATATATGCTGTAATTTTATATGAGTTTATAGAGTTTATATAAGGTGTCATTAGGCGTTGTGGAGGGTGAGTAATTCATTGAGGTTGGCCACCATGTACAAAGTGCAATATTGGCTAGGCATTCATTATCCTTTTGGTAGCTTGGAGCATGCTGATCTTTTTTATTTTATTTATTTATTTATTTTTGCCTATATTTGGTCCACAACAGCTGTCAAACATTGTTCAAGTTTGCCGTTTATTCAAAGTGGCAGATACGTTTTCTATCATGCCAAAATGGCTGCACTCAGACCATTTTGGGACGCGTGACGTCAACGTCAGGATCTCCATGTGCAGTGCTGCAATACTCCTGGTTGGGAAACACTGCATTAGACAACCTAATCCAAAATAGTGTTGAAGGCCAGATTTTACTGACGCGAGACAGACTAAGAGTTGGCCCCTCTGCATTGAGCAAACTAATATTCACAAAAGCAAATACTTTTTTCAATATCTTTTAAAGTAATATAATTTTATGTGCATGGCTGTACAGAGTACCGTAAAATCGTGTTTCTAAATAAAAATGCGCGGTTCAATTTGCAGATGGCGACATCTGTCGGTGACTTGATGACAGCGCTCCATACACGATCGAACCTTCCAGCAGCCAATCATATCGCAGTGTGGGCGTGTCCTCGACTTCTCGCACGTCTCCTTTCGCTTCTTCACCACACCAGACGCCCTCCGCTAAATTATTCTTTCCGATTTGGTGCTGAAGTGACTGCAGCCTCCACACAGGACGCCCATCGCTACTTTGAAGGACTACAACATCATTTATTAAGTCTTTGTGGCCGGATCAACTCGTCTCGGTGCACGTTGAAGATTCGCGGCTTAGTTAGCTTAGCTTATTTTAGCTTGCTAGCCGCTAACAAGGAGACGCGTTTGGTAATCGCGACACATCGACAACGAGACATCAAGTGTGACTTTTTGGGCGTTATTGTGCCAACATGTGTGCAAGAACGACACCGAAGTACGAGGAGGAACTTTTTGGAGTAAAAGAAGAGAAGGAGCAACATCTTCGACTTCAACTGCTGGGCAATGTTTGCACGCAGCCTCGTGTTGTGCTACGCAGAGCAGGTTTGTACACTTCTTAGCTCGCCTACTTCGTGAAGAACTTGTTTCTATCGTTAAAATAATATCCATGTGTTTGTAGTTCAATAGAATCCTACAGAGCCCCAAAGGCTAGTGATGAATACATGGGTATGAACTGAACTACGTAAACAGGCAGAACAAAAAAGGAGGAGTGGCTCTGTATGTTGATGAAGGATTAGAATACAAAAAAAGTGGAGAAGATGAATGCCATTATTCTGGAAATTTGTATGGAAAAAGGGGAAGAATATATTGGTTGGTTGTGTATACAGAGCTCCGGGGTCTGATATTGAATTATTTAATAATTGTAGGGAAAGAATGTTTTCCAGCGATTAAAAAAACAAGGACGTGTTAGTTTGCAGGGATTTCAATTTTGATCTTTTAAATCCTAATAAGCATGAACTAACTGATGAATTTATCGATGTAATGTTTAGTAAGAGTTTATTTCCTTTAATCACAAAACCAAGCAGGGTAACATCTTATTCCGCCACACTAATTGATAATATATTTACTCACTGTATGGATAATACCTCGATTTGTGGATTACTTCTGAATGACATCAGTGATCATCTGCGACTGTTTGTGAGGTATGATTGGAATTTTGTTATTGTCTGTGAATCTTAATGTGTTTAACTATAAAATAATAAGAACAGAAGAATCTATTGACAGCTTAAGAAATGAATTACTGATAACAGAGAGAATAGTATACGAGGAGACTGACATTAACAAATCATATGAAACATTCCTGCGAATATTTAAAGCATTATTTGATAAGCATTGTCCAAGAAAATGTTACGACCAGAAGAAAAGATACACAGAAAAAACATGGATCACGAAAGGGCTACAAAATACATGCAAAAAAAAGAACATATTATACAGGAAATTCTTAAAATTAAGAACTGTAGAAGCAGAAAAGAAATATAAGATAAGTTCATTAATATTATGAGAAAATCTAAGAAAGATTACTATAATTGGACAAGAATAAAACCAACAAAAGGGATATGGAACGTGTTATTATCTGGAATGGTTCAACAAAAAGTTATCCTGAATATTTTATTGAGGATAGCAAAACATAAATAATATGAATGATGTGGGTTTAATCGATTTTTTTGTAAGTGTGGGGCCCAAACTGGCAGAACAAATTGCAAACCTACAGCCGGAAGACGGGTTGGGGAGGGTCGGGAGCTTTATTGATAGCAACCACAGCTCAATGTTTTTAAATCCTGCAACTGAAAAAGAGATTCTTGATATTGTTGGCAAATGCAAGGGCAACATTTCCACAGACTGGAACGACATTGATATGTTTTTGATTAAGAAAGTAATTGATGTAATTGTAAAGCCATTAACCTATATGTGTAATTTGTCCTTGTCATCGGGTGTATTCCCAGATCAAATGAAAACTCTCTACTTTCTCAATTCTCGAACATTTTAGACATTTTTTTTGCAAATAGCCTAGATAATTTCATTGAAGAGTATGAATTGATAAATTACAGGTCAATATGGATTGAGACCAAAGAGGTCCACGTGGAAGAAATAACCAGTTCTCTGGACCCCCAAAAAATGTAGCAGGAGTATTTGTAGATTTAAAAAAGGCATTTGACACAATAGATCATCATGTACTAGTTAGGAAACTTGAAAAATATGGAATTAAAGGAGTTACACTCAACTGGCTGACAAATTAGCTATCTAATACATAATATTCACATGACGTCACCGACCCCCACCTTTCGACCCAGCGGGCCTTTCGTGGGGCAAACGACTAGCAAGACAACGCAACCAAATGCTGAGCGCTCGCAAGTTACTTGCTACAAGTTACTTTGATTCATTCATTTGTTCATTCGTTCCGGATTTTCACGCACCGCTTCATAATGGTGCATAATTGGGCGAACAAAGATGTGAAATGAAACTTTTAAATAGTATTCACATGCCGTCATTTGCCCAACATTGTGTGCCGGTCCATGGAATGTCGAATGGGAACCGACAAAGTCTACCAAAGTGTGTTCTAACCATTTTGATTAAGGTAAGTGTCATTGTAAGATGGTAAAAATGCTTTTACCATAATGCGATTGTGATCTATGTGAGCCGCTAGCCGTGGCTAGCTCTGGCTAAAAATAGATTTGTGGTCAAGACGTTCGATTTTGAGATCTCTCCAAATACCCTCCTTAACTCTTTGACTGACAGACGTTTTCAGAAAAGGGATGCCGTCAGTGCCAGCCGATTTAAGCATTTTGACTGATCTTTTAAGGTCCACAGAAAATGTTCTGTTTGGACTATGGAAACACACATACTACCAAATGAAAGATTGAACTTTCGTCTTTTATCAGAAAAAAAAGTTTGTTTCTACCTTATTCCGTTCTTTAGTAATCAACAATAGAAAATGGTTAGTTTCACCCAAATGCGCTTGTTTTGGACCAAAATACGGAGAAATCAAGTTTTTAGTGAAACGATATTATTTCATGCACGCTAGTGAATTTTACACTTCTTTTTGTCCATGAATGATGCCACAAACACCTAAATAGTGCTTTACTTCTATAAAACACTACCACCAAGAATGAAAAAGTGTTTTTTGATAGCAAAATACGTTTATTTACATTCAACAGTGTAACAATTTGACAACAATTTGGCAAACTATTTACAAATGTGTGCAACTGTGGTGCTATTTACAAATATGTGGATGTTTCAACGACAGTTTTTCTTTTTGTAACACTCTCCTGCGTGCAAAGAGACGCAACAGCATTTGCACAACAGATTGCCTCTTCGCGTGCAAAAGCTCCACTTTCTTGCAGGCCGTTTTTTCCGGGGAATAGCAAGTATATACTGCAGTGTGTGTTGCCATAAAGTCTAATATCAGGATCATGCTACGGTTACGTTACGGTGATGTTACGTTGTGGCTTCCTCATGTCCTTCGGTTGCTATACCGAGTGGTAGATGTTCTGATCCATTTTATCCACTCCATTCATGGTGGCATCGTAGTCCAGAAACAGTGTCTTCTCCGTGATCAGACTGTACCCGCTCCTCCGATGAATATGCATTGGACTCGGGGTACTCTTCATTGTCCGATCGAATGTCCGCTTGTGCAGCTCCGGCGTTAGCAGCGGTAGCCGCGCTTAGCCGGTGAGGCTTACTACGTAATCATAGCAGTTGCGTTAAAGCTTCCAACTTTGGCGTCAAGCTCGGAGTCATCATCATCATCATCATCAATCTGCATTGGTCGATGCCAACTCTCCATCGCCCGATCGAATGTCCGATTGTGTAGAAGTACCCGGCCGGCTATTGTGCGCGTTTTCCGGCCTTAGCAGCGCTAGCCGCGCTTAGCCGGTGAGGCTTACTACGTGTTCATAAACACGTCAAGGCTTCCAACTTTGGCGTCAAGCTCGGAGTCATCATCATCGTCGACATCAATGCGCTTTTTAGTATTGATTGATGCTTTCCGTCTTTGAAAAAAATGCTCAAGCGTGAGTTGCTTGCAACCGGTTGCTTGGTCAAGCCACAATGGCTTGAACCAGCCATTGTCTCCTCAACACTCTAGCTCCGCCTCACGTCTTCTACTGACGCCCACGGTGGGCGGCCCATCCAACCTTGTGCAAAGAGAGTCATCGCTGCCATCTAGAGGCCAAAACGAGTCATTAAACTTACCTGATCTGCCTGATATTTTCAGCACAGCTGCCCAAGGCTTTCCTGCACCCGTTTTCATAATTAAAAAAAAAAAACATAGGGGACGTCTTTTAACGTCCTCGGCGCCCTTCCCTAGGTTTATGCTAAACGTTTTATAACGTTTATGGCAGTCAAAGAGTTAAGGTCTCTTATTATTCTTTACCAGCAGCCCAAAAGTTGAAATTGTTGCTAAAGTGTACAAAAATAAGTGATGAATCAACAATAATGTTGTTGTTGTTTTCGTTGTAACATGCTAGCTAGCGCTAGTAGTTAGCGCGTTCAGGGAAACTAGCCACTTGTTTAAAAAAAATAACCTGAGATTTTTCATCTCGAATTCACAATTGATAAATGCGACCAAAATGTTTTCCTATGTACATAAACTACATTTGTATGGTTTCGAAAATCTTAAAGTTTGTGCTATTTGCAGATGACAAACATTTTCTGTTCTGGAGACAACCTGCAGCAGATAGGTAGCTACTGTTAACATTTTTACTGTTTTTAATTTAGTTATAACTGTGTAGATGTGTGTGTAATTATGTTAACTTAATATAGCTCGATGAATAATGTTTTTGATTGTTTTCTTATCTTTCTCTCTTGCCTGGGAAAGAGAAAAATAATAAGTTTCTTTTCTATTATCTAAGGGAGTAGAGTTTGTAGGACTTTCTGTTCGGTCAAAGAAAGTCCAAGGACAAGCTGGTATACTGCTGTCGAAGTCTAATCTGATTTTGCACCTACGGGAACTTGATGAGGGGGGGGGAGAGGCGATTTCCTGTGAACACTGTTTTTCAATAAATGTGCCGTGTGCTCGAGTTTGGGATGGATCACTGCTTGGGTGACTTCAATTGTGTTATCAGAAATTTCTGAATGAACCTCTTCACCAGAATCTCAACTTGGATTTATTGGAACACGTAAAAGAGTACAAAAATATAGTGTGCTCTAACACTAACAAAGAATTAAATCAACTTAAACATGGTTTGACCTAAACAAACTTTCATTAAATTTGAGTAAAAGCAAACTGATGTTGTTCAACCGTAAAATAAATACACAAATAATACTGAGGATTAATAACGTTCAAATTGAATGGGTTTATGAAAATACATTTCTGGGTGTGATTCTTGATGACAAAATCTGCTGGAAATCCCATATAAAACATGTTAGGGCAAAGGTAGCACGCACTGTTGGAATTTTGGGAAAGACCAGACCACATTAAATGAGAAAACAATGTATATTTTGTATTGTTCATTAATATTACCATATTTGAATTACTGTGTAGAAGTTTGGGGTAATTTCTACAAAACTACAATACAATCATTATGCACACTGCAAAAAAGCCATGAGAATAATAAATCATGTAGGGTACCTTGAATACACCAATAAACGTTTTTTTTTATTGTGCACACTAGTTAAGGGATCTGTTACATTATTTGTCCAGTTTTAAAATCTATGGGGCAAATAATAATATGCTGCCCGGCAACATACAAAAATGATGTACTGGCACAAAACTCAAAAGTATGTGCATTTCGATCTGTGGTGTGGTTTTGTGGAATGGTCTTGAGGAAAACATTGAAAGAAGTACAAGCATTTGTCAATTTAAGAAATTGTATAACAAAATCATTTTTGCTAAATATACTAGGGAGGAATAATAAAAACAGTGGTTGAGTACAATTTTTGTGAAGGCATTTAAGAATAATGAGTTAAAGTAATAAGTGAGGTATAATTGGGATAGGACGAGATGAGCAGTTGCTTCATCCTATTCCATTTCGAACAGAAAGTATTTTCCTTTGTTAAATGAGTTTCTTTGGAAGTCATTACTATTATTTATGGGGAGCGAAAACAGTTATATTTCATCCTTGTTTTGTGGAATAACTTAAATGTTTGTTTTTGACACAATTGTGACATTATGCTTTTTTGTTTTATTGTCATTTTTAAATGTTCAAAATAAAGTTGAGTGAAAATGGAGAAACCCAAAGCGTTCTGAACCACTGAATCAATCTGAAGTCATTTTGTTGAAATGGTTCAGTGGCTCGAAGCATCACAAACTTACATCAACTTGGCGGTGAGTTAGCGGTCACGGGAAAATAACCACCGCAGATTGTTTATCTTGGCCAAACAATACGCGGCCACTTCAGTATGATCTAACCACCGTCTGCTCTTTTTCCCTTTCTATAAGGAGTGCATCTAATCAAGAGTGCGAAAAAATACGGACAACCCGTAACAGTTGGCAGCTCTGCAACAACAGTTATTAGAACAATCAATAAAATCTTAAACTATTTCTTGTGCTACTCAGCCAGCTTCTGGAATGGAATTGACTACATGTTGTTTTATGTCAGCGGCACATCAGTTTAGTAGGTATAGCATTAGCGTTTTAATTAGCGATGTTGAGAGGAATTTGTCCTAAAACCCTTAGTCAGGATTGATTGTTTTGTTTTCGTGCTACTACTAGCATTCTCTGCTAGCGACATGTCATGATTACGTGAAGAAGTGCAGACTTATAACCAGGGTTGGAAGGGTTGCTTTTAAGGGTCTCATATTATTCTTTCAACATTCTAAAATACTTCTCAAATGTGTAAAAGACATGTCTGTGACATGCATTCATCAAAATTGACTTTGGATCTAATATTTTTGCTGTCCCTCAATCAGCCAAGAAAAACGCTCTGTTCAAAACAGCCTGTTTTAGGGTTGTGTCACTTTTATGTAAATAGCTGCACCAGGCCATGTCTAAGCCACACCCTTCTCTCTCGAAGGGGCAGTGTTTTCTGTCATGGTAGTGATAGAAAATGTTCTTTGTTTTCTTGCGTGTTAAAATAAAACTCAAAGTTGAGATCGGTGAAGAGGTTTTCTTGCAAGAGATTTTTATTCAGAAATTTCTGATGCCATGAAGGATCCTTACTGAATCAGCATCGGTTCCTAAATGTGCCCCCCTTCTGGGCTCATCCCAACTTATACAAAAATTAGTGTTTACAGAAAATAGTCTCCCCCTCCTGTCTCCTGTCCTTGTGGGAAGAGTGAAATACAAAAACAGATAATAAATCTTCAGCTCGTATCTTAGTCCACTCCAGATGTAGGAAAATAATTGGTCCCGGCACTTCTTGGACCGGATAATTTATGGACAGAAACTCTGCTTGCACTTTCAAACATATACTCCTTTAGATAAGAACAGAAACCTTATTAGACATTCCTTTCCCAGGGAATGGAACAAAGACACTATACATCGAATAACATTTGAATTAACTGTTTTCTTATTACTACACAGCTATAACTAAATTCAAAACGGTTAAAATATCAATTGAAACAGTAAAAAATGTTAACAATGTTAACAGTAGCCATGTGCTAATGTTGTGAATGGAAGCGACTGGCCATGGCAGCAGAAGAAAAGAAAAATACAGACATGTCTCTTACACTATTTCAATATGTGGAAAAGTGGCATAACGTTTTACCATAAGGAAAAGTCGCATAACGTTACTACAGAGACTATGTTGTAGCGTTAGTTTGTGATTGTTTAGGCAACGGTTATTTTTGCCGTAACCGGCAAATCTCCCACAAACGTTATTTTGGCGTGCAATGTCTCAGATTTGCCGTGAATGCTTCTAGACATTTACAAGCGGTTATGAATAAAACAAATGTGCACATTTAGGCCGTTTCGTCGAGACCACTTAGCGCTCCCTTGAGTGAATCACAATCAATCTGGCTTGTGAGGTTAAGGTTAGAGGGCTCGAAGACTAAAAAAAACAAAACCCAGTGAAAATATAAAATAGATCAATAATATATATATATATATATATATATATATATATATATATATATATAGTTAGATAAGATCAAAGCAAAAGTAACTACATTAAAATATAAAGACAGGTACATTAATATTAACTAAAATCTACATTTAAAAAACTTGTCTTGAGCCTGCTCTTAAAATCTTGAACGTTCTTTGGGGCCCTGAGTTCCTCCGGCAGACTGTTCCAAAGGCGAGCGAAGGCTGTAGCACTGAAAGGACGCCGTGAGTGTACTCGTTTTTCAACATTTTTCCACGTTACGACCACAAAAACAAATGTATTTATTGAAATTTTATCTGAACGATGAACACAAAGTAGCACACAATCATGAAGTGGAACAAAATGTAGATTTTATTAACAAACTTGTTGTACAATCCCCCCCTGAAAATTAGGGCAATTACAGCTTCAAGTCTTTTGGGGTTTGTCCCGTCGGGAGGCTGAAATGTTTGCCCATTCCTCCTTGCAAAACAGCTCCAGCTCAGCTAGGTTAGATGGAGAGCGTTTGTGAAACACAATCTTAAGAATAATTGTTGATTTTTTTGGTTGCTCAATGAATATTTGCTGATTTTTTTTTTTCTATCTCCTCTCGGCTGCCCTGCAACTACGTTTAAGGTTCTTTACTTCCTCATTTCTCCTTGGATCCATGGACCTTGGGTCTATGTTTTTTGTTGTCATTGGGGCAACTGTATCAAGTGCCAGTTGTAGTTTTTTAAATGGTCAAGAATAAAATCACAGAGGGGGCAGGTAAGACAAGTGGAGGATATTTGTTTAAAACCTCGATTTATTTGGAGATATATTATATTATATTATATTATATTATATTATATTATATTATATTATATTATATTATATTATATTATATTATATTATATTGACTCTCTGGGCAAATTGACTCTCTGGGCTTTGAGAGATGAGATTGGCACGCCTTAAAAGTCAATTCAGCACTGACGGTGCCCCCCCCCAATGGTCCGGTTCGATTTGGGTTTGTGATGCATCGTACCGTGTGCGATAGGCCCAAGTCAAGGTGCTGCTGTCGAAACAATAATACACATCAACTCACGCTTGTCTTCTTGTGTCTTGCAGACGTCGGTGAGGAATATCTTCGTCCTGACGAACAGGAAGTGAAGTCTCCTCATGTTAAAAAGGAGGAGGAGCATCCTTACATCAAAGAGGAAGAAAAGCCCCTTTTTGTCAAAGAGGAGGAGGTTGAGGATGATGTAACCAAGTCACCACTGGTCTTCGCCCCTTTAAAGAGTGAAGATGAAGACAAGGGTGAGTGTGAGGAGGACAGAGAGGCGGAGCTTCCAAGCAGCAACTCAACTCCTCAACACATGACGACAGGTATATCATCAGGACCGAGTGCCTTTCCACTCTTCATCCTCTTCAATGCCCTTCTCACTTCGTCCTTACTAATCTTTGCTACTTCCTGGTCCACAACAGTCACCTCTTGTACTCTTCGTTGTCTCTCATTTTCCTCATTCATCAACTCTTCAAAGTACTTTTCCCATCTTCCCATCACACTACTGGCATCTGTCACACTTCCATGCCTATCCTTTATTACCCTAACCTGCAGCACGTCCTTCCCATCTCTGCCTCTTTGCCTTGCCAACCAGTATAGGTCAGTCTCTCCCTCCTTACTGTCCAACCTAGCATACAAGTCATCGTAAACCCCTTGTTCGGCCTTTGCCACTTCTACTTTCACCTTACGCTGCAATTCCCTGTACTCCTTTTTACTTTCTTCAATCCTCTGTGTCCCACTTCTTAGCTAAACTCTTACTCTGGATCCACTTCTGCACCTCCTCATTCCACCACCAAGTCTCCTTATCCCCTTTCCTTCCAGATGACATACCAAGGACTGTCCTACCTGTCTCCCTGAACACTTTTGCTGTCGTTGTACAGTCATCTGGAAACACCTCCTGACCATCCAGAGCCCGTCTCAACTCCTTCCTGAAAGTCATACAACACTCTTCCTTTTTCAGCTTCCACCATTTGGTCCTCTGCTCTGCCTTTGCCGTCTTTGTCTTCCTCACCACCAGAGTCATCCTACCTACACACTACCGTCCTCTGCTGTCTGGCTACACTCAAACCTACCACTACTCTGCAGTCGCTGATCTCCTTCAGATGACACCGTCTACACAAGATGTAGTCTACCTGTGTACTCCTACCTCCACTCTTGTAGGTCACTCTATGTTCCTGCCTCTTCTGGAAGAAAGTATTCACAACTGCCATTTCCATTCTTTTTGCCAAGTCAACCACCATCTGTCCTTCTGCGTTCCTCTTCTGGTTCCCAAACTTGCCCATCACCTCCTCATCACCTTTGTTTTCTGCACCAAAGTGTCCATTGAAGTCTGCACCAATGACACCTCTCTCACTTCTAGGGATGCTCTGCATCGTTTCATCAAGGTCCAACCAAAAGTTCTCCTTCTCCTCCAACTCACATCCTACCTGTGACGCATACCCACTAACAGCATTGATCACCACACCTTTGATTCCTAGCTTCAAGCTCATCACTTTATCTGAGACTCTTTTTTTTTACCTCCAGGACGTTCCTAACAAACTCCTCCTACTCCATTGCTCTTCCTATCATGATACCATGATAGAATAACTTCAACCCTGCTCCTAAACTTCTAGCTTTGCTCCCTTTCCACCTGGTCTCCTGAACACATAATATGTCCACCTTCCTCCTCCGCATCATGTCAACCAGCTCTCTACATTTTCCTGTCATGGTTCCAACATTCAAAGTCCCTACTCTCGGTACCAGACTCTTGGTGTTCCTCTTCTCTTCCTTCCTACAAACACACATTCCTCCTCTCCTGCTTTGACCAACAGTAGTCCAGTTTCCACCGGCACCCTGTAGGTCAACAGCACCCATGGCGGTCGTTGTTAACCCGGGCCTCGACCTATCTGGTATAGAAGTCATATATTTGATTCACATGTATGTTTGATTTGGCCAACGTTTTTACGTCGGATGCCCTTCCTGACACAACCCTCTGTATTTATCCGGGCTTGGGACCGGCACAAGAAGACATTGGCTTGTGCCCCCTTGCAGGTACATTAATACACTTAAATGCAACATTTAAATGAATCTGATTAGTTGATTAATTGATTGGATAATCGATAAATTAATCGATTTAAAAAAATATTCAATAGATACAGCACTAAGCACGTACTAAGTGTGAATGGGTGGCCTTTCTTTTGCTGTTTTCACAGATGGACGTAGCTAGAAAGGGGCATTAGTGCCATTGTGCGCCGTTAGGAGATGCGATGTAGCCGACTGTCAGCCAATCGCCGTGGCATCCTCATTTGCATGAAAATCAAGACGGCCCGGAGCGCAGGCTTGACATTGTGGAATCAAATCGACTCACTGGGCTCGGAGAGATGAGATTGGTGCATCTTAAAAGCCAGGCTTGTGCGGTTCCCGTCGGAGGGTGTCCATTTTAGATCTGATCATGTGCGGGATTGTGTCGCCAACCGTCTTAAAAAAAAAATCACCGATGGTTCGGTTCAAGTCGGGTTCTGACGCATCGCACCCTGTGCGGTGGGCCCAAGTCAAGGTGCCACTGTAGAAACAATACACAACATCAAGTCGTGCTTGAGATTTGACTTAACTAAACCAAATGTATGTTTGTCTTCTTGTGTCCCGCAGACGTTGGTGAGAAATGTCTTCGTCCTGAGGAACAGGTGGTGAAGTCTCCTCATGTGAAACAGGAGGAAGAAGAGCATCCTTACATCAAAGAGGAAGAAAAGCCCCTTTTCGTCAAAGAGGAGCAGTTTGAGGATGATGTCACCAAGACACCACTGACCTTTGCCCCTTTTAAGAGTAAAGATGAAGTCATGGGTGAGAGTGAGGAGGAAAGAGGGGCGGAGCCTCCAAGCAGCTCAACTCCTCAACACATGGAGACAGAAGGTGATGCAGACCAATGGGGATCATCACTAGCACAAAGTGATGACATAAGGTCACAGTCTACTGACACTGACGATGATGAATACGCTAAAGGTGATCATGCTGACAACTGCTGTTCTCAGTGTGCGAAAACATTCAGTTCAAAAGGGAGTTTGAAAGTTCACCTGAGAAAACACACAGGAGAAAAACCTTTTTCTTGCTCAGTCTGTGGAAAAAGCTTCAATCAAAAGATAACTTTAGCAGTCCATAAAAGAAAACACACTGGAGAGAAACCTTTTTCCTGCTCAGACTGTGGCAAAAGCTTCTCTCATAAGTTATCTTTAACAAACCACACAAGAAAACACACTGGAGAAAAACCATTTACCTGCTCAGACTGTGGCAAAATCTTCTCTCATAAGTCAGCTTT
Source organism: Leptonotus elevatus (assembly GCF_054856555.1). Classification (NCBI taxonomy): domain Eukaryota; kingdom Metazoa; phylum Chordata; class Actinopteri; order Syngnathiformes; family Syngnathidae; genus Leptonotus; species Leptonotus elevatus. Next base: position 2,852,941 of record NC_141239.1, on the reverse strand, counting down.
AACAAACCACACAATAAAACACACTGGAGAAAAAACATTTACCTGCTCAGACTGCGGCAAAAGCTACTCTCATAAGTCAGCTTTAACAAACCACACAAGAAAACACACTGGAGAAAAAACATTTACCTGCTCAGACTGTGGCAAAAGCTTCTATGACAAGAGAAATTTAACAATACACAAAAGAACACACACTGGAGAGAAACCTTTTTCCTGCTCAGACTGTGGCAAAAGCTTCTATGACAAGAGAACTTTAACAATACACAAAAGAACACACACTGGAGAGAAACCTTTTTCCTGCTCAGACTGTGGCAAAAGCTTCAATAACAAGTTCTCTTTAACAATACACACAAGAAAACACACTGGAGAAAACCCATTTACCTGCTCAGACTGTGGCAAAAGCTTCTCTCGTAAGTCAGCTTTAACAAGACACACAAAAAAGCACACTGGAGAAAAACCTTTTTCCTGCCCAGACTGTGGCAAAAGGTTCTCTGACAAGGGAACTTTAACAATACACAAAATAACACACACTGGAGAGAAACCTTTTTCCTGCTCAAACTGTAGCAAAAGCTTCTATAACAAGGGAACTTTAACAATACACAAAAGAACACACACTGGAGAGAAACCTTTTTCCTGCTCAGACTGTGGCAAAAGCTTCAATGACAAGACAGCTTTAACAATACACAAAAGAACACACACTGGAGAGAAACCTTTTTCCTGCTCAGACTGCAGCAAAAGCTTCTCTCGGAAGTCACATTTAACAATACACACAAGAACCCATACTGGAGAAAAACCTTTTTCTTGCTCAGACTGTGGCAAAAGCTTCTCTGACAAAGGAAATTTAAAAAGCCACTCAAGAACACATGCTGGGAAGAAACCATTTAGTTGCAGTGTTTGTGCTAAAAGATTCGCTAGTAAAAAGCTTGTTGAGACACACAAGTGTGCTGGTGAGAAAAGCAGCGATCTTTAAAGCTTAAAAAAAATGAAGGGAGTGAGTTTGAATAAAATAGAGAGGGAGGAAATAAGTGATCCCGTTTATTTAAAAAATGTTCAGACTTAGAAATTAATAAGTCTTTGATTTTTATGGCAACTTTATTTTAACAGTGATAGACAGAATATCAGAAAAAAATTGAAAGCATGACATGGGGGGGGTGAGCATTTTGTTGAGGGAGATCATTAACTAGCTCCTCTCGTGTCGTCCTTCGCTGATCTCGACCTTTTTCATATTGATTGAAAATAATAATAACAATATGTTGTATGTGCCTCCACTAGTCTAAAGACGGCATTCAGGTTAATATTGCGTTTATCTTGAACATTGCTCCAGTTCCAAGTGTCAGCGGCTACGACAATGACCTCAAATCATGTCGGATATCTTTTGCAGTGAAAAAGTATTTGCCCTCCTCTCAAATTCTCACTTTTATTGCACAGTTTGCCCACTTGAATGATTAAAATCATCAAACAAATGTCAATATCAAAGATAACCCAAATAAACATACAATGCAGGTTTTTTAAATAAAGATTTGGACAAAACACTATTCAAAGCTGCCTGGCCCTGTCAAAAGTATTCACGTTCATTACGTTCATAGATATGAGGGTTTCAGAAGACTTAAGAAGAATCAACTCCAGCTTTACTTAAAAGTGTAAACGTAATGCTTTCAAAGCTACTCAAACTATAAACTATGAATATGAAATGTTTTTAAAGTTTTCTTTTAATGTGTTTAAACGCCAATGTATGCTTTAGTAATATTGTAAGCTACTTTTGTTTTCTCTGCTTTGCTTCCGAATGTCGTTAACGGTTGTGTTTGTTGACGTTTGTAGGTGTTGTGTATTTGCTTATGTGAAGCACACTGAGTTGCCTTGTGTATGAAATAGAAATAAAATATAGAAGAAAAAGCCACCTTGCCATTTTCCCAAATTAGCGTGGAAAATACCTTCAGGGACACACAAAGCCAGATGTGCAGTATGGCCACGTTCGGAGTGTTTTAAGTCTCGGCTTAAGACCCACTTTTATTCCTTGGCTTTTAGTTCAGCATGAATTGTGTGGTCCGCGTGGTTTTTTATTTAATTTTATTATTATTTCATTTTTATTATTATTTTTGGGGGGGTTTAAATATATTTTTATTGTATTTATTCCTTTATTTTACTTATTGTATTTTAGTAACTTATTGACTTTTTTAAAATTATTGTTGGTTTTTACTAGATTTCATGTGTATTTGGATCTCAATGTGCAGCACTTTGGAAACACTTGTTTATAAAATGTGCTTTTGGCATAAAGTGGGTTGGATTTGTTTAAAAATGACCACATTAAGTAAACAAACAGTACAATGCAAATGCAATACATTTGTACTTCTGAGCATTAGGGGAGCGTAAGATATGATAAGTGTGCTCGACTCGAAGTGCAATGGCGTGTCATCACTAACCTTTATTAGAAGGTAAGTGTTGCATTCAAACCTTGCAGCAGGAATTTGTGAAAGCCACAGATGACGAAACTGGCCAAAAGTACAAATATTGCATATATCAGTAATATATCAGATACTGCATCAAATGTTTGATACTAGCTAATGCCAGTACTAGAGCAATAAATTAAACTCATAACATTTGATGGTTAAATCGCATCCCTGATAATAAACGTTCAGTTTATGGTACCTCAAAATGCTTGTTCATCTTGATGGCAAATTTTTAATCTGCACATTCACCACAATAAATCCAATTTAAACTTTACATATCGGGAACAACACACTGAAAAAGGGAGAAATGAGACCTCGCAGTTTTATGTCTTTGTAACTGCAGCAAAAATGGCGACATCTGTCGCTGACTTGATGACAGTGCTTGCTCCCAAGCCGACAATCTCCAGCAGCCAATCATATCGCAGCGGGGGCGTGGCCTGCCTGACTTCCGACGCACATCTACTTTCGTTTCTTCACGTAACCAGACGCCCTCCGCTAAATCATTATTTTCGATTCCGTGCTGAACCGACTGCAACCTCCACACAGGACGTTAATCCCTACTTTGATGGACTACGACACCATTGATCAAATCTCAGCGTGTGAATGAACTCGTTTCGGTGCGCGTTGATGCTTCTCGCCCTACTTAGCTTAGCTTAGCTCATCTTAGCTCGCTAGCTGCTAGCAAAGAGAAGCACATAACACGTCGTCTAGAAGAGATCAAGTGTGACTTTGTTGGCATTATTGTGCTAAAATGTTTGCAAAAACGGCACCAAAGTACGAGGAGGAATTCTTTGGAGGAGAAGAAGAGAACGAGCAACATCTTCAACAGCTGGACGATGTTTACGAGGAGCCTCGACTTGTGCTACACACAGCAGGTTTGTACACTTCTTACTCTCCCTTGCTTAGCACTAGGACTACTATATAGCGTTAAAAATATCAAAATGCAGTCCTCATTACTGTACACAGTAAAATAATTCCAGCCATTATGTTATTGTAACTTAAGTGCATACTACGTTTTCACACATCAATACGTTTTCAATTGATAACATATGATCAAATGTGAATAACTCTTTGAAGTGAGTTTTACAACAACAACAAAATACAATTTGAATACGTTAACTTGACTCTATGTGCTAAGCTTAAAAGTAGAAGCCGAATCTTGTAGCCACAAAGCCATGTTAATGCACCACACATATCGTGCCTGAAAGTTACATTTGTTATATATAGAATATGATATATCCTTCAAGCAATCAATCAATCAAAACTTTATTCATAACACACACACACACAATAGAATATATGAATGCATAAATGGCTGGCTTCAGATCAGGAGAGGAGACATCACAATATGCTTTGCTAGAATAACTGTGCCTTTTATTACCCGCAAACAGCAATAAACACTTTTATACTGTGCTAGAATAATTGTAAGTTTTATTCCCCGCAGACAGTCATCAATGCCTGTGCTTTGCTCGAATGATTGTACCTTTTATTCCCCGCAAACAGCAATCAATACACTAGAACGTTAAGCAGCATAATATGATCATCATCAGCGCTTAACTTGACACTAGACCGGGGAGCCTACGGTCCGGGTGAAGCGAGCTGCAACAACGGCTGGGCAATCGTACGTGTTCCACAGCGGACTCCGTCCGGACCGTGTGCCGCTCCGTCATTTATTCGTTAGCAAAAAGTTGTGAGCGTGAGAAACCGGGCTGTCCAAGCCCTCTCCCAGACACTCTCGAAAACATGTTTGCGAAGCAGGGAAGGCTGTAGGTATTCACTCCCAGGCTGATTCCGCCCTTTATTTACAAATTGTTGGGCACCTGGATTCGTACAACAGTTCAGGACAACAACATATCCTTACATAAGAGATTGCACGAGGACATATCAAACCATTGTTATTTTCCCTTCATTCCACCCACCCCCTGGACTCATGAAACCTCAAAATATTTTCAGATAACGCATTAGTCCTGGCACATTTGTCCAAATCAAAAATGGGTTCATTATAGACCCATACCCCTGTTATAGTTTTGTCGTTTGATGACCCTCCCATAATTGACCAGTATGGAAAGTGTTTGTTTCCCATAGATATTATCCATCCATGTTATTACAAAATATCGTCCCCTTATTCCAAAAGTGTTCTAGTTAATTTGTCATCCATGGCGCGTTTGACCTGTTTTACATAGAAGCAAGTACATACATTGAGTAAAGATATCGCACATAATACCACAATAAATACAATCAATGGAGGAGTCGTTACCTTTCGTACAAAGGGTGATAATCCTGTGAATATATCATACCTGTGCGACGCCGATGATTGTTCCACCGTCTTTGCCACTGCAAGTACCTGTTCCCTGGCTACCACTGTCATTAATTTAGTAATGTTATGACGGTGGTCTTTCACCATCTGTTTTAGCACCTTAGTCGCTCAGTGCGCAACTGTACTTCTCCAAGGAGATACTGTTAAGTTATTAACATTGTTTTTCAGTTTCAATTTATATTTTAGCCTTTTTGGATTTAGTTAACTCAGTATGGCTCAATGAATAGCATTCTTATGTGTCTCACACTCCTGAGAAAATAAGGGAGTGTGTGTCTGGTGCCTGTCTCTTCCGAAAGAGACAGGCTGATGTATGATTGTTTTTCTCTAATCTGATTTATAGCTATGGGAACTTGCTGAACTTGCTGATGGAAGGAGAAGGGGGATTCTCTTGTTTATACTGAGTTGTGGCCGGGTGTGTTGTGGGCTGATGGGAGGAGACTTCTAGTCTCCCACTTTTCTGAATAAGTATTGATGCCCCACGGGGGACGAGACAGACAACCTGATAGAACACGGCTTCAGTGTCATCAGCTTTTTGTCCTCAGAAGCTTCTGATAATTATTTACCTTTGCAAAGGGACTTCTTCACCAGAATCTCACCATTCAGTTAATTGAACACGCAAAGAGTACAATACTTAATATTGTCTACTCTAACAATACCCAAACGGTTGTCATTCAACACCTCCAACTGGATCAAGGTGAGAGCTGTGGCATCAGGGAAATTGGTTAACCGATAAGTTTGATTGTTCCATGTCCACAGGTAGACATCCTAGAGGCAGCCAGAGAATGATACTTTCGGAATTATTTAAATCGATTTTTTTGTACTTTGGCATGTATGTATTGCAATGAACACGCAGTCCAATTCATCCAATCAGTCATATTTTGCAATACCTCATCAGTGGAGTTGTTTACACTTTCTCGAAACTGCACTTGTTTTTCCCAAATTAATACATTCTGTGCTTGACCTTGCACCGTAGTTGGCATCCACCGTGCCACTTTTACTAATGCATCATGTGTGTATTGTCCAGTGTTGCTTGCTTGTAGTAATATGGTTGTCAATCAGGTTGGCGAATCCCAGCAACGTTCCCGTCCCCCCCAGAAGAGTGTGTTAGTAAACGCTCCTTAAGTTTTCCGCGTGTTCGTCCTATTATGTTGAATTTCTGAATACAGACTGGAGATCGGTGCACAGGTCCTTCGAAGGATTTATTTTACAGAAATTTCTGGACACAGACAAGTTACAGACAAAACGCTGCAGTTCCCCTTGCCAGTGTGCTCGATCCCTCCCACTTGCAGTCGTCTTATACTTTCAGCATAGCGGTCCCCCCAAACCCCTCCCCTCTGCCCTTTCTCCTTTCTCACCAGTGCTGCCCTTAAGCCCCACCCCTAGACCCTCTCCCAAGATAGACAGCACTCAATACACATTGACAGATGGCCGATTGATGTGGAAATATAGTAGGTCTCAGACAAACTGGCACCTTGGAGCAAATAAAACTTTACAAAGGAATCCTTTTTAACACATTTTGTTCCCCCAAACAGATGGCTAATTGCGTGTGAAAAGGAAGGAAGAATCTTCAAACATTCCATCACATTATTACACTCATCAAGCTTTGCTGAGGAAATTAAAGCAGTTATAACTAAAAATCAAACAGTTATAACTAAAATCAAACAGTTATAATTAAATCTGGGCAGAAGACTGTCGACATTCCCTCATTCGGACTCAAAAGAGTCCGACACAAGCAGATAAACATTTCAGAGAAAAAGGTATTAGCGGCGTCATGGTCGCAGACGGCTGGCGCAACATTAAGCAAGGGTTGTGGGGCAAGATTGGACATTATCATTAGCATAAGAAGCAAAAGCACGCAACAATGAAACATCCCTTTATCGGTGAGAGAAAGTTGTTTAGCAGTTATGTAGCATTAAAGAACAATGTGATTCATTTAAATATTTTTCAGTGGAATAAGCATATGTGTATCACATGTTGATAGTTAACTCTTTGACTGCCAGACATTTTCAGAAAAGGGATGCTGTCAGTGCCAGCCGATTTAAGCATTTTGACTGATGTTTCAAGGTCCACAGAAAATGTTCTGTTTGGACTATGGAAACACACATACTACCAAATGAAAGATTGAACTTTCGTCTTTTATCAGAAAAAAAAGTTTGTTTCTACCTTATTCCGTTCTTTAGTAATCAACAATAGAAAATGGTTAGTTTCATCCAAATGCGCTTGTTTTGGACCAAAATACGGAGAAATCAAGTTTTTAGTGAAACGATATTATTTCATGCACGCTAGTGAATTTTACACTTCTTTTTGTCCATGAATGATGCCACAAACACCTAAATAGTGCTTTACTTCTATAAAACACTACCACCAAGAATGAAAAAGTGTTTTTTGATAGCAAAATATGTTTATTTACATTCAACAGTGTAACAATTTGACTAAACTATTTACAAATGTGTGCAACTGTGGTACTATTTACAATTATGTTGGATGTTTCAACGACAGTTTTTCGATTGCCTCTTCGCGTGCAGAAGCTACACTTTCTTGCAGGCCGTTTTTTCCGGGGAATAGCAAGTATATACTGCAGTGTGTGTTGCCATAAAGTCTAATATCAGGATCATGCTATGGTTACGTTACGGTGGTGTTACGTCTGGCTTCCTCGTGTCCTTCAGTTGCTATACTGGGTGGTAAGAGATGTTCTGATCCATCTTATCCACTCCATTCATGGTGGCATCGTAGTCCAGAACCAGTGTCTTCTCCGTGATCAGACTGTACCCGCTCCTCCGATGAATATGCATTGGACTCGGAGTACTCTTCATTGTCCGATCGAATGTCCGCTTGTGCAGCTCCGGCGTTAGCAGCGCTAGCCGGTGAGGCTTTATGACGTGAGAATAAAGGCCGCGTCCAACTGTGGCGTCAACCTCGGGATTCACCATCATCATCATCATCAATGTGCATTGGTCGATGCTTTTCGACTACTCTCCATCGCCCGATCGAATGTCCGCTTGTGCAGAAGTACCCGGTCGGTTGTGCTGCGCGTTTTCCGGCGTTAGCAGCGCTAGCCGGTGAGGCTTACTACGTGATCATAACGGTCGCGTCAAGGCTTCCAACTTTGAGTCATCATCATCGTCGACATCAATGCGCTTTTTAGTATTGATCGATGCTTTCCGTCTTTGAAAAAAATGCTCAAGCGTGAGCTGCTTGCAACCGGTCGCCATTGTTGCTTCATCAGCCATTGTCCCCTCAACACTCTAGCTCCGCCTCACGTCTTATACTGACGCCCACGGTGAGCGGCCCACCCAACCTTGTGCAAAGAAAGTCATCGCTGCCATCTAGGGGCCAAAACGAGTCATTAAACTAACTAGATCTGCTTGATACTTGATACACAGCTGCCCAAGGCTTTCCTCCACCCGTTTCCAAAAAAAACCAAAAAAACATAGTGAACGTCTTTTAACATCCTCGGCGCCCCTCCGTAGGTTTTTACTAAACGTTTTATAACGTTTATGGCGGTCAAAGAGTTAAGAGATGTCCCCCTTTCGAATGAGGTGCCAGGGAGTTTGTGGAGAATCAATACTTTGCTTAATATGATGTGTTGTGGTTATGTTCAAAGTTGTACTGAAGGGCTTCCAGAGATACCAGATTGGCATAAAAGTTAATATGAGAAAGAGTGTCGCGATGCAGCAGCAGATGGAGATTCGTTCCCACTTTGAAGCCATCTCGAGATGATGTTCTTTATTGAATGATATCCGCAATAGGGGCAGCTGGACACTGGATCAGTAGACGTGGTTTTCCGGTCGGGTGGTGGGATCGCTGAGCCTGGGTTTTCCGGTCGTCATCGGGTGGTGGGATCGCTGAGCCTGGGGCGGATCTGGCGGGTTGTGTAGATGAGATGTGGAACCACGTGTCCCCTTTTCCGTGCAGGCGAACTGAAGGAGATGTCCTCTCCATTACCTTGTGGGGTCCAGTCCACCTGGGCTCAGATCATTTTCGTTAAATCACTTTTAACCATACATATTCACAATCAATTATTATTATTATTATTATTTATTTATTTATTTATTTATTTATTTATTTTCTATAAAGAGCTCAGTATTGTTCATTCGGAAATGTCATCATCATTGCTCTTTATTTTTTATTTTATTTTTATTATTATTATTTTTTTTTTGTGTGTGTGGGCCAGGCACCCCACCGGCCCCCAACCCCCGCACCCCCACGACCCCCCACCCACCCACCCACCATAACCCAGCCCCAGCCGCCCACAGGTCCCCAATCCCCCAGACACCCCCACCCCCAGCACCCCCCACCCCGCAACCCCCACCACCACCCCCTCCAACAAAGCCGCCCCCCCCGACCCCACCCCGACCAACCGGCAGCCCCCCAACCCCCGACCCCCAGCCCCCGGGGACCACCCGCACCCAGGCACCGGCGCCGAAGAGGGGCCGGACAGCGGAGCGGAGAGGGCAGCCGCGCCCACCCCACCCCCCGCCATGTGGAGGGACGGGACACCGGGGGCAGAAGGGGGAGATGGGGGCACCGGAGGGCGGCCGACACCCCCGAACCCCAGGCCCAGCGGGGGAAGGCCCCGGTCGTCACCCCAGCGTTCTTTGTGAAAGTTAACCCCTGTTACTGAGTCCGCCAGCTCGCCGACTGGCGAACTCTACCCCTAAACCGTGAATGTGACCCCACCCAGTGTATATACAAGTGTGTGTGTGTGTGTGGTGCATTAAATCACAATCAATTATTTTTGAAGGAGCATCTGATTGTTTTTTTGTTAGCTTGGAGTTAGTAAATATTAGTTGTTTGAGTTCTGGAGGTTCCGGAACGTGCGTCCCTTCCAATGTAGCTGTTGGAGCCAGAAAAGGTCTGTTGGTGTGACATTCAAACAGAGTCCAGCCTTTGGCTGAGTTAAGTGACATTCGCATATTCATTAATGCAACAGGAAGAGCTTGTAGCCAATTAAAATTTGATGAGGCCAATGCTTTAGCCAATTTTCTTTAATATTTATATTTTTCTTTAATATTTCTATTAATTCGCTCAATCTGTCCTTGGGATTGGGGATAATACACTGAACCAAATGTGTTTTAATCCCAATGCCTTTTCTACCGCTTGTAGATGTTTGTTTTTGAAATGGGTTCCATTGTCTGATCAAATTTTTCTAGGAAACCCCATGTGATGGTATGTGATTAATCAAATGTTTTACCATGATATTTACTGTTTTAGATTTGCATGAATATGCCTCTGGCCATCCTGAAAAGGAATCCACTATTAACAGCAAATATCTGTATCCTGACACTGGTTTTATCACGTCAGTGAAATCCATCAAAAAACATCTGACCCCAGAGCTGTCACGTCTGGCCGGACCGTGAGTGCCCTGGGGAGGTTCAGATGTATGCATACCATTATACCCTTTGCAAACACAACAATTTAACAATTTGTCTCATGAAAGGACCAAGTGTGTAATTGTCTCAATGTTTCTTCCACACCTAAATGGCATATTCCATGGGCTCCAGAAATTAGATTTTTCAATTGTTTCTGAGATGGAATATATTTACCTTCTGTCCGCCATATGCTTCATATTTTTGTCCCCCTCTGGACTTACTTTTTTCTGTCACAGCTTGATCACCTCCTGTGGATTATCACATTCAGACTCACTTACAGTTAGTTGGAGTGTAGGTTGGTACCCCGCAACCTTTTTTTGCTGTTCGATTGCTAATTTGTTTCCATTCTTTTAATTCAACATGAACTGTCATGTGTGCATATTTTTCCAGTGGAGTTGATGCATACAGACAAACTTGTCGACTTCCCCCTTCCCTCTTCTGATAAAGAGCAGCAGAATCACTGCTGACCTTTTCAGACACGTCAAGATAGAACATTTGACTGTAATCAGGAATCACAAAAGCTGTAGCAGTGGAAAGATGCTGTTTCAAGGAGATGAAGAGCAGAGACATCGTGGCTCCAAGATAAGAAGTGTCAGATGCAGCTGTCAGTAAGCACCAGGAACAACAGGGGGTAGTTCAAATGAAGACAGCAACTGTCGAAGACAGTCGTTAAAGAGACAAAGCCTTTGAGGCAGGCGATTGTAATGAAAAAGAGAGCCTTAGCCATGTCAATGCAAGTGAAATGAGTGTGGGCTGATGCAATTTGAGACAATGCAGAGTGAGGACTTCGGGTCAGAAAAAGTAGGAGTTAAGACGGCCGCATTAATCTCTTGCAGGTCATAAATCACAAGAAACTTTCCAATATCTTTCTTCTCAACGGGTGAAATAGGCGTGTTATAATCAGAGCCGAAATTTTCACACAACACTCCTGCTTTGAGCAAACCGTCAATTGTTTCCGAAATGCTAATCATCCCAGCCTCTTTTACAGAGTATTGGGGAAACACAATAGGTGAGACGTTACCGAGATCAACATCAGTGGGATCCATGGACCACAGCGATGTTAATTTTTTTTATATATATATATATATATATATATAACCAGCAAAATTGCTGTTGGTTGTTTTACTTCCATGGTGCCAATCCAGAAGCTGGTGCTCCAAAACGAAAGTGGGTAAAAATGTATTAGACTAAATCCAATAAACATCAAGTGACGGCAAATAGAGCAATTGGGATTTAAATACATTTTGCCATTCATCATATTTTAAATTCCCATATGTTGTTTTCAATTTTCTGAAATGCCTCGCTATAGATCTCATCCCCTGATCTGTCATAGTACAGAGTGCAATGCATACAATCAGTTACCATATCATAAGATCTGAGGTTACGAACCCAAGGTGACCAGAGAACTCAGAAGTGCTTAGATTCGAGCCAATCACTGGAGTCAATATCCACTCTTTCTCAGTAGATGTTGGCAGTGGCGCATGCCACAGGGCATTGTTCAACAAGCGGGCACTGTGAGGTGACACTGGAGACAGATCAGCAGTAGGTGTTATCATCCGGAAATTCCAGGATAAGTCCATCAGGGCTGCATTTGATGAGAGGAGATCTCTGCCCAAAAGATTGACTGGACAGTTAGGTGCAAACGCAAAAGAATGCAAAACACAAAAGGATGCAAAATAATCTGTGAACAGTCACTGAGCATGTGGATTCAGGGAATATCCTTGTAGCTCTCTTTCCTCGAATGTAGCCACGTGCAGTTTGTTGGCCTCTGCCTCTCCACCCAAACGCTTGAAGTCGCTGTCTGCAATCGTGGGTCCAATGACCAGGCCGTTCACAATAGAAGCACATGTTGGGCCACCCAGGGGGCGCACCTTGACTAATGAATACACCTGCTTGATACATCATGCACTCGGAATCAACAGAGGGAGATGAGATCACAGCAAAAGTATTTTCTTCCTGCTTTTTCAAAAATTTCAATTGCACCATAGCAAATTGTGTGTCTGTACTTTTGTGTTTGTCTACCTTAGCACCGGGAAGATGCCTCCATGGCCTTTGCCACAGACTTGGGAATGCCCTTCAAAATGGCTGCTCGGAACACTTGCGAATGCAAAGTGGAAGCCGTAGGGGGCGTATCCCGTTTTCAGAGTGTAATCAGTGAGGGCCAGATCAACAAAAAGCCGCGACCTCCTCATCTGCTTTGGGAGTGTGCATCAGATCTGGAATGACACAATCAGGGAGGAAAAACAAAGGTTTAATAATTTTCTCGCCTAAGAGCCTAATTATCAGGGAGGAAAAATATATAATTGTGTAAAAAGAACACGGATATCACCTGCTATTAACATTTGTCCCGTAACAGCTCTCTGCACTGCCTGCAGCAAATTATCAACCCTACACACTCACATCAGTGGGAGAAAAATGTCCATAAAGCATGTGCCTGCAAGATTTGGGCTTCGAGCCACAGGCCGATGAGAGGGCAAAAGCTGGACCTTTAGAAGATTCTTCGGGGTCTTTCAGAACCTCTGGTTCGGTCCATAACGGGAGTCAGGGTGGGCACCTGAAAGACTCCGGACATGACACTTTAATTCTGCCACTTGATTCTGAGATGCGTTCCCACTTTGAAGCCATCTCGAGATGATGTTCTTTATTGAATGATGTCCTCAATCGGGGCAGCTGATTCAACCTTTATTGAATGATGTCCTCAATAGGGGCAGCTGATTCAACCTTTTATTGAATGATGTCCTCAATAGGGGCAGCTGGACACTGGATCAGTAGACGGGGTTTTCCGGTCGGGTCGTCAGGTGGTGGGATCGCTGAGCCTGGGGCAGATCTGGAGGGTCGTGTAGATGAGATGTGGAACCACGTGTCCCCTTTTCCGTGCAGGCGAACTGAAGGAGATGTCCTCTCCATCACCTTGTGGGGTCCAGTCCACCTGGGCTCAGATCATTTTTGTTAAATCACTTTTAACCATACATAATCACAATAATTTATTTTTGAAGGAGCATCTGGTTGTTGTTTTTTGTTAGCTGGGAGTTAGTAAATATTAATTGTTTGAGTTCTGGAGGTTCCGGAACGTGCGTCCCTTCCAATGTAGCTGTTGGAGCCGGAAAAGGTCTGTTGGTGTGACATTCAAACAGAGTCCAGCCTTTGGCTGAGTTAAGTGACATTCGCATATTCATTAAGGTTCTTTACTTCCTCATTTCTCCTTAGATCCATGGACCTTGGGTCTGTTTTTTGTTGTCACTGGGGCAACTGTATCAAGTGCTAGTTGTAGTTTTTAAAATGGTCAAGAATAAAATCACGGGGGCAGGTAAGACAAGTGGAGGATATTTGTTTAAAACTTCGATTTATTTGTGTATATATATATATATTATATTATATTATATTATATTATATTATATTACATATACAAAAAACATAGACCCAAGGGCTTGACATAGCAGAAGCAAATTGACTCTCTGGGCTTTGAGAGATGAGATTGGCACGCCTTAAAAGTCAATTCAGCTCGGACGGTGTCCATAGATCTAATCACTCTGTGTGCGGGGTTGATATGCCAGCCGCCGCCGCCCCCCATGGTCCGGTTCGATTTGGTTTTCTGATGCATCGTACTGTGTGCGATAGGCCCCAAGTCAAGGTGCTGCGGTCGAAACAATTATACACATCAACTCACGCTTGTCTTCTTGTGTCTTGCAGACGTCAGTGAGGAATATCTTCGTCCCGACGAACAGGAAGTGAAGTCTCCTCATGTTAAAAAGGAGGAGGAGCATCTTTACATCAAAGAGGAGGAGGTTGAGTATGATGTCACCAAGTCACCACTGATCTTCGCCCCTTTAAAGAGTGAAGATGAAGTCAAGGGTGAGTGTGAGGAGGACAGAGAGGCGGAGCTTCCAAGCAGCAACTCAACTCCTCAACACATGATGACAGAAGGTGATGCAAACCACTGGCGACCACCGCAAGCACAAAGTAATGACATAAGGTCTAAAGATAGGCCGATATGTTTTTTTCAGGTTCGATACCGATTTTTAGTTGGGTGATAACCGATATTTGAAGCTGATATTCATTTTCATGGCGCATATTGGCGTCAACATTTTCTAAAATACATTGTATCGTCTTAAAAAGTTAAATGGAAACTTAAGCAAGTTATTTCCACAGCTCTCTAGTTCTCTACAGTAAATATTTTCACGCCAAAATTTAAAAATACCTGAAATCTTAAACTTTCACATTTCAATGTCGAACAAAAACAAATGGTTCAAAGGATTCCTAGGGTCAGTAGCATCTCTTATAAAGTTAACTGAAAATGTAAATATATAGCTCCCTGAGATTAAAATGGTTTTACATTTACCTTATTTCGGCCGTCAGATAAAAAAAAAAAAGAGCTCATACCGATATTGACCAAAATGCCCAATATCGGCCTGTATCGGTCTATCTCTTATAAGGTCCCACTCTCCTCAAGATGATGATGATGATAATGAATATGCTATCGGTGATAGGGCATGAGCTCAAAATGGAGTTTGAAAGCGCACACAACACACACTGGGGCAAAACCTTTTTCCTGCTCAGATTGGGGCAAAAGTTTCTCTCAAAAGTCAACTTTAGCAATGAACAAAAGAACACACACTGGTGCAAAACCTTTCCATAGATCAAAGTGATCCATGTGTGGGGTTGAGTCGCCCAAATATATATATATTTTTTGATGGGCCAGTCCGAGTGTGCGGTGGGCCCAAATCAAGGTGCCGCTTCAGAAACAATAATACACAACATCAAGTCATGCTAGGCCATTTGGGGGCCCTAAGCAAAATAATGTCATGTGGCCCATATGTGCGCCATTTATTCACCGTATACTGTGTAACCCATACAGCCACATTTCATATATATTAGTCAGATGTTGTAGCACTGCAGAAAGTAATTTAAACTTCTCATCCCAACTGTTTGTTAGTACTTGTAGTATATGCTGCCAAACCTCATTTGAAAAAATGAAAAGATAGAATGTGTTCTGTATTTGTTTTAAGCTTGTAATTGTGTTGAAACTCACAAAATAAGTTGTTTTAAAGTCAAGCAAACTATAATAAACAATTAGGGTTCTAAATGAACTTTTTTTTTTAATCATCAACCAATGTATGTTTTTTCAATGAGAAGATATGATACGATATGCGATACAAGGCTCACGATAAAGATGATCTCACGATATGACGATACTGCGATTATCGGTATCTTGGTCAGGTAATAAATCTGCGATAATCTACGTTAAAAATCCTCAAGACATAAATTGATGTTTTTTCAATGAGAAAATAGTTTCTTTTTTTATCATCACTGAAACAAAATATTAAAACTGGTGTTTTCTTCACAGTGAGTACTTTAGTGTATTTTGTTTTTAAACAAATACAAATGCCTCCTTAACAGAGACCACTTTCTGCGAACAAATTTGTGTCTTTCTTAAACACTATCCAACATGTCAGTCAGTTACATAGTGAATTGTTTCATTTTATAAACTGACGATTTTTTGTGTAACATTGCAAAAGTAAATAAATAAAATTACTTAAATATTAAATCCAATTATATCGATATTAATAAATTGTGTGCTTCAAAAAGTCGAACACAACATCAAGTCGTGCTTGAGATTTGACTTAACTAAACCAAATGTATGTTTGTCTTCTTGTGTCCCGCAGACGTTGGTGAGAAATGTCTTCGTCCTGAGGAACAGGTGGTGAAGTCTCCTCATGTGAAACAGGAGGAAGAAGAGCATCCTTACATCAAAGAGGAAGAAAAGCCCCTTTTCGTCAAAGAGGAGGAGTTTGAGGATGATGTCACCAACTCACCACTGACCTTTGCCCCTTTTAAGAGTAAAGATGAAGTCGTGGGTGAGGGTGAGGAGGGCAGAGGGGCGGAGCCTCCAAGCAGCAGCTCAACTCCTCAACACATGGAGACAGAAGGTGATGCAGACCAATGGGGATCATCACTAGCACAAAGTGATGACATAAGGTCACAGTCTACTGACACTGACGATGATGAATTCGCTAAAGGTGATCATGCTGACAAAAACCGCTGCAAATGTTCTCAGTGTGCGAAAACATTCAGTTCAAAGGGGAGTTTGAAAGTTCACCTGAGAAAACACACTGGAGAAAAACCTTTTTCTTGCTCAGACTGCGGCAAAAGCTTCTCTCAGAAGGGAATTTTAACAAAACACACAAGAACCCACACTGGAGAAAAACCTTTTTCTTGCCCAGACTGTGGCAAAAGCTTCTCTTTCAAGGGACATTTAAAAATACACAAAATAACACACACTGGAGAAAAACCTTTTTCTTGCCCAGACTGTGGCAAAAGCTTCTATGAAAAGGGAACTTTAAAAATACACAAAATAACACACACTGGAGAAAAACCTTTTTCTTGCCCAGACTGTGGCAAAAGCTTCTCTCACAAGGGAAATTTAACAAGACATACAAGTACACACACTGGAGAGAAACCTTTTTCCTGCTCAGATTGTTGCAAAAGCTTCTCTGACAAGGGAAATTTAACAATACACAAAAGAACACACACCGGAGAGAAACCTTTTTCCTGCTCAGACTGTGGAAAAAGCTTCACCACCAAGTCATATTTAACAATACACAAAAGGACACACACTGGAGAAAAGCCGTTTTCCTGCTCAGACTGTGGCAAAAGCTTCTCGTATAAGTCAGATTTAACAAAACACACAAAATCACACGCTGGGAAGCAACCATTCAGTTGCAGTGTTTGTGCTAAAAGATTCTCCTGTAAAAAGCTTATTGAGAGACACGAGTGTGCTGATGAGAATAGCAGCGATCTTTGAAGCTTAAAAAAGAAGGGAGTGAGTCTGGTATGCTGTAAAAGTGTAAATGATTTTGCTTAAAATACAGTGCGGAAAATGTATATTATATAAGTGAATATATATGTATATCTATTTTTTGATATATGGATAATGATAGTGAATATTCACTAAAACCGCTAAGCCATTTTGTAGATGGGTAGAATCTGTGAATGATTTTAAAAGATACTTCTTTGGTCCCACTGCTCACCTTTTTTACCCCTGACCCGTTTCCAATGCCTGATATGTCATTTCAAAACTTAGTATTTATTCAACCACTAAAGCTCAACTACTCAAAAGTGTCGTCACCGCGTCATGCTCATTCATCCCTGCACTTTATAAATAAAATTAACCATAAAATAGAAAGTGGATTTCTTATCAATGATATAAGTGATCATCTTCCGGTCTTTGCAATTTTTCAAGAATATTTTGATTTAAAAAATAAGATCAACAATAATTTACACATCAGAAACAAGACTAAGAACACAACGGCTGCCTTTAAGCTGGATTTAGAAAAACATAATTGGTCTGACGTCTATTCAAATGATGATCCCAATATCGCATACAATGCATTTCAGTCTACCATTATCTCTTTATACAATAAACATTGTCCATTGATAAAAGTCACAAGAAAATATAAAGGTCTAAATAAGCCATGGATGACGAAGGGGATCGAGAATGCATGTAAAAAGAAAAACATTTTATACAAAAGATTTATTACATTGAAAACTATGGAAGCTGAAATAAAGTACGAGACCTACAAAAAATTACCTATTGAATATTATACGAACAAGTAAGAAAGATCATTACCATGCATTAGAGCAGAATAAAAGCAACACACAAGAAATATGGAAAATACTAAATCATGTAAATAAAAAAAGCTTAAAAAAAATAGATTATCCAGAATATTTCATAAAAGATAAAAATATTGTGTTTGAAAAAATTTCAGACATAGCTAATAATTTAAATGAGAATTTTGTTAATGTTGGCAGTAATTTGGCAGAAGAAATCCCTGAGCCACAAAACAAATGTCAAATAGATAAGCACATTAAAAATAATTCATCCACTATGTGGCTTAATGCTGTTAATGATACAGAAGTATTAAATTAGTAGAAAGTATTATAAAATATGTTGTGCAACCTTTCACATATATATGTAATTTGTCGTTTAAAGCCGGTATATTTCAATCAAAAATGAAAATTGCAAAAGTTATTCCTATTCATAAAAATAGAGAAAGACACATATTCACTAATTGTAGAGCAATATCACTGCTGCCACAGTTCTCAAAAATTCTCGAAAAATTATTTTCATATCGACTGGGCGATTTTATTGAGAAACATAAGCTTTTAAGTGAAAATCAAAATGGGTTTAGAGAAAAACGGACCACCTCAATGGCAGTCATGGAACTCGTAGAAACAATATCTAGTAACATACATAATAAAACATTTACTGTTGGAATTTTTATAGATTAAAAAAAAAGCATTTGATACTATAGATCATTCTATACTAATGAATGAATTAGAAAGATATGGCATAAGAGGTTTGGCATATAAATGGATGAAAAGTTATTTGGATAAGAGATGTCAGTACTTACAGTTTAACAACATACAATCAAAACACTTGCAGATTACCCATGGAGTCCCCCAAGGGTCTGTGCTAGGCCCCAAATTATTTATATTGTATATAAATGATATCTGTTGTGTCTCAAAAATATTCAAAAGTGTCTTATTCGCCGATGACATAACTCTCTACTGTTCAGGAGAAAACCTGAAGCAGCTTCTGACTGCCGTGGAGAATAAATTGAACACATTAAAAAACTGGGTTGACTTAAATAAATTATTAAACTTAAACAAAACCAAGTTTATAGCTTTTGTTACTAGACAAACCACACAACAGGTCAAAATTATGGTAAATTCAATTGAAATCGAAAGAGTGTATGAAAATAAATTTTTGGGAGTAGTTATTGATGAAAAATGATGTTGGAAGTCACACATAGAAAATGTCAAAAGGAAAATGTCCAAAATGATAGGGATACTCTCTAAAACTAATCAGAAATCATTCTACACATGATATTGTTCATTATTATTACCATATCTGACCTATTGTGCGGAAATCTGGGGAAACGCATATAAAACAAATACCCATCCTGTTTTCAAATTGCAAAAAAGAGCCATAAGAATTATAAATCGATCAAAATATACAGAACCAACTCTCTTTTCTCTCAGTTCTCTATTTATTAAATCAAATACAATGAAATTTAAAATTTAAAATAGTACAAATAATGTATAAAGTACACAACCATCTACTCTGCCACAGTACTCAGAAGCTGTTTGAAATGAGAGAGAGTCCTTAAAACATAAGTGTCTACAAAAAAAATCAAAACAAGAACAAATATTAAGCAAAGGTGTTCATTTGTGGAATGATTTTGGAACTGACCGGAAAAATGTCAGTCACTTGCTGAATTAAAAAAAAAAAGTTTAAAAGCAAAGTTCCAAAAAATTACTTACATCAGTCGTGAGCTGTTAAAAATGTATATATGCTGTAATTTTATATGAGTTTATAGAGTTTATATAAGGTGTCGTTAGGCGTTGTGGAGGGTGAGTAATTCATTGAGGTTGGCCACCATGTACAAAGTGCAATATTGGCTAGCCATTCATTATCCTTTTGGTAGCTTGGAGCATGCTGATCTTTTTTATTTTATTTATTTATTTATTTATTTTTGCCTATATTTGGTCCACAACAGCTGTCAATCATTGTTCAAGTTTGCCGTTTACTCAAAGTGGCAGATACGTTTTCTATCATGCCAAAATGGCTGCACTCAGACCATTTTGGGACGCGTGACGTCAACGTCAGGATCTCCATGTGCAGTGCTGCAATACTCCTGGTTGGGAAACACTGCATTAGACAACCTAATCCAAAATAGTGTTGAAGGCCAGATGTGACTGATGCGAGACAGACTAAGAGTTGGCCCCTCTGCATTGAGCAAACTAATGTTCACAAAAGCAAATACTTTTTTCAATGTATTTTAAAGTAATATAATTTTATGTGCATGGCTGTACAGAGTACCGTAAAATCGTGTTTCTCAATAAAAATGCGCGGTTCAATTTGCAGATGGCGACATCTGTCGGTGACTTGATGACAGCGCTCCATACACGATCGAAGCTTCCAGCAGCCAATCATATCGCAGCGTGGGCGTGTCCTCGACTTCTCGCACGTCTGCTTTCGCTTCTTCACGTAACCAGACGCCCTCCGCTAAATTAATCTTTCCGATTTGGTGCTGAACTGACTGCAGCCTCCACACAGGACGCCCATCGCTACTTTGAAGGACTACAACATCATTTATTAAGTCTTTGTGGCCGGATCAACTCGTCTCGGTGCACGTTGAAGATTCGCGGCTTAGTTAGCTTAGCTTATTTTAGCTTGCTAGCCGCTAACAAGGAGACGCGTTTGGTAATCGCGACACATCGACAACTAAACATCAAGTGTGACTTTTTGGGCGTTATTGTGCCAACATGTGTGCAAGAACGACACCGAAGTACGAGGAGGAACTTTTTGGAGTAAAAGAAGAGAAGGAGCAACATCTTCGACTTCAACTGCTGGGCAATGTTTGCACGCAGCCTCGTGTTGTGCTACGCAGAGCAGGTTTGTACACTTCTTAGCTCGCCTACTTCGTGAAGAACTTGTTTCTATCGTTAAAATAATATCCATGTGTTTGTAGTTCAATAGAATCCTACAGAGCCCCAAAGGCTAGTGATGAATACATGGGTATGAACTGAACTACGTAAACAGGCAGAACAAAAAAGGAGGAGTGGCTCTGTATGTTGATGAAGGATTAGAATACAAAAAAAGTGGAGAAGATGAATGCCATTATTCTGGAAATTTGTATGGAAAAAAGGGAAGAATATATTGGTTGGTTGTGTATACAGAGCTCCGGGGTCTGATATTGAATTATTTAATAATTGTAGGGAAATAATGTTTTCCAGCGATGAAAAAAAAACAAGGACGTGTTAGTTTGCAGGGATTTCAATTTGGATCTTTTAAATCCTAATAAGCATGAACTAACTGATGAATTTATCGATGTAATGTTTAGTATGAGTTTATTTCCTTTAATCACAAAACCAAGCAGGGTAACATCTTATTCCGCCACACTAATTGATAATATATTTACTCACTATATGGATAATACCTCGATTTGTGGATTACTTCTGAATGACATCAGTGATCATCGGCCACTGTTTGTGAGGTATGATTGGAATTTTGTTATTGTCTGTGAATCTTAATGTGTTTAACTATAAAAGAATAAGAACAGAAGAATCTATTGACAGCTTAAGAAATGAATTACTGATAACAGAGAGAATAGTATACGAGGAGACTGACATTAACAAATCATATGAAACATTCCTGCGAATATTTAAAGCATTATTTGATAAGCATTGTCCAATAAAATGTTACGACCAGAAGAAAAGGTCCACAGAAAAAACATGGATCACGAAAGGGCTACAAAATGCATGCAAAAAAAAGAACACATTATACAGGAAATTCTTAAAATTAAGAACTGTAGAAGCAGAAAAGAAATATAAGATATACAAAAATAAGTTAATTAATATTATGAGAAAATCTAAGAAAGATTACTATAAATGGACAAGAATAAAACCAACAAAAGGGATATGGAACGTGTTATTATCTGGAATGGTTCAACAAAAAGTTTTCCTGAATATTTTATTGAGGATAGCAAAACATAAATAATATGAATGATGTGGGTTTAATCGATTTTTTTGTAAGTGTGGGGCCCAAACTGGCAGAACAAATTGCAAACCTACAGCCGGAAGAAGGGTTGGGGAGGGTCGGGAGCTTTATTGATAGCAACCACAGCTCAATGTTTTTAAATCCTGCAACTGAAAAAGAGATTCTTGATATTGTTGGCAAATGCAAGGGCAACATTTCCACAGACTGGAACGACATTGATATGTTTTTGATTAAGAAAGTAATTGATGTAATTGTAAAGCCATTAACCTATATGTGTAATTTGTCCTTGTCATCGGGTGTATTCCCAGATCAAATGAAAACTGCCAAGATCGTCCCGATTTACAAAGCGGGAGACAGAAGTCAATTCACTAATTAAAGGCCGGTCTCTCTACTTTCTCAATTCTCAAACATTTTAGACATTTTTTTTGCAAATAGCCTAGATAATTTCATTGAAGAGTATGAATTGATAAATTACAGGTCAATATGGATTGAGACCAAAGAGGTCCACGTGGAAGAAATAACCAGTTCTCTGGACCCCCAAAAAATGTAGCAGGAGTATTTGTAGATTTAAAAAAGGCATTTGACACAATAGATCATCATGTACTAGTTAGGAAACTTGAAAAATATGGAATTAAAGGAGTTACACTCAACTGGCTGACAAATTAGCTATCTAATACATAATATTCACATGACGTCACCGACCCCCACCTTTCGACCCAGCGGGCCTTTCGTGGGGCAAACGACTAGCAAGACAACGCAACCAAATGCTGAGCGCTCGCAAGTTACTTACTACAAGTTACTTTGATTTATTCATTTGTTCATTCGTTCCGGATTTTCACGCACCGCTTCATAATGGTGCATAATTGGGCGAACAAAGATGTGAAATGAAACTTCTAAATAGTATTCACATGCCGTCATTTGCCCAACATTGTGTGCCGGTCCATGGAATGTCGAATGGGAACGGCAAAGAAGTGTCCGGAATTACAAAGATACTTCGGAAGGATTTCCAACCGACAAAGTCTACCAAAGTGTGTTCTAACCATTTTGATTAAGGTAAGTGTCATTGTAAGATGGTAAAAATGCTTTTACCATAATGCGATTGTGATCTATGTGAGCCGCTAGCTCTGGCTAAAGATAGATTTGTGGTCAAGACGTTCGATTTTGAGATCTCTCCAAATACCCTCCTTAAGGTCTCTTATTATTCTTTACCAGCTGCCCAAAAGTTGAAATTGTTGCTAAAGTGTACAAAAATAAGTGATGAATCAACAATAATGTTGTTGTTGTTTTCGTTGTAACATGCTAGCTAGCGCTAGTAGTTAGCGCATTCAGGGAAACTAGACACTTGTTTTAAAAAAATAACCTGAGATTCTTCATCTCGAATTCACAATTGATAAATGCGACCAAAATGTTTTCCTATGTACATAAACTACATTTGTATGGTTTCGAAAATCTTAAAGTTTGTGCTATTTGCAGATGACAAACATTTTCTGTTCTGGAGACAACCTGCAGCAGATAGGTAGCTACTGTTAACATTTTTACTGTTTTGAATTTAGTTATAACTGTGTAGATGTAGGTGTAATTATGTTAACTTAATATAGCTCGATGAATAATGTTTTTGATTGTTTTCTTATCTTTCTCTCTTGCCTGGGAAAGAGAAAAATAATAAGTTTCTTTTCTATTATCTAAGGGAGTAGAGTTTGTAGGACTTTCTGTTCGGTCAAAGAAAGTCCAAGGACAAGCTGGTATACTGCTGTCGAAGTCTAATCTGATTTTGCACCTACGGGAACTTGATAGGGGGGGGGGGCGATTTCCTGTGAACACTGTTTTTCAATAAATGTGCCGTGTGCTCGAGTTTGGGACGGATCACTGCTTGGGTGACTTCAATTGTGTTATCAGAAATTTCTGAATGAACCTCTTCACCAGAATCTCAACTTGGATTTATTGGAACACGTAAAAGAGTACAAAAATATAGTGTGCTCTAACACTAACAAAGAATTAAATCAACTTAAACATGGTTTGACCTACACAAACTTTCATTAAATTTGAGTAAAAGCAAACTGATGTTGTTCAACCGTAAAATAAATACACAAATAATACTGAGGATTAATAACGTTCAAATTGAATGGGTTTATGAAAATACATTTCTGGGTGTGATTCTTGATGACAAAATCTGCTGGAAATCCCATATAAAACATGTTAGGGCAAAGGTAGCACGCACTGTTGGAGTTTTGGGAAAGACCAGACACATTAAATGAGAAAACAATGTATATTTTCTATTGTTCATTTATATTACTGTGTAGAAGTTTGGGGTAATTTCTACAAAACTACAATACAATCATTATGCACACTGCAAAAAAGCCATGAGAATAATAAATCATGCAGGGTAGGTACCTTGAATACACCAATAAGCTTTTTTTTTTTTATTGCGCACACTAGTTTAGGGATCTGTTAGATTTTAAAACTGGACAAATAATGTATGGGGCAAATAATAATATGCTGCCCGGCAACATACAAAAATGATGTACTTTATTTGAGAGGGGAATTGAAATTTAAACAAAATTATGCTGGCACAAAACTCAAAAGTATGTGCATTTCGATCTGTGGTGTGGTTTTGTGGAATGGTCTTGAGGAAAACATTGAAAGAAGTACAAGCATTTGTCAATTTAAGAAATTGTATAACGAAATAATTTTTGCTAAATATACTAGGGAGGAATAATAAAAACAGTGGTTGAGTACAATTTTTGTGAAGGCATTTAAGAATAATGAGTTAAAGTAATAAGTGAGGTATAATTGGGATAGGACGAGATGAGCAGTTGCTTCATCCTATTCCATTTCGAACAGAAAGTATTTTCCTTTGTTAAATGAGTTTCTTTGGAAGTCATTACTATTATTTATGGGGAGCGAAAACAGTTATATTTCATCCTTGTTTTGTGGAATAACTTTTGTTTTATTGTCATTTTTAAATGTTCAAAATAAAGTTGAGTGAAAATGGAGAAACCCAAAGCGTTCTGAACCACTGAATCAATCTGAAGTCATTTTGTTGAAATGGTTCAGCGGCTCGAAGCATCACAAACTTACATCAACTAGGCGGTGAGTTACCGGTCACGGGAAAATAACCACCGCAGATTGTTTATCTTGGCCAAACAATACGCGGCCGCTTCAGTATGATCTAACCACCGTCTGCTCTTTTTCTCTTTCTATAAGGAGTGCATCTAATCAAGAGTGCGAAAAAATACGGACAACCCGTAACAGTTGGCAGCTCTGCAAAAACAGTTATTAGAACAATCAATAAAATCTTAAACTATTTCTTGTGCTACTCAGCCAGCTTCTGGAATGGAATTGACTACATGTTGTTTTATGTCAGCGGCACATCAGTTTAGTAGGTATAGCATTAGCGTTTTAATTAGCGATGTTGAGAGGAATTTGTCCTAAAACCCTTAG
This sequence comes from Leptonotus elevatus, assembly GCF_054856555.1. Lineage (NCBI taxonomy): Eukaryota > Metazoa > Chordata > Actinopteri > Syngnathiformes > Syngnathidae > Leptonotus > Leptonotus elevatus. The sequence goes on along the minus strand of NC_141239.1, from coordinate 2,827,804 downwards.
TCAGGATTGATTGTTTTGTTTTCGTGCTACTACTAGCATTCTCTGCTAGCGACATGTCATGATTACGTGAAGAAGTGCAGACTTATAACCAGGGTTGCTTTTAAAGGTCTCATATTATTCTTTCAACATTCTAAAATACTTCCCAAATGTGTAAAAGACATGTCTGTGACATGCATTCATCAAAATTGACTTTGGATCTAATATTTTTGCTGTCCCTCAATCAGCCAAGAAAAACGCTCTGTTCAAAACAGCCTGTTTTAGGGTTGTGTCACTTTTATGTAAATAGCTGCACCAGGCCATGTCTAAGCCACACCCTTCTCTCTCGAAGAGGTAGTGGTTTCTGTCATGGTAGTGATAGAAAATGTTCGTTGTTTTCTTGCGTGTTAAAATAAAACTCAAAGTTGAGATCGGTGAAGAGGTTTTCTTGCAAGAGATTTTTATTCAGAAATTTCTGATGCCATGAAGGATCCTTACTGAATCAGCATCGGTTCCTAAATGTGCCCCCCTTCTGGGCTCATCCCAACTTATACAAAAACAGTGTTTACAGAAAATAGTCTCCCCCTCCTGTCTCCTGTCCTTGTGGGAAGAGTGAAATACAAAAACAGATAATAAATCTTCAGCTCGTATCTTAGTCCACTCCAGATGTAGGAAAATAATTGGTCCCGGCACTTCTTGGACCGGATAATTTATGGACAGAAACTCTGCTTGCACTTTCAAACATATACTCCTTTAGATAAGAACAGAAACCTTATTAGACATTCCTTTCCCAGGGAATGGAACAAAGACACTATACATCGAATAACATTTGAATTAACTGTTTTCTTATTACTACACAGCTATAACTAAATTCAAAACGGTTAAAATATCAATTGAAACAGTAAAAAATGTTAACAATGTTAACAGTAGCCATGTGCTAATGTTGTGAATGGAAGCGACTGGCCATGGCAGCAGAAGAAAAGAAAAATACAGACATGTCTCTTACACATTTGAGAACTATTTCAATATGTGGAAAAGTGGCATAACGTTTTTCCATAAGGAAAAGTCGCATAACGTTACTACAGAGACTATGTTGTAGCGTTAGTTTGTGATTGTTTAGGCAACGGTTATTTTTGCCGTAACCGGCAAATCTCCCACAAACGTTATTTTGGCGTGCAATGTCTCAGATTTGCCGTGAATGCTTGTAGACATTTACAAGCGGTTATGAATAAAACAAATGTGCACATTTAGGCCGTTTCGTCGAGACCACTTAGCGGCCGGTTAGAAACAATAATACACAACATCAAGGCGCGCTAGAGATTTGACTTAACTCGACCAAATGTATGTTTGCCTTCTTGTGTCCCGCAGACGTTGGTGAGAAATATCTTCGTCCTGAGGAACAGGTGGTGAAGTCTCCTCATGTGAAACAGGAGGAAGAAGAGCATCCTTACATCAAAGAGGAAGAAAAGCCCCTTTTTGTCAAAGAGGAGCAGTTTGAGGATGATGTCACCAAGACACCACTGACCTTTGCCCCTTTTAAGAGTAAAGATGAAGTCATGGGTGAGAGTGAGGAGGACAGAGGGGCGGAGCCTCCAAGCAGCAGCTCAACTCCTCAACACATGGAGACAGAAGGTGATGCAGACCAATGGGGATCATCACTAGCACAAAGTGATGACATAAGGTCACAGTCTGCTGACACTGACGATGATGAATACGCTAAAGGTGATCATGCTGACAACAACCGCTGCAAATGTTCTCAGTGTGCGAAAACATTCAGTTCAAAAGGGAGTTTGAAAGTTCACCTGAGAAAACACACAGGAGAAAAACCTTTTTCCTGCTCAGACTGTGGCAAAAGCTTCTATGACAAGAGAACTTTAACAATACACAAAATAACACACACTGGAGAGAAACCTTTTTCCTGCTCAGACTGTGGAAAAAGCTTCTCTGACAAGGGACATTTAACAAGACATACAAGTACACACACTGGAGAGAAACCTTTTTCCTGCCCAGACTGTGGCAAAAGCTTCTCTCACAAGGGAAATTTAAAAATACACAAAAGAACACACACTAGAGAAAAACCTTTTTCCTGCCCAGACTGCAGCAAAAGCTTCTCTCAGAAGGGACATTTAAAAATACACAAAAGAACACACACTGGAGAAAAACCTTTTTCCTGCCCAGACTGTGGCAAACGCTTCTCTGACAAGGGACATTTAACAAGACATACAAGTACACACACTGGAGAGAAACCTTTTTCCTGCCCAGACTGTGACAAAAGCTTCTCTCACAAGGGAAATTTAAAAATACACAAAATAACCCACACTGGAGAAAAACCTTTTTCCTGCCCAGACTGCGGCAAACACTTCTCACGAAAGTCAGTTTTAAAAATACACACAAGAACCCACACTGGAGAAAAACCTTTTTCTTGCTCAGACTGTGGCAAAAGCTTCTGTGACAAGGGAAAATTAAAAAGCCACTCAAGAACACATGCTGGGAAGAAACCATTTAGTTGCAGTGTTTGTGCTAAAAGATTCTCTAGTAAAAAGCTTGTTGAGACACACAAGTGTGCTGGTGAGAAAAGCAGCGATCTTTAAATCTTAAAAAAATGAAGGGAGTTAGTTTGGTGTGCTGTAAAAGTGTAAATGATTTTGAATAAAATAGAGAGGGAGGAAATAAGTGATCCCGCTTATTTAAAAAATGTTCAGACTTAGAAATTAATAAGTCTTTGATTTTTATGGCAACTTTATTTTAACAGTGATAGACAGAATATCAGGAAAAAATTGAAAGAATGACATGGGGGGGGGGTTGCATTTTGTTGAGGGAGATCATTAACCAGCTCCTCTCGTGTCGTCCTTCACTGATCTCGACCTTTTTCATATTGATTGAAAATAATAATAACAATATGTTGTATGTGCCTCCACTCGTCTAGAGACGGCATTCAGGTTAATATTGCGTTTATCTTGAACATTGCTCCAGTTCCAAGTGTCAGCGGCTACGACAATGACCTCAAATCATGTCGGATATCTTTTGCAGTGAAAAAGTATTTGCCCTCCTCTCAAATTCTCACTTTTATTGCACAGTTTGCCCACTTGAATGATTAAAATCATCAAACAAATGTCAATATCAAAGATAACCCAAATAAACATACAATGCAGGTTTTTTAAATAAAGATTTGGACAAAACACTATTCAAAGCTGCCTGGCCCTGTCAAAAGTATTCACGTTCATTACGTTCATAGATATGAGGGTTTCAGAAGACTTAAGAAGAATTAACTCCAGCTTTACTTAAAAGTGTAAACGTAATGCTTTCAAAGCTACTCAAACTATGAATATGAAATGTTTTTAAAGTTTTCTTTTAATGTGTTTAAACGCCAATGTATGCTTTAGTAATATTGTAAGCTACTTTTGTTTTTTCTGCTTTGCTTCCGAATGTCGTTAACGGTTGTGTTTGTTGACGTTTGTAGATGTTGTGTATTTGCTTATGTGAAGCACATTGAGTTGCCTTGCGTATGAAATAGAAATAAAATATAGAAGAAAAAGCCACCTTGCCATTTTCCCAAATTAGCGTGGAAAATACCTTCAGGGACACACAAAGCCAGATGTACAGTATGGCCACGTTCGGAGTGTTTTAAGTCTCGGCTTAAGACCCACTTTTATTCCTTGGCTTTTAGTTCAGCATGAATTGTGTGGTCCGCGTGTTTTTTTTATTTAATTTGATTATTTCATTTTTATTATTATTTTTGGGGGGGTTTAAATATATTTTTTATTGTATTTATTCCTTTATTTTACTTATTGTATTTTAGTAATTTATTGGCTGTTTAAAAAAAATAATAATAAAAATTTGGTTGGTTTTTACTAGATTTCATGTGTATGTATGATAGTATGTGGATCTCAATGTGCAGCACTTTGGAAACACTTGTTTATAAAATGTGCTTTTGACATAAAGTGGATTGGATTAGTTTAAAAATGATCACATTAAGTAAACAAACTGTACAATGCAAATGCAATACATTTGTACTTCTGAGCATTAGGGGAGCGTAAGATATGATAAGTGTGCTCGACTCGAAGTGCAATGGCGTGTCATCACTAACCTTTATTAGAAGGTAAGTGTTGCATTCAAACCTTGCAGCAGGAATTTGTGAAAGCCACAGATGACAAAACTGGCCAAAAGTACAAATATTGCATATATCAGTAATATATCAGATAGTGCATCAAATGTTTGCTACGAGCTAATGCCAGTACTAGAGCAATAAATTAAACTCATAACATGTGATGGTTAAATCGCATCCCTGATAATAAACGTTCAGTTTGCGGTTCCTCAAAATGCTTGTTCATCTTGATGGCAAATTTTTAATCTGCACATTCACCACAATAAATCCAATTTAAACTTTACATATCGGGAACAACACACTGAAAATGGGAATAATGAGACCTCGCAGTTTTATGTCTTTCTAACTGCAGCAAAAATGGCGACATCTGTCGATGACTTGATGACAGTGCTTGCTCCCAAGCCGACAATCTCCAGCAGCCAATCATATCGCAGCGGGGGCGTGTCCTGCCTGACTTCCGACGCACATCTACTTTTGTTTCTTCACGTAACCAGATGCCCTCCGCTAAATCATTATTTTTTATTCCGTGCTGAACCGACTGCAACCTCCACACAGGACGTTAATCCTTACTTTGATGGACTACGACACCATTGATCAAATCTCAGCGTGTGAATGAACTTGTTTCGGTGCGCGTTGATGCTTCTCGCCCTACTTAGCTTAGCTTAGCTCATCTTAGCTCGCTAGCTGCTCGCAAAGAGAAGCACATAACACGTCGTCAAGAAGAGATCAAGTGTGACTTTGTTGGCATTATTGTGCTAAAATGTTTGCAAAAACGGCACCAAAGTACGAGGAGGAATTCTTTGGAGTAGAAGAAGAGAACGAGCAACATCTTCAACAGCTGGACGATGTTTGCGAGGAGCCTCGACTTGTGCTACACACAGCAGGTTTGTACACTTCTTACTCTCCCTTGCTTAGCACTGGGACTACTATATAGCGTTAAAAATATCAAAATGCAGTCCTCATTACTGTACACAGTAAAATAATTCCAGCCATTATGTTATTGTAACTTAAGTGCATACTACGTTTTCACACATCAATACGTTTTCAATTGATAACATATGATCAAATGTGAATAACTCTTTGAAGTGAGTTTTACAACAAAATACAATTTGAATACGTTAACTTGACTCTATGTGCTAAGCTTAAAAGTAGAAGCCGCATCTTGTAGCCACAAAGCCATGTTAATGCACCACACATATCGTGCCTGAAAGTTACATTTGTTATATATAGAATATGATATATCCTTCAAGCAATCAATCAATCAAAACTTTATTCATAACACACACACACACAATAGAATATATGAATGCATAAATGGCTGGCTTCAGATCAGGAGAGGCGACATCACAATATGCTTTGCTAGAATAACTGTGCCTTTTATTACCCGCAAACAGCAATAAACACTTTTATACTGTGCTAGAATAATTGTAAGTTTTATTCCCCGCAGACAGTCATCAATGCCTGTGCTTTGCTCGTATGATTGTACCTTTTATTCCCCGCAAACAGCAATCAATACACTAGAACGTTAAGCAGCATAATATGATCATCATCAGCGCTTACCTTGACACTAGACCGGGGAGCCTACGGTCCGGGTGAAGCGAGCTGCAACAACGGCTGGGCAATCGTACGTGTTCCACAGCGGACTCCGTCCGGACCGTGTGCCGCTCCGTCTTTTATTCGTTAGCAAAAAGTTGTGAGCGTGAGAAACCGGGCTGTCCAAGCCCTCTCCCAGACACTCTCGAAAACATGTTTGCGAAGCAGGGAAGGCTGTAGTATAAACAAGGTATTCACTCCCAGACTGATTCCGCCCTTTATTTACAAATTGTTGGGCACCTGGATTCGTACAACAGTTCAGGACAACAACATATCCTTATATAAGAGGTTACATGAGGACATATCAAACCATGGTTATTTTCCCTTCAAACTCCCTTGAGTGAATCACAATCAATCTAGCTTGTGAGGTTAAGGTAAGAGGGCTCAAAGACAAAAAAAAAAAAACAGTGAAAATATCAAATAGATCAATAATATATATATATATAGTTAGATAAGATCGACGCAAAAGTAACTTCATTTAAATATAAAGAAAGGTACATTAACTCTTTGACTGACAGACGTTTTCAGAAAAGGGATGCTGTGAGTGCCAGCCGATTTAAGCATTTTGACTGATCTTTCAAGGTCCATAGAATATTTTCTGTTTGGACTATGGAAACACACATACTACCAAATGAAAGATTGAACTCTCATCTTTCATCAGAAAAATTTTTTTGTTTCTACCTTATTCCGTTCTTCAGTAATCAACAATAGAAAATGGTTAGTTTCACCCAAATGCTCTTGTTTTGGACCAAAATACGGAGAAATCAAGCTTTTAGTGAAACTATATTATTTCATGCACTCTAGTGAAATTTACACTTCTTTTTGTCCATGAATGATGCCACAAACACCTAAACAGTGCTTTACTTCTATAACACACTACCAACAAGAATTAAAAAGTGTTTTTTGATAGCAAAATACGTTTATTTACATTCAACAGTGTAACAATTTGACTAAACTATTTACAAATGTGTGCAACTGTGGTACTATTTACAATTATGTTGGATGTTTCAACGACAGTTTTTCTTTGTGTGTAACACTCCCCTGCGTGCAAGGAGACGCAACAGGATTTGCACAACACATTAGTTTCACTGCGATTGCCTCTTCGCGTGCAGAAGCTACACTTTCTTGCCGGCCGTTTTTTCCGGGGAATAGCAAGTATTTACTGCAGTGTGTGTTGCCATCAAGTCTAATATCAGGATCATGCTACGGTTACGTTACGGTGGTGTTACGTCTGGCTTCCTCATGTCCTTCAGTTGCTATACCGGGTGGTAAGAGATGTTCTGATCCATCTTATCCACTCCATTCATGGTGGCATCGTAGTCCAGAACCAGTGTCTTCTCCGTGATCAGACTGTACCCGCTCCTCCGATGAATATGCATTGGACTCGGGGTACTCTCCATCGTCCGGTTGTGCTCCGCGTTTTCCAGCGTTAGCATCGCTAGCCGGTGAGGCTTTATGACGTGACCATCGTCGCGCGTCAACGCTTCCAACTTCGGTGTCAAGCTCGGAGTCACCATCATCATCATCATCAATGTGCATTGGTCGATGCTTTTCGACTACTCTCCATCGTCCGATCGAATGTCTGCTTGTGCAGTGCCCCTCCGTAGGTTTTTTCTAAACGTTATATAACGTTTTTGGCAGTAAAAGAGTTAATATGAACTAAAATCTACATTTAAAAAAACTTGTCTTGAGCCTGCTCTTAAAATCTTGAACGTTCTTTGGGGCCCTGAGTTCCTCCGGCAGACTGTTCCAAAGGCGAGCGAAGGCTGTAGCACTGAAAGGATGCTGTGAGTGTACTCGTTTTTCAACATTTTGCCACGTTACGACCACAAAAACAAATGTATTTATTGAAATTTTATCTGAACGATGAACACAAAGTAGCACACAATCATGAAGTGGAACAAAATGTAGATTTTATTAACAAACTTGTTGTACAATCCCCCCCTGAAAATTAGGGCAATTACAGCTTCAAGTCTTTTGGGGTTTGTCCCGTCGGGAGGCTGAAATGTTTGCCCATTCCTCCTTGCAAAACAGCTCCAGCTCAGCTAGGTTAGATGGAGAGCATTTGTGAAACACAATCTTAAGAATCTCCTCCGTGAGTCATCACCTTATCGTGGTGGAGGGGTTTGCGTGTCCCAATGAACCTGGGAGCTATGTTGTCCGGGGCTTCATGCCCCTGGTAGGGCCACCCATGGCAAACAGGTCCTAGGTGAGGGACCAGACAAAGCATGGCTCGAAGGACCCCAATGATGCATACAAACTTTGGATTTTCGTTTCCCTTGCCCGGACGCGGGTCTCCGGGGCCCCCCTCTGGAGCTAGGCCTGGAGGTGGGGCTCGAAGGCGAGCGTCTGGTGGCCGGGCCTACACCCATGGGGCCCGGCCGGGCACAGCCCGAAAAGGCAACGTGGGTCCCCCCTCCCATGGGCTCACCACCGGTGGAAGGGGCCAAAGGGGTCGGATGCGCAGTGAGCTGGGTGGCAGCCAAAGGCGGGGGCCTTGGCGGTCCGACCCTCGGCTACTGAAGCTAGTTCTGGGGACATGGAATGTCACCTCTCTGACAGGGAAGGAGCCCGAGCTGATGTGCGAGGCTGAGAAGTTCCGACTAGATATAGTCGGACTCACCTCCACACACGGCTTGGGTTCTGGTACCAATCCTCTCGAGAGGGGCTGGACCCTCTTCCACTCTGGAGTTGCCCACGGTGAGAGGCGCAGAGCAGGTGTGGGCATACTCATTGCCCCCCGGCTGGGCGCCTGTGCGTTGGGGTTTACCCCGGTGAACGAGAGGGTAGCCTCCCTCCGCCTACGGGTGGGGGGACGGGTCCTGACTGTTGTTTGTGCTTATGCACCGAACAACAGCTCAGAGTACCCACCCTTTCTGGAGTCCTTGGAGGGTGTGCTGGAGAGCACTCCCCCCGGGGACTCCCTCGTTCTGCTGGGGGACTTCAACGCTCACGTGGGTAATGACAGTGAGACCTGGAGGGGCGTGATTGGGAGGAACGGCCCCCCCGATCGAAACCCGAGCGGTGTTTTGTTGTTGGACTTCTGTGCTCGTCACGGACTGACCATAACGAACACCATGTTCAAGCACAAGGGTGTCCACATGTGCACTTGGCACCAGGACACCCTAGGCCGCAGTTCGATGATCGACTTTGTAGTCGTGTCATCGGATTTGCGGCCGTATGTGTTGGACACTCGGGTTAAGAGAGGGGCGGAGCTATCAACTGATCACCACCTGGTGGTGTGTTGGCTCCGATGGCGGGGTAAGATGCTGGTCCGACCAGGCAGGCCCAAACGTATTGTGAGGGTCTGCTGGGAACGTCTGGCAGAATCCCCTGTCAGAAAGAGTTTCAACGCCCACCTCCGGCAGAGCTTCTCCGTTGTCCCGGGGGAGGCGGGGGACGTTGAGTCCGAATGGACCATGTTCCGTGCTTCCATTGTTGAAGCGGCCGATCGGAGCTGTGGCCGTAAGGTGGTTGGTGCCTGTCGGGGCGGCAATCCTCGAACCCGCTGGTGGACACCAGCGGTAAGGGATGCCGTCAAGCTGAAGAAGGAGTCCTATTGGGCCTTTTTGGCCTGTGGGACTCCGGAGGCTGCTGACAGGTACCGGCTGGCCAAGCGGAATGCGGCTTCGGTGGTCGCTGAGGCAAAAACTCGGACATGGGAGGAGTTCGGTGAGGCCATGGAGAACGACTTCCGGACGGCTTCGAGGAAATTCTGGTCCACCATCCGGCGTCTCAGGAGGGGAAAGCAGTGCGCCATTAACACTGTGTATAGTGGAGATGGGGTGCTGTTGACCTCGACTTGGGACATCGTGAATCGGTGGGGAGAATACTTCGAAGACCTCCTCAATTCCACCAACACGCCTTCCTTTGAGGAAGCAGGGTCTGGGGACTCTGAGGTGGGCCCCCCCTATCTCTGGGGTCGAAGTCACTGAAGTGGTTGGAAAGCTTCTCGGTGGCAGGGCCTCGGGGGTGGATGAGGTTCGCCCGGAGTTCCTAAAGGCTCTGGATGTAGTGGGGCTGTCGTGGTTGACACGTCTCTACAACATCGCGTGGACATCAGGGACAGTGCCTCTGGATTGGCAGACCGGGGTGGTGGTTCCTCTTTTTAAGAAGGGGGACCGGAGGGTGTGTTCCAACTTTAGAGGGATCACACTCCTCAGCCTCCCAGGTAAGGTCTATTCGGGGGTGCTGCAGAGGAGGATCCGTCGGGAAGTTGAATCTCGGATTCAGGAGGAGCAGTGTGGTTTTCGTCCCGGCCGTGGAACAGTGGACCAGCTCTACACCCTCGGCAGGATCCTTGAGGGTGCGTGGGAGTTCGCCCAACCAGTCCACATGTGTTTTGTGGACTTGGAGAAGGCGTTTGACCGTGTCCCTCGAGGAGTCCTGTGGGGGGTGCTTCGGGAGTATGGGGTACCGGGCCCCCTGATACGGGCTATTCGGTCCCTGTACGACCGATGTCAGAGTTTGGTCCGCATTGCCGGCAGTAAGTCGAATTCGTTTCCTGTGAGGGTCGGACTCCGTCAAGGTTGCCCTTTGTCACCGATTCTGTTCGTAATTTTTATGGACAGAATTTCTAGGCGCAGCCGGAGTGTCGAGGGGGTCCGGTTTGGTGGCCTCAACATTGCATCTCTGCTTTTTCAGATGATGTGGTGCTGCTGGCTTCTTCAAGCCGTGATCTCCAGCTCTCACTGGAGCGGTTTGCAGCCGAGTGTGAAGCGGTTGGGATGAGGATCAGCACCTCCAAATCCGAGACCATGGTCCTCAGTCGGAAAAGGGTGGAGTGCTCTCTGCGGGTCGGGATGAGGTCCTGCCCCAAGTGGAGGAGTTCAAGTATCTTGGGGTCTTGTTCACGAGTGAGGGTAGGTGAGAGCGGGAGATCGACAGACGGATTGGAAAGGCAAAGCTCTCGATTTACCGGTCGATCTACGTTCCTGTCCTCACCTATGGTCACGAGCTGTGGGTCATGACCGAAAGAACGAGATCCCGGATACAAGCGGCCGAAATGAGTTTCCTCCGCAGGGTAGCCGGGCTCTCCCTTAGAGATAGGGTGAGAAGCTCGGTCATTCGGGAGGGACTCAGCGTCGAGCCGCTACTCCTCCACGTTGAGAGGAACCAGTTGAGGTGGCTGGGGCATCTGGTTCGGATGCCTCCTGGGCGCCCCCCTGGGGAGGTGTTCCGGACATGTCCTACCGGCAGGAGGCCCCAGGGACGACCCAGGACACGCTGGAGAGACTACGTCTCACGGCTGGCTTGGGAACGCCTTGGGATCCCATCGGAGGAGCTGGCTGAAGTGGCTGGGGAGAGGGAAGTCTGGGCTTCCCTGCTAAAGCTGCTGCCCCCGCGACCCGACCCCGGATAAGCGGAATTGAAGACGGAACGGAACGGAATCTTAAGAATAATTGTTGATTTTTTTGGTTGCTCAATGAATATTTGCTGATTTCTTTTTTCTATCTTCTCTCCGCCGCCCTGCAACTACGTTTAAGGTTCTTTACTTCCTCATTTCTCCTTGGATCCATGGACCTTGGGTCTATGTTTTTTGTTGTCACTGGGGCAACTGTATCAAGTGCCAGTTGTAGTTTTTTAAATGGTCAAAAATAAAATCACAGAGGGGGCAGGTAAGACAAGTGGAGGATATTTGTTTAAAACCTCGATTTATTTGGAGATATATTATATTATATTATATTATATTATATTATATTATATTATATTATATTATATTATATTATATTATATTATATTATATTATATTATATTATATTGACTCTCTGGGCAAATTGACTCTCTGGGCTTTGAGAGATGAGATTGGCACGCCTTAAAAGTAAATTCAGCTCTGACGGTGCCCCCCCCAATGGTCCGGTTCGATTTGGGTTTCTGATGCGTACCGTGTGCGATAGGCCCAAGTCAAGGGGCTACTGTCGAAACAATAATACACATCAACTCACGCTTGTCTTCTTGTGTCTTGCAGACGTCGGTGAGGAATATCTTCGTCCTGACGAACAGGAAGTGAAGTCTCCTCATGTTAAAAAGGAGGAGGAGCATCCTTACATCAAAGAGGAAGAAAAGCCCCTTTTTGTCAAAGAGGAGGAGGTTGAGGATGATGTAACCAAGTCACCACTGGTCTTCGCCCCTTTAAAGAGTGAAGATGAAGACAAGGGTGAGTGTGAGGAGGACAGAGAGGCGGAGCTTCCAAGCAGCAACTCAACTCCTCAACACATGACGACAGAAGGTGATGCAAACCACTGGCGACCACCGCAAGCACAAAGTAATGACATAAGGTGTTAAGATAGGCCGATATGTTTTTTTCAGGGTCGATACCGATTATTAGTTGGGTGATAACCGATATTTGAAGCTGATATTCATTTTCAGAAAAAAAAAGGGGGGGGGGGGGGGGTATTGGCGCATATTGGCGTCAAAATTTTCTAAAATACAAATGCCAATCTTGTTGTATCGTCTTAAAAAGTTAAATGGAAACTTAAGCAAGTTATTTCCACAGCTCTCTAGTTCTCTACAGTAAATATTTTCACGCCAAAATTTAAAAATACCTGAAATCTTAAACTTTCACATTTCAATGTCGAACAAAAACAAATGGTTCAAAAGATTCCTAGGGTCAGTAGCATCTCTTATAAAGTTAACTGAAAATGTAAATATATAGCTCCCTGAGATTAAAATGGTTTTACATTTACCTTATTTCGGCCGTCAGATTAAAAAAAAAAAAAAAAGAGCTCATACCGATATTGACCAAAATGCCCAATATCGGCCTGTATCGGTCTATCTCTTATAAGGTCCCACTCTCCTCAAGATGATGATGATGATAATGAATATGCTATCGGTGATAGGGCATGAGCTCAAAATGGAGTTTGAAAGCGCACACAACACACACTGGGGCAAAACCTTTTTCCTGCTCAGATTGGGGCAAAAGTTTCTCTCAAAAGTCAACTTTAGCAATGAACAAAAGAACACACACTGGTGCAAAACCTTTCCATAGATCAAAGTGATCCATGTGTGGGGTTGAGTCGCCCAAATATATATATATTTTTTGATGGGCCAGTCCGAGTGTGCGGTGGGCCCAAATCAAGGTGCCGCTTCAGAAACAATAATACACAACATCAAGTCATGCTAGGCCATTTGGGGGCCCTAAGCAAAATAATGTCATGTGGCCCATATGTGCGCCATTTATTCACCGTATACTGTGTAACCCATACAGCCACATTTCATATATATTAGTCAGATGTTGTAGCACTGCAGAAAGTAATTTAAACTTCTCATCCCAACTGTTTGTTAGTACTTGTAGTATATGCTGCCAAACCTCATTTGAAAAAATGAAAAGATAGAATGTGTACTGTATTTGTTTTAAGCTTGTAATTGTGTTGAAACTCACAAAATAAGTTGTTTTAAAGTCAAGCAAACTATAATAAACAATTAGGGTTCTAAATGAACTTTTTTTTTTAATCATCAACCAATGTATGTTTTTTCAATGAGAAGATAGTTTCTTTTTTTATCATCACTGAAACAAAATATTAAAACTGGTGTTTTCTTCACAGTGAGTACTTTAGTGTATTTTGTTTTTAAACAAATACAAATGCCTCCTTAACAGAGACCACTTTCTGCGAACAAATTTGTGTCTTTCTTAAACACTATCCAACATGTCAGTCAGTTACATAGTGAATTGTTTCATTTTATAAACTGACGATTTTTTGTGTAACATTGCAAAAGTAAATAAATAAAATTACTTAAATATTAAATCCAATTATATCGATATTAATAAATTGTGTGCTTCAAAAAGTCGAACCATAAAATATGTTTCAAAATGTTGCGTATGCAAAACAGAGTCAGTTGCTGGACACTTTTTTTTTTTTTTTTTTACCTCCAGGACGTTCCTAACAAACTCCTCCTATTCCATTGCTCTTCCTATCTACACCATGATAGAATAACTTTAACCCTGCTCCTAAACTTCTAGCTTTGCTCCCTTTCCACCTGGTCTCCTGAACACATAATATGTCCACCTTCCTCCTCCGCATCATGTCAACCAGCTCTCTACATTTTCCTGTCATGTTCCAACATTCAAAGTGCCTACTCTCGGTCCCAGACTCTTGGTGTTCCTCTTCTCTTTCTTCCTACAAACACACATTCCTCCTCTCCTGCTTTGACCAACAGTAGTCCATTTTCCACCGGCACCCTGTAGGTCAACAGCACCCATGGCGGTCGTTGTTAACCCGGGCCTCGACCGATCTGGTATAGAAGTCATATATTTGATTCACATGTATGTTTGATTTGGCCAACGTTTTTACGTCGGATGCCCTTCCTGACACAACCCTCTGTATTTATCCGGGCTTGGGACCGGCACAAGAAGACATTGGCTTGTGGCCCCTTGCAGGTACATTAATACACTTAAATGCAACATTTAAATGAATCTGATTAGTTGATTAATTGATTGGATAATCGATAAATTAATCGATTTTAAAAATATTCAATAGATACAGCACTAAGCACGTACTAAGTGTGAATGGGTGGCCTTTCTTTTGGTGTTTTCACAGATGGACGTAGCTAGAAAGGGGCATTAGTGCCATTGTGCGCCGTTAGGAGATGCGATGTAGCCGACTGTCAGCCAATCGCCGTGGCATCCTCATTTGCATGAAAATCAAGACGGCCCGGAGCGCAGGCTTGACATTGTGGAATCAAATCGACTCACTGGGCTCGGAGAGATGAGATTGGTGCATCTTAAAAGCCAGGCTTGTGCGGTTCCCGTCGGAGGGTGTCCATTTTAGATCTGATCATGTGCGGGATTGTGTCGCCAACCGTCTTAAAAAAAAAAAAATCACAGATGGTTCGGTTCAAGTCGGGTTCTGACGCATCGCACCCTGTGTGGTGAGCCCAAGTCAAGGTGCCACTGTAGAAACAATAATACACAACATCAAGTCACGCTTGAGATTTGACTTAACTAAACCAAATGTATGTTTGTCTTCTTGTGTCCCGCAGACGTTGGTGAGAAATATCTTCGTCCTGAGGAACAGGTGGTGAAGTCTCCTCATGTGAAACAGGAGGAAGAAGAGCATCCTTACATCAAAGAGGAAGAAAAGCCCCTTTTCGTCAAAGAGGAGGAGTTTGAGGATGATGTCACCAAGACACCACTGACCTTTGCCCCTTTTGAGAGTAAAGATGAAGTCATGGGTGAGAGTGAGGAGGACAGAGGGGCGGAGCCTCCAAGCAGCAGCTCAACTCCTCAACACATGGAGACAGAAGGTGATGCAAACCAATGGGGATCATCACTAGCACAAAGTGATGACATAAGGTCACAGTCTGCTGACACTGACGATGATGAATACGCTAAAGGTGATCATGCTGACAACAACCGCTGCAAATGTTCTCAGTGTGCGAAAACATTCAGTTCAAAAGGGAGTTTGAAAGTTCACCTGAGAAAACACACTGGAGAAAAACTTTTTTCTTGCTCAGACTGCGGCAAAAGCTTCTCTCAGAAGGGAACTTTAACAATACACAAAAGAACACACACTGGAGAAAAAACTTTTTCCTGCCCAGACTGTGGCAAAAGCTTCTCTCAGAAGGGACATTTAAAAATACACAAAATAACACACACTGGAGAGAAACCTTTTTCCTGCCCAGACTGCAGCAAAAGCTTCTCTGACAAGGGATATTTAAAAATACACAAAAGAACACACACTGGAGAAAAACCTTTTTCTTGCCCAGACTGTAGCAAAATCTTCTCTCACAAGGGAAATTTAACAAGACATACAAGTACACACACTGGAGAGAAATCTTTTTCCTGCTCAGATTGTTGCAAAAGCTTCTATGACAAGATAACTTTAACAATACACAAAAGAACACACACTGGAGAGAAACCTTTTTCCTGCTCAGACTGTGGAAAAAGCTTCACCACCAAGTCATATTTAACAATACACAAAAGGATACACACTGGAGAAAAGCCGTTTTCCTGCTCAGACTGTGGCAAAAGCTTCAATGACAATAGTACTTTAACAAAACACAAAAGAACACACACTGGAGAGAAACCTTTTTCCTGTTCAGACTGCGGCAAAAGCTTCAATGACAAGAGTACTTTAACAAAACACAAAAGAACACACACTGGAGAGAAACCTTTTTCCTGCCCAGACTGTGGCAAAAGCTTCAATGACAATAGTGCTTTAACAAAACACAAAAGAACACACACTGGAGAGAAACCTTTTTCCTGCCCAGACTGTGGCAAAAGCTTCTCTCAGAAGTCACATTTAACAGTACACACAAGAACCCACACTGGAGAAAAACCTTTTTCCTGCCCAGACTGTGGCCAAAGCTTCTCTGACAAGGGAACTTTAAAAAGCCACTCAAGAACACATGCTGGGAAGAAACCATTTAGTTGCAGTGTTTGTGCTAGAAGATTCTCTAGTAAAAAGCTTGTTGAGACACACAAGTGTGCTGGTGAGAAAAGCAGCGATCTTTAAAGCTTAAAAAGATGAAGGGAGTGAGTCTGGTGTGCTGTAAAAGTGTAAATGATTTTGAATAAAATAGAGAAGGAGGAAATAAGTGATCCTGCTTATTTAAAAAATGTTCAGACTTAGAAATTAATAAGTCTTTGATTTTTATGGCAACTTTATTTTAACAGTGATAGACAGAATATCAGAAAAAATTTGAAAGCATGACATGGGGGGGGGTGAGCATTTTGTTGAGGGAGAGCATTAACCAGCTCCTCTTGTGTCGTCCTTCGCTGATCTCGACCTTTTTCATATTGATTGAAAATAATAATAACAATATGTTGTATGTGCCTCCACTCGTCTAAAGACGGCATTCAGGTTAATATTGCGTTTATCTTGAACATTGCTCCAGTTCCAAGTGTCAGCGGCTACGACAATGACCTCAAATCATGTCGGATATCTTTTGCAGTGAAAAAGTATTTGCCCTCCTCTCAAATTCTCACTTTTAATGCACAGTTTGCCCACTTGAATGATTAAAATCATCAAACAAATGTCAATATCAAAGATAATCCAAATAAACATACAATGCAGTTTTTTTAAAGTGGAGATTTTATTTTTTAAGGACAAAACACTATTCAAAGCTGCCTGGCCCTGTCAAAAGTATTCACGTTCATTACGTTCATAGATATGAGGGTTTCAGAAGACTTAAGAAGAATCAACTCCAGCTTTACTTAAAAGTGTAAACGTAATGCTTTCAAAGCTACTCAAACTATAAACTATGAATATGAAATGTTTTTAAAGTTTTCTTTTAATGTGTTTAAACGCCAATGTATGCTTTAGTAATATTGTAAGCTACTTTTGTTTTCTCTGCTTTGCTTCCGAATGTCGTTAACGGTTGTGTTTGTTGACGTTTGTAGGTGTTGTGTATTTGCTTATGTGAAGCACATTGAGTTGCCTTGTGTATGAAATAGAAATAAAATATAGAAGAAAAAGCCACCTTGCCATTTTCCCAAATTAGCGTGGAAAATACCTTCAGGGACACACAAAGCCAGATGTGCAGTATGGCCACGTTCGGAGTGTTTTAAGTCTCGGCTTAAGACCCACTTTTATTCCTTGGCTTTTAGTTCAGCATGAATTGTGTGGTCCGCGTGGTATTTTATTTAATTTGATTATTATTTCATTTTTATTATTATTTTTGGGGGGGTTTAAATATATTTTTATTGTATTTATTCCTTTATTTTACTTATTGTATTTTAGTAACTTATTGACTTTTTTAAAATTATTGTTGGTTTTTACTAGATTTCATGTGTATGTGGATCTCAATGTGCAGCACTTTGGAAACACTTGTTTATAAAAAGTGCGATAGACAAAGCGGATTGGATTAGATTAAAAGTGATCACGTTACGTAAACAAACTGTACAATGCAAATGCAATACATTTGTACTTCTGAGCATTAGGGGAGCGTAAGATATGATAAGTGTGCTCGACTCGAAGTGCAATGGCGTGTCATCACTAACCTTTATTAGAAGGTAAGTGTTGCATTCAAACCTTGCAGCAGGAATTTGTGAAAGCCACAGATGACAAAACTGGCCAAAAGTACAAATATTGCATATATCAGTAATATATCAGATAGTGCATCAAATGTTTGCTACGAGCTAATGCCAGTACTAGAGCAATAAATTAAACTCATAACATGTGATGGTTAAATCGCATCCCTGATAATAAACGTTCAGTTTACGGTACCTCAAAATGCTTGTTCATCTTGATGGCAAATTTTTAATCTGCACATTCACCACAATAAATCCAATTTAAACTTTACATATCGGGAACAACAGACTGAAAAAGGGAGAAATGAGACCTCGCAGTTTTATGTCTTTCTAACTGCAGCAAAAATGGCGACATCTGTCGATGACTTGATGACAGTGCTTGCTTTGAAGCCGACAATCTCCAGCAGCCAATCATATCGCAGCGGGGGCGTGCCCTGCCTGACTTCCGACGCACATCTACTTTCGTTTCTTCACGGAACCAGACGCCCTCCGCTAAATCATTATTTTCGATTCCGTGCTGAACCGACTACAACCTCCAAACAGGACGTTAATCCCTACTTTGATGGACTACGACACCATTGATCAAATCTCATCGTGTGAATGAACTCGTTTCGGTGCGCGTTGATGCTTCTCGCCCTACTTAGCTTAGCTTAGCTCATTTTAGCTCGCTAGCTGCTAGCAAAGAGAAGCACATAACACGTCGTCTAGAAGAGATCAAGTGTGACTTTGTTGGCATTATTGTGCTAAAATGTTTGCAATAACGACACCAAAGTACGAGGAGGAATTCTTTGGAGGAGAAGAAGAGAACGAGCAACATCTTCAACAGCTGGACGATGTTTACGAGGAGCCTCGACTTGTGCTACACACAGCAGGTTTGTACACTTCTTACTCTCCCTTGCTTAGCACTGGGACTACTATATAGCGTTAAAAATATCAAAATGCAGTCCTCATTACTGTACACAGTAAAATAATTCCAGCCATTATGTTATTGTAACTTAAGTGCATACTACGTTTTCACACATCAATACGTTTTCAATTGATAACATATGATCAAATGTGAATAACTCTTTGAAGTGAGTTTTACAACAATAACAAAATACAATTTGAATACGTTAACTTGACTCTATGTGCTAAGCTTAAAAGCAGAAGCCGCATCTTGTAGCCACAAAGCCATGTTAATGCACCACACATATCGTGCCTGAAAGTTACATTTGTTATATATAGAATATGATATATCCTTCAAGCAATCAATCAATCAAAACTTTATTCATAACACACACACACACAATAGAATATATGAATGCATAAATGGCTGGCTTCAGATCAGGAGAGGAGACATCACAATATGCTTTGCTAGAATAACTGTGCCTTTTATTACCCGCAAACAGCAATAAACACTTTTATACTGTGCTAGAATAATTGTAAGTTTTATTCCCCGCAGACAGTCATCAATGCCTGTGCTTTGCTCGAATGATTGTACCTTTTATTCCCCGCAAACAGCAATCAATACACTAGAACGTTTAGCATTATAATATGATCATCATCAGCGCTTACCTTGACACTAGACCGGGGAGCCTACGGTCCGGGTGAAGCGAGCTGCAACAACGGCTGGGCAATCGTACGTGTTCCACAGCGGACTCCGTCCGGACCGTGTGCCGCTCCGTCTTTTATTCGTTAGCAAAAAGTTGTGAGCGTGAGAAACCGGGCTGTCCAAGCCCTCTCCCAGACACTCTCGAAAACATGTTTGCGAAGCAGGGAAGGCTGTAGTATAAACAAGGTATTCACTCCCAGGCTGATTCCGCCCTTTATTTACAAATTGTTGGGCACCTGGATTCGTACAACAGTTCAGGACAACAACATATCCTTATATAAGAGGTTACATGAGGACATATCAAACCATGGTTATTTTCCCTTCAAACTCCCTTGAGTGAATCACAATCAATCTAGCTTGTGAGGTTAAGGTAAGAGGGCTCAAAGACAAAAAAAAAATAAAACTGTGAAAATATCAAATAGATCAATAATATATATATATATATATATATAGTTAGATAAGATCGAAGCAAAAGTAACTTTATTTAAATATAAAGAAAGGTACATTAACTCTTTGACTGACAGACGTTTTCAGAAAAGGGATGCTTTGAGTGCCAGCCGATTTAAGCATTTTGACTGATCTTTCATGGTCCATAGAATATTTTCTGTTTGGACTATGGAAACACACATACTACCAAATGAAAGATTGAACTCTCATCTTTCATCAGAAAAAAAAGTTTATTTCTACCTTATTCCGTTCTTCAGTAATCAACAATAGAAAATGGTTAGTTTCCACCAAATGCTCTTGTTTTGGACCAAAATACGGAGAAATCAAGCTTTTAGTGAAACTATATTATTTCATGCACACTAGTGAAATTTACACTTCTTTTTGTCCATGAATGATGCCACAAACACCTAAACAGTGCTTTACTTCTATAACACACTACCAACAAGAATGAAAAAGTGTTTTTTGATAGCAAAATACGTTTATTTACATTCAACAGTGTAACAATTTGACTAAACTATTTACAAATGTGTGCAACTGTGGTACTATTTACAATTATGTTGGATGTTTCAACGACAGTTTTTCTTTTTGTGTAACACTCCCCTGCGTGCAAGGAGACGCAACAGGATTTGCACAACACATTAGTTTCACTGCGATTGCCTCTTCGCGTGCAGAAGCTACACTTTCTTGCCGGCCGTTTTTTCCGGGGAATAGCAAGTATATACTGCAGTGTGTGTTGCCATCAAGTCTACTATCAGGATCATGCTACGGTTACGTTACGGTGGTGTTACGTCTGGCTTCGTCATGTCCTTCAGTTGCTATACCGGGTGGTAAGAGATGTTCTGATCCATCTTATCCACTCCATTCATGGTGGCATCGTAGTCCAGAACCAGTGTCTTCTCCGTGATCAGACTGTACCCGCTCCTCCGATGAATATGCATTGGACTCGGGGTACTCTCCATCGTCCGGTTGTGCTCCGCGTTTTCCAGCGTTAGCATCGCTAGCCGGTGAGGCTTTATGACGTGACCATCGTCGCGCGTCAACGCTTCCAACTTCGGTGTCAAGCTCGGAGTCACCATCATCATCATCATCAATGTGCATTGGTCGATGCTTTTCGACTACTCTCCATCGTCCGATCGAATGTCTGCTTGTGCAGAAGTGCTCGGTCGGTTGTGCTCCGCGTTTTCCGGCGTTAGCATCGCTAGCCGGTGAGGCTTTACTACGTGATCATAATGGCCGCGTCAACGCTTCCAACTTCGGCGTCAAGCTCGGAGTCACCATCATCATCATCGTCGACATCAATGCACTTTTTAGTATTGATTTCCGTCTTTGAAAAAAATGCTCAAGCGTGAGCTGCTTGCAACCGGTCGCCATTGTTGCTTCATCAGCCATTGTCCCCTCAACACTCTAGCTCCGCCTCACGTCTTCTACTGACGCCCACCCAATCTTGTCCAAAGAGAGTCATCGCTGCCATCTAGGGGCCAAAACGAGTCATTATACTAACTAGATCTGCTTGATACTTCAGCACAGCTGCCCAAGGCTTTCCTACACCCATTTAAAAAACAAAACAAAAACAAAAAACATAGTGAACGTTTTTTAACGTCTTCGCCCCTCCGTAGGTTTTTTCTAAACGTTATATAACGTTTTTGGCAGTAAAAGAGTTAATATGAACTAAAATCTACATTTAAAAAAACTTGTCTTGAGCCTGCTCTTAAAATCTTGAACGTTCTTTGGGGCCCTGAGTTCCTCCGGCAGACTGTTCCAAAGGCGAGCGAAGGCTGTAGCACTGAAAGGACGCCGTGAGTGTACTCGTTTTTCAACATTTTGCCACGTTACGACCACAAAAACAAATGTATTTATTGAAATTTTATCTGAACGATGAACACAAGCTAGGTTAGATGGAGAGCGTTTGTGAAACACAATCTTAAGAATAATTGTTGATTTTTTTGGTTGCTCAATGAATATTTGCTGATTTTTTTTTTCTATCTCCTCTCCGCCGCCCTGCAACTACGTTTAAGGTTCTTTACTTCCTCATTTCTCCTTGGATCCATGGACCTTGGGTCTATGTTTTTTGTTGTCACTGGGGCAAGTGACAAGTGCCAGTTGTAGTTTTTTAAATGGTCAAGAATAAAATCACAGGGGGGCAGGTAAGACAAGTGGAGGATATTTGTTTAAAACCTCGATTCATTTGGAGATATATTATATTATATTATATTATATTATATTATATTATATTATATTATATTATATTATATTATATTATATTATATTATATTATATTATATTATATTGACTCTCTGGGCAAATTGACTCTCTGGGCTTTGAGAGATGAGATTGGCACGCCTTAAAATTCAATTCAGCTCTGACGGTGCCCCCCCCAATGGTCCGGTTTGATTTGGGTTTCTGATGCGTACCGTGTGCGATAGGCCCAAGTCAAGGTGCTGCTGTCGTAACAATAATACACATCAACTCACGCTTGTCTTCTTGTGTCTTGCAGACGTCGGTGAGGAATATCTTCGTCCTGACGAACAGGAAGTGAAGTCTCCTCATGTTAAAAAGGAGGAGGAGCATCTTTACATCAAAGAGGAGGAGGTTGAGGATGATGTCACCAAGTCACCACTGATCTTCGCCCCTTTAAAGAGTGAAGATGAAGACAAGGGTGAGTGTGAGGAGGACAGAGGGGCGGAGCTTCCAAGCAGCAACTCAACTCCTCAACACATGACGACAGAAGGTGATGCAAACCACTGGCGACCACCGCAAGCACAAAGTAATGACATAAGGTCTAAAGATAGGTCGATATGTTTTTTTCACCCGCTCCTCCGATGAATATGCATTGGACTCGGGGTACTCTCTATCGTCCGGTTGTGCTCCGCGTTTTCCAGCGTTAGCATCGCTAGCCGGTGAGGCTTTATGACGTGACCATCGTCGCGCGTCAACGCTTCCAACTTCGGCGTTTGGTTTTCGTGCTACTACTAGCATTCTCTGCTAGCGACATGTCATGATTACGTGAAGAAGTGCAGACTTATAACCAGGGTTGGAAGGGTTGCTTTTAAGGGTCTCATATTATTCTTTCAACATTCTAAAATACTTCTCAAATGTGTAAAAGACATGTCTGTGACATGCATTCATCAAAATTGACTTTGGATCTAATATTTTTGCTGTCCCTCAATCAGCCAAAAAAACACTCTGTTCAAAACAGCCTGTTTTAGGGGTGTGTCACTTTTATGTAAATAACTGCACCAGGCCATGTCTAAGCCACACCCTTCTCTCTCGAAGGGGCAGTGGTTTCTGTCATGGTAGTGATAGAAAATGTTCTTTGTTTTCTTGCGTGTTAAAATAAAACTCAAAGTTGAGATTGGTGAAGAGGTTTTCTTGCAAGAGATTTTTATTCAGAAATTTCTGATGCCATGAAGGATCCTTACTGAATCAGCATCGGTTCCTAAATGGGCTCATCCCAACTTATACAAAAATTAGTGTTTACAGAAAATAGTCTCCCCTTCCTGTCTTCTGTCCTTGTGGGAAGAGTGAAATACAAAAACAGATAATAAATCTTCAGCTCGTATCTTGGTCCACTCCAGATGTAGGAAAATAATTGGTCCCGGCACTTCTTGGACCGGATAATTTATGGACAGAAACTCTGCTTGCACTTTCAAACATATACTCCTTTAGATAAGAACAGAAACCTTATTAGACATTCCTTTCCCAGGGAATGGAACAAAGACACTATACATCGAATAACATTTGAATTAACTGTTTTCTTATTACTACACAGCTATAACTAAATTCAAAACGGTTAAAATATCAATTGAAACAGTAAAAAATGTTAACAATGTTAACAGTAGCCATGTGCTAATGTTGTGAATGGAAGCGACTGGCCATGGCAGCAGAAGAAAAGAAAAATACAGACATGTCTCTTACACATTTGAGAACTATTTAAATATGTGGAAAAGTGGCATAACGTTTTACCATAAGGAAAAGTCGCATAACGTTACTACAGAGACTATGTTGTAGCGTTAGTTTGTGATTGTTTAGGCAACGGTTATTTTTGCCGTAACCGGCAAATCTCCCACAAACGTTATTTTGGCGTGCAATGTCTCACATTTGCCGTGAATGCTTGTAGACATTTACAAGCGGTTATGAATAAAACAAATGTGTACATTTAGGCCGTTTCGTCGAGACCACTTAGCGGCCGGTTAGAAACAATAATACACAACATCAAGTCGCGCTTGAGATTTGACTTTACTAGACCAAATGTATGTTTGCCTTCTTGTGTCCCGCAGACGTTGGTGAGAAATGTCTTCGTCCTGAGGAACAGGTGGTGAAGTCTCCTCATGTGAAACAGGAGGAAGAAGAGCATCCTTACATCAAAGAGGAAGAAAAGCCCCTTTTCGTCAAAGAGGAGGAGTTTGAGGATGATGTCACCAAGACACCACTGACCTTTGCCCCTTTTAAGAGTAAAGATGAAGTCATGGGTGAGTGTGAGGAGGACAGAGGGGCGGAGCCTCCAAGCAGCAGCTCAACTCCTCAACACATGGAGACAGAAGGTGATGCAGACCAATGGGGATCATCACTAGCACAAAGTGATGACATAAGGTCACAGTCTACTGACACTGACGATGATGAATACGCTAAAGGTGATCATGCTGACAACAACCGCTGTTCTCAGTGTGCGAAAACATTCAGTTCAAAAGGGAGTTTGAAAGTTCACCTGAGAAAACACACAGGAGAAAAACCTTTTTCCTGCTCAGACTGTGGCAAAAGCTTCTATGACAAGAGAAATTTAACAAAACACAAAAGAACACACACTGGAGAGAAACCTTTTTCCTGCTCAGACTGTGGCAAAAGCTTCTATGACAAGAGAAATTTAACAAAACACAAAAGAACACACACTGGAGAGAAACCTTTTTCCTGCACAGACTGTGGCAAAAGCTTCTCTGACAAGGGAAATTTAACAAAACACAAAAGAACACACACTGGAGAGAAACCTTTTTCCTGCTCAAACTGTGGCAAAAGCTTCTATAACAAGGGAACTTTAACAATACACAAAAGAACACACACTGGAGAGAAACCTTTTTCCTGCTCAGACTGTGGCAAAAGCTTCTTTGACAAGGGAACTTTAACAAAACACAAAAGAACACACACTGGAGAGAAACCTTTTTCCTGCCCAGACTGTGGCAAAAGTTTCTTTGACAAGGGAACTTTAACAATACACAAAAGAACACACACTGGAGAGAAACCTTTTTCCTGCCCAGACTGTGGCAAAAGCTTCTTTGACAAGGGAACTTTAACAAAACACAAAAGAACACACACTGGAGAGAAACCTTTTTCTTGCTCAGACTGCGGCACAAGCTTCTCTCAGAAGGGAAATTTAAAAATACACAAAAGAACACACACTGGAGAGAAACCTTTTTCCTGCTCAGACTGTGGAAAAAGCTTCAACACCAAGTCATATTTAACAATACACAAAAGAACACACACTGGAGAAAAGCCGTTTTCCTGCTCAGACTGTGGCAAAAACGTCTCGAATAAGTCAGATTTAACAAAACACACAAAATCACACGCTGTGAAGCAACCATTCAGTTGCAGTGTTTGTGCTAAAAGATTCTCCTGTAAAAAGCTTATTGAGAGACACGAGTGTGCTGATGAGAATAGCAGCGATCTTTGAAGCTTAAAAATGAAGGGAGTGAGTCTGGTATGCTGTAAAAGTGTAAATGATTTTGCTTAAAATACAGTGGGGAAAATGTATATTATATAAGTGAATATATATGTATATCTATTTTTTGATATATGGATAATGATAGTGAATATTCACTAAAACCGCTAAGCCATTTTGTAGATGGGTAGAATCTGTGAATGATTTTAAAAGATACTTCTTTGGTCCCACTGCTCACCTTTTTTACCCCTGACCCGTTTCCAATGCCTGATATGTCATTTCAAAACTTAGTATTTATTCAACCACTAAAGCTCAACTACTCAAAAGTGTCGTCACCGCGTCATGCTCATTCATCCCTGCACTTTATAAATAAAATTAACCATAAAATAGAAAGTGGATTTCTTATCAATGATATAAGTGATCATCTTCCGGTCTTTGCAATTTTTCAAGAATATTTTGATTTAAAAAATAAGATCAACAATAATTTACACATCAGAAACGACTAAGAACACAACGGCTGCCTTTAAGCTGGATTTAGAAAAACATAATTGGTCTGACGTCTATTCAAACGATGATCCCAATATCGCATACAATGCATTTCAGTCTACCATTATCTCTTTATACAATAAACATTGTCCATTAATAAAAGTCACAAGAAAATATAAAGGTCTAAATAAGCCATGGATGACGAAGGGGATCGAGAATGCATGTAAAAAGAAAAACATTTTATACAAAAGATTTATTACATTGAAAACTATGGAAGCTGAAATAAAGTACGAGACCTACAAAAAATTACCTATTGAATATTATACGAACAAGTAAGAAAGAT
This sequence comes from Leptonotus elevatus, assembly GCF_054856555.1. Taxonomy (NCBI): domain Eukaryota; kingdom Metazoa; phylum Chordata; class Actinopteri; order Syngnathiformes; family Syngnathidae; genus Leptonotus; species Leptonotus elevatus. The sequence goes on along the minus strand of NC_141239.1, from coordinate 2,801,642 downwards.
CATTACCATGCATTAGAGCAGAATAAAAGCAACACACAAGAAATATGGAAAATACTAAATCATGTAAATAAAAAAAGCTAAAAAAAAATAGATTATCCAGAATATTTCATAAAAGATAAAAATATTGTGTTTGAAAAAATTTCAGACATAGCTAATAATTTAAATGAGAATTTTGTTAATGTTGGCAGTAATTTGGCAGAAGAAATCCCTGAGCCACAAAACAAATGTCAAATAGATAAGCACATTAAAAATAATTCATCCACTATGTGGCTTAATGCTGTTAATGATACAGAAGTATTAAATTAGTAGAAAGTATTATAAAATATGTTGTGCAACCTTTTTCATATATATGTAATTTGTCGTTTAAAGCGGTATATTTCAATCATGAAAATAGCAAAAGTTATTCCTATTCATAAAAATAGAGAAAGACACATATTCACTAATTGTAGAGCAATATCACTGCTGCCACAGTTCTCAAAAATTCTCGAAAAATTATTTTCATATCGACTGGGCGATTTTATTGAGAAACATAAGCTTTTAAGTGAAAATCAAAATGGGTTTAGAGAAAAACGGACCTCAATGGCAGTCATGGAACTCGTAGAAGCAATATCTAGTAACATACATAATAAAACATTTACTGTTGGAATTTTTATAGATTAAAAAAAAAGCATTTGATACTATAGATCATTCTATACTAATGAATGAATTAGAAAGATATGGCATAAGAGGTTTGGCATATAAATGGATGAAAAGTTATTTGGATAATAGATGTCAGTACTTACAGTTTAACAACATACAATCAAAACACTTGCAGATTACTCATGGAGTCCCCCAAGGGTCTGTGCTAGGCCCCAAATTATTTATATTGTACATAAATGATATCTGTTGTGTCTCAAAAATATTCAAAAGTGTCTTATTTGCCGATGACATAACTCTCTACTGTTCAGGAGAAAACCTGAAGCAGCTTCTGACTGCCGTGGAGAATAAATTGAACACATTAAAAAACTGGGTTGACTTAAATAAATTATTAAACTTAAACAAAACCAAGTTTATAGCTTTTGTTACTAGACAAACCACACAACAGGTCAAAATTATGGTAAATTCAATTGAAATCGAAAGAGTGTATGAAAATAAATTTTTGGGAGTAGTTATTGATGAAAAATGATGTTGGAAGTCACACATAGAAAATGTCAAAAGGAAAATGTCCAAAATGATAGGGATACTCTCTAAAACTAATCAGAAATCATTCTACACATGATATTGTTCATTATTATTACCATATCTGACCTATTGTGTGGAAATCTGGGGAAACGCATATAAAGCAAATACCCATCCTGTTTTCAAATTGCAAAAAAGAGCCATAAGAATTATAAATCGATCAAAATATACAGAACCAACTCTCTTTTCTCTCAGTTCTCTATTTATTAAATCAAATACAATGAAATTTTACGACTTAGTTGAATTTATAATAGTACAAATAATGTATAAAGTACACAACCATCTACTCTGCCACAGTACTCAGAAGCTGTTTGAAATGAGAGAGAGTCCTTAAAACATAAGTGTCTACAAAAAAAATCAAAACAAGAACAAATATTAAGCAAAGGTGTTCATTTGTGGAATGATTTTGGAACTGACCTGAAAAGATGTCTGTCCCTTGCTGAATTCAAAAAAAAAGTTTAAAAGCAAAGTTCCAAAAAATTACTTACATCAGTCATGAGCTGTTAAAAATGTATATATGCTGTAATTTTATATGAGTTTATAGAGTTTATATAAGGTGTCGTTAGGCGTTGTGGAGGGTGAGTAATTCATTGAGGTTGGCCACCATGTACAAAGTGCAATATTGGCTAGGCATTCATTATCCTTTTGGTAGCTTGGAGCATGCTGATCTTTTTTATTTTATTTATTTATTTATTTTTGCCTATATTTGGTCCACAACAGCTGTCAATCATTGTTCAAGTTTGCCGTTTACTCAAAGTGGCAGATACGTTTTCTATCATGCCAAAATGGCTGCACTCAGACCATTTTGGGACGCGTGACGTCAACGTCAGGATCTCCATGTGCAGTGCTGCAATACTCCTGGTTGGGAAACACTGCATTAGACAACCTAATCCAAAATAGTGTTGAAGGCCCGATTTGACTGACACGAGACAGGCTAAGAGTTGGCCCCTCTGCATTGAGCAAACTAATGTTCACAAAAGCAAATACTTTTTTCAATTTATTTTAAAGTAATATAATTTTATGTGCATGGCTGTACAGAGTACCGTAAAATCGTGTTTCTAAATAAAAATGCGCGGTTCAATTTGCAGATGGCGACATCTGTCGGTGACTTGATGACAGCGCTCCATACACGATCGAAGCTTCCAGCAGCCAATCATATCGCAGTGTGGGCGTGTCCTCGACTTCTCGCACGTCTCCTTTCGCTTCTTCACGACACCAGACGCCCTCCGCTAAATTAATCTTTCCGATTTGGTGCTGAACTGACTGCAGCCTCCACACAGGACGCCCATCGCTACTTTGAAGGACTACAACATCATTTATTAAGTCTTTGTGGCCGGATCAACTCGTCTCGGTGCACGTTGAAGATTCGCGGCTTAGTTAGCTTAGCTTATTTTAGCTTGCTAGCCGCTAACAAGGAGGCACGTTTGGTAATCGCGACACATCGACAACGAGACATCAAGTGTGACTTTTTGGGCGTTATTGTGCCAACATGTGTGCAAGAACGACACCGAAGTACGAGGAGGAACTTTTTGGAGTAAAAGAAGAGAAGGAGCAACATCTTCGACTTCAACTGCTGGGCAATGTTTGCACGCAGCCTCGTGTTGTGCTACGCAGAGCAGGTTTGTACACTTCTTAGCTCGCCTACTTCGTGAAGAACTTATTTCTATCGTTAAAATAATATCCATGTGTTTGTAGTTCAATAGAATCCTACAGAGCCCCAAAGGCTAGTGATGAATACATGGGTATGAACTGAACTACGTAAACAGGCAGAACAAAAAAGGAGGAGTGGCTCTGTATGTTGATGAAGGATTAGAATACAAAAAAAGTGGAGAAGATGAATGCCATTATTCTGGAAATTTGTATGGAAAAAAGGGAAGAATATATTGGTTGGTTGTGTATACAGAGCTCTGGGGTCTGATATTGAATTATTTAATAATTGTAGGGAAAGAATGTTTTCCAGCGATTAAAAAAACAAGGACGTGTTAGTTTGCAGGGATTTCAATTTGGATCTTTTAAATTCCTAATAAGCATGAACCAACTGATGAATTTATCGATGTAATGTTTAGTATGAGTTTATTTCCTTTAATCACAAAACCAAGCAGGGTAACATCTTATTCCGCCACACTAATTGATAATATATTTACTCACTGTATGGATAATACCTCGATTTGTGGATTACTTCTGAATGACATCAGTGATCATCTGCGACTGTTTGTGAGGTATGATTGGAATTTTGTTATTGTCTGTGAATCTTAATGTGTTTAACTATAAAATAATAAGAACAGAAGAATCTATTGACAGCTTAAGAAATGAATTACTGATAACAGAGAGAATAGTATACGAGGAGACTGACATTAACAAATCATATGAAACATTCCTGCGAATATTTAAAGCATTATTTGATAAGCATATTGTCCAATAAAATGTTACTACCAGAAGAAAAGATACACAGAAAAAACATGGATCACGAAAGGGCTACAAAATGCATGCAAAAAAAAGAACACATTATACAGGAAATTCTTAAAATTAAGAACTGTAGAAGCAGAACAGAAATATAAGATAAGTTCATTAATATTATGAGAAAATCTAAGAAAGATTACTATAATTGGACAAGAATAAAACCCAAAAAAGTGATATGGAACTTCTCAAACATTTTAGACATTTTTTTTGCAAATTTTCTAGATTATTTCATTGAAGAGTATGAATTGATAAATGACAGTTAATATGGATTGAGACCAAAGAGGTCCACATGGAAGAAATAACCAGTTCTCTGGACCCCACAAAAAATGTAGCAGGAGTATTTGTAGATTTAAAAAAGGCATTTGACACAATAGATCATCATGTACGAGTTAGGAAACTTGAAAAATATGGAATTAAATGAGTTACGGCAAAATAACCACCGCAGATTGTTTATCTTGGCCGAACAATACGCGGCCGCTTCAGTATGATCTAACCACCGTCTGCTCTTTTTCCCTTTCTATAAGGAGTGCATCTAATCAAGAGTGCGAAAAAATACGGACAACCCGTAACAGTTGGCAGCTCTGCAACAACAGTTATTAGAACAATCAATAAAATCTTAAACTATTTCTTGTGCTACTCAGCCAGCTTCTGGAATGGAAATGACTACATGTTGTTTTATGTCAGCGGCACATCAGTTTAGTAGGTATAGCGTTAGCGTTTTAATTAGCGATGTTGAGAGGAATTTGTCCTAAAACCCTTAGTCAGGATTGATTGTTTTGTTTTCGTGCTACTACTAGCATTCTCTGCTAGCGACATGTCATGATTACGTGAAGAAGTGCAGACTTATAACCAGGGTTGGAAGGGTTGCTTTTAAGGGTCTCATATTATTCTTTCAACATTCTAAAATACTTCTCAAATGTGTAAAAGACATGTCTGTGACATGCATTCATCAAAATTGACTTTGGATCTAATATTTTTGCTGTCCCTCAATCAGCCAAGAAAAACGCTCTGTTCAAAACAGCCTGTTTTAGGGTTGTGTCACTTTTATGTAAATAGCTGCACCAGGCCATGTCTAAGCCACACCCTTCTCTCTCGAAGGAGCAGTGGTTTCTGTCATGGTAGTGATAGAAAACGTTCTTTGTTTTCTTGCGTGTTAAAATAAAACTCAAAGTTGAGATCGGTGAAGAGGTTTTCTTGCAAGAGATTTTTATTCAGAAATTTCTGATGCCATGAAGGATCCTTACTGAATCAGCATTGGTTCCTAAATGGGCTCATCCCAACTTATACAAAAACAGTGTTTACAGAAAATAGTCTCCCCCTCCTGTCTCCTGTCCTTGTGGGAAGAGTGAAATACAAAAACAGATAATAAATCTTCAGCTCGTATCTTAGTCCACTCCAGATGTAGGAAAATAATTGGTCCCGGCACTTCTTGGACCGGATAATTTATGGACAGAAACTCTGCTTGCACTTTCAAACATATACTCCTTTAGATAAGAACAGAAACCTTATTAGACATTCCTTTCCCAGGGAATGGAACAAAGACACTATACATCGAATAACATTTGAATTAACTGTTTTCTTATTACTACACAGCTATAACTAAATTCAAAACGGTTAAAATATCAATTGAAACAGTAAAAAATGTTAACAATGTTAACAGTAGCCATGTGCTAATGTTGTGAATGGCAGCGACTGGCCATGGCAGCTGAAGAAAAGAAAAATACAGACATGTCTCTTACACATTTGAGAACTATTTCAATATGTGGAAAAGTGGCATAACGTTTTACCATAAGGAAAAGTCGCATAACGTTACTACAGAGACTATGTTGTAGCGTTAGTTTGTGATTGTTTAGGCAACGGTTATTTTTGCCGTAACCGGCAAATCTCCCACAAACGTTATTTTGGCGTGCAATGTCTCAGATTTGCCGTGAATGCTTCTAGACATTTACAAGCGGTTATGAATAAAACAAATGTGCACATTTAGGCCGTTTCGTCGGGACCACTTAGCGGCCGGTTAGAAACAATAATACACAACATCAAGGCGCGCTAGAGATTTGACTTAACTCGACCAAATGTATGTTTGCCTTCTTGTGTCCCGCAGACGTTGGTGAGAAATGTCTTCGTCCTGAGGAACAGGTGGTGAAGTCTCCTCATGTGAAACAGGAGGAAGAAGAGCATCCTTACATCAAAGAGGAAGAAAAGCCCCTTTTCGTCAAAGAGGAGGAGTTTGAGGATGATGTCACCAACTCACCACTGACCTTTGCCCCTTTTAAGAGTAAAGATGAAGTCATGGGTGAGAGTGAGGAGGACAGAGGGGCGGAGCCTCCAAGCAGCTCAACTCCTCAACACATGGAGACAGAAGGTGATGCAGACCAATGGGGATCATCACTAGCACAAAGTGATGACATAAGGTCACAGTCTGCTGACACTGACGATGATGAATACGCTAAAGGTGATCATGCTGACAACAACCGCTGCAAATGTTCTCAGTGTGCGAAAACATTCAGTTCAAAATGGAATTTGAAAGTTCACCTGAGAAAACACACTGGAGAAATACCTTTTTCTTGCTCAGACTGCGGCAAAAGCTTCTCTCAGAAGGGAAATTTAACAAAACACACAAGAACCCACACTGGAGAAAAAGCTTTTGCCTGCCCAGACTGTGGCAAAAGCTTCTCTCACAAGGGAAATTTAAAAATACACAAAAGAACACACACTGGAGAAAAACCTTTTTCCTGCTCAGACTGCGGCAAACACTTCTCACTAAAGTCAGATTTAACAATACACAAAAGAACACACACTGGAGAAAAACCTTTTTCCTGCCCAGACTGTGGCAAAAGCTTCTATGACAAGAGAACTTTAACAATACACAAAAGCACACACACTGGAGAGAAACCTTTTACCTGCTCAGACTGTGGCAAAAGCTTCTCTCATAAATCAACTTTAACAAGACACACAAAAAAGCACACTGGAGAAAAACCTTTTTCCTGCCCAGACTGTGGCAAACGCTTCTCTGACAAGGGACATTTAACAAGACATACAAGTACACACACTGGAGAGAAACCTTTTTCCTGCCCAGACTGTGACAAAAGCTTCTCTCACAAGGGAAATTTAAAAATACACAAAATAACCCACACTGGAGAAAAACCTTTTTCCTGCCCAGACTGCGGCAAACACTTCTCACGAAAGTCAGTTTTAAAAATACACACAAGAACCCACACTGGAGAAAAAGCTTTTGCCTGCCCAGACTGTGGCAAAAGCTTCTGTGACAAGGGAAAATTAAAAAGCCACTCAAGAACACATGCTGGGAAGAAACCATTTAGTTGCAGTGTTTGTGCTAAAAGATTCTCTAGTAAAAAGCTTGTTGAGACACACAAGTGTGCTGGTGAGAAAAGCAGCGATCTTTAAATCTTAAAAAAATGAAGGGAGTTAGTTTGGTGTGCTGTAAAAGTGTAAATGATTTTGAATAAAATAGAGAGGGAGGAAATAAGTGATCCCGCTTATTTAAAAAATGTTCAGACTTAGAAATTAATAAGTCTTTGATTTTTATGGCAACTTTATTTTAACAGTGATAGACAGAATATCAGGAAAAAATTGAAAGAATGACATGGGGGGGGGGTTGCATTTTGTTGAGGGAGATCATTAACCAGCTCCTCTCGTGTCGTCCTTCACTCTAGAGACGGCATTCAGGTTAATATTGCGTTTATCTTGAACATTGCTCCAGTTCCAAGTGTCAGCGGCTACGACAATGACCTCAAATCATGTCGGATATCTTTTGCAGTGAAAAAGTATTTGCCCTCCTCTCAAATTCTCACTTTTATTGCACAGTTTGCCCACTTGAATGATTAAAATCATCAAACAAATGTCAATATCAAAGATACATACAATGCAGGTTTTTTAAATAAAGATTTGGACAAAACACTATTCAAAGCTGCCTGGCCCTGTCAAAAGTATTCACGTTCATTACGTTCATAGATATGAGGGTTTCAGAAGACTTAAGAAGAATTAACTCCAGCTTTACTTAAAAGTGTAAACGTAATGCTTTCAAAGCTACTCAAACTATGAATATGAAATGTTTTTAAAGTTTTCTTTTAATGTGTTTAAACGCCAATGTATGCTTTAGTAATATTGTAAGCTACTTTTGTTTTCTCTGCTTTGCTTCCGAATGTCGTTAACGGTTGTGTTTGTTGACGTTTGTAGGTGTTGTGTATTTGCTTATGTGAAGCACATTGAGTTGCCTTGCGTATGAAATAGAAATAAAATATAGAAGAAAAAGCCACCTTGCCATTTTCCCAAATTAGCGTGGAAAATACCTTCAGGGACACACAAAGCCAGATGTACAGTATGGCCACGTTCGGAGTGTTTTAAGTCTCGGCTTAAGACCCACTTTTATTCCTTGGCTTTTAGTTCAGCATGAATTGTGTGGTCCGCGTGTTTTTTTTATTTAATTTGATTATTTCATTTTTATTATTATTTTTGGGGGGGTTTAAATATATTTTTTATTGTATTTATTCCTTTATTTTACTTATTGTATTTTAGTAATTTATTGGCTGTTTAAAAAAAATAATAATAAAAATTTGGTTGGTTTTTACTAGATTTCATGTGTATTTGGATCTCAATGTGCAGCACTTTGGAAACACTTGTTTATAAAATGTGCTTTTGACATAAAGTGGATTGGATTAGTTTAAAAATGATCACGTTACGTAAACCGGCAGTACAATGCAAATGCAATACATTTGTACTTCTGAGCATTAGGGGAGCGTAAGATATGATAAGTGTGCTCGACTCGAAGTGCAATGGCGTGTCATCACTAACCTTTATTAGAAGGTAAGTGTTGCATTCAAACCTTGCAGCAGGAATTTGTGAAAGCCACAGATGACAAAACTGGCCAAAAGTACAAATATTGCATATATCAGTAATATATCAGATACTGCATCAAATGTTTGCTACTAGCTAATGCCAGTACTAGAGCAATAAATTAAACTCATAACATGTGATGGTTAAATCGCATCCCTGATAATAAACGTTCAGTTTACGGTACCTCAAAATGCTTGTTCATCTTGATGGCAAATTTTTAATCTGCACATTCACCACAATAAATCCAATTTAAACTTTACATATCGGGAACAACAGACTGAAAAAGGGAGAAATGAGACCTCGCAGTTTTATGTCTTTCTAACTGCAGCAAAAATGGCGACATCTGTCGATGACTTGATGACAGTGCTTGCTCCCAAGCCGACAATCTCCAGCAGCCAATCATATCGCAGCGGGGGCGTGTCCTGCCTGACTTCCGACGCAGATCTACTTTCGTTTCTTCACGTAACCAGACGCCCTCCGCTAAATCATTATTTTCGATTCCGTGCTGAACCGACTGCAACCTCCACACAGGACGCACATCACTATAATGGACTGCAACATAATTTATTAAATCTCAGCGTGTGAATAAACTCGTTTCGGTGCGCGTTGATGCTTCTCGCCCTACTTAGCTTAGCTTAGCTTAGCTCGCTAGCCGCTAGCAAAGAGAAGCACATAACACGTCGTCTAGAAGAGATCAAGTGTGAAAAAAAATAGATTATTGTTAACATTGTTAACATTTTTACTGTTTTACTTTATATTTTAACTGTTTTGAATTTAGTTATAACTGTGTAGATGTAGGTATAATTATGTTAACTCAGTATTGCTCAATGAATAGTACTGTCTATTGTATTCTTATCTGTCTCTTGCCTGGGAAAAAGGAAGGTAACAGGTTTCTTTTCTATATTATCTAAAGGGAGTATAGTTGGTACGAGTCTCCGTTCGGTCGAAGAGAGTCCAAGGACAGGCTGATATACTGCTCTTCAAGTCTAATCTGATTTGTACCTATGGGAACTTACTGAAGGGAGGGAAGAGGGATTTTCTTGTATTCACTGATTTTCAATAAATGTGCTGTGTGCTGGAGGAGGAGACACTTTTGAACAGATCACTGCTTGGGTGTCTTCATTTGTGTGATCAGAAGCTTCTGACTAATTACCTTTGGAAAGGTACTTCTTCACAGAGACTCAACTTCAATTTATTGGAACACGCAAAGAGTACAATAATATTGAATACTCTATCATTATCCAGAATATTTTATGAATGATAAAAATATTGTTTGAAAAAATTTCAGACATAGCTAATAATTTAAATGAGAATTTTGTTCAAAAATATATAAGTTACTTTCATATACTGATAAAACGTCTTTACCCATCTCGAAATGGGAAACAGACTTGTCTATAGCTCTGGAATCTGACTTTTGGATTCAAGTTTGTGAAAACGATTTTAAAATGACAAAACACACACATTTACAACTTATCCAATATAAAATTATTCATAGAACAAAACACTACAGACACTTATTTTCATGCTTTATGGTTATGTACTCCGGTTATGTATTTCTGGACTAAAGTCTTAGAAAAACTTTCCGCTGTCTTGGACTGTAGGATACCGTTCTCTCCAAACTTGTGTTTGCTCGGTGACTTAACAACAACTGACTTACCACATAAACAATTTCAATCTTCACTTGTAGCCCTTACTTTCGCAAAAAAAACCAATTCTTGTTAACTGGAAAAATAAACAAACTCTGAATATCGACCAATGGTCTAACCTCCTCATAAATCACATTTTAATGGAAAAAATATCTGCCTCAAATAAAAACCAAATATCAAAATTTATAGAAACATGGTCTACGTATATAGAATATTTTAACCTAAACCTGGTTACTTAATTCTGCCTGTTAGCGAGAGCCACCGCATCGCGATAACTTACATTGATGTTTCTGTATTTGGCAATTTGTAACTAATGGTTGTGTTTTTATAGTCAGGAACCCAGTTGCTGCCAATCGAGGATCGAGCAGATTCACCTCCAATGGGCACTAAGGGTTAATATTCGGATTCACTGCATGCCAGTGGGTTAATTCTGTGGGTGCTGTCCCCCCCTGGCTGGGCGTGGGCGGGTCTGCCCCTCTGTTGGCTGCTGGGTGGCGGCTGCGTCTTGGCCGTTCCCTGGGTGTCTTGGGGGGGTGCTGCGTTGCGGGGTTCTCCCTGGTGTCCGGGGCGGCGCCGCTCCGGCGCGGTCCGTCGCTCTGGGCCCGGCGACGCGGTTCGGGAACTGTGGGCCGCCAGGGTGCCCCGTGGTTCCCTCTCCCCTCCCCCTTGCTGCCTCTCCCTCCTCGCCTCTCCCCGCCCGTCCTCCGCCTCCCTGTCCCTTATCCCTCGTCACCCTTCCTCCTCCTCTCCCCCTCTGTCTGCGGCCCTGCCGCTGCCCCTTGCCCTTCTTGTCGTCTCCTTCCCCCCTCCCTTCCCCCTCCCCTATACGCCTTCCTTCCTCTCCCCTGGGCCAGGGGTTCCATCCGTGGCCCGGGTCTCGGCGCCGGTTTGGTATTGTGCCCGCCCCGCTCCGGTGGACCTCCTGGCACCTCATGCGGGCCCCAGTATCCGGGGAGCGAGCCCTATCGCCCCGCCGGGCTGGTCCCATATGCCCGCCAGGGTCCCGGTGGGGTGGGTGGGGGTTTGGTGGGCGGGTGCGCCTCCTGCCCCCGTCCGGTTGGGGGGGGCCCCGCTTGTCGCTCCTCTTAACTCACTGCACAATACACTTTTATAGACATATAAGGCAAATAACACACTTTGGGAGGGGTGGGGTAGGGTGGAATCACCGTCTTCGCCCTACAACTTCCCTCCAATTTTAATGCACCACACAACTGTGTGTGTGTGTGTGTGGGGGGGTGCTATCGGTTGGGGCAGACCGCAGTATAGAGCAGTGCTGCGGTCCCCTGTCCGTGTCCCCGCCGCGACGCCCCCCCCCCCCCCCTCATTAATTTTTTTTTATGCACCACACACACACACACACTTGTATATACACTGGGTGGGGTTCACATTCAAGGTTTAGGGGTTGAGTTCGCCAGTCGGCGAGCTGGCGGACTCAGTAAAAGGGGTTAGCTTTCACTAAGAATGCTGGAGTGACGACCGGGGCCTTTCCCCGCTGGGCCTGGGGTTCGGGGGTGCTCCCATCTCCCCTTCTGCCCTCGGTGTTCCGTCCCTCCACGTGGCGGGGGGTGGGGTGGGGTGGGCGCAGGTGCCCTCTCCGCTTCGCTGTCCGGCCCCTCTTCGGCGCCGATGCCTGTGTGCGGGGGGTCCCCGGGGACTGGGGGTCGGGGGCTGTGGGGCTGCCGGTTGGTCGGGGTGGAGTCGGGGGGTGCTGGGGTTGGGTGGGGGCCTGGGGGCGGCTGGGGCTGGGTTGGGGTGGATGGCGGGGGTGGATGGGGGTCGTGGGGGGAGCGGGGGCTGTGTACCGGTGGGGTGCCTGGCGGGGCTGCAGTGCCCCGTCCTGCTGCGTTGGGTTGGGGGCGCGGGCCGTGTTGGGGTGGGGGGCGCTCCTGCTCCTGGATTTGCTCTCCGGCCGGTGGCCCTGGCGGGGCCCGGGAGTCGTCCTTTGACGCTGCCGTGGCCTGGGGGGCCCTGAGGTGTTGCGCTTGCTCTGTCCTGGCGGGGGTCGACGGCTCCCCTCTTTGGTGGAGATTTTCATGCATGCCAGATCCACCACACCAGCACCACGAAACTCAGACACAATCGGCTTCTTCCTCTGGTCGTTGAATTGGTGGAGGCTGGTGTCTGATCGCACTCTGCTTTGTCTGTCCTTCCTTCCTTTCCTCAGTCTCTCCTTTGGTCTCTTGAGGTCTCCCTGATTTGTTGGAATTTAGATGTTTCTGGGTTTGGTGAAGAACTCTGGTTGACGGCCCGGTGGGTGGTGTCTGGTCGGTGCTGGATTTCACTTTCCTTTCTTTTCTTTGGTCCTTCCTCGGGTCTCCTGACGGCGGTGTTCGGTTTAGGTGAACGGTATGGGATTTTTTTAATAGGTTTTTGGTGAACTAACGAATACACACACACTCGCACATACACATACACATTCTCACCCACATACAAAATAATAAAACAAAAAATAAAAAGAGCAATGTTGATGACATTACCGAATTAACAATACTGAGCTCTTTAAAAAAAAAAAAAAAATTGTTAATGTTGGCAGTAATTTGGCAGAAGAAATCCCTGAGCCACAAAACAAATGTCAAATAGATAAGCACATTAAAAATAATTCATCCACTATGTGGCTTAATGCTGTTAATGATACAGAAGTATTAAATTAGTAAAAAGTATTATAAAATATGTTGTGCAACCTTTCACATATATATGTAATTTGTCGTTTAAAGCGGTATATTTCAATCAAAAATGAAAATCGCAAAAGTTATTCCTATTCATAAAAATAGAGAAAGACACATATTCACTAATTATAGAGCAATACCACTGCTGCCACAGTTCTCAAAAATTCTCGAAAAATTCTTTTCATATCGACTGGGCGATTTTATTGAGAAACATAAGCTTTTAAGTGAAAATCAAAATGGGTTTAGAGTAAAACGGACCACCTCAATGGCAGTCATGGAACTCGTAGAAACAATATCTACTAACATACATAATAAAACATTTAATGTTGGAATTTTTATAGATTAAAAAAAAAAGCATTTGATACTATAGATCATTCTATACTAATGAATGAATTAGAAAGATATGGCATAAGAGGTTTGGCATATAAATGGATGAAAAGTTATTTGGATAATAGATGTCAGTACTTACAGTTTAACAACATACAATCAAAACACTTGCAGATTACTCATGGAGTCCCCCAAGGGTCTGTGCTAGGCCCCAAATTATTTATATTGTATATAAATGATATCTGTTGTGTCTCAAAAATATTCAAAAGTGTCTTATTCGCCGATGACATAACTCTCTACTGTTCAGGAGAAAACCTGAAGCAGCTTCTGACTGCCGTGGAGAATAAATTGAACACATTAAAAAACTGGGTTGACTTAAATAAATTATTAAACTTAAACAAAACCAAGTTTTTAGCTTTTGTTACTAGACAAACCACACAACAGGTCAAAATTATGGTAAATTCAATTGAAATCGAAAGAGTATGAAAATTTATTTTTGGGAGTAGTTATTGATGAAAAATGATGTTGGAAGTCACACATAGAAAATGTCAAAAGGAAAATGTCCAAAATGATAGGGATACTCTCTAAAACTAATCAGAAATCATTCTACACATGATATTGTTCATTATTATTACCATATCTGACCTATTGTGTGGAAATCTGGGGAAACGCATATAAAACAAATACCCATCCTGTTTTCAAATTGCAAAAAAGAGCCATAAGAATTATAAATCGATCAAAATATACAGAACCAACTCTCTTTTCTCTCAGTTCTCTATTTATTAAATCAAATACAATGAAATTTAAAATTTAAAATAGTACAAATAATGTATAAAGCACACAACCATCTACTCTGCCACAGTACTCAGAAGCTGTTTGAAATGAGAGAGAGTCCTTAAAACATAAGTGTCTACAAAAAAAACAAGAACAAATATTAAGCAAAGGTGTTCATTTGTGGAATGATTTTGGAACTGACCTGAAAAGATGTCAGTCACTTGCTGAATTAAAAAAAATGTTTAAAAGCAAAGTTCCAAAAAATTACTTACATCAGTCATGAGCTGTTAAAAATGTATATATGCTGTAATTTTATATGAGTTTATAGAGTTTATATAAGGTGTCGTTAGGCGTTGTGGAGGGTGAGTAATTCATTGAGGTTGGCCACCATGTACAAAGTGCAATATTGGCTAGGCATTCATTATCCTTTTGGTAGCTTGGAGCATGCTGATCTTTTTTATTTTATTTATTTATTTATTTTTGCCTATATTTGGTCCACAACAGCTGTCAATCATTGTTCAAGTTTGCCGTTTACTCAAAGTGGCAGATACGTTTTCTATCATGCCAAAATGGCTGCACTAAGACCATTTTGGGACGCGTGACGTCAACGTCAGGATCTCCATGTGCAGTGCTGCAATACTCCTGGTTGGGAAACACTGCATTAGACAACCTAATACAAAATAGTGTTGAAGGCCAGATGTGACTGATGCGAGACAGACTAAGAGTTGGCCCCTCTGCATTGAGGAAACTAATATTCACAAAAGCAAAGACTTTTTTCAATTTCTTTTAAAGTAATATAATTTTATGTGCATGGCTGTACAGAGTACGGTAAAATCGTGTTTCTAAATAAAAATGCGCGGTTCAATTTGCAGATGGCGACATCTGTCGGTGACTTGATGACAGCGCTCCATACACGATCGAAGCTTCCAGCAGCCAATCATATCGCAGTGTGGGCGTGTCCTCGACTTCTCGCACGTCTGCTTTCGCTTCTTCACGACACCAGACGCCCTCCGCTAAATTATTCTTTCCGATTTGGTGCTGAACTGACTGCAGCCTCCACACAGGACGCCCATCACTACTTTGAAGGACTACAACATAATTTATTAAGTCTTTGTGGCCGGATCAACTCGTCTCGGTGCACGTTGAAGATTCGCGGCTTAGTTAGCTTAGCTTATTTTAGCTTGCTAGCCGCTAACAAGGAGACGCGTTTGGTAATCGCGACACATCGACAACGAGACATCAAGTGTGACTTTTTGGGCGTTATTGTGCCAACATGTGTGCAAGAACGACACCGAAGTACGAGGAGGAACTTTTTGGAGTAAAAGAAGAGAAGGAGCAACATCTTCGACTTCAACTGCTGGGCAATGTTTGCACGCAGCCTCGTGTTGTGCTACGCAGAGCAGGTTTGTACACTTCTTAGCTCGCCTACTTCGTGAAGAACTTGTTTCTATCGTTAAAATAATATCCATGTGTTTGTAGTTCAATAGAATCCTACAGAGCCCCAAAGGCTAGTGATGAATACATGGGTATGAACTGAACTACGTAAACAGGCAGAACAAAAAAGGAGGAGTGGCTCTGTATGTTGATGAAGGATTAGAATACAAAAAAAGTGGAGAAGATGAATGCCATTATTCTGGAAATTTGTATGGAAAAAAGGGAAGAATATATTGGTTGGTTGTGTATACAGAGCTCCGGGGTCTGATATTGAATTATTTAATAATTGTAGGGAAATAATGTTTTCCAGCGATGAAAAAAAAACAAGGACGTGTTAGTTTGCAGGGATTTCAATTTGGATCTTTTAAATCCTAATAAGCATGAACTAACTGATGAATTTATCGATGTAATGTTTAGTATGAGTTTATTTCCTTTAATCACAAAACCAAGCAGGGTAACATCTTATTCCGCCACACTAATTGATAATATATTTACTCACTGTATGGATAATACCTCGATTTGTGGATTACTTCTGAATGACATCAGTGATCATCGGCCACTGTTTGTGAGGTATGATTGGAATTTTGTTATTGTCTGTGAATCTTAATGTGTTTAACTATAAAAGAATAAGAACAGAAGAATCTATTGACAGCTTAAGAAATGAATTACTGATAACAGAGAGAATAGTATACGAGGAGACTGACATTAACAAATCATATGAAACATTCCTGCGAATATTTAAAGCATTATTTGATAAGCATTGTCCAATAAAATGTTACGACCAGAAGAAAAGGTCCACAGAAAAAACATGGATCACGAAAGGGCTACAAAATGCATGCAAAAAAAAGAACACATTATACAGGAAATTCTTAAAATTAAGAACTGTAGAAGCAGAAAAGAAATATAAGATAAATTAATTATATGAGAAAATCTAAGAAAGTTTACTATAATTGGACAAGAATAAAACCAACAAAAGGGATATGGAACGTGTTATTATCTGGAATGGTTCAACAAAAAGTTATCCTGAATATTTTATTGAGGATAGCAAAACATAAATAATATGAATGATGTGGGTTTAATCTATTTTTTTGTAAGTGTGGGGCCCAAACTGGCAGAACAAATTGCAAACCTACAGCCGGAAGAAGGGTTGGGGAGGGTCGGGAGCTTTATTGATAGCAACCACAGCTCAATGTTTTTAAATCCTGCAACTGAAAAAGAGATTCTTGATATTGTTGGCAAATGCAAGGGCAACATTTCCACAGACTGGAACGACATTGATATGTTTTTGATTAAGAAAGTAATTGATGTAATTGTAAAGCCATTAACCTATATGTGTAATTTGTCCTTGTCATCGGGTGTATTCCCAGATCAAATGAAAACTGCCAAGATCGTCCCGATTTACAAAGCGGGAGACAGAAGTCAATTCACTAATTAAAGGCCGGTCTCTCTACTTTCTCAATTCTCAAACATTTTAGACATTTTTTTTGCAAATAGCCTAGATAATTTCATTGAAGAGTATGAATTGATAAATTACAGGTCAATATGGATTGAGACCAAAGAGGTCCACGTGGAAGAAATAACCAGTTCTCTGGACCCCCAAAAAATGTAGCAGGAGTATTTGTAGATTTAAAAAAGGCATTTGACACAATAGATCATCATGTACTAGTTAGGAAACTTGAAAAATATGGAATTAAAGGAGTTACACTCAACTGGCTGACAAATTAGCTATCTAATACATAATATTCACATGACGTCACCGACCCCCACCTATCGACCCAGCGGACCTTTCGTGGGGCAAACGACTAGCAAGACAACGCAACCAAATGCTGAGCGCTCGCAAGTTACAAGTTACTTTGATTCATTCATTTGTTCATTCGTTCCGGATTTTCACGCACCGCTTCATAATGGTGCATAATTGGGCGAACAAAGATGTGAAATGAAACTTCTAAATAGTATTCACATGCCGTCATTTGCCCAACATTGTGTGCCGGTCCATGGAATGTCGAATGGGAACGGCAAAGAAGTGTCCGGAATTACAAAGATACTTCGGAAGGATTTCCAACCGACAAAGTCTACCAAAGTGTGTTCTAACCATTTTGATTAAGGTAAGTGTCATTGTAAGATGGTAAAAATGCTTTTACCATAATGCGATTGTGATCTATGTGAGCCGCTAGCCGTGGCTAGCTCTGGCTAAAAATAGATTTGTGGTCAAGACCTTCGATTTTGAGATCTCTCCAAATACCCTCCTTAAGGTCTCTTATTATTCTTTACCAGCTGCCCAAAAGTTGAAATTGTTGCTGAAGTGTACAAAAATAAGTGATGAATCAACAATAATGTTGTTGTTGTTTTCGTTGTAACATGCTAGCTAGCGCTAGTAGTTAGTAGTAGTAGTAGTTAGCGCGTTCAGGGAAACTAGCCACTTGTTTAAAAAAAATAACCTGAGATTCTTCATCTCGAATTCACAATTGATAAATGCGACCAAAATGTTTTCCTATGTACATAAACTACATTTGTATGGTTTCGAAAATCTTAAAGTTTGTGCTATTTGCAGATGACAAACATTTTCTGTTCTGGAGACAACCTGCAGCAGATAGGTAGCTACTGTTAACATTTTTACTGTTTTTAATTTAGTTATAACTGTGTAGATGTGTGTGTAATTATGTTAACTTAATATAGCTCGATGAATAATGTTTTTGATTGTTTTCTTATCTTTCTCTCTTGCCTGGGAAAGAGAAAAATAATAAGTTTCTTTTCTATTATCTAAGGGAGTAGAGTTTGTAGGACTTTCTGTTCGGTCAAAGAAAGTCCAAGGACAAGCTGGTATACTGCTGTCGAAGTCTAATCTGATTTTGCACCTACGGGAACTTGATGGGGGGGGGGGAGAGGCGATTTCCTGTGAACACTGTTTTTCAATAAATGTGCCGTGTGCTCGAGTTTGGGACGGATCACTGCTTGGGTGACTTCAATTGTGTTATCAGAAATTTCTGAATGAACCTCTTCACCAGAATCTCAACTTGGATTTATTGGAACACGTAAAAGAGTACAAAAATATAGTGTGCTCTAACACTAACAAAGAATTAAATCAACTTAAACATGGTTTGACCTACACAAACTTTCATTAAATTTGAGTAAAAGCAAACTGATGTTGTTCAACCGTAAAATAAATACACAAATAATACTGAGGATTAATAACGTTCAAATTGAATGGGTTTATGAAAATACATTTCTGGGTGTGATTCTTGATGACAAAATCTGCTGGAAATCCCATATAAAACATGTTAGGGCAAAGGTAGCACGCACTGTTGGAGTTTTGGGAAAGACCAGACACATTAAATGAGAAAACAATGTATATTTTGTATTGTTCATTAATATTACCATATTTGAATTACTGTGTAGAAGTTTGGGGTAATTTCTACAAAACTACAATACAATCATTATGCACACTGCAAAAAAGCCATGAGAATAATAAATCATGTAGGGTACCTTGAATACACCAATAAACGTTTTTTTTTTTTATTGCACACACTAGTTTAGGGATCTGTTAGATTTTAAAACTGGACAAATAATGTATGGGGCAAATAATAATATGCTGCCCGGCAACATACAAAAATGATGTACTTTATTTGAGAGGGGAATTGAAATTTAAACAAAATTATGCTGGCACAAAACTCAAAAGTATGTGCATTTCGATCTGTGGTGTGGTTTTGTGGAATGGTCTTGAGGAAAACATTGAAAGAAGTACAAGCATTTGTCAATTTAAGAAATTGTATAACGAAATAATTTTTGCTAAATATACTAGGGAGGAATAATAAAAACAGTGGTTGAGTACAATTTTTGTGAAGGCATTTAAGAATAATGAGTTAAAGTGAGGTATAATTGGGATAGGACGAGATGAGCAGTTGCTTCATCCTATTCCATTTCGAACAGAAAGTATTTTCCTTTGTTAAATGAGTTTCTTTGGAAGTCATTACTATTATTTATGGGGAGCGAAAACAGTTATATTTCATCCTTGTTTTGTGGAATAACTTAAATGTCTGTTTGTTTTTGACACAATTGTGACATTATGCTTTTTTGTTTTATTGTCATTTTTAAATGTTCAAAATAAAGTTGAGTGAAAATGGAGAAACCCAAAGCGTTCTGAACCACTGAATCAATCTGAAGTCATTTTGTTGAAATGGTTCAGTGGCTCAAAGCATCACAAACTTACATCAACTTGGCGGTGAGTTAGCGGTCACGGGAAAATAACCACCGCAGATTGTTTATCTTGGCCAAACAATACGCGGCCACTTCAGTATGATCTAACCACCGTCTGCTCTTTTTCCCTTTCTATAAGGAGTGCATCTAATCAAGAGTGCGAAAAAATACGGACAACCCGTAACAGTTGGCAGCTCTGCAACAACAGTTATTAGAACAATCAATAAAATCTTAAACTATTTCTTGTGCTACTCAGCCAGCTTCTGGAATGGAATTGACTACATGTTGTTTTATGTCAGCGGCACATCAGTTTAGTAGGTATAGCATTAGCGTTTTAATGCCATTAGCGATGTTGAGAGGAATTTGTCCTAAAACCCTTAGTCAGGATTGATTGTTTTGTTTTCGTGCTACTACTAGCATTCTCTGCTAGCGACATGTCATGATTACGTGAAGAAGTGCAGACTTATAACCAGGGTTGGAAGGGTTGCTTTTAAGGGTCTCATATTATTCTTTCAACATTCTAAAATACTTCTCAAATGTGTAAAAGACATGTCTGTGACATGCATTCATCAAAATTGACTTTGGATCTAATATTTTTGCTGTCCCTCAATCAGCCAAAAAAACACTCTGTTCAAAACAGCCTGTTTTAGGGTTGTGTCACTTTTATGTAAATAGCCAACGCATTAGAAGCTTCATTGGTCATGTCACGTTCTTGTTGTCTAAACAATTCGTCTCGTTTATCCTTCAATAAACGGTTTTGTTCTGTCAATTTGTCGTCTGCAGCTTTTTCAAAGCGAGAAAGAATCGTACGCCATTTGCTGCGAACTACCTGGGGCACTTCAGCGTGTTTAGTCAGTTCCAAACCGAAAGCTCTAGCCTGAGTAAATTTTTCCTGCGGGCCATCCTTCATAGCCAACACGTTGTCTAATTTTTCCTCCAATTGTTTCACAGTCAATGTAGGCGCCTGCAAATTTTGCAGCATCTGAATAGCAGTATTGTATGGTGATTTAGTAAACGGGTTTATAGCATCAAACATATTTCCCATGAGCGGCTCAGCATACGCCGGTGGAGCTGTTAGTTTAGCATCAAAATCAGCCACTTTGTTATCACCAGCTTCTATCATTGCCATCCGAGCGATTTTAACTGAACTGCCCAAAGCCAACATTCTAGCATTAATCATCATTCGATGCACTTTTTTACAATTTCATCTGACTCTTTACCATTTAAAGAAAATACAAATGTCTCTTGTACCATTTTGTCCAGCGATTGCCGTTTTTTCACGCATGCCAATTCCACCGCTTTCATCAAAGATATCAAGCAAACCGCGAATGTCAACGGTGGAAACCAACCTTTTTCACAGCAAGCCGTCATCCATTCATTCAATAGTACTTTCATTTTACGTCGATGTTTTTCGAACATGGCCCCCGACTGAAACCTCGGAAGCATTCTTAACTTGTGCATCCAAGAATAAGATCCGACTATGAACCGGAAGTATTTTTAGGTCAAACCAGTCGGTGTCGCGGTCAAAACCGCCCTCCATTGTTTATTTTAATTATTCACCTCTTTAGTTATTATTATATTCAAGTCGTATTAATATTTATCAATTCAGTGACGTCTCACTTGTAGTATGATAGTTCAATAGGTTAAATTTATTCAACAACGTTACTCGTTCCTCCCCTCAAAAAAATGGTAACTAATAAAATTAACCACAGACAAAAGAAATAAATCCGAAAAAACACGGACACATTTAACAAATACAGACAAACATGAAATACCTCCGAAGAACACGGACACACGTAACAAATACAGACAAACAGGAAATACCTCCGAAGCGCACGGACACACTTCACAAAAGACAACGTGCCTTCGTTAAA
This sequence comes from Leptonotus elevatus, assembly GCF_054856555.1. Taxonomy (NCBI): domain Eukaryota; kingdom Metazoa; phylum Chordata; class Actinopteri; order Syngnathiformes; family Syngnathidae; genus Leptonotus; species Leptonotus elevatus. The sequence goes on along the minus strand of NC_141239.1, from coordinate 2,780,195 downwards.
AATAATAAAAATAAATTACATCCGGATCTAGCGATTCCTTAGTAGTGGCGTAATAAAGCCCTACGTCGACCTGTACCTCCTTAAAAATCATAAAATAAACAGCTTATCATGATCTCTAGATTTCCTAGCGGTGGCGTAATAAACCCCCGCGTCTACCCGTTTTCCTCTCAAAATTCATAGAATAACCGTCATGATCTAGCGATTCCTTCACAGCGGCGAGACTCCCGTCCCAAAAACAAAATAAAGCCGCTTGCTTCAACCTGTTTGTCTTAAAATTCTTAATGCTTCTTCAGCTGCGCATAAACCAACGTGACGGTACTTCCGTAAACAATGACCTCGTCACCACGTACGTGTATAGTTCAATGTCGTAGTAAAATCCAAAATCAAGGACTTCGCATCCCTCCGTTAACCGAACGACTTCAAACTCTACTAATACCTGTTCACTCAGACCTCATGTAAAATTTAGTCAATTTAGAAGACGAAAACCGGTTGCAGCGGTCCCAAACAGACAGAACTTCCCTACGTGGATAAACGTCTCCACTTACCGTAATTAATTATTTAGGCGCCTAGAAGTTCCGCTCGTCCGTGAACGCCGCAGCCTGTAACCGTTAAAACGTCGGGCGTCACCATCTGATAGAAAACGTTCTTTGTTTTCTTGCGTGTTAAAATAAAACTCAAAGTTGAGATCAGTGAAGAGGTTTTCTTGCAAGAGATTTTTATTCAGAAATTTCTGATGTCATGAAGGATCCTTACTGAATCAGCATCGGTTCCTAAATGGGCTCATCCCAACTTATACAAAAACAGTGTTTACAGAAAATAGTCTCCCCCTCCTGTCTTCTGTCCTTGTGGGAAGAGTGAAATACAAAAACAGATAATAAATCTTCAGCTCGTATCTTAGTCCACTCCAGATGTAGGAAAATAATTGGTCCCGGCACTTCTTGGACCGGATAATTTATGGACAGAAACTCTGCTTGCACTTTCAAACATATACTCCTTTAGATAAGAACAGAAACCTTATTAGACATTCCTTTCCCAGGGAATGGAACAAAGACACTATACATCGAATAACATTTGAATTAACTGTTTTCTTATTACTACACAGCTATAACTAAATTCAAAACGGTTAAAATATCAATTGAAACAGTAAACATTTTTAACAATGTTAGCAGTAGCCATGTGCTAATGTTGTGAATGGAAGCGACTGGCCATGGCAGCTGAAAAAAAGAAAAATACAGACATGTCTCTTACACTATTTCAATATGTGGAAAAGTGGCATGACGTTTTACAATAAGGAAAAGTCGCATAACGTTACTACAGAGACTATGTTGTAGCGTTAGTTTGTGATTGTTTAGGCAACGGTTCTTTTTGCTGTAACCGGCAAATCTCCCACAAACGTTATTTTGGCGTGCAATGTCTCACATTTGCCGTGAATGCTTGTAGACCTTTACAAGCGGTTATGAATAAAATAAATGTGCACATTTAGGCCACTGCGCGCTCGCAATGAGCAAGCCGTTTCGCCGAGACCACTTAGCGCTCCCTTGAGTGAATCACAATCAATCTGGCTTGTGAGGTTAAGGTTAGAGGGCTCGAAGACTAAAAAAAAACAAAACCCAGTGAAAATATAAAATAGATCAATAATATATATATCTATATATAGTTAGATAAGATCGAAGCAAAAGTAACTACATTAAAATATAAAGACAGGTACATTAATATTAACTAAAATCTACATTTAAAAAACTTGTCTTGAGCCTGCTCTTAAAATCTTGAACGTTCTTTGGGGCCCTGAGTTCCTCCGGCAGACTGTTCCAAAGGCGAGCGAAGGCTGTAGCACTGAAAGGACGCCGTGAGTGTACTCGTTTTTCAACATTTTGCCACGTTACGACCACAAAAACAAATGTATTTATTGAAATTGTATCTGAACGATGAACACAAAGTAGCACACAATCATGAAGTGGAACAAAATGTAGATTTTATTAACAAACTTGTTGTACAATCCCCCCCTGAAAATTAGGGCAATTACAGCTTCAAGTCTTTTGGGGTTTGTCCCGTCGGGAGGCTGAAATGTTTGCCCATTCCTCCTTGCAAAACAGCTCCAGCTCAGCTAGGTTAGATGGAGAGCGTTTGTGAAACACAATCTTAAGAATAATTGTTGATTTTTTTGGTTGCTCAATGAATATTTGCTGATTTTTTTTTTCTATCTCCTCTCCGCCGCCCTGCAACTATGTTTAAGGTTCTTTACTTCCTCATTTCTCCTTGGATCCATGGACCTTGGGTCTATGTTTTTTGTTGTCACTGGGGCAACTGTATCAAGTGCCAGTTGTAGTTTTTTAAATGGTCAACAATAAAATCACAGAGGGGGCAGGTAAGACAAGTGGAGGATATTTGTTTAAAACCTTGATTTATTTGGAGATATATTATATTATATTATATTATATTATATTATATTATATTATATTATATTATATTATATTATATTATATTATATTATATTATATTATATTATATTATATTATATTATATTATATTGACTCTCTGGGCTTTGAGAGATGAGATTGGCACGCCTTAAAAGTCAATTCAGCTCTGACGGTGCCCCCCCCAATGGTCCGGTTCGATTTGGGTTTCTGATGCGTACCGTGTGCGATAGACCCAAGTCAAGGTGCTGCTGTCGAAACAATAATACACATCAACTCACGCTTGTCTTCTTGTGTCTTGCAAACGTCGGTGAGGAATATCTTCATCCTGACGAACAGGAAGTGAAGTCTCCTCATGTTAAAAAGGAGGAGGAGCATCCTTACATCAAAGAGGAGAAAAAAAAACTTTTTGTTAAAGAGGAGGAGGTTGAGGATGATGTCACCAAGTCACCACTGATCTTCGCCCCTTTAAAGAGTGAAGATGACGTCAAGGGCGAGTGTGAGGAGGACAGAGAGGCGGAGCTTCCAAGCAGCAACTCAACTCCTCAACACATGACGACAGAAGGTGATGCAAACCACTGGCGACCACCGCAAGCACAAAGTAATGACATAAGGTCTAAAGATAGGCCGATGTGTTTTTTTCACCCGCTCCTCCGATGAATATGCATTGGACTCGGGGTACTCTCTATCGTCCGATTGTGCTCCGCGTTTTCCAGCGTTAGCATCGCTAGCCGGTGAGGCTTTATGACGTGACCATCGTCGCGCGTCAACGCTTCCAACTTCGGCGTTTTGTTTTCGTGCTACTACTAGCATTCTCTGCTAGCGACATGTCATGATTACGTGAAGAAGTGCAGACTTATAACCAGGGTTGGAAGGGTTGCTTTTAAGGGTCTTATATTATTCTTTCAACATTCTAAAATACTTCTTAAATGTGTAAAAGACATGTCTGTGACATGCATTCATCAAAATTGACTTTGGATCTAATATTTTTGCTGTCCCTCAATCAGCCAAGAAAAACACTCTGTTCAAAACAGCCTGTTTTAGGGTTGTGTCACTTTTATGTAAATAGCTGCACCAGGCCATGTCTAAGCCACACCCTTCTCTCTCGAAGGGGCAGTGGTTTCTGTCATGGTAGCCATGTGCTAATGTTGTGAATGGAAGCGACTGGCCATGGCAGCAGAAGAAAAGAAAAATACAGACATGTCTCTTACACATTTGAGAACTATTTCAATATGTGGAAAAGTGCCATAACGTTTTACCATAAGGAAAAGTCGCATAACGTTACTACAGAGACTATGTTGTAGCGTTAGTTTGTGATTGTTTAGGCAACGGTTATTTTTGCCGTAACCGGCAAATCTCCCACAAACGTTATTTTGGCATGCAATGTCTCAGATTTGCCGTGAATGCTTCTAGACATTTACAAGCGGTTATGAATAAAACAAATGTGCACATTTAGGCCGTTTCGTCGAGACCACTTAGCGGCCGGTTAGGAACAATAATACACAACATCAAGGCGCGCTAGAGATTTGACTTAATTCGACCAAATGTATGTTTGCCTTCTTGTGTCCCGCAGACGTTGGTGAGAAATGTCTTCGTCCTGAGGAACAGGTGGTGAAGTCTCCTCATGTAAAACAGGAGGAAGAAGAGCATCCTTACATCAAAGAGGAAGAAAAGCCCCTTTTCGTCAAAGAGGAGCAGTTTGAGGATGATGTCACCAAGACACCACTGACCTTTGCCCCTTTTAAGAGTAAAGATGAAGTCATGGGTGAGAGTGAGGAGGACAGAGGGGCGGAGCCTCCGAGCAGCTCAACTCCTCAACACATGGAGACAGAAGGTGATGCAGACCAATGGGGATCATCACTAGCACAAAGTGATGACATAAGGTCACAGTCTACTGACACTGACGATGATGAATACGCGAAAGGTGATCATGCTGACAACAACCGCTGTTCTCAGTGTGCGAAAACATTCAGTTCAAAAGGGAGTTTGAAAATTCACCTGAGAAAACACACTGGAGAAAAACCTTTTTCTTGCTCAGACTGTGGCAAAAGCTTCTCTCACAAGGGAAATTTAAAAATACACCAAAGAACACACACTGGAGAAAAACCTTTTTCCTGCCCAGACTGTGGCAAAAGCTTTTCTCATAAGTCACATTTAACAAGCCACACGAGAAAACACACCGGAGAAAAACCTTTTTCCTGCCCAGACTGCAGCAAAAGCTTCTCACGAAAGTCCGCTTTAACAATACATACAAGAACCCACACTGGAGAAAAACCTTTTTCTTGCTCAGACTGTGGCAAAAGCTTCTCTCACAAGGGAAATTTAAAAATACACCAAAGAACACACACTGGAGAAAAACCTTTTTCCTGCCCAGACTGTGGCAAAAGCTTTTCTCATAAGTCACATTTAACAAGCCACACGAGAAAACACACCGGAGAAAAACCTTTTTCCTGCCCAGACTGCAGCAAAAGCTTCTCACGAAAGTCCGCTTTAACAATACATACAAGAACCCACACTGGAGAAAAACCTTTTTCCTGCCCAGACTGTGGCAAAAGCTTCTCTGACAAGGGAACTTTAACAAACCACAAAATAACCCACACTGGAGAAAAAGCTTTTGCCTGCCCAGACTGTGGCAAAAGCTTCTCTCACAAGGGATATTTAAGAATACACAAAAGAACACACACTGGAGAAAAAGCTTTTGCCTGCCCAGACTGTGGCAAAAGCTTCTCTCACAAGGGATATTTAAAAATACACAAAAGAACACACACTGGAGAAAAACCTTTTTCCTGCCCAGACTGCAGCAAAAGCTTCTCTTATAAGTCCGCTTTAACAGTACACACAAGAACCCACACTGGAGAAAAACCTTTTTCCTGCCCAGACTGTGGCAAAAGCTTCTCTGACAATGAAAATTTAAAAAGACATACAATTACACACACTGGAGAAAAACCTTTTTCCTGCCCAGACTGTGGCAAAAGCTTCTCTCACAATGAAAAATTAAAAAGACATACAATTACACACACTGGAGAGAAACCTTTTTCCTGCTCAGATTGTGGAAAAACCTTCACCACCAAGTCATATTTAACAATACACAAAAGGACACACACTGGAGAAAAAACTTTTTCCTGCCCAGACTGCGGCAAACACTTCTCACGAAAGTCTGTTTTAAAAATACACACCAGAACCCACACTGGAGAAAAACCTTTTTCCTGCTCAGACTGTGGCAAAAGCTTCTGTGACAAGAGGACTTTAACAATACACAAAAGAACCCACACTGGAGAAAAACCTTTTTCCTGCCCAGACTGTGGCCAAAGCTTCTCTGACAAGGGAAAATTAAAAATACACTCAAGAACACATGCTGGGAAGAAACCATTTAGTTGCAGTGTTTGTGCTAAAAGATTCTCTAGTAAAAAGCTTGTTGAGACACACAAGTGTGCTGGTGAGAAAAGCAGCGATCTTTAAAGCTTAAAAAGATGAAGGGAGTGAGTCTGGTGTGCTGTAAAAGTGTAAATGATTTTGAATAAAATAGAGAGGGAGGAAATAAGTGATCCTGCTTATTTAAAAAATGTTCAGACTTAGAAATTAATAAGTCTTTGATTTTTATGGCAACTTTATTTTAACAGTGATAGACAGAATATCAGAAAAAAATTGAAAGAATGACGCGGGGGGGGGGTGAGCATTTTGTTGAGGGAGATCATTAACCAGCTCCTCTCGTGTCGTCCTTCGCTGATCTCGACCTTTTTCATATTGATTGAGACCCCACGAGCTGATATCTTGCATGGAGCCCCCCAGAACCCAAAATTTTGCAGCAACAAAACTTAAAGGGGAAGTCAAGCCAAAATGTTCTTAACAATATGTTGTATGTGCCTCCACTAGTCTAAAGACGGCATTCAGGTTAATATTGCGTTTATCTTGAACATTGCTCCAGTTCCAAGTGTCAGCGGCTACGACAATGACCTCAAATCATGTCGGATATCTTTTGCAGTGAAAAAGTATTTGCCCTCCTCTCAAATTCTCACTTTTATTGCACAGTTTGCCCACTTGAATGATTAAAATCATCAAACAAATGTCAATATCAAAGATAACCCAAATAAACATACAATGCAGTTTTTTTAAAGTGGAGATTTTATTTTTTAAGGACAAAACACTATTCAAAGCTGCCTGGCCCTGTCAAAAGTATTCACGTTCATTACGTTCATAGATATGAGGGTTTCAGAAGACTTAAGAAGAATCAACTCCAGCTTTACTTAAAAGTGTAAACGTAATGCTTTCAAAGCTACTCAAACTATAAACTATGAATATGAAATGTTTTTAAAGTTTTCTTTTAATGTGTTTAAACGCCAATGTATGCTTTAGTAATATTGTAAGCTACTTTTGTTTTCTCTGCTTTGCTTCCGAATGTCGTTAACGGTTGTGTTTGTTGACGTTTGTAGGTGTTGTGTATTTGCTTATGTGAAGCACATTGAGTTGCCTTGTGTATGAAATAGAAATAAAATATAGAAGAAAAAGCCACCTTGCCATTTTCCCAAATTAGCGTGGAAAATACCTTCAGGGACACACAAAGCCAGATGTGCAGTATGGCCACGTTCGGAGTGTTTTAAGTCTCGGCTTAAGACCCACTTTTATTCCTTGGCTTTTAGTTCAGCATGAATTGTGTGGTCCGCGTGGCATTTTATTTAATTTGATTATTATTTTTGGGGGGGTTTAAATATATTTTTATTGTATTTATTCCTTTATTTTACTTATTGTATTTTAGTAACTTATTGACTTTTTTTAAATTATTGTTGGTTTTTACTAGATTTCATGTGTATTTGGATCTCAATGTGCAGCACTTTGGAAACACTTGTTTATAAAATGTGCTTTTGACATAAAGTGGATTGGATTAGTTTAAAAATGATCACATTAAGTAAACAAACAGTACAATGCAAATGCAATACATTTGTACTTCTGAGCATTAGGGGAGCGTAAGATATGATAAGTGTGCTCGACTCGAAGTGCAATGGCGTGTCATCACTAACCTTTAGTAGAAGGTAAGTGTTGCATTCAAACCTTGCAGCAGGAATTTGTGAAAGCCACAGATGACAAAACTGGCCAAAAGTACAAATATTGCATATATCAGTAATATATCAGATACTGCATCAAATGTTTGCTACGAGCTAATGCCAGTACTAGAGCAATAAATTAAACTCATAACATGTGATGGTTAAATCGCATCCCTGATAATAAACGTTCAGTTTACGGTACCTCAAAATGCTTGTTCATCTTGATGGCAAATTTTTAATCTGCACATTCACCACAATAAATCTAATTTAAACTTTACATATCGGGAACAACAGACTGAAAAAGGGAGAAATGAGACCTCGCAGTTTTATGTCTTTCTAACTGCAGCAAAAATGGCGACATCTGTCGATGACTTGATGACAGTGCTTGCTCCCAAGCCGACAATCTCCAGCAGCCAATCATATCGCAGCGGGGGCGTGTCCTGCCTGACTTCCGACGCAGATCTACTTTCGTTTCTTCACGTAACCAGACGCCCTCCGCTAAATCATTATTTTCGATTCCGTGCTGAACCGACTGCAACCTCCACACAGGACGCACATCACTATAATGGACTGCAACATAATTTATTAAATCTCAGCGTGTGAATAAACTCGTTTCGGTGCGCGTTGATGCTTCTCGCCCTACTTAGCTTAGCTTAGCTTAGCTCGCTAGCCGCTAGCAAAGAGAAGCACATAACAATAGATTATTGTTAACATTGTTAACATTTTTACTGTTTTACTTTATATTTTAACTGTTTTGAATTTAGTTATAACTGTGTAGATGTAGGTATAATTATGTTAACTCAGTATTGCTCAATGAATAGTACTGTCTATTGTATTCTTATCTGTCTCTTGCCTGGGAAAAAGGAAGGTAACAGGTTTCTTTTCTATATTATCTAAAGGGAGTATAGTTGGTACGAGTCTCCGTTCGGTCGAAGAGAGTCCAAGGACAGGCTGATATACTGCTCTTCAAGTCTAATCTGATTTGTACCTATGGGAACTTACTGAAGGGAGGGAAGAGGGATTTTCTTGTATTCACTGATTTTCAATAAATGTGCTGTGTGCTGGAGGAGGAGACACACTTTTGAACAGATCACTGCTTGGGTGCCTTCATTTGTGTGATCAGAAGCTTCTGACTAATTACCTTTGCAAAGGGACTTCTTCACAGAGACTCAACTTCAATTTATTGGAACACGCAAAGAGTACAATAATATTGAATACTCTATCATTATCCAGAATATTTTATAAATGATAAAAATATTGTTTGAAAAAATTTCAGACATAGCTAATAATTTAAATGATAATTTTGTTCAAAAATATATAAGTTACTTTCATATACTGATAAAACGTCTTTACCCATCTCGAAATGGGAAACAGACTTGTCTATAGCTCTGGAATCTGACTTTTGGATTCAAGTTTGTGAAAACGATTTTAAAATGACAAAACACACAAATTTACAACTTATCCAATATAAAATTATTCATAGAACAAAACACTACAGACACTTATTTTCATGCTTTATGGTTATGTACTCCGGTTATGTATTTGTGGACTAAAGTCTTAGAAAAACTTTCCGCTGTCTTGGACTATAGGATACCGTTCTCTCCAAACTTGTGTTTGCTCGGTGACTTAACAACAACTGACTTACCACATAAACAATTTCAATCTTCACTTGTAGCCCTTACTTTCGCAAAAAAAAACAATTCTTGTTAACTGGAAAAATAAACAAACTCTGAATATCGACCAATGGTCTAACCTCCTCATAAATCACATTTTAATGGAAAAAATATCTGCCTCAAATAAAAACCAAATATCAAAATTTATAGAAACATGGTCTACGTATATAGAATATTTTAACCTAAACCTGGTTACTTAATTCTGCCTGTTAGCGAGAGCCACCGCATCGCGATAACTTACATTGATGTTTCTGTATTTGGCAATTTGTAACTAATGGTTGTGTTTTTATAGTCAGGAACCCAGTTGCTGCCAATCGAGGATCGAGCAGATTCACCTCCAATGGGCACTAAGGGTTAATATTCGGATTCACTGCATGCCAGTGGGTTAATTCTGTGGGTGCTGTCCCCCCCTGGCTGGGCGTGGGCGGGTCTGCCCCTCTGTTGGCTGCTGGGTGGCGGCTGCGTCTTGGCCGTTCCCTGGGTGTCTTGGGGGGGTGCTGCGTTGGGGGGCTTTCCCTGGTGTCCGGGGCGGCGCCGCTCCGGCGCGGTCCGTCGCTCTGGGCCCGGCGACGCGGTTCGGGAACTGTGGGCCGCCAGGGTGCCCCGTGGTTCCCTCTCCCCTCCCCCTTGCTGCCTCTCCCTCCTCGCCTCTCCCCGCCCGTCCTCCGCCTCCCTGTCCCTTATCCCTCGTCACCCTTCCTCCTCCTCTCCCCCTCTGTCTGCGGCCCTGCCGCTGCCCCTTGCCCTTCTTGTCGTCTCCTTCCCCCCTCCCTTCCCCCTCCCCTATACGCCTTCCTTCCTCTCCCCTGGGCCAGGGGTTCCATCCGTGGCCCGGGTCTCGGCGCCGGTTTGGTATTGTGCCCGCCCCGCTCCGGTGGACCTCCTGGCACCTCATGCGGGCCCCAGTATCCGGGGAGCGAGCCCTATCGCCCCGCCGGGCTGGTCCCATATGCCCGCCAGGGTCCCGGTGGGGTGGGTGGGGGTTATTGGTGGGCGAGTGCGCCTCCTGCCCCCGTCCGGTTGGGGGGGGGGGGGGGGCCCGCTTGTCGCTCCTCTTAACTCACTGCACAATACACTTTTATAGACATATAAGGCAAATAACACACTTTGGGAGGGGTGGGGTAGGGTGGAATCACCGTCTTCGCCCTACAACTTCCCTCCAATTTTAATGCACCACACAACTGTGTGTGTGTGTGGGGGGGGGGGGGGTGCTATCGGTTGGGGCAGACCGCAGTATAGAGCAGTGCTGCGGTCCCCTGTCCGTGTCCCCGCCGCGACGCCCCCCCCCCCCCTCATTAATTTTTTTTTATGCACCACACACACACACACTTGTATATACACTGGGTGGGGTTCACATTCAAGGTTTAGGGGTTGAGTTCGCCAGTCGGCGAGCTGGCGGACTCAGTAAAAGGGGTTAGCTTTCACTAAGAACGCTGGAGTGACGACCGGGGCCTTTCCCCGCTGGGCCTGGGGTTCGGGGGTGCTCCCATCTCCCCTTCTGCCCTCGGTGTTCCGTCCCTCCACGTGGCGGGGGGTGGGGTGGGGTCGGCGCAGGTGCCCTCTCCGCTTCGCTGTCCGGCCCCTCTTCGGCGCCGATGCCTGTGTGCGGGGGGTCCCCGGGGACTGGGGGTCGGGGGCTGTGGGGCTGCCGGTTGGTCGGGGTGGAGTCGGGGGGTGCTGGGGGTGGGTGGGTGTCTGGGGGCCTGGGGGCGGCTGGGGCTGGGTTGGGGTGGATGGGGGTCGTGGGGGGAGCGGGGGCTGTGTACCGGTGGGGTGCCTGGCGGGGCTGCAGTGCCCCGTCCTGCTGCGTTGGGTTGGGGGCGCGGGCCGTGTTGGGGTGGGGGGCGCTCCTGCTCCTGGATTTGCTCTCCGGCCGGTGGCCCTGGCGGGGCCCGGGAGTCGTCCTTTGACGCTGCCGTGGCCTGGGGGGCCCTGAGGTGTTGCGCTTGCTCTGTCCTGGCGGGGGTCGACGGCTCCCCTCTTTGGTGGAGATTTTCATGCATGCCAGATCCACCACACCAGCACCACGAAACTCAGACACAATCGGCTTCTTCCTCTGGTCGTTGAATTGGTGGAGGCTGGTGTCTGATCGCACTCTGCTTTGTCTGTCCTTCCTTCCTTTCCTCAGTCTCTCCTTTGGTCTCTTGAGGTCTCCCTGATTTGTTGGAATTTAGATGTTTCTGGGTTTGGTGAAGAACTCTGGTTGACGGCCCGGTGGGTGGTGTCTGGTCGGTGCTGGATTTCACTTTCCTTTCTTTTCTTTGGTCCTTCCTCGGGTCTCCTGACGGCGGTGTTCGGTTTAGGTGAACGGTATGGGATTTTTTTAATAGGTTTTTGGTGAACTAACGAATACACACACACTCGCACATACACATACACATTCTCACCCACATACAAAATAATAAAACAAAAAATAAAAAGAGCAATGTTGATGACATTACCGAATGAACAATACTGAGCTCTTTAAAAAAAAAAAAAAATTGTTAATGTTGGCAGTAATTTGGCAGAAGAAATCCCTGAGCCACAAAACAAATGTCAAATAGATAAGCACATTAAAAATAATTCATCCACTATGTGGCTTAATGCTGTTAATGATACAGAAGTATTAAATTAGTAAAAAGTATTATAAAATATGTTGTGCAACCTTTCACATATATATGTAATTTGTCGTTTAAAGCGGTATATTTCAATCAAAAATGAAAATCGCAAAAGTTATTCCTATTCATAAAAATAGAGAAAGACACATATTCACTAATTATAGAGCAATATCACTGCTGCCACAGTTCTCAAAAATTCTCGAAAAATTCTTTTCATATCGACTGGGCGATTTTATTGAGAAACATAAGCTTTTAAGTGAAAATCAAAATGGGTTTAGAGAAAAACGGACCACCTCAATGGCAGTCATGGAACTCGTAGAAACAATATCTACTAACATACATAATAAAACATTTAATGTTGGAATTTTTATAGATTAAAAAAAAAAGCATTTGATACTATAGATCATTCTATACTAATGAATGAATTAGAAAGATATGGCATAAGAGGTTTGGCATATAAATGGATGAAAAGTTATTTGGATAATAGATGTCAGTACTTACAGTTTAACAACATACAATCAAAACACTTGCAGATTACTCATGGAGTCCCCCAAGGGTCTGTGCTAGGCCCCAAATTATTTATATTGTATATAAATGATATCTGTTGTGTCTCAAAAATATTCAAAAGTGTCTTATTCGCCGATGACATAACTCTCTACTGTTCAGGAGAAAACCTGAAGCAGCTTCTGACTGCCGTGGAGAATAAATTGAACACATTAAAAAACTGGGTTGACTTAAATAAATTATTAAACTTAAACAAAACCAAGTTTATAGCTTTTGTTACTAGACAAACCACACAACAGGTCAAAATTATGGTAAATTCAATTGAAATCGAAAGAGTATGAAAATTTATTTTTGGGAGTAGTTATTGATGAAAAATGATGTTGGAAGTCACACATAGAAAATGTCAAAAGGAAAATGTCCAAAATGATAGGGATACTCTCTAAAACTAATCAGAAATCATTCTACACATGATATTGTTCATTATTATTACCATATCTGACCTATTGTGTGGAAATCTGGGGAAACGCATATAAAACAAATACCCATCCTGTTTTCAAATTGCAAAAAAGAGCCATAAGAATTATAAATCGATCAAAATATACAGAACCAACTCTCTTTTCTCTCAGTTCTCTATTTATTAAATCAAATACAATGAAATTTAAAATTTAAAATAGTACAAATAATGTATAAAGCACACAACCATCTACTCTGCCACAGTACTCAGAAGCTGTTTGAAATGAGAGAGAGTCCTTAAAACATAAGTGTCTACAAAAAAAATCAAAACAAGAACAAATATTAAGCAAAGGTGTTCATTTGTGGAATGATTTTGGAACTGACCTGAAAAGATGTCAGTCACTTGCTGAATTAAAAAAAATGTTTAAAAGCAAAGTTCCAAAAAATTACTTACATCAGTCATGAGCTGTTAAAAATGTATATATGCTGTAATTTTATATGAGTTTATAGAGTTTATATAAGGTGTCGTTAGGCGTTGTGGAGGGTGAGTAATTCATTGAGGTTGGCCACCATGTACAAAGTGCAATATTGGCTAGGCATTCATTATCCTTTTGGTAGCTTGGAGCATGCTGATCTTTTTTATTTTATTTATTTATTTATTTATTTTTGCCTATATTTGGTCCACAACAGCTGTCAATCATTGTTCAAGTTTGCCGTTTACTCAAAGTGGCAGATACGTTTTCTATCATGCCAAAATGGCTGCACTAAGACCATTTTGGGACGCGTGACGTCAACGTCAGGATCTCCATGTGCAGTGCTGCAATACTCCTGGTTGGGAAACACTGCATTAGACAACCTAATCCAAAATAGTGTTGAAGGCCAGATGTGACTGATGCGAGACAGACTAAGAGTTGGCCCCTCTGCATTGAGGAAACTAATATTCACAAAAGCAAAGACTTTTTTCAATTTCTTTTAAAGTAATATAATTTTATGTGCATGGCTGTACAGAGTACGGTAAAATCGTGTTTCTAAATAAAAATGCGCGGTTCAATTTGCAGATGGCGACATCTGTCGGTGACTTGATGACAGCGCTCCATACACGATCGAAGCTTCCAGCAGCCAATCATATCGCAGTGTGGGCGTGTCCTCGACTTCTCGCACGTCTGCTTTCGCTTCTTCACGACACCAGACGCCCTCCGCTAAATTATTCTTTCCGATTTGGTGCTGAACTGACTGCAGCCTCCACACAGGACGCCCATCACTACTTTGAAGGACTACAACATAATTTATTAAGTCTTTGTGGCCGGATCAACTCGTCTCGGTGCACGTTGAAGATTCGCGGCTTAGTTAGCTTAGCTTATTTTAGCTTGCTAGCCGCTAACAAGGAGACGCGTTTGGTAATCGCGACACATCGACAACGAGACATCAAGTGTGACTTTTTGGGCGTTATTGTGCCAACATGTGTTCAAGAACGACACCGAAGTACGAGGAGGAACTTTTTGGAGTAAAAGAAGAGAAGGAGCAACATCTTCGACTTCAACTGCTGGGCAATGTTTGCACGCAGCCTCGTGTTGTGCTACGCAGAGCAGGTTTGTACACTTCTTAGCTCGCCTACTTCGTGAAGAACTTGTTTCTATCGTTAAAATAATATCCATGTGTTTGTAGTTCAATAGAATCCTACAGAGCCCCAAAGGCTAGTGATGAATACATGGGTATGAACTGAACTACGTAAACAGGCAGAACAAAAAAGGAGGAGTGGCTCTGTATGTTGATGAAGGATTAGAATACAAAAAAAGTGGAGAAGATGAATGCCATTATTCTGGAAATTTGTATGGAAAAAAGGGAAGAATATATTGGTTGGTTGTGTATACAGAGCTCCGGGGTCTGATATTGAATTATTTAATAATTGTAGGGAAATAATGTTTTCCAGCGATGAAAAAAAAACAAGGACGTGTTAGTTTGCAGGGATTTCAATTTGGATCTTTTAAATCCTAATAAGCATGAACTAACTGATGAATTTATCGATGTAATGTTTAGTATGAGTTTATTTCCTTTAATCACAAAACCAAGCAGGGTAACATCTTATTCCGCCACACTAATTGATAATATATTTACTCACTATATGGATAATACCTCGATTTGTGGATTACTTCTGAATGACATCAGTGATCATCGGCCACTGTTTGTGAGGTATGATTGGAATTTTGTTATTGTCTGTGAATCTTAATGTGTTTAACTATAAAAGAATAAGAACAGAAGAATCTATTGACAGCTTAAGAAATGAATTACTGATAACAGAGAGAATAGTATACGAGGATACTGACATTAACAAATCATATGAAACATTCCTGCGAATATTTAAAGCATTATTTGATAAGCATTGTCCAAGAAAATGTTACTACCAGAAGAAAAGATACACAGAAAAAACATGGATCACGAAAGGGCTACAAAATGCATGCAAAAAAAAGAACACATTATACAGGAAATTCTTAAAATTAAGAACTGTAGAAGCAGAAAAGAAATATAAGATAAATTAATTATATGAGAAAATCTAAGAAAGTTTACTATAATTGGACAAGAATAAAACCAACAAAAGGGATATGGAACGTGTTATTATCTGGAATGGTTCAACAAAAAGTTATCCTGAATATTTTATTGAGGATAGCAAAACATAAATAATATGAATGATGTGGGTTTAATCTATTTTTTTGTAAGTGTGGGGCCCAAACTGGCAGAACAAATTGCAAACCTACAGCCGGAAGAAGGGTTGGGGAGGGTCGGGAGCTTTATTGATAGCAACCACAGCTCAATGTTTTTAAATCCTGCAACTGAAAAAGAGATTCTTGATATTGTTGGCAAATGCAAGGGCAACATTTCCACAGACTGGAACGACATTGATATGTTTTTGATTAAGAAAGTAATTGATGTAATTGTAAAGCCATTAACCTATATGTGTAATTTGTCCTTGTCATCGGGTGTATTCCCAGATCAAATGAAAACTGCCAAGATCGTCCCGATTTACAAAGCGGGAGACAGAAGTCAATTCACTAATTAAAGGCCGGTCTCTCTACTTTCTCAATTCTCAAACATTTTAGACATTTTTTTTGCAAATAGCCTAGATAATTTCATTGAAGAGTATGAATTGATAAATTACAGGTCAATATGGATTGAGACCAAAGAGGTCCACGTGGAAGAAATAACCAGTTCTCTGGACCCCCAAAAAATGTAGCAGGAGTATTTGTAGATTTAAAAAAGGCATTTGACACAATAGATCATCATGTACTAGTTAGGAAACTTGAAAAATATGGAATTAAAGGAGTTACACTCAACTGGCTGACAAATTAGCTATCTAATACATAATATTCACATGACGTCACCGACCCCCACCTATCGACCCAGCGGGCCTTTCGTGGGGCAAACGACTAGCAAGACAACGCAACCAAATGCTGAGCGCTCGCGTTACTTACTACAAGTTACTTTGATTCATTCATTTGTTCATTCGTTCCGGATTTTCACGCACCGCTTCATAATGGTGCATAATTGGGCGAACAAAGATGTGAAATGAAACTTCTAAATAGTATTCACATGCCGTCATTTGCCCAACATTGTGTGCCGGTCCATGGAATGTCGAATGGGAACGGCAAAGAAGTGTCCGGAATTACAAAGATACTTCGGAAGGATTTCCAACCGACAAAGTCTACCAAAGTGTGTTCTAACCATTTTGATTAAGGTAAGTGTCATTGTAAGATGGTAAAAATGCTTTTACCATAATGCGATTGTGATCTATGTGAGCCGCTAGCCGTGGCTAGCTCTGGCTAAAAATAGATTTGTGGTCAAGACCTTCGATTTTGAGATCTCTCCAAATACGGTCTCTTATTATTCTTTACCAGCAGCCCAAAAGTTGAAATTGTTGCTAAAGTGTACAAAAATAAGTGATGAATCAACAATAATGTTGTTGTTGTTGTTTTCGTTGTAACATGCTAGCTAGCGCTAGTAGTTAGCGCGTTCAGGGAAACTAGCCACTTGTTTTAAAAAAATAACCTGAGATTCTTCATCTTGAATTCACAATTGATAAATGCGACCAAAATGTTTTCCTATGTACATAAACTACATTTGTATGGTTTCGAAAATCTTAAAGTTTGTGCTATTTATAGATGACAAACATTTTCTGTTCTGGAGACAACCTGCAGCAGATAGGTAGCTACTGTTAACATTTTTACTGTTTTGAATTTAGTTATAACTGTGTAGATGTAGGTGTAATTATGTTAACTTAATATAGCTCGATGAATAATGTTTTTGATTGTTTTCTTATCTTTCTCTCTTGCCTGGGAAAGAGAAAAATAATAAGTTTCTTTTCTATTATCTAAGGGAGTAGAGTTTGTAGGACTTTCTGTTCGGTCAAAGAAAGTCCAAGGACAAGCTGGTATACTGCTGTCGAAGTCTAATCTGATTTTGCACCTACGGGAACTTGATGGGGGGGGGGGGGCGATTTCCTGTGAACACTGTTTTTCAATAAATGTGCCGTGTGCTCGAGTTTGGGACGGATCACTGCTTGGGTGACTTCAATTGTGTTATCAGAAATTTCTGAATGAACCTCTTCACCAGAATCTCAACTTGGATTTATTGGAACACGTAAAAGAGTACAAAAATATAGTGTGCTCTAACACTAACAAAGAATTAAATCAACTTAAACATGGTTTGACCTACACAAACTTTCATTAAATTTGAGTAAAAGCAAACTGATGTTGTTCAATCGTAAAATAAATACACAAATAATACTGAGGATTAATAACGTTCAAATTGAATGGGTTTATGAAAATACATTTCTGGGTGTGATTCTTGATGACAAAATCTGCTGGAAATCCCATATAAAACATGTTAGGGCAAAGGTAGCACGCACTGTTGGAGTTTTGGGAAAGACCAGACACATTAAATGAGAAAACAATGTATATTTTGTATTGTTGATTAATATTACCATATTTGAATTACTGTGTAGAAGTTTGGGGTAATTTCTACAAAACTACAATACAATCATTATGCACACTGCAAAAAAGCCATGAGAATAATAAATCATGTAGGGTACCTTGAATACACCAATAAACGTTTTTTTTTTATTGTGCACACTAGTTAAGGGATCTGTTACATTATTTGTCCAGTTTTAAAATCTATGGGGCAAATAATAATATGCTGCCCGGCAACATACAAAAATGATGTACTGGCACAAAACTCAAAAGTATGTGCATTTCGATCTGTGGTGTTGTTTTGTGGAATGGTCTTGAGGAAAACATTGAAAGAAGTACAAGCATTTGTCAATTTAAGAAATTGTATAACGAAATCATTTTTGCTAAATATACTAGGGAGGAATAATAAAAACAGTGGTTGAGTACAATTTTTGTGAAGGCATTTAAGAATAATGAGTTAAAGTAATAAGTGAGGTATAATTGGGATAGGACGAGATGAGCAGTTGCTTCATCCTATTCCATTTCGAACAGAAAGTATTTTCCTTTGTTAAATGAGTTTCTTTGGAAGTCATTACTATTATTTATGGGGAGCGAAAACAGTTATATTTCATCCTTGTTTTGTGGAATAACTTAAATGTTTGTTTTTGACACAATTGTGACATTATGCTTTTTTGTTTTATTGTCATTTTTAAATGTTCAAAATAAAGTTGAGTGAAAATGGAGAAACCCAAAGCGTTCTGAACCACTGAATCAATCTGAAGTCATTTTGTTGAAATGGTTCAGTGGCTCAAAGCATCACAAACTTACATCAACTTGGCGGTGAGTTAGCGGTCACGGGAAAATAACCACCGCAGATTGTTTATCTTGGCCAAACAATACGCGGCCACTTCAGTATGATCTAACCACCGTCTGCTCTTTTTCCCTTTTTATAAGGAGTGCATCTAATCAAGAGTGCGAAAAAATACGGACAACCCGTAACAGTTGGCAGCTCTGCAACAACAGTTATTAGAACAATCAATAAAATCTTAAACTATTTCTTGTGTTACTCAGCCAGCTTCTGGAATGGAATTGACTACATGTTGTTTTATGTCAGCGGCACATCAGTTTAGTAGGTATAGCATTAGCGTTTTAATTAGCGATGTTGAGAGGAATTTGTCCTAAAACCCTTAGTCAGGATTGATTGTTTTGTTTTCGTGCTACTACTAGCATTCTCTGCTAGCGACATGTCATGATTACGTGAAGAAGTGCAGACTTATAACCAGGGTTGGAAGGGTTGCTTTTAAGGGTCTCATATTATTCTTTCAACATTCTAAAATACTTCTCAAATGTGTAAAAGACATGTCTGTGACATGCATTCATCAAAATTGACTTTGGATCTAATATTTTTGCTGTCCCTCAATCAGCCAAGAAAAACGCTCTGTTCAAAACAGCCTGTTTTAGGGTTGTGTCACTTTTATGTAAATAGCCAACGCATTAGAAGCTTCATTGGTCATGTCACGTTCTTGTTGTCTAAACAATTCGTCTCGTTTATCCTTCAATAAACGGTTTTGTTCTGTCAATTTGTCGTCTGCAGCTTTTTCAAAGCGAGAAAGAATCGTACGCCATTTGCTGCGAACTACCTGGGGCACTTCAGCGTGTTTAGTCAGTTCCAAACCGAAAGCTCTAGCCTGAGTAAATTTTTCCTGCGGGCCATCCTTCATAGCCAACACGTTGTCTAATTTTTCCTCCAATTGTTTCACTGAGGCGTTTAAGCCAGCTGCCAAGCCGTCAGCCGCGGCCTGCAAAACAGATCGATGCAGTCGAGGATTCGTATCACAATTTTCACCATTCCAATCCACATTGAGATTACCGCCATTTACAGTCAATGTAGGCGCCTGCAAATTTTGCAGCATCTGAATAGCAGTATTGTATGGTGATTTAGTAAACGGGTTTATAGCATCAAACATATTTCCCATGAGCGGCTCAGCATACGCCGGTGGAGCTGTTAGTTTAGCATCAAAATCAGCCACTTTGTTATCACCAGCTTCTATCATTGCCATCCGAGCGATTTTAACTGAACTGCCCAAAGCCAACATTCTAGCATTAATCATCATTCGATGCACTTTTTTTACAATTTCATCTGACTCTTCTACCATTTAAAGAAAATACAAATGTCTCTTGTACCATTTTGTCCAGCGATTTGCCGTTTTTTCACGCATGCCAATTCCACCGCTTTCATCAAAGATATCAAGCAAACCGCGAATGTCAACGGTGGAAACCAACCTTTTTCACAGCAAGCCGTCATCCATTCATTCAATAGTACTTTCATTTTACGTCGATGTTTTTCGAACATGGCCCCCGACTGAAACCTCGGAAGCATTCCTTTTTTTTTTTTTTTTTTTTTTTTCTTCTTTAAGAGCTCAGTATTGTTCATTCGGAAATGTCATCATCATTGCTCTTTTTTTTTTTTTTTTTTTTTTTTTAAATATATATATATATATATATATATATATATATATACACATATATATATATATATATATTTTTTTGTGTGTGGGTGAGTATGTGTATGTGCGTGCGTGCGTGCGTGTATTTGTTAGCTCACCAGAAAACCTATTAGAAAAAAATCTCATACCGTTCACCTAAACCGAACACCAAGAGACCCGAGGGGACCGAAGAAAACCAAGGAAGGTGAAATCCAGCACCGACCAGACACCCCCCACCAGAACTCCTCCCCAGCCCAAGAAACATCCAGACCCCAACAAATCCAAAAAAACATAAAATCAGGGAGGCCTCAAGAGACCAAAGGAGAGACCGAGAAAAGGAAGGAAGGACAGACGAAGCCGCGTGAGATCCGCAGACACCAGCCTCCACCGATTCAATAACCTGAGGAGGAAACAGATTGTGTCTGAGTTTCGGTAGATGCTGGTGTGGTGGATCTGGCATGCATGAAAATCTCCACCAAAGAGGGGAGCCGTCGACCCCCGCCGGAACAGAGCAAGCGCAACACCTCAGGGCCCTCCAGGCCGCGGCAGCGCCAAAGGACGACCCCCGGGCCCCGCCAGGGCCACCGGCCGGAGAGCAAACCCAGGAGCAGGAGCGCCCCCCGCCCCAACACGGCCCGCGCCCCCGGCCCAACGCAGCAGGACGGGGCACTGCAGGCCCACCAGGCACCCCACCGGCCCCCAACCCCCGCCCCCCCCACGACCCCCCGCCCCCCATCCACCCCCGCCACCCAACCCAGCCCCAGCCGCCCCCAATCCCCCAGACACCCCCCCACCCCCAGCACCCCCCCACCCCGCAACCCCCACCACCGCCGCCCCCCCCCCCGACCCCACCCCGACCAACCGGCAGCCCCCCGACCCCCAGCCCCCGGGGACCACCCGCACCCAGGCACCGGCGCCGAAGAGGGGCCGGACAGCGGAGCGGAGAGGGCAGCCGCGCCCACCCCACCCCCCGCCGTGTGGAAGGACGGAACACCGGGGGCAGAAGGGGGAGATGGGTGCACCGGAGGGCGGCCGACACCCCCGAACCCCAGGCCCAGCGGGGGAAGGCCCCGGTCGTCACCCCAGCGTTCTTTGTGAAAATTAACCCCTGTTACTGAGTCCGCCAGCTCGCGGACTGGCGAACTCTACCCCTAAACCGTGAATGTGACCCCACCCAGTGTATATACAAGTGTGTGTGTGTGGTGCATTAAAATTAGGAGCAGGTGAACCGGAGCCGATGGAAATGATATTCCCACGCTCCGATCCACCCGCCACCCAAGCATGTTGCTGAGTGTATGTGGTGCATTAAAAAAAATAGATAGGGCGGGGAGGGGGGGGGGTGGCGACACGGACAGGGGACCGCAGCACTGCTCTATACTGCGGCCCCCAACCGATGGCACCCCCACAAGACCCCCCCCCCCCACCCACAAGTTGTGTGGTGTATTAAAATTGGAGGGGAGTTGTAGGGTGAAGACGGTGTTTCCACCCTACCCCACCCCCCAAAGTGTGTTATGTGCCCTATATGTCTATAAAAGTGTATTGTGCAAACCTAGTGTAGTGAGTTAAGAGGTGTGACCAGCGGGGCCCTCCCCAACCGGGCGGGGGCAGGAGGCGCACCGGCCCACCAAGCCCCCACCCACCCCACCAGGACCCCGGCGGGCATATGGGACCCGTCCGGCGGGGCGATAGGGCTCGCCCCCCGGATACTGGGTCCCGCCCGAGGTGCCAGGACGCCCACCGGAGCGGGGCGGGCACGACACCAAACCCCAGCCACCCCCGCCGGCCCCCGTAGCACCAAGATCCGGGCCATGGATGGAGCCCCCGGCCCAGGGGAGGGGAAGGAAGGCGTACCGGGGAAGGGGAAGGGAGGAGGGAAGGGGACGACAAGAAGGGCAGGGGGCAGCGGCAGGGACGCAAGGAGAGGGGGAGAGGAGGAGGAAGGGCGACGAGGGAGAGGGGACAGGGAGGCGGAGGACGGGCGGGGAGAGGCGAGGAGGGAGAGGCAGCAAGGGGGAGGAAGGGGGAGGGGAGAGGGAACCACCGGGCACCCCGGCGGCCCACAGGCCCCGAACCGCGTCGCCGGGCCCAGAGCGACGGACCGCGCCGGAACGGCGCCGCCCCCGACACCAGGGAAAGCCCCGCAACGCAGCACCCCCCAAGAGACCCAGGGAACGGCCAAGACGCAGCCGCCACCCAGCAGCCAACAGAGGGGCAGACCCGCCCACTCCCCGCCAGGGGGGACAGCACCCACAGAATTAACCCACTGGCATGCCGTGAATCCGAATATCAACCCCTGGTGCCCATCGGAGGTGAATCCGCTCGATCCCGCTGGCAGCAGCCGGGTTCCTGACTATAGAAACACAACCATTAGTTACAAATTGCCTAATACAGAAACATCAATGCAAGTTATAACGCTGCTGTGGCTCTCGCTAACAGGCAGAATTAAAATCCAAGTTTAGGTTAAAAAATTCTATATACGTAGACCATGTTTCTTTAAATTTTGACATTTGGTTTTTATTTGAGGCAGATATTTTTTCCATTAAAATATGATTTATGAGGAGGTTAGACCATTGGTCGATATTCAAAGTTTGTTTATTTTTCCAGTTAACAAGAATTGTTTTTTTTGCGATAGTAAGGGCTACAAGTATAGATTGAAATTGTTTATGTGGTAAGTCAATTGTTGTTAAGTCACCTAGCAAACACAAGTTTGGAGAGAACGGTATCCTACAGTCCAAGACAGCGGAAAGTTTTTCTAAGACTTTAGTCCAGAAACACATAACCGGAGTACATAACCATAAAGCATGAAAATAAGTGTCTGTAGTGTTTTGTAAACACTGGAGACAAATGTCGGAGTCTGAGAGTCCCATTTTCTTCATCATATATTGAGTAATGTATGTTCTGTGAATAATTTTATATTGGATAAGTTGTAAATTTGTGTGTTTTGTCATTTTAAAAACATTTTCACAAACTTGAATCCAAAAGACAGATTCCGGAGCTATAGACAAGTCTGTTTCCCATTTTGAGATGGGTAAAGACGTTTTATCAGTATATGAAAGTAACTTATATATTTTTGAGAGTTTTTTTGTTGTTGTCGGAGAAAGCTTGGTAATATCTTTAGCTAAAACAGGCGGTTGGAGCGTACCCTGGAGTGTTGGAATTTGTTTCTTTATCATACTTTTAACTTGCAAATAATGTAAAAAGTTTCCGTTTTTTATTTTATATTTTTGGAGCAAGGATGTATATGATATAAACATATTATCTGAGAAGAGATGGTGGAGATGTGTAATTCCTTTCTGCTCCCACACATTCAAATAAAACGATTGGTTGTTAATTTGAAAGTCGGGGTTATGCCATAGGGGAGAAAGCCCGCTGGGCTCCACTTGGGCTTTTGTCATTTCTAGTGCCTTCCACCAGGCAGTCAGGGTGGCGGAAATCATTGGATTTTTAAAGCAGTTATGGCGCTTAATCGATGTTGTAATAAAAAGTAAATCTAGGAGTCTGAGGTTATTACAATCCTTCTGTTCTAGTTCCAGCCAACAGTTAGTATCTCTATTGGGTTGTGCCCATAAAATAATATATTGTAGCTGGTTGGCTATATAATAGTGCATAAAATTTGGTGCCTCTAGACCTCCTTTGGATTTATTTTTCTGAAGAGTAGATAGACTAATCTTTGCTTCTTTTTTTTTTCCAGTAAAATTTTGTAACGGCTGAGTCCAACAACTGGAACCAGTTAGCCGTAGGTTTAAATGGAATCATTGAGAAAAAATAGTTTATTTTGGGTAAAACTTTCATTTTAATAGTGGCTATTCGTCCTATTAGAGAAATAGGAAGATTATTCCAGCGCTCCAAGTCACTATAAATGCTATCCAGAAGTGGAGTGAAATTTAAATTAACTAAATCAGTTAATTTAGGTGAGATTTTTATGCCTAAGTATTTTAAATTACCTATAGGAAATGAGTAGTATGGGTCCTGGCTTGCAGGGTTCCATGAATTTTCTGTAATAGGTAGAAGTGTTGATTTTGTCCAATTAATAGAATAGTCTGATAACTGTGAGAATTTAGTTCGGAAGCATTCTTAACTTGTGCATCCAAGAATAAGTTCCGACTATGAACCGGAAGTATTTTTAGGTCAAACCAGTCGGTGTCGCGGTCAAAACCGCCCTCCATTGTTTATTTTAATTATTCACCTCTTTAGTTATTATTATATTCAAGTCGTATTAATATTTATCAATTCAGTGACGTCTCACTTGTAGTATGATAGTTCAATAGGTTAAATTTATTCAACAACGTTACTCGTTCCTCCCCTCAAAAAAATGGTAACTAATAAAATTAACCACAGACAAAATAAATAAATCCGAAAAAACACGGACACATTTAACAAATACAGACAAACATGAAATACCTCCGAAGAACACGGACACACGTAACAAATACAGACAAACAGGAAATACCTCCGAAGCGCACGGACACACTTCACAAAAGACAACGTGCCTTCGTTAAAAATAATAAAAATAAATTACATCCGGATCTAGCGATTCCTTAGTAGTGGCGTAATAAAGCCCTACGTCGACCTGTACCTCCTTAAAAATCATAAAATAAACAGCTTATCATGATCTCTAGATTTCCTAGCGGTGGCGTAATAAACCCCCGCGTCTACCCGTTTTCCTCTCAAAATTCATAGAATAACCGTCATGATCTAGCGATTCCTTCACAGCGGCGAGACTCCCGTCCCAAAAACAAAATAAAGCCGCTTGCTTCAACCTGTTTGTCTTAAAATTCTTAATGCTTCTTCAGCTGCGCATAAACCAACGTGACGGTACTTCCGTAAACAATGACCTCGTCACCACGTACGTGTATAGTTCAATGTCGTAGTAAAATCCAAAATCAAGGACTTCGCATCCCTCCGTTAACCGAACGACTTCAAACTCTACTAATACCTGTTCACTCAGACCTCATGTAAAATTTAGTCAATTTAGAAGACGAAAACCGGTTGCAGCGGTCCCAAACAGACAGAACTTCCCTACGTGGATAAACGTCTCCACTTACCGTAATTAATTATTTAGGCGCCTAGAAGTTCCGCTCGTCCGTGAACGCCGCAGCCTGTAACCGTTAAAACGTCGGGCGTCACCATCTGATAGAAAACGTTCTTTGTTTTCTTGCGTGTTAAAATAAAACTCAAAGTTGAGATCAGTGAAGAGGTTTTCTTGCAAGAGATTTTTATTCAGAAATTTCTGATGTCATGAAGGATCCTTACTGAATCAGCATCGGTTCCTAAATGGGCTCATCCCAACTTATACAAAAACAGTGTTTACAGAAAATAGTCTCCCCCTCCTGTCTTCTGTCCTTGTGGGAAGAGTGAAATACAAAAACAGATAATAAATCTTCAGCTCGTATCTTAGTCCACTCCAGATGTAGGAAAATAATTGGTCCCGGCACTTCTTGGACCGGGTAATTTATGGACAGAAACTCTGCTTGCACTTTCAAACATATACTCCTTTAGATAAAAACAGAAACCTTATTAGACATTCCTTTCCCAGGGAATGGAACAAAGACACTATACATCGAATAACATTTGAATTAACTGTTTTCTTATTACTACACAGCTATAACTAAATTCAAAACGGTTAAAATATCAATTGAAACAGTAAAAAATGTTAACAATGTTAACAGTAGTCATGTGCTAATGTTGTGAATGGAAGCGACTGGCCATGGCAGCTGAAAAAAAGAAAAATACAGACATGTCTCTTACACATTTGAGAACTATTTAAATATGTGGAAAAGTGGCATAACGTTTTACCATAAGGAAAAGTCGCATAACGTTACTACAGAGACTATGTTGTAGCGTTAGTTTGTGATTGTTTAGGCAACGGTTATTTTTGCCGTAACCGGCAAATCTCCCACAAACGTTATTTTGGCGTGCAATGTCTCAGATTTGCCGTGAATGCTTCTAGACATTTACAAGCGGTTATGAATAAAACAAATGTGCACATTTAGGCCGTTTCGCCGAGACCACTTAGCGCTCCCTTGAGTGAATCACAATCATTCTGGCTTGTGAGGTTAAGGTTAGAGGGCTCGAAGACTAAAAAAAACAAAACCCAGTGAAAATATAAAATAGATCAATAATATATATATATATATATATATATAGTTAGATAAGATCGAAGCAAAAGTAACTACATTAAAATATAAAGACAGGTACATTAATATTAACTAAAATCTACATTTAAAAAAACTTGTCTTGAGCCTGCTCTTAAAATCTTGAACGTTCTTTGGGGCCCTGAGTTCCTCCGGCAGACTGTTCCAAAGGCGAGCGAAGGCTGTAGCACTGAAAGGACGCCGTGAGTGTACTCGTTTTTCAACAATTTTCCACGTTACGACCACAAAAACAAATGTATTTATTGAAATTTTATCTGAACGATGAACACAAAGTAGCACACAATCATGAAGTGGAACAAAATGTAGATTTTATTAACAAACTTGTTGTACAATCCCCCCCTGAAAATTAGGGCAATTACAGCTTCAAGTCTTTTGGGGTTTGTCCCGTCGGGAGGCTGAAATGTTTGCCCATTCCTCCTTGCAAAACAGCTCCAGCTCAGCTAGGTTAGATGGAGAGCGTTTGTGAAACACAATCTTAAGAATAATTGTTGATTTTTTTGGTTGCTCAATGAATATTTGCTGATTTTTTTTTTCTATCTCCTCTCCGCCGCCCTGCAACTACGTTTAAGGTTCTTTACTTCCTCATTTCTCCTTGGATCCATGGACCTTGGGTCTATGTTTTTTGTTGTCATTGGGGCAACTGTATCAAGTGCCAGTTGTAGTTTTTTAAATGGTCAACAATAAAATCACAGGGGGGGCAGGTAAGACAAGTGGAGGATATTTGTTTAAAACCTCGATTTATTTGGAGATATATTATATTATATTATATTATATTATATTATATTATATTATATTATATTATATTATATTATATTATATTATATTATATTATATTATATTGACTCTCTGGGCTTTGAGAGATGAGATTGGCACGCCTTAAAAGTCAATTCAGCTCTGACGGTGCCCCCCCCAATGGTCCGGTTCGATTTGGGTTTCTGATGCGTACCGTGTGCGATAGACCCAAGTCAAGGTGCTGCTGTCGAAACAATAATACACATCAACTCACGCTTGTCTTCTTGCGTCTTGCAGACGTCCGTGAGGAATATCTTCGTCCTGACGAACAGGAAGCGAAGTGTCCTCATGTTAAAAAGGAGGAGGAGCATCCTTACATCAAAGAGGAGAAAAAAAAACTTTTTGTTAAAGAGGAGGAGGTTGAGGATGATGTCACCAAGTCACCACTGATCTTCGCCCCTTTAAAGAGTGAAGATGACGTCAAGAGTGAGTGTGAGGAGGACAGAGAGGCGGAGCTTCCAAGCAGCAACTCAACTCCTCAACACATGACGACAGAAGGTGATGCAAACCACTGGCGACCACCGCAAGCACAAAGTAATGACATAAGGTCTAAAGATAGGCCGATATGTTTTTTTCACCCGCTCCTCCGATGAATATGCATTGGACTCGGGGTACTCTCTATCGTCCGGTTGTGCTCCGCGTTTTCCAGCGTTAGCATCGCTAGCCGTGAGGCTTTATGACGTGACCATCGTCGCGCGTCAACGCTTCCAACTTCGGCGTTTTGTTTTCGTGCTACTACTAGCATTCTCTGCTAGCGACATGTCATGATTACGTGAAGAAGTGCAGACTTATAACCAGGGTTGGAAGGGTTGCTTTTAAGGGTCTCATATTATTCTTTCAACATTCTAAAATACTTCTTAAATGTATAAAAGACATGTCTGTGACATGCATTCATCAAAATTGACTTTGGATCTAATATTTTTGCTGTCCCTCAATCAGCCAAGAAAAACACTCTGTTCAAAACAGCCTGTTTTAGGGTTGTGTCACTTTTATGTAAATAGCTGCACCAGGCCATGTCTAAGCCACACCCTTCTCTCTCGAAGGGGCAGTGGTTTCTGTCATGGTAGTGATAGAAAACTTTCTTTGTTTTCTTGTGTGTTAAAATAAAACTCAAAGTTGAGATCGGTGAAGAGGTTTTCTTGCAAGAGATCTTTATTCAGAAATTTCTGATGCCATGAAGGATCCTTACTGAATCAGCATCGGTTCCTAAATGGGCTCATCCCAACTTATACAAAAATTAGTGTTTACAGAAAATAGTCTCCCCCTCCTGTCTCCTGTCCTTGTGGGAAGAGTGAAATACAAAAACAGATAATGAATCTTCAGCTCGTATCTTAGTCCACTCCAGATGTAGGAAAATAATTGGTCCCGGCACTTCTTGGACCGGATAATTTATGGACAGAAACTCTGCTTTTACTTTCAAACATATACTTCTTTAGATAAGAACAGAAACCTTATTAGACATTCCTTTACCAGGGAATGGAACAAAGACACTATACATCGAATAACATTTGAATGAACTGTTTTCTTATTACTACACAGCTATAACTAAATTCAAAACGGTTAAAATATCAATTGAAACAGTAAAAAATGTTAACAATGTTAACAGTAGCCATGTGCTAATGTTGTGAATGGCAGCGACTGGCCATGGCAGCAGAAGAAAAGAAAAATACAGACATGTCTCTTACACATTTGAGAACTATTTCAATATGTCGAAAAGTGGCATAACGTTTTACCATAAGGAAAAGTCGCATAACGTTACTACAGAGACTATGTTGTAGCGTTAGTTTGTGATTGTTTAGGCAACGGTTATTTTTGCCGTAACCGGCAAATCTCCCACAAACGTTATTTTGGCGTGCAATGTCTCAGATTTGCCGTGAATGCTTCTAGACATTTACAAGCGGTTATGAATAAAACAAATGTGCACATTTAGGCCGTTTCGCCGAGACCGCTTAGCGGCCGGTTAGAAACAATAATACACAACATCAAGGCGCGCTTGAGATTTGACTTTACTAGACCAAATGTATGTTTGCCTTCTTGTGTCCCGCAGACGTTGGTGAGAAATGTCTTCGTCCTGAGGAACAGGTGGTGAAGTCTCCTCATGTGAAACAGGAGGAAGAAGAGCATCCTTACATCAAAGAGGAAGAAAAGCCCCTTTTCGTCAAAGAGGAGGAGTTTGAGGATGATGTCACCAGGACACCACTGACCTTTGCCCCTTTTAAGAGTAAAGATGAAGTCATGGGTGAGAGTGAGGAGGACAGAGGGGCGGAGCCTCCGAGCAGCTCAACTCCTCAACACATGGAGACAGAAGGTGATGCAGACCAATGGGGATCATCACCAGCACAAAGTGATGACATAAGGTCACAGTCTGCTGACACTGACGATGATGAATTCGCTAAAGGTGATCATGCTGACAACAACCGCTGCAAATGTTCTCAGTGTGCGAAAACATTCAGTTCAAAATGGAATTTGAAAGTTCACCTGAGAAAACACACTGGAAAAAAACCTTTTTCTTGCTCAGACTGTGGCAAAAGCTTCTCTCATAAGTCACATTTAACAATCCACACGAGAAAACACACCGGAGAAAGACCTTTTGCCTGCCCAGACTGTGGCAAAAGCTTTTCTCATAAGTCAAATTTAACAAGCCACATGAGAAAACACACCGGAGAAAAAACTTTTGCCTGCCCAGACTGTGGCAAAAGCTTCAATGACAAGAGTACTTTAACAAACCACAAAATAACCCACACTGGAGAAAAAGCTTTTGCCTGCCCAGACTGTGGCAAAAGCTTCTCTCATAAGTCCGCTTTAACAGTACACACAAGAACCCACACTGGAGAAAAACCTTTTTCCTGCCCAGACTGTGGCAAAAGCTTCTCTCATAAGTCCGCTTTAACAGTACACACAATAACCCACACTGGAGAAAAAGCTTTTTCCTGCCCAGACTGTGGCAAAAGCTTCTCTCATAAGTCCGCTTTAACAGTACACACAATAACCCACACTGGAGAAAAACCTTTTTCCTGCCCAGACTGTGGTAAAAGCTTCTCTCAGAAGGGACAGTTAAAAATACACAAAAGAACCCACACTGGAGAAAAACCTTTTTCCTGCCCAGACTGTGGCAAAAGCTTCTCACGAAAGTCCGCTTTAACAGTACACACAAGAACCCACACTGGAGAAAAAACTTTTTCCTGCCCAGACTGTGGCAAACACTTCTCACGAAAGTCCGCTTTAACAGTACACACAAGAACCCACACTGGAGAAAAACCTTTTTCCTGCCCAGACTGTGGCCAAAGCTTCTCTGACAAGGGAAATTTAAAAAGCCACTCAAGAACACATGCTGGGAAGAAACCATTTAGTTGCAGTGTTTGTGCTAAAAGATTCTCTAGTAAAAAGCTTGTTGAGACACACAAGTGTGCTGGTGAGAAAAGCAGCGATCTTTAAAGCTTAAAAAAATGAAGGGAGTGAGTCTTGTGTGCTGTAAAAGTGTAAATGATTTTGAATAAAATAGAGAAGGAGGAAATAAGTGATCCTGCTTATTTAAAAAATGTTCAGACTTAGAAATTAATAAGTCTTTGATTTTTATGGCAACTTTATTTTAACAGTGATAGACAGAATATCAGAAAAAATTGAAAGAAGGACATGGGGGGGAAAAAATTGCATTTTGTTGAGGGAGATCATTAATCAGCTCCTCTCGTGTCGTCCTTCGCTGATCTCGACCTTTTTCATATTGATTGAGACCCCACGAGCTGATATCTTGCATGGAGCCCCCCAGAACCCAAAATTTTGCAGCAACAAAACTTAAAGGGGAAGTCAACCCAAAATGTTCTTAACAATATGTTGTATGTGCCTCCACTCGTCTAAAGACGGCATTCAGGTTAATATTGCGTTTATCTTGAACATTGCTCCAGTTCCAAGTGTCAGCGGCTACGACAATGACCTCAAATCATGTCGGATATCTTTTGCAGTGAAAAAGTATTTGCCCTCCTCTCAAATTCTCACTTTTATTGCACAGTTTGCCCACTTGAATGATTAAAATCATCAAACAAATGTCAACATCAAAGATAACCCAAATAAACATACAATGCAGTTTTTTTAAAGTGGAGATTTTATTTTTTAAGGACAAAACACTATTCAAAGCTACCTGGCCCTGTCAAAAATATTTCCATTCATTACTCGAGTAAAGACAAGAAGAATCAACTCCAGCTTTACTTAAAAGTGTAAACGTAATGCTTTCAAAGCTACTCAAACTATGAATATGAAATGTTTTTAAAGTTTTCTTTTAATGTGTTTAAACGCCAATGTATGCTTTAGTAATATTGTAAGCTACTTTTGTTTTCTCTGCTTTGCTTCCGAATGTCGTTAACGGTTGTGTTTGTTGACGTTTGTAGGTGTTGTGTATTTGCTTATGTGAAGCACATTGAGTTGCCTTGTGTATGAAATAGAAATAAAATATAGAAGAAAAAGCCACCTTGCCATTTTCCCAAATTAGCGTGGAAAATACCTTCAGGGACACACAAAGCCAGATGTGCAGTATGGCCACGTTCGGAGTGTTTTAAGTCTCGGCTTAAGACCCACTTTTATTCCTTGGCTTTTAGTTCAGCATGAATTGTGTGGTCCGCGTGTTTTTTTAATTTAATTTGATTATTATTTAATTTTTATTATTATTTTTGGGGGGGTTTAAATATATTTTTATTGTATTTATTCCTTTATTTTACTTATTGTATTTTAGTAACTTATTGACTTTTTTAAAATTATTGTTGGTTTTTACTAGATTTCATGTGTATTTGGATCTCAATGTGCAGCACTTTGGAAACACTTGTTTATAAAATGTGCTGTAGACATAAAGTGGATTGGATTAGTTTAAAAATGACCACATTAAGTAAACCGGCAGTACAATGCAAATGCAATACATTTGTACTTCTGAGCATTAGGGGAGCGTAAGATATGATAAGTGTGCTCGACTCGAAGTGCAATGGCGTGTCATCACTAACCTTTATTAGAAGGTAAGTGTTGCATTCAAACCTTGCAGCAGGAATTTGTGAAAGCCACAGATGACGAAACTGGCCAAAAGTACAAATATTGCATATATCAGTAATATATCAGATACTGCATCAAATGTTTGATACTAGCTAATGCCAGTACTAGAGCAATAAATTAAACTCATAACATGTGATGGTTAAATCGCATCCCTGATAATAAACGTTCAGTTTACGGTACCTCAAAATGCTTGTTCATCTCGATGGCAAATTTTTAATCTGCACATTCACCACAATAAATCCAATTTAAACTTTACATATCGGGAACAACAGACTGAAAAAGGGAGAAATGAGACCTCGCAGTTTTATGTCTTTGTAACTGCAACAAAAATGGCGACATCTGTCGATGACTTGATGACAGTGCTTGCTTTGAAGCCGACAATCTCCAGCAGCCAATCATATCGCAGCGGGGGCGTGTCCTGCCTGACTTCCGACGCAGGTCTACTTTCGTTTCTTCACGTAACCAGACGCCCTCCGCTAAATCATTATTTTCGATTCCGTGCTGAACCGACTACAACCTCCAAACAGGACGTTAATCCCTACTTTGATGGACTACGACACCATTGATCAAATCTCAGCGTGTGAATGAACTCGTTTCGGTGCGAGTTTATGCTTCTCGCCCTACTTAGCTTAGCTTAGCTCATCTTAGCTCGCTAGCTGCTCGCAAAGAGAAGCACATAACACGTCGTCAAGAAGAGATCAAGTGTGACTTTGTTGGCATTATTGTGCTAAAATGTTTGCAAAAACGGCACCAAAGTACGAGGAGGAATTCTTTGGAGGAGAAGAAGAGAACGAGCAACATCTTGAAATGCTGGACGATGTTTACGAGGAGCCTCGACTTGTGCTACACACAGCAGGTTTGTACACTTCTTACTCTCCCTTGCTTAGCACTAGGACTACTATATAGCGTTAAAAATATCAAAATGCAGTCCTCATTACTGTACACAGTAAAATAATTCCAGCCATTATGTTATTGTAACTTAAGTGCATACTACGTTTTCACACATCAATACGTTTTCAATTGATAACATATGATCAAATGTGAATAACTCTTTGAAGTGAGTTTTACAACAAAATACAATTTGAATACGTTAACTTGACTCTATGTGCTAAGCTTAAAAGTAGAAGCCGCATCTTGTAGCCACAAAGCCATGTTAATGCACCACACATATCGTGCCTGAAAGTTACATTTGTTATATATAGAATATGATATATCTTTCAAGCAATCAATCAATCAAAACTTTATTCATAACACACACACACACAATAGAATATATGAATGCATAAATGGCTGGCTTCAGATCAGGAGAGGAGACATCACAATATGCTTTGCTAGAATAACTGTGCCTTTTATTACCCGCAAACAGCAATAAACACTTTTATACTGTGCTAGAATAATTGTAAGTTTTATTCCCCGCAGACAGTCATCAATGCCTGTGCTTTGCTCGAATGATTGTACCTTTTATTCCCCGCAAACAGCAATCAATACACTAGAACGTTTAGCATTATAATATGATCATCATCAGCGCTTACCTTGACACTAGACCGGGGAGCCTACGGTCCGGGTGAAGCGAGCTGCAACAACGGCTGGGCAATCGTACGTGTTCCACAGCGGACTCCGTCCGGACCGTGTGCCGCTCCGTCTTTTATTCGTTAGCAAAAAGTTGTGAGCGTGAGAAACCGGGCTGTCCAAGCCCTCTCCCAGACACTCTCGAAAACATGTTTGCGAAGCAGGGAAGGCTGTAGTATAAACAAGGTATTCACTCCCAGACTGATTCCGCCCTTTATTTACAAATTGTTGGGCACCTGGATTCGTACAACAGTTCAGGACAACAACATATCCTTATATAAGAGGTTACATGAGGACATATCAAACCATGGTTATTTTCCCTTCAAACTCCCTTGAGTGAATCACAATCAATCTAGCTTTTGAGGTTAAGGTAAGAGGGCTCAAAGACAAAAAAAAAACCAGTGAAAATATCAAATAGATCAATAATATATATATATATATATATATATATATATAGTTAGAGAAGATCGAAGCAAAAGTAACTTCATTTAAATATAAAGAAAGGTACATTAACTCTTTGACTGACAGACGTTTTCAGAAAAGGGATGCTGTGAGTGCCAGCCGATTTAAGCATTTTGACTGATCTTTCAAGGTCCACAGAAAATGTTCTGTTTGGACTATGGAAACACACATACTACCAAATGAAAGATTGAACTTTCAAGTTTGTTTCTACCTTATTCCGTTCTTTAGGAATCAACAATAGAAAATGATTAGTTTCATCCAAATGCGCTTGTTTTGGACCAAAATACGGAGAAATCAAGCTTTTAGTGAAACTATATTATTTCATGCACTCTAGTGAAATTTACACTTCTTTTTGTCCATGAATGATGCCACAAACACCTAAACAGTGCTTTACTTCTATAACACACTACCAACAAGAAAGTGTTTTTTGATAGCAAAATACGTTTATTTACATTCAACAGTGTAACAATTTGACTAAACTATTTACAAATGTGTGCAACTGTGGTACTATTTACAATTATGTTGGATGTTTCAACGACAGTTTTTCTTTTTGTGTAACACTCCCCTGCGTGCAAGGAGACGCAACAGGATTTGCACAACACATTAGTTTCACTGCGAT
The DNA here is from genome assembly GCF_054856555.1 of Leptonotus elevatus. Taxonomy (NCBI): domain Eukaryota; kingdom Metazoa; phylum Chordata; class Actinopteri; order Syngnathiformes; family Syngnathidae; genus Leptonotus; species Leptonotus elevatus. The sequence continues at coordinate 2,745,461 of NC_141239.1, read as the reverse complement.
TGCCTCTTCGCGTGCAGAAGCTACACTTTCTTGCCGGCCGTTTTTTCCGGGGAATAGCAAGTATATACTGCAGTGTGTGTTGCCATCAAGTCTACTATCAGGATCATGCTACGGTTACGTTACGGTGGTGTTACGTCTGGCTTCCTCATGTCCTTCAGTTGCTATACCGGGTGGTAAGAGATGTTCTGATCCATCTTATCCACTCCATTCATGGTGGCGTCGTAGTCCAGAAGCCAGTGTCTTCTCCGTGATCAGACTGTACCCGCTCCTCCGATGAATATGCATTGGACTCGGGGTACTCTCCATCGTCCGGTTGTGCTCCGCGTTTTCCAGCGTTAGCATCGCTAGCCGGTGAGGCCTTATGACGTGACCATCGTCGCGCGTCAACGCTTCCAACTTCGGTGTCAAGCTCGGAGTCACCATCATCATCATCATCAATGTGCATTGGTCGATGCTTTTCGACTACTCTCCATCGTCCGATCGAATGTCTGCTTGTGCAGAAGTGCTCGGTCGGTTGTGCTCCGCGTTTTCCGGCGTTAGCATCGCTAGCCGGTGAGGCTTTACTACGTGATCATAATGGCCGCGTCAACGCTTCCAACTTCGGCGTCAAGCTCGGAGTCACCATCATCATCATCGTCGACATCAATGCGCTTTTTAGTATTGATTTCCGTCTTTGAAAAAAATGCTCAAGCGTGAGCTGCTTGCAACCGGTCGCCATTGTTGCTTCATCAGCCATTGTCCCCTCAACACTCTAGCTCCGCCTCACGTCTTCTACTGACGCCCACCCAATCTTGTCCAAAGAGAGTCATCGCTGCCATCTAGGGGCCAAAACGAGTCATTATACTAACTAGATCTGCTTGATACTTTCAGCACAGCTGCCCAAGGCTTTCCTACACCCATTAAAAAAAAAAACATAGTGAACGTTTTTTAACGTCTTCGGCGCCCCTCCGTAGGTTTTTTCTAAACGTTATATAACGTTTTTGGCAGTAAAAGAGTTAATATGAACTAAAATCTACATTTAAAAAAACTTGTCTTGAGCCTGCTCTTAAAATCTTGAACGTTCTTTGGGGCCCTGAGTTCCTCCGGCAGACTGTTCCAAAGGCGAGCGAAGGCTGTAGCACTGAAAGGACGCCGTGAGTGTACTTGTTTTTCAACATTTTGCCACGTTACGACCACAAAAACAAATGTATTTATTGAAATTTTATCTGAACGATGAACACAAGCTAGGTTAGATGGAGAGCGTTTGTGAAACACAATCTTAAGAATAATTGTTGATTTTTTTGGTTGCTCAATGAATATTTGCTGATTTTTTTTTCTATCTCCTCTCCGCCGCCCTGCAACTACGTTTAAGGTTCTTTACTTCCTCATTTCTCCTTGGATCCATGGACCTTGGGTCTATGTTTTTTGTTGTCACTGGGGCAAGTGACAAGTGCCAGTTGTAGTTTTTTAAATGGTCAAGAATAAAATCACAGGGGGGGCAGGTAAGACAAGTGGAGGATATTTGTTTAAAACCTCGATTTATTTGGAGATATATTATATTATATTATATTATATTATATTATATTATATTATATTATATTATATTATATTATATTATATTATATTATATTATATTATATTATATTATATTATATTATATTATATTATATTATATTATATTGACTCTCTGGGCTTTGAGAGATGAGATTGGCACGCCTTAAAAGTCAATTCAGCTCTGACGGTGCCCCCCCCCAATGGTCCGGTTCGATTTGGGTTTCTGATGCATCGTACCGTGTGCGATAGACCCAAGTCAAGGGGCTGCTGTCGAAACAATAATACACATCAACTCACGCTTGTCTTCTTGTGTCTTGCAGACGTCTGTGAGGAATATCTTCGTCCTGACGAACAGGAAGTGAAGTCTCCTCATGTTAAAAAGGAGGAGGAGCATCCTTACATCAAAGAGGAGGAAAAAAAACTTTTTGTTAAAGAGGAGGAGGTTGAGGATGATGTCACCAAGTCACCACTGATCTTCGCCCCTTTAAAGAGTGAAGATGACGTCAAGGGTGAGTGTGAGGAGGACAGAGGGGCGGAGCTTCCAAGCAGCAACTCAACTCCTCAACACATGACGACAGAAGGTGATGCAAACCACTGGCGACCACCGCAAGCACAAAGTAATGACATAAGGTCTAAAGATAGGCCGATATGTTTTTTTCAGGTTCGATACCGATTATTAGTTGGGTGATAACCGATATTTGAAGCTGATATTCATTTTCATGGCGCATATTGGCGTCAACATTTTCTAAAATACATTGTATCGTCTTAAAAAGTTAAATGGAAACTTAAGCAAGTTATTTCCACAGCTCTCTAGTTCTCTACAGTAAATATTTTCACGCCAAAATTTAAAAATTCCTGAAATCTTAAACTTTCACATTTCAATGTCGAACAAAAACAAATGGTTCAAAAGATTCCTAGGGTCAGTAGCATCTCTTATAAAGTTAACTGAAAATGTAAATATATAGCTCCCTGAGATTAAAATGGTTTTACATTTACCTTATTTCGGCCGTCAGATTAAAAAAAAAAAAAGAGCTCATACCGATATTGACCAAAATGCCCAATATCGGCCTGTATCGGTCTATCTCTTATAAGGTCCCACTCTCCTCAAGATGATGATGATGATAATGAATATGCTATCGGTGATAGGGCATGAGCTCAAAATGGAGTTTGAAAGCGCACACAACACACACTGGGGCAAAACCTTTTTCCTGCTCAGATTGGGGCAAAAGTTTCTCTCAAAAGTCAACTTTAGCAATGAACAAAAGAACACACACTGGTGCAAAACCTTTCCATAGATCAAAGTGATCCATGTGTGGGGTTGAGTCGCCCAAATATATATATATTTTTTGATGGGCCAGTCCGAGTGTGCGGTGGGCCCAAATCAAGGTGCCGCTTCAGAAACAATAATACACAACATCAAGTCATGCTAGGCCATTTGGGGGCCCTAAGCAAAATAATGTCATGTGGCCCATATGTGCGCCATTTATTCACCGTATACTGTGTAACCCATACAGCCACATTTCATATATATTAGTCAGATGTTGTAGCACTGCAGAAAGTAATTTAAACTTCTCATCCCAACTGTTTGTTAGTACTTGTAGTATATGCTGCCAAACCTCATTTGAAAAAATGAAAAGATAGAATGTGTACTGTATTTGTTTTAAGCTTGTAATTGTGTTGAAACTCACAAAATAAGTTGTTTTAAAGTCAAGCAAACTATAATAAACAATTAGGGTTCTAAATGAACTTTTTTTTTTTAATCATCAACCAATGTATGTTTTTTCAATGAGAAGATAGTTTCTTTTTTTATCATCACTGAAACAAAATATTAAAACTGGTGTTTTCTTCACAGTGAGTACTTTAGTGTATTTTGTTTTTAAACAAATACAAATGCCTCCTTAACAGAGACCACTTTCTGCGAACAAATTTGTGTCTTTCTTAAACACTATCCAACATGTCAGTCAGTTACATAGTGAATTGTTTCATTTTATAAACTGACGATTTTTTGTGTAACATTGCAAAAGTAAATAAATAAAATTACTTAAATATTAAATCCAATTATATCGATATTAATAAATTGTGTGCTTCAAAAAGTCGAACCATAAAATATGTTTCAAAATGTTGCGTATGCAAAACAGAGTCAGTTGCTGGACACTTTTTTTTTTTTTTTTTTTTACCTCCAGGACGTTCCTAACAAACTCCTCCTATTCCATTGCTCTTCCTATCTACACCATGATAGAATAACTTGAACCCTGCTCCTAAACTTCTAGCTTTGCTCCCTTTCCACCTGGTCTCCTGAACACATAATATGTCCACCTTCCTCCTCCGCATCATGTCAACCAGCTCTCTACATTTTCCTGTCATGGTTCCAACATTCAAAGTCCCTACTCTCGGTCCCAGACTCTTGGTGTTCCTCTTCTCTTCCTTCCTACAAACACACATTCCTCCTCTCCTGCTTTGACCAACAGTAGTCCAAATTCCACCGGCACCCTGTAGGTCAACAGCACCCATGGCGGTCGTTGTTAACCCGGGCCTCGACCGATCTGGTATAGAAGTCATATATTTGATTCACATGTATGTTTGATTTGGCCAACGTTTTTACGTCGGATGCCCTTCCTGACACAACCCTCTGTATTTATCCGGGCTTGGGACCGGCACAAGAAGACATTGGCTTGTGCCCCCTTGCAGGTACATTAATACACTTAAATGCAACATTTAAATGAATCTGATTAGTTGATTAATTGATTGGATAATCGATAAATTAATCGATTTAAAAAAATATTCAATAGTGACAGCACTAAGCACGTACTAATTGTGAATGGGTGGCCTTTCTTTTGCTGTTTTCACAGATGGACGTAGCTAGAAAGGGGCATTAGTGCCATTGTGCGCCGTTAGGAGATGCGATGTAGCCGACTGTCAGCCAATCGCCGTGGCATCCTCATTTGCATGAAAATCAAGACGGCCCGGAGCGCAGGCTTGACATTGTGGAATCAAATCGACTCACTGGGCTCGGAGAGATGAGATTGGTGCATCTTAAAAGCCAGGCTTGTGCGGTTCCCGTCGGAGGGTGTCCATTTTAGATCTGATCATGTGCGGGATTGTGTCGCCAACCGTCTTAAAAAAAAAAAAATCACAGATGGTTCGGTTCAAGTCGGGTTCTGACGCATCGCACCCTGTGCGGTGGGCCCAAGTCAAGGTGCCACTGTAGAAACAATAATACACAACATCAAGTCACGCTTGAGATTTGACTTAACTAAACCAAATGTATGTTTGTCTTCTTGTGTCCCGCAGACGTTGGTGAGAAATGTCTTCGTCCTGAGGAACAGGTGGTGAAGTCTCCTCATGTGAAACAGGAGGAAGAAGAGCATCCTTACATCAAAGAGGAAGAAAAGCCCCTTTTCGTCAAAGAGGAGGAGTTTGAGGATGATGTCACCAAGACACCACTGACCTTTGCCCCTTTTGAGAGTAAAGATGAAGTCATGGGTGAGAGTGAGGAGGACAGAGGGGCGGAGCCTCCGAGCAGCTCAACTCCTCAACACATGGAGACAGAAGGTGATGCAGACCAATGGGCGCCATCACCAGCACCAAGTGATGACATAAGGTCACAGTCTGCTGACGCTGACGATGATGAATACGCTAAAGGTGATCATGCTGACAACAACCGCTGCAAATGTTCTCAGTGTGCGAAAACATTCAGTTCAAAAGGGAGTTTGAAAGTTCACCTGAGAAAACACACTGGAGAAAAACTTTTTTCTTGCTCAGACTGCGGCAAAAGCTTCTCTCAGAAGGGACATTTAAAAATACACAAAATAACACACACTGGAGAGAAACCTTTTTCCTGCCCAGACTGCAGCAAAAGCTTCTCTGACAAGGGATATTTAAAAATACACAAAAGAACACACACTGGAGAAAAACCTTTTTCTTGCCCAGACTGTAGCAAAATCTTCTCTCACAAGGGAAATTTAACAAAACACAAAATAACCCACACTGGAGAGAAATCTTTTTCCTGCTCAGATTGTTGCAAAAGCTTCTATGACAAGATAACTTTAACAATACACAAAAGAACACACACTGGAGAGAAACCTTTTTCCTGCTCAGACTGTGGAAAAAGCTTCAATGACAATAGTACTTTAACAATACACAAAAGAACACACACTGGAGAGAAACCTTTTTCCTGTTCAGACTGCGGCAAAAGCTTCAATGACAAGAGTACTTTAACAAAACACAAAAGAACACACACTGGAGAAAAACCTTTTTCCTGCCCAGACTGTGGCCAAAGCTTCTCTGACAAGGGAAATTTAAAAAGCCACTCAAGAACACACACTGGAGAAAAACCTTTTTCCTGCTCAGACTGCAGCAAAAGCTTCTCTCAGAAGTCCGCTTTAACAGTACACACAAGAACCCACACTGGAGAAAAACCTTTTTCCTGCCCAGACTGTGGTAAAAGCTTCTCTCAGAAGTCCACTTTAACAGTACACACAAGAACCCACACTGGAGAAAAAGCTTTTTCCTGCCCAGACTGTGGCCAAAGCTTCTCTGACAAGGGAACTTTAAAAAGCCACTCAAGAACACATGCTGGGAAGAAACCATTTAGTTGCAGTGTTTGTGCTAAAAGATTCTCTAGTAAAAAGCTTGTTGAGACACACAAGTGTGCTGGTGAGAAAAGCAGCGATCTTTAAAGCTTAAAAAGATGAAGGGAGTGAGTCTGGTGTGCTGTAAAAGTGTAAATGATTTTGAATAAAATAGAGAGGGAGGAAATAAGTGATCCTGCTTATTTAAAAAATGTTCAGACTTAGAAATTAATAAGTCTTTGATTTTTATGGCAACTTTATTTTAACAGTGATAGACAGAATATCAGAAAAAAATTGAAAGCATGACGCGGGGGGGGGGGGGTGAGCATTTTGTTGAGGGAGATCATTAACCAGCTCCTCTCGTGTCGTCCTTCGCTGATCTCGACCTTTTTCATATTGATTGAAAATAATAATAACAATATGTTGTATGTGCCTCCACTAGTCTAAAGACGGCATTCAGGTTAATATTGCGTTTATCTTGAACATTGCTCCAGTTCCAAGTGTCAGCGGCTACGACAATGACCTCAAATCATGTCGGATATCTTTTGCAGTGAAAAAGTATTTGCCCTCCTCTCAAATTCTCACTTTTATTGCACAGTTTGCCCACTTAAATGATTAAAATCATCAAACAAATGTCAATATCAAAGATAATAATAAGTGGAGATTTTATTTTTCAAGGACAAAACACTATTCGAAGCTGCCTGGCCCTGTCAAAAGTATTCACGTTCATTACGTTCATAGATATGAGGGTTTCAGAAGACTTAAGAAGAATCAACTCCAGCTTTACTTAAAAGTGTAAACGTAATGCTTTCAAAGCTACTCAAACTATAAACTATGAATATGAAATGTTTTTAAAGTTTTCTTTTAATGTGTTTAAACGCCAATGTATGCTTTAGTAATATTGTAAGCTACTTTTGTTTTCTCTGCTTTGCTTCCGAATGTCGTTAACGGTTGTGTTTGTTGACGTTTGTAGGTGTTGTGTATTTGCTTATGTGAAGCACATTGAGTTGCCTTGTGTATGAAATAGAAATAAAATATAGAAGAAAAAGCCACCTTGCCATTTTCCCAAATTAGCGTGGAAAATACCTTCAGGGACACACAAAGCCAGATGTGCAGTATGGCCACGTTCGGAGTGTTTTAAGTCTCGGCTTAAGACCCACTTTTATTCCTTGGCTTTTAGTTCAGCATGAATTGTGTGGTCCGCGTGGTTTTTTATTTAATTTTATTATTATTTTTGGGGGGGTTTAAATATATATATTTTTATTGTATTTATTCCTTTATTTTACTTATTGTATTTTAGTAACTTATTGACTTTTTTTAAATTATTGTTGGTTTTTACTAGATTTCATGTGTATGTATGATAGTATGTGGATCTCAATGTGCAGCACTTTGGAAACACTTGTTTATAAAATGTGCTTTTGGCATAAAGTGGATTGGATTAGTTTAAAAATGACCACATTAAGTAAACAAACAGTACAATGCAAATGCAATACATTTGTACTTCTGAGCATTAGGGGAGCGTAAGATATGATAAGTGTGCTCGACTCGAAGTGCAATGGCGTGTCATCACTAACCTTTATTAGAAGTAAGTGTTGCATTCAAACCTTGCAGCAGGAATTTGTGAAAGCCACAGATGACAAAACTGGCCAAAAGTACAAATATTGCATATATCAGTAATATATCAGATACTGCATCAAATGTTTGATACTAGCGAATGCCAGTACATTACTAGTGTTGAGGGTCTTCTGCCCAGATTTAGTTATAACTGTTTTGATTTCCTCAGTAGAGCTTGGTGAGTGTTTAAATGATGTCTGGGCGTCTCCTCTATTTCCACATCAATGGACCATTTGTCTGTGGTTGAAGTCAGTGTGTATTGGATGATGTCCTTAAAATGGGGGGGGGGGGGGGGTTGTGGTACCGCCTTTCAAGCTAGTATAAGAATGTTGTAAGTGTCTATAATCTGGGCACTTGTGATGAGAAGCAGCCATTTGTCTGTCATTTATAAGTGACCGGAATATTCTGTAAAATAATTCCTTTGAAGGACCTGTTCACCGATCTCCAGTCTGTATTCAGAAAATCAACATTTTCTCTACCCGAAAGAGAACGAACACGCGGAAGACAAAGATGTTCTTCTAACACTAGCTATTACATAGAGCAATAAATTAAACTCATAACATTTGATGGTTAAATCGCATCCCTGATAATATACGTTCAGTTAACGGTACCTCAAAATGCTTGTTCATCTTAATGGCAAAATTTTAAACTGCACATTCACACATAAGTCCAATTTAAACATGCATTTAAACTTTACATATCGGGAACAAAACACTGAAAAGGGGAATAACGAGACCACGCAGTTTTATGTCTTTCTTACTGCAGCAAAAATGGCGACATCTGTTGATGACGGTGCTTGCTCTGAAGCCGACAATTTCCAGCAGCCAATCATATCATAGCGGGGGCGTGTCCTGCCTGACTTCCGACGCAGATCTACTTTCGTTTCTTCACGTAACCAGACGCCCTCTGCTAAATCATTCTTTTCGATTCCGGACGCACATCACTATGATGGACTGTGATGGAAAACGATCCTTATGTTTTCCGCGTGTTCGTAGATCAGAAATTAGACTGGAGATCGGTGAATCAGGTTTCCTTCGAAGGATTTATTTTGCAGAATATTCTGGACACAGCGGGTTTATAAAAGCACAAACTGCTCCTTGCTTGCGTGTCCTTTCAGCGGACTCCCAGTATTCTTTTACTATCTTGAAAAAGTATTACAACACCTCCTTCACCCCTGCACAGGAAACAGCCCTTCTTTAAGCCCCCCCCCCCCTTTTCTCCCAGTCCTGAGTTCGTTCAATACATATGACGACAGAAGGAAGCAGATAAGACTTTTACATTTTTACAGCATATCATTAAAACACATTAAGTTTAAACCCAGATACTGGCCCATTGATGTGGAACCAGACAAGGTCCTTTAAACATGAGCATAAATTGTGACAGCACAGACACATCCACAGATCAAAAACAGCTTTACACAGGAAACCTTTTTAATACATTCTCTTCCTCAGATAAGAAGAAGAAAGAATCTTCAAACGTTCCGTTACATTTAGCACACTCGTCAAGCTTTACTGAGTAAGTTAATAGTTATGACTACATCGAAACAGTTATAATTAAATTGAAACAACAAAATGTCAGCATTCCCTCAGTCGGGCACAACAAACAGATAAACATTTCATTAAAAAAATTCCAGCGGGATCTTCGTCCTCTTCGTCGGATGTTGCAACAGTGGGCTCCTTTGGGGGAGCGATAGACTCAATCATCATATAAGAAGACTTATTTTGTATGTCCTGTTTTTCTATAGCAGTGGTAATAATTATTTGGCAAAGGGAACGAATACATGAAATACAGCAACACCCGCATGTTGTTACCAAAGCAGCAAATACAGTGATAGATATTAAAATAGAGGAAACTAAAGTTTTATAGCGCCCAAACACATCCATCCATCCAATTCAGTTTACGGTACCTCAAAATGCTTGTTCATCTTGATGGCAATTTTTTAATCTGCACATTCACCACAATAAATCTAATTTAAACTTTACATATCGGGAACAACACACTGAAAAAGGGAGAAATGAGACCTCGCAGTTTTATGTCTTTCTAACTGCAGCAAAAATGGCGACATCTGTCGATGACTTGATGACAGTGCTTGCTCCCAAGCCGACAATCTCCAGCAGCCAATCATATCGCAGCGGGGGCGTGTCCTGCCTGACTTCGGACGCACATCGACTTTTGTTTCTTCACGTAACCAGACGCCCTCCGCTAAATCCTTATTTTCGATTCCGTGCTGAACCGACTACAACCTCCAAACAGGACGTTAATCACTACTTTGAAGGTCTACGACACCATTGATCAAATCTCAGCGTGTGAATGAACTCGTTTCGGTGCGCGTTGATGCTTCTCGCCCTACTTAGCTTAGCTTAGCTCGCTAGCCGCTAGCAAAGAGAAGCACGTAACACGTGGTCAAGAAGAGATCAAGTGTGACTTTGTTGGCATTATTGTGCTAAAATGTTTGCAAAAACGGCACCAAAGTACGAGGAGGAATTCTTTGGAGGAGAAGAAGAGAACGAGCAACATCTTCAACAGCTGGACGATGTTTACGAGGAGCCTCGACTTGTGCTACACACAGCAGGTTTGTACACTTCTTACTCTCCCTTGCTTAGCACTAGGACTACTATATAGCGTTAAAAATGTCAAAATGCAGTCCTCATTACTGTACACAGTAAAATAATTCCAGCCATTATGTTATTGTAACTTAAGTGCATACTACGTTTTCACACATCAATACGTTTTCAATTGATAACATATGAACAAATGTGAATAACTCGTTGAAGTGAGTTTTACAACAACAACAAAATACAATTTGAATACGTTAACTTGACTCTATGTGCTAAGCTTAAAAGTAGAAGCCGCATCTTGTAGCCCCAAAGCCATGTTAATGCACCACACATATCGTGCCTGAAAGTTACATTTGTTATATATAGAATATGATATATCCTTTTAGCAATCAATCAATCAAAACTTTATTCATAACACACACACAATAGAATATATGAATGCATAAACGGCTGGCTTCAAATCAGGAGAGGAGACATCACTCGGGGAGCCATCTGCACCGAGAGCAGCATACCACTCACAACCACTAGGGCGGAGGTATGGATGGAATGCCCAACCCTCCCCCGGGCCACATGGGACAGCACCCAAACAGCTGCAGCTAACCAATGCTACCGGGGCAGAGCAACCGTGCCAGCAAGCTGAATTCTCGCGGTATTTGTGAGTTCACAAACTCCGGAGGATGCATCTTGTACTGCGCCCGCTGATACGTTTGCAGGCTTGCAGCCAACATTTTTTAGGTCGGATCAATCGGGTGTTGTTTAGAGCAGGATGAAACCAATAAGTGCGGATGGCGGGGGGAACAAACCTAACCGATGAATGGACGCTGCAATTAATTCTGTTCTCGCAGAATTACTCACCGTTTCCTTGTTGAATTTGAACAGCGAGAGACGCTTCGTGCATTTTTATCTGGTAAAGATGTTTGTGCTTCTCCCGCCCCCTCCCTAAGATGAGAAGACATTTTCATCCGTTGCCTTGATTGGTTCAAACAAGCGTGCAAAGATGCATCATCGTCCAATCGACTCGAAGTATTGTACAGCAAGTCACTCCTTTCCCAGATGGATCTGCCGAGTGAAGTTCCAGATTGATATATGTTTATTATATAGTTAGACAAGATCAAAGCGATAGTAACTATATTAAAATATAAAGAAAGGTACATTAATATGAACTAAAATCTACATTAAAAAAAACTCTTCTTGAGCCTGCTCTTAAAATCTTGAACGTTCTTTGGGGCCCTGAGTTCCTCCGGCAGACTGTTCCAAAGGCGAGCGAAGGCTGTAGCACTGAAAGGACGCCGTGAGTGTACTCGTTTTTCAACAATTTTCCACGTTACGACCACAAAAACAAATCTATTTATTGAAATTTTATCTGAACGATGAACACAAAGTAGCACACAATCATGAAGTGGAACAAAATGTATATTTCATTAACTAACTTGTTGTATCTCTCCGCCGCCCTGCAACTACGTTTAACACTTGGGCGTTATTTTGTTTTGATTAAATTCTTGTAGTTTTTGCCAAAATCAGGCATTTCCTTTGAAGTGATAAGTGATTTATGAATATTTGTTTCCCTTTCAACTGCTCAGAATGTTCACAGGCATCAGACCTATCTATACATATATAGTTTAACATATAGTTTAACATTTTTTTTTAATGCCCTCTATGGACAATAATAGCAACATTATGCTAACAGCAAAATTAACTATGCTGTATATATATATATGTAAAATAAAGGTCTAATTTGAATATTTCATATGACGTATATTTAGAGGCTTGAATAAGTCCATAAGTTATAACAATAGATTTTTTTATGCATGCCCAGTTTTGACACAATGGCAGTTTTCTGAATAACACAAAATTCTTGTAATTTTGCCCAAATCTGGCTTTTCCTTTGAAGTGTGATAATTTAGTCATTTATCAATATTTTTTTTTCACTTTAACCGCTCAAAATGTTCAGTATTATCAGACGTATCTATACATATATAGTTTTTTTTATGCCCCCTATTGACGATGATAGCATCATTATACTAATAGCAAGACTAACTATGCTGTGTATATATATGTAAAATAAAATACCAATTTGAATATTTCATATGACATAGTGTTTTGTGGAAAACACTACTTGACCTTTATATTTTTATGCAGGATCGTGAGTGGTCGGCCGCAACAATTAATACACAGAGACTGATATGCTTTGCTAGAATAACTGCCTTTTATTCCCCGCAAACAGCAATAAACACTTTTATACTGTGCTAGAATAATCGTACCTTTTATTCCCCGCAAACAGCAATCAATACACTACAACGTTAACTCTTTGACTGCCAGACGTTTTCAGAAAAGGGATGCTGTGAGTGCCAGCCGATTTAAGCATTTTGACTGATCTTTCAAGGTCCACAGAAAATTTTCTGTTTTGACTATGGAAACACACATACTACCAAATGAAAGGTTGAACTTTCGTCTTTTATCAGAAAAAAAAAGTTTGTTTCTACCTTATTCCGTTCTTTAGGAATCAACAATAGAAAATGGTTAGTTTCACCCAAATGCGCTTGTTTTGGACCAAAATACGGAGAAATCAAGCTTTTAGTGAAACTATATTATTTCATGCACTCTAGTGAATTTTACACTTCTTTTTGTCCATGAATGATGCCACAAACACCTAAATAGTGCTTTACTTCTATAAAACACTACCGCCAAGAATGAAAAAGTGTTTTTTGATAGCAAAATATGTTTATTTACATTCAACAGTGTAACAATTTGACAACAATTTGGCAAACTATTTACAAATGTGTGCAACTGTGGTACTATTTACAATTATGTGGATGTTTCAACGACAGTTTTTCTTTTTGTGTAACACTCCCCTGCGTGCAAGGAGACGCAACAGGATTTGCACAACAGTTTAGTTTCACTGCGATTGCCCCTTCGCGTGCACTTTCTTGCCGGCCGTTTTTTCCGGGGAATAGCAAGTATATACTGCAGTGTGTTTGCCATCAAGTCTACTATCAGGATCATGCTACGGTTATGTTACGGTGGTGTTACGTCTGGCTTCCTCATGTCCTTCAGTTCCTATACCGGGTGGTAGATGTTCTGATCCATCTTATCCACTCCATTCATGGTGGCATCGTAGTCCAGAACCAGTGTCTTCTCCGTGATCAGACTGTACCCGCTCCTCCGATGAATATGCATTGGACTCGGGGTACTTTCTATCGCCCGATCGAATGTCCGCTTGTGCAGCCCCGTGTTTTCCGGCGTTAGCAGCGCTAGCCGGTGAGGCTTTATGACGTGAGAATAACGGCCGCGTCAATGCTTCCAACTGTGGCGTCAACCTTGGGATTCACCATCATCATCATCATCATCATCAATGTGCGTTGGTCGATGCTTTTCGACTACTCTCCATCGCCCGATCGAATGTCCGCTTATGCAGAAGTGCCCGGTCGGCTTTGCTCTGCGTTTTCCGGCGTTAGCAGCGCTAGCTGGTGAGGCTTTATGACGTGAGAATAACGGCCGCGTCAATGCTTCCAACTGTGGCGTCAAGCTCGGAGTCACCATCATCATCATCGTTGACATCAATGCGCTTTTTAGTATTGATCGATGCTTTCCGTCTTTGAAAAAAATGCTCAAGCATGAGCTGCTTGCAACCGGTCGCCATTGTTGCTTCGTCAGCCATTGTTGCTTCATCAGCCATTGTCCCCTCAACACTCTAGCTTCGCCTCACGTCTTCTACTGACGCCCACGGTGGGCGACCCACCCAATCTTGTCCAAAGAGAGTCATCGCTGCCATCTAGGGGCCAAAACGAGTCATTATACTAACTAGATCTGCTTGATACTTTCAGCACAGCTGCCCAAGGCTTTCCTCCACCCGTTTCCAAAAAACAAAACAAAAAACATAGTGAACGTTTTTTAACGTCTTCGGCGCCCCTCCGTAGGTTTTTTCTAAACGTTATATAACGTTTTTGGCAGTAAAAGAGTTAATATGAACTAAAATCTACATTTAAAAAAACTTGTCTTGAGCCTGCTCTTAAAATCTTGAACGTTCTTTGGGGCCCTGAGTTCCTCCGGCAGACTGTTCCAAAGGCGAGCGAAGGCTGTAGCACTGAAAAGACGCCGTGAGTGTACTCGTTTTTCAACATTTTGCCACGTTACGACCACAAAAACAAATGTATTTATTGAAATTTTATCTGAACTATGAACACAAGCTAGGTTAGATGGAGAGCGTTTGTGAAACACAATCTTAAGAATAATTGTTGATTTTTTTGGTTGCTCAATGAATATTTGCTGATTTTTTTTTTCTATCTCCTCTCCGCCGCCCTGCAACTACGTTTAAGGTTCTTTACTTCCTCATTTCTCCTTGGATCCATGGACCTTGGGTCTATGTTTTTTGTTGTCACTGGGGCAAGTGACAAGTGCCAGTTGTAGTTTTTTAAATGGTCAAGAATAAAATCACAGGGGGGGCAGGTAAGACAAGTGGAGGATATTTGTTTAAAACCTCGATTTATTTGGAGATATATTATATTATATTATATTATATTATATTATATTATATTATATTATATTATATTATATTATATTATATTATATTATATTATATTATATTATATTATATTATATTATATTGACTCTCTGAGCAAATTGACTCTCTGGGCTTTGAGAGATGAGATTGGCACGCCTTAAAATTCAATTCAGCTCTGACGGTGCCCCCCCCAATGGTCCGGTTCGATTTGGGTTTCTGATGCGTACCGTGTGCGATAGGCCCAAGTCAAGGTGCTGCTGTCGAAACAATAATACACATCAACTCACGCTTGTCTTCTTGTGTCTTGCAGACGTCGGTGAGGAATATCTTCGTCCTGACGAACAGGAAGTGAAGTCTCCTCATGTTAAAAAGGAGGAGGAGCATCCTTACATCAAAGAGGAAGAAAAGCCTCTTTTTGTCAAAGAGGAGGAGGTTGAGGATGATGTCACCAAGTCACCACTGATCTTCGCCCCTTTAAAGAGTGAAGATGACGTCAAGGGTGAGTGTGAGGAGGACAGAGGGGCGGAGCTTCCAAGCAGCAACTCAACTCCTCAACACATGACGACAGAAGGTGATGCAAACCACTGGCGACCACCGCAAGCACAAAGTAATGAAATAAGGTCTAAAGATAGGTCGATATGTTTTTTTCACCCGCTCCTCCGATGAATATGCATTGGACTCGGGGTACTCTCTATCGTCCGGTTGTGCTCCGCGTTTTCCAGCGTTAGCATCGCTAGCCGGTGAGGCTTTATGACGTGACCATCGTCGCGCGTCAACGCTTCCAACTTCGGCGTTTTGTTTTCGTGCTACTACTAGCATTCTCTGCTAGCGACATGTCATGATTACGTGAAGAAGTGCAGACTTATAACCAGGGTTGGAAGGGTTGCTTTTAAGGGTCTCATATTATTCTTTCAACATTCTAAAATACTTCTTAAATGTGTAAAATACATGTCTGTGACATGCATTCATCAAAATTGACTTTGAATCTAATATTTTTGCTGTCCCTCAATCAGCCAAGAAAAACACTTTGTTCAAAACAGCCTGTTTTAGGGTTGTGTCACTTTTATGTAAATAGCGGCACCAGGCTATGTCTAAGCCACACCCTTCTCTCTCGAAGGGGCAGTGGTTTCTGTCATGGTAGTGATAGAAAACGTTCTTTGTTTTCTTGCGTGTTAAAATAAAACTCAAAGTTGAGATCGGTGAAGAGGTTTTCTTGCAAGAGATTTTTATTCAGAAATTTCTGATGCCATGAAGGATCCTTACTGAATCAGCATCGGTTCCTAAATGGGCTCATCCCAACTTATACAAAAATTAGTGTTTACAGAAAATAGTCTCCCCCTCCTGTCTCCTGTCCTTGTGGGAAGAGTGAAATACAAAAACAGATAATGAATCTTCAGCTCGTATCTTAGTCCACTCCAGATGTAGGAAAATAATTGGTCCCGGCACTTCTTGGACCGGATAATTTATGGACAGAAACTCTGCTTGCACTTTCAAACATATACTTCTTTAGATAAGAACAGAAACCTTATTAGACATTCCTTTCCCAGGAAATTGAACAAAGACACTATACATCGAATAACATTTGAATTAACTGTTTTCTTATTACTACACAGCTATAACTAAATTCAAAACGGTTAAAATATCAATTGAAACAGTAAAAAATGTTAACAATGTTAACAGTAGCCATGTGCTAATGTTGTGAATGGCAGCGACTGGCCATGGCAGCTGAAGAAAAGAAAAATACAGACATGTCTCTTACACATTTGAGAACTATTTCAATATGTGGAAAAGTGGCATAACGTTTTACCATAAGGAAAAGTCGCATAACGTTACTATAGAGACTATGTTGTAGCGTTAGTTTGTGATTGTTTAGGCAACGGTTATTTTTGCCGTAACCGGCAAATCTCCCACAAACGTTATTTTGGCGTGCAATGTCTCAGATTTGCCGTGAATGCTTGTAGACATTTACAAGCGGTTATGAATAAAACAAATGTGCACATTAAGGCCGTTTCGTCGAGACCACTTAGCGGCCGGTTAGAAACAATAATACACAACATCAAGGCGCGCTAGAGATTTGACTTAACTCGATCAAATGTATGTTTGCCTTCTTGTGTCCCGCAGACGTTGGTGAGAAATATCTTCGTCCTGAGGAACAGGTGGTGAAGTCTCCTCATGTGAAACAGGAGGAAGAAGAGCATCCTTACATCAAAGAGGAAGAAAAGCCCCTTTTCGTCAAAGAGGAGGAGTTTGAGGATGATGTCACCAAGACACCACTGACCTTTGCCCCTTTTAAGAGTAAAGATGAAGTCATGGGTGAGAGTGAGGAGGACAGAGAGGCGGAGTCTCCAATCAGCTCAACTCCTCAACACATGGAGACAGAAGGTAATGCAGACCAATGGGGATCATCACTAGCACAAAGTGATGACATAAGGTCACAGTCTGCTGACACTGACGATGATGAATACGCTAAAGGTGATCATGCTGACAACAACCGCTGCAAATGTTCTCAGTGTGCGAAAACATTCAGTTCAAAAGGAAATTTGAAAGTTCACCTGAGAAAACACACTGGAGAAAAACCTTTTTCCTGCTCAGACTGTGGCAAAAGCTTTTCTCATAAGTCAGATTTAACAAAACACACAAGAAGACACACTGGAGAAAAACCATTTACCTGCTCAGACTGTGGCAAAAGCTTCTCTCACAAGAGTACTTTAACAATGCACAAAAGAACACACACTGGAGAGAAACCTTTTTCCTGCTCAGACTGCAGCAAAAGCTTCTCTCAGAAGTCCGCTTTAACAAAACACACAAGAAAACACACTGGAGAAAAACCTTTTTCCTGCCCAGACTGTGGCAAAAGCTTCTCTGACAAGGGAACTTTAACAAAACACAAAATAACCCACACTGGAGAGAAACCTTTTTCCTGCTCAGACTGTGGCAAAAGCTTCTATGACAAGATAACTTTAACAATACACAAAAGAACACACACTGGAGAGAAACCTTTTTCCTGCTCAGACTGTGGCAAAAGCTTCAATAACAAGTTCTCTTTAACAATACACACAAGAAAACACACTGGAGAAAAACCTTTTTCCTGCCCAGACTGTGGCAAAAGCTTCTATGACAAGGGAACTTTAACAAAACACAAAATAACCCACACTGGAGAGAAACCTTTTTCTTGCTCAGACTGTGGCAAAAGCTTCTATGACAAGAGAACTTTAACAATACACAAAAGAACACACACTGGAGAGAAACCATTTACCTGCTCAGACTGTGGCAAAAGCTTCTCTCGTAAGTCAGCTTTAACAAGACACACAAAAAAGCACACTGGAGAAAAACTTTTTTCCTGCCCAGACTGTGGCAAAAGCTTCTCTCATAAGTCAGCTTTAACAAACCACACAAGAAAACACACTGGAGAAAAAACATTTACCTGCTCAGACTGCGGCAAAAGCTTCTCTCGTAAGTCAGCTTTAACAAGACACACAAAAAAGCACACTGGAGAAAAACCTTTTTCCTGCCCAGACTGTGGCAAAAGCTTCTATGACAAGAGAACTTTAACAATACACAAAAGAACACACACTGGAGAGAAACCTTATACCTGCTCAGACTGTGGCAAAAGCTTCTCTCGTAAGCCAGCTTTAACAAGACACACAAAAAAGCACACTGGAGAAAAACCTTTTTCCTGCCCAGACTGTGGCAAAAGCTTCTGTGACAAGGGAAAATTAAAAATACACAAAAGAACACACACTGGAGAAAAACCTTTTTCCTGCCCAGACTGGAAAAAGCTTCTCTCAGAAGTCAGCTTTAACAAACCACACAGGAACACACACTGGAGAGAAACATTTTTCCTGTTCAGACTGCGGCAAAAGCTTCAATGACAAGAGTACTTTAACAAAACACAAAAGAACACACACTGGAGAAAAACCTTTTTCCTGCCCAGACTGTGGCAAAAGCTTCTCTGACAAGGGAAATTTAACAAGACACACAAGAACCCACACTGGAGAAAAACATTTTTCTTGCTCAGACTGTGGAAAAAGCTTCTCTCAGAAGTCAGCTTTAACAAACCACACAAAAAAGCACACTGGAGAAAAACCTTTTTCCTGCCCAGACTGCGGCAAACACTTCTCACGAAAGTCAGTTTTAAAAATACACACAAGAACCCACACTGGAGAAAAACCTTTTTCCTGCTCAGACTGTGGCAAAAGCTTCTGTGACAAGGGACAATTAAAAAAACACTCAAGAACACATGCTGGGAAGAAACCATTTAGTTGCAGTGTTTGTGCTAAAAGATTCTCTAGTAAAAAGCTTGTTGAGACACACAAGTGTGCTGGTGAGAAAAGCAGCGATCTTTAAAGCTTAAAAAAATGAAGGGAGTGAGTCTGGTGTGCTGTAAAAGTGTAAATGATTTTGAATAAAATAGAGAGGGAGGAAATAAGTGATCCCGCTTATTTAAAACATGTTCAGACTTAGAAATTAATTAATTTGATTTTGATGGCAACTTTACTTTAACAGTGATAGACAGAATATCAGAAACAAATTGAAAGAATTACATGGGGGGGGGGGGGGTGAGCATTTTGTTGAGGGAGATCATTAACCAGCTCCTCTTGTGTAGTCCTTCGCTGATCTCGACCTTTTTCATATTGATTGAAAATAATAATAACAATATGTTGTATGTGCCTCCACTAGTCTAAAGACGGCATTCAGGTTAATATTGCGTTTATCTTGAACATTGCTCCAGTTCCAAGTGTCAGCGGCTACGACAATGACCTCAAATCATGTCGGATATCTTTTGCAGTGAAAAAGTATTTGCCCTCCTCTCAAATTCTCACTTTTATTGCACAGTTTGCCCACTTGAATGATTAAAATCATCAAACAAATGTCAATATCAAAGATAACCCAAATAAACATACAATGCAGGTTTTTTAAAGTGGAGATTTTATTTTTTAAGGACAAAACACTATTCAAAGCTGCCTGGCCCTGTCAAAAGTATTCACGTTCATTACGTTCATAGATATGAGGGTTTCAGAAGACTTAAGAAGAATCAACTCCAGCTTTACTTAAAAGTGTAAACGTAATGCTTTCAAAGCTACTCAAACTATAAACTATGAATATGAAATGTTTTTAAAGTTTTCTTTTAATGTGTTTAAACGCCAATGTATGCTTTAGTAATATTGTAAGCTACTTTTGTTTTCTCTGCTTTGCTTCCGAATGTCGTTAACGGTTGTGTTTGTTGACGTTTGTAGGTGTTGTGTATTTGCTTATGTGAAGCACATTGAGTTGCCTTGTGTATGAAATAGAAATAAAATATAGAAGAAAAAGCCACCTTGCCATTTTCCCAAATTAGCGTGGAAAATACCTTCAGGGACACACAAAGCCAGATGTGCAGTATGGCCACGTTCGGAGTGTTTTAAGTCTCGGCTTAAGACCCACTTTTATTCCTTGGCTTTTAGTTCAGCATGAATTGTGTGGTCCGCGTGGTTTTTTATTTAATTTGATTATTATTTAATTTTTATTATTATTTTTGGGGGGGTTTAAATATATTTTTTATTGTATTTATTCCTTTATTTTACTTATTGTATTTTAGTAATTTATTGGCTGTTTAAAAAAAAATGTTGGTTTTTACTAGATTTCATGTGTATGTATGATAGTATGTGGATCTCAATGTGCAGCACTTTGGAAACACTTGTTTATAAAATGTGCTATAGACAAAGCGGATTGGATTAGAATAAAAGTGATCACGTTACGTAAACCGGCAGTACAATGCAAATGCAATACATTTGTACTTCTGAGCATTAGGGGAGCGTAAGATATGATAAGTGTGCTCGACTCGAAGTGCAATGGCGTGTCATCACTAACCTTTATTAGAAGGTAAGTGTTGCATTCAAACCTTGCAGCAGGAATTTGTGAAAGCCACAGATGACAAAACTGGCCAAAAGTACAAATATTGCATATATCAGTAATATATCAGATACTGCATCAAATGTTTGATACTAGCGAATGCCAGTACATTGCTAGTGTTGAGGGTCTTCTGCCCAGATTTAGTTATAACTGTTTTGATTTCCTCAGTAGAGCTTGGTGAGTGTTTAAATGATGTCTGGGGGCCTCCTCTATTTCCACAACAATGGACCATTTGTCTGTGGTTGAAGTCAATGTGTTAGTATGATTTCTTTGTAAGTCTTATCTTATGCAAGGTGAAGTCAGGTCTGAGACCTACTATATTTCCACATCAATGGGCCAGTGTCTGTGGTTGAAGTCAGTGTGTATTGGATGATGTCCTTAAAATGGGGGGGGGGGGGGCGTTGTGGTACCGCCTTTCAAGATAGTATAAGAATGTTGTAAGTGTCTATAATCTGGGCACTTGTGATGAGAAGCAGCCATTTGTCTGTCATTTATAAGTGACCGGAATATTCTGTAAAATAAATCCTTCGAAGGACCTGTTCACCGATCTCCAGTCTGTATTCAGAAAATCAACATTCTCTCTACCCGAAAGAAAACGAACACGCGGAAGACAAAGATGTTCTTCTAACACTAGCTATTACATAGAGCAATAAATTTAACTCATAACATTTGATGGTTAAATCGCATCCCTGATAATAAACGTTCAGTTAACGGTACCTCAAAATGCTTGTTCATCTTAATGGCAAAATTTTAAACTGCACATTCACCACAATAAGTCCAATTTAAATAGGCGTTTAAACTTTACATATCGGGAACAAAACACTGAAAAGGGGAATAACGAGACCACGCAGTTTTATGTCTTTCTAACTGCAGCACAAATAGCGACATCTGTTGATGATGGTGCTTGCTCTGAAGCCGACAATTTCCAGCAGCCAATCATATCATAGCGGGGGCGTGTCCTGCCTGACTTCCGACGCAGATCTATTTTCGTTTCTTCACGTAACCAGACGCCCTCTGCTAAATCATTCTTTTCGATTCCGGACGCACATCACTATGATGGACTGTGATGGAAAACGATCCTTATGTTTTCCGCGTGTTCGTAGATCAGAAATTAGACTGGAGATCGGTGAATCAGGTTTCCTTCGAAGGATTTATTTTGCAGAATATTCTGGACACAGCGGGTTTATAAAAGCACAAACTGCTCCTTGCTTGCGTGTCCTTTCAGCGGACTCCCAGTATTCTTTTACTATCTTGAAAAAGTATTACAACACCTCCTTCACCCCTGCACAGGAAACAGCCCCCACTTCTTTAAGCATCCCCCCCTTTTCTCCCAGTCCTGAGTTCGTTCAATACATATGACGACAGAAGGAAGCAGATAAGACTTTTACATTTTTACAGCATATCATTAAAACACATTAAGTTTAAACCCAGATACTGGCCCATTGATGTGGAACCAGACAAGGTCCTTTAAACATGAGCATAAATTGTGACAGCACAGACACATCCACAGATCAAAAACAGCTTTACACAATAAACCTTTTTAATACATTCTCTTCCTCAGATAAGAGAAAGAAAGAATCTTCAAACGTTCCGTCACATTTAGTACACTCATCAAGCTTTACTGAGTAAGTTAATACAGTTATGACTACATCTAAACAGTTATAATTCAATTGAAACAACAAAATGGCAACATTCCCTCAGTCGGGCACAACAAACAGATAAACATTTCATTAAAAAAATTCCAGCGGGATCTTCGTCCTCTTCGTCGGATGTTGCAACAGGGGGCTCCTTTGGGGGAGCGAGAGACTCAATCTGTCATGATTGGGGTCAGCTGTTTCTGTTTTCTCTTGCAGTTGCTGGGGAAACAGCTGGAGGGCGGATCCCGCCGAACACACCTGCTGCCCATTAGCTCATCAGGCCAAGATAAAAGCCTGACAGAAGCAGCAAGGAGTGTCGGGTTATTACTCCGTGACGCTACTCTGTATCCCACACTACTCGCTGTTTTAGCCGCCCTCGGGCGTGATCTTGTGTTTCCTTGTTTTTGATTAAAACTAAGTTATCAGCATCACTGCCGTGGCTCTCCTACCTTCCTGCATTTGGGTTCTCCACTCCGTGACCGTAACAGAATAACCCGACCAGAATGGACCCCGCAGACCCCAACAGCATGTGCCAGGCCATGGCCAGCCATGGGCGCTTACTCGGACAGCACGAGCAATACTTCCGCGAGCTGAAGGAGGCAATGTCGACGCTAACCGCCCAGATCGGGTCACTCACCTTGAAGGTGGAGCGGAGGTCGGAATACACGGCCGCGGAAGACTTGCGACCAGCCGGGGCGTCACCTGTCTCCTCCGTGTCCCGATCAGCTGGCAACTTTGTTCTTCGGGAACCCAATATTCCCCATCCTCCCCGCTACTCTGGCGAAATTGGTGGGTGTGAACAATTCATTCACCAGTGTAGCCTGGTTCTCGATCAACAGCCGCACACCTTCCCGAACGATGGCGCCAAGGTCGCCGTCGTAATGAGCCTACTTTCCGGCCAGGCGGCATTATGGGCGATGGCGGTCAGTAAAGCCAATCCGGAGCTCCGAGCTTCATTTCCTGCCTTCCTAAACTTTGTTTGAAAATATTGGTTTGTTTTTCTGCCATTTTACGAGGGGATACACCTTATCCCATTTAGAGCAATTGACATTGGGGACAGTTTTATTCATAAGTTCCATTACACAGTGATCCTCTATTTTAGCAGGGATTACTCGTAATAGAGGTCGTGGTCCTACGCATACTACACAGTGTTCGTTAGTGGCACGGGTCGCTTCGTTAGCCAGCAGTAGCCAATTGTTACTGCTGCCGGACAACCCTGTCGTAACACGGAACCACTCATCTACACGATCGAGCGGTACGCTAACAGCTTTCACCCCGGTCACCTTCATGTAATTAGTCATTTTTGGTTGTTCTACGTTACTCATAGTCTTATTGAAACAAACTAAATTGGGAAAATAGGGGTCAGCTCCGGAGAACCATGCCCATAGTAATAATCCCCAACAGGAGGTGTTATATAGAGTTGCATTAGGCAGCCGTATATTTCCATCGGGAAGAGCAAAAGTCAATTCGGGTTGACCTCCCAGTTTACTCAGTGTTACCCTTTTGCTAAAGAAAATAGCCTCGTCACGAGTTCCCGGTGGCCAGTGACTTGCGTCCTGGGTAGTTATAAAAGTACTCCAGTCTAGCCGAAAAACATGTCCTGTCAAATACCACCAGTATTCTACCCAGTCTTCCCCTTTAGTCTGCTTAGTGTTCCTAAATCCCTTCAAAGACCTAATGGGAATTCTAACAGAGGCGTTCGTGTTTGGGGCCACTGTCGCTGTTATTGAGTTATTACAAGTCCAGGATATGATCCAGGGAATGTGTGGAGAAACAATACCTCGCTGTGGTTACGTTCAAGGTTGTATTGAGGGGCTTCCAGAGATACCAGATTGGCAGAAAAATCAATATGAGAAAGAGTGTCGTGATGTAGCAGCAGATGGAAGATGCGTTCCCACTTTGAAGCCACCTCGAGATGATGTTCTTTGTTGAATGAGAAAATGGCGTTGTCAGCTTCTTTTAGGACCCCAGGGTAGACTGCCCGAGGTCCTAGGATTGGTCACCGGGATTATTTTGCCAGTAAATGTGACTCAATCTTTGTTGAATGATGTCCTCAATAGGGAAAACCGGACACTGGATCAGTAGACGTGGTTTTCCGGTCGGGTTGTCAGGTGGTCCTCAGGTGGTGGGATCGCTGAGCCTGAGGCAGATCTTGCGGGCCGTGTAGACGAGATGTGGAACCACGTGTCCCCTTTTCTATGCAGGCGAACCGCACAAGATGTCCTCTCCGTCACCTTGTGGGGTCCAGTCCACCTGGGTGCAGACCATTTTCGTTTAGTCACTTTTAACCATACATATTCACAATCATTTATTTCTGAAGGAGCATCTGGTTGTTTTTTGTTAGCTTGGAGAACGTAGATGCTAGCTGTTTGAGTTCTGGAGGTAATGCAAGGTGCAACTCTCCCAGTGGTGCCGTTGGAGTCGGAAATGGTCTGTTTGTGTGACCCTCAAACGGAGTCCAGCCTTTAGCTGAGTTTAGTGACATTCGCACATTCATTAATGCAACAGGAAGAGCTTGTAGCCAATTCAATTTTGATGAGGCCAGTGCTTTAGCCAATTTTTCTTTAATATTTCTATTCATTCGCTGAACCTGTCCTTGGGATTGGGGATGATACACTGAACCAAATGTATGTTTTAGCCCCAATGCTTTTTCTACTGCCTATGTCTCAGGCCATCCTGAAAAGGAATCCACTATTACCAACAAATATCTGTATCCTGCCACTGGTTTTATCATGTCAGTGAAATCCATCGAAATCACCTGCCCCGGAGCAGTCACTTCCGGATCGTGAGTGCCCTGAGGAGGTTTAGATGTGAGGGTCCCGATTGGTCCTGAGTGGGTTCCAGCCCTTCCGCGGGTTGACCAATCCGGGCCATCAGCCACTTGTGCCTGGACCCAGGTGTGGCTAGTTACCCAATTAGTGTGAGTGTTTTTAGTTCCCGGGTGGTGATCTGTCGGCGTGGGATCATTGCTGCTTGTCACGGTCACCCCCGGAGTTCTGTCTGTCATTTTGATTTTGTATCTTTTCAGTTTGTTGTTTAGTTAGCATTAACCAGTACCCTGGTTAGTGTTTTCTGTCAAATAAAGCACGCCAGTTTCGCCCGCACTCCTGCTGTGGTTCCCCTGCCTCCCTGCATTTTGGGTCCTCCACTTCACACGCCGACAGACACCACGCCGCTCGTGACCACACCGTGACAGGCATACTGTTATCTATTGCAAACACTGCAGTCCTGCAGTTCACTTTTAACAATTTGTCTCATGTAGGGATGCCACCAGGTGTGTTGTCGTCTCAATGTTTCCTCGACACCAACATGGCATATTCCATGGGCTTCAGAAATTAGATTTTTCAATTGTATCTGGGATGGAATATATTTACCTTTTTTTCGCCATATACCTGCTTCATCTTTTTCTCCCCCTTTGGACATCCACACACTTTTTTCTTCTGGACTTGCCTTTTCCTGCCACAGCTTAATTGTTTCTGTGGTTATTTCTTGTCCTTCTCCTAATTCACCTTCGCTCACCATCAATTGTAGTGTTGGGCTGTAGCACGCCGCTTCCTTTGCCGCCTTGTCTGCCGAATCATTTCCTACTGACACTAAATATTTTTTTCTTGAATGTCCTTTACATTTTATCACAGCTACTGCTTAGTAGTAAGGCGTCTTTCAAAGCAAAGATGTCTTGATGGTGTTTAATAGGTGTCCCTGTTGCAGTCATGTAGTAATTTCTTTGCCATTCTGCCATGGTGGTGTGCACAACCAAATGTGCATACGCAGAGTCAGTGTAAATGTTTACAGTCTTTCCTTGTGCTATCTTTAGTGAAGTTGTTACAGCCACTATTTACACAGGAAACCTTTTTAACACATTCTCTTCCTCAGATACGAGGAAGAAAGAATCTTCAAACGTTCCGTCACATTTAGTACACTCATCAAGCTTTACTGAGTAAGTTAATACAGTTATGACTACATCGAAACAGTTATAACTAAAATCAAAACAGTTATAATTAAATTGAAACAACAAAATGTCAACAACTGCAACATAATTGATTAAATCTCAGCGTGTGAATAAACTAGTTTCGGTGCGCGTTGATGCTTCTCGCCCTACTTAAATTTGCTTAGCTTAGCGTCAAGAAGAGATCAAGTGTGAAAAAAAGCTTAAAAAAATAGATTATCCAGAATATTTTATAAAAGATAAAAATATTGTTTGAAAATATTTCAGACAGCTAATAATTAAAATGAGAACTTTGTTAATGTTGGCAGTAATTTGGCAGAAGAAATCCCTGAGCCACAAAACAAATGTCAAATAGATAAGCACATTAAAAATAATTCATCCACTATGTGGCTTAATGCTGTTAATGATACATTAATTTCCTTTAATTTATTGTATTTATTTTTGCCTCTTCTGGTTGTGGCAGCTGGTCCACAACAGCTGTCAATCATTGTTCAAGTTTGCCGTTTACTCAAAGTGGCAGATTTCTATCATGCCAAAATGGCTGCACTCAGACCATTTTGGGACGCGTGACGTCAACGTCAGGATCTCCATGTGCAGTGCTGCAATACTCCTGGTTGGGAAACACTGCATTAGACAACCTAATCCAAAATAGTGTTGAAGGCCCGATTTGACTGACGCGAGACAGACTAAGAGTTGGCCCCTCTGCATTGAGCAAACTAATATTCACAAAAGCAAATACTTTTTTCAATTTCTTTTAAAGTAATATAATTTTATGTGCATGGCTGTACAGAGTACGGTAAAATCGTGTTTCTAAATAAAAATGCGCGGTTCAATTTGCAGATGGCGACATCTGTCGGTGACTTGATGACAGCGCTCCATACACGATCGAAGCTTCCAGCAGCCAATCATATCGCAGTGTGGGCGTGTCCTCGACTTCTCGCACGTCTGCTTTCGCTTCTTCACGACACCAGACGCCCTCCGCTAAATTATTCTTTCCGATTTGGTGCTGAACTGACTGCAGCCTCCACACAGGACGCCCATCACTACTTTGAAGGACTACAACATAATTTATTAAGTCTTTGTGGCCGGATCAACTCGTCTCGGTGCACGTTGAAGATTCGCGGCTTAGTTAGCTTAGCTTATTTTAGCTTGCTAGCCGCTAACAAGGAGGCACGTTTGGTAATCGCGACACATCGACAACGAGACATCAAGTGTGACTTTTTGGACGTTATTGTGCCAACATGTGTGCAAGAACGACACCGAAGTACGAGGAGGAACTTTTTGGAGTAAAAGAAGAGAAGAAGCAACATCTTCGACTTCAACTGCTGGGCAATGTTTGCACGCAGCCTCGTGTTGTGCTACGCAGAGCAGGTTTGTACACTTCTTAGCTCGCCTACTTCGTGAAGAACTTGTTTCTATCGTTAAAATAATATCCATGTGTTTGTAGTTCAATAGAATCCTACAGAGCCCCAAAGGCTAGTGATGAATACATGGGTATGAACTGAACTACGTAAACAGGCAGAACAAAAAAGGAGGAGTGGCTCTGTATGTTGATGAAGGATTAGAATACAAAAAAAGTGGAGAAGATGAATGCCATTATTCTGGAAATTTGTATGGAAAAAAGGGAAGAATATATTGGTTGGTTGTGTATACAGAGCTCCGGGGTCTGATATTGAATTATTTAATAATTGTAGGGAAATAATGTTTTCCAGCGATGGAAAAAAAAACAAGGACGTGTTAGTTTGCAGGGATTTCAATTTGGATCTTTTAAATCCTAATAAGCATGAACTAACTGATGAATTTATCGATGTAATGTTTAGTAAGAGTTTATTTCCTTTAATCACAAAACCAAGCAGGGTAACATCTTATTCCGCCACACTAATTGATAATATATTTACTCACTGTATGGATAATACCTCGATTTGTGGATTACTTCTGAATGACATCAGTGATCATCTGCGACTGTTTGTGAGGTATGATTGGAATTTTGTTATAGTCTATGAATCTTAATGTGTTTAACTATAAAAGAATAAGAACAGAAGAATCTATTGACAGCTTAAGAAATGAATTACTGATAACAGAGAGAATAGTATACGAGGAGACTGACATTAACAAATCATATGAAACATTCCTGCGAATATTTAAAGCATTATTTGATAAGCATTGTCCAAGAAAATGTTACTACCAGAAGAAAAGATACACAGAAAAAAAAATGGATCACGAAAGGGCTACAGAATGCATGCAAAAAAAAGAACACATTATACAGGAAATTCTTAAAATTAAGAACTGTAGAAGCAGAAAAGAAATATAAGATAAGTTCATTAATATTATGAGAAAATCTAAGAAAGATTACTATAATTGGACAAGAATAAAACCAAAAAAAGTGATATGGAACTTCTCAAACATTTTAGACATTTTTTTTGCAAATATTCTAGATTATTTCATTGAAGAGTATGAATTGATAAATGACAGTTAATATGGATTGAGACCAAAGAGGTCCACATGGAAGAAATAACCAGTTCTCTGGACCCCACAAAAAATGTAGCAGGAGTATTTGTAGATTTAAAAAAGGCATTTGACACAATAGATCATCATGTACGAGTTAGGAAACTTGAAAAATATGGAATTAAATGAGTTACGGCAAAATAACCACCGCAGATTGTTTATCTTGGCCAAACAATACGCGGCCGCTTCAGTATGATCTAACCACCGTCTGCTCTTTTTCCCTTTCTATAAGGAGTGCATCTAATCAAGAGTGCGAAAAAATACGGACAACCCGTAACAGTTGGCAGCTCTGCAACAACACTTATTAGAACAATCAATAAAATCTTAAACTATTTCTTGTGCTACTCAGCCAGCTTCTGGAATGGAATTGACTACATGTTGTTTTATGTCAGCGGCACATCAGTTTAGTAGGTATAGCGTTAGCGTTTTAATTAGCGATGTTGAGAGGAATTTGTCCTAAAACCCTTAGTCAGGATTGATTGTTTTGTTTTCGTGCTACTACTAGCATTCTCTGCTAGCGACATGTCATGATTACGTGAAGAAGTGCAGACTTATAACCAGGGTTGCTTTTAAGGGTCTCATATTATTCTTTCAACATTCTAAAATACTTCTCAAATGTGTAAAAGACATGTCTGTGACATGCATTCATCAAAATTGACTTTGGATCTAATATTTTTGCTGTCCCTCAATCAGCCCAAAAAACACTCTGTTCAAAACAGCCTGTTTTAGGGTTGTGTCACTTTTATGTAAATAGCCAACGCATTAGAAGCTTCATTGGTCATGTCACGTTCTTGTTGTCTAAACAATTCGTCTCGTTTATCCTTCAATAAACGGTTTTGTTCTGTCAATTTGTCGTCTGCAGCTTTTTCAAAGCGAGAAAGAATCGTACGCCATTTGCTGCGAACTACCTGGGGCACTTCAGCGTGTTTAGTCAGTTCCAAACCGAAAGCTCTAGCCTGAGTAAATTTTTCCTGCGGGCCATCCTTCATAGCCAACACGTTGTCTAATTTTTCCTCCAATTGTTTCACAGTCAATGTAGGCGCCTGCAAATTTTGCAGCATCTGAATAGCAGTATTGTATGGTGATTTAGTAAACGGGTTTATAGCATCAAACATATTTCCCATGAGCGGCTCAGCATACGCCGGTGGAGCTGTTAGTTTAGCATCAAAATCAGCCACTTTGTTATCACCAGCTTCTATCATTGCCATCCGAGCGATTTTAACTGAACTGCCCAAAGCCAACATTCTAGCATTAATCATCATTCGATGCACTTTTTTACAATTTCATCTGACTCTTCTACCATTTAAAGAAAATACAAATGTCTCTCGTACCATTTTGTCCAGCGATTGCCGTTTTTTCACGCATGCCAATTCCACCACTTTCATCAAAGATATCAAGCAAACCGCGAATGTCAACGGTGGAAACCAACCTTTTTCACAGCAAGCCGTCATCCAATCATTCAATAGTACTTTCATTTTACGTCGATGTTTTTCAAACATGGCCCCCGACTGAAACCTCGGAAGCATTCTTAACTTGTGCATCCAAGAATAAGTTCCGACTATGAACCGGAAGTATTTTTAGGTCAAACCAGTCGGTGTCGCGGTCAAAACCGCCCTCCATTGTTTATTTTAATTATTCACCTCTTTAGTTATTATTATATTCAAGTCGTATTAATATTTATCAATTCAGTGACGTCTCACTTGTAGTATGATAGTTCAATAGGTTAAATTTATTCAACAACGTTACTCGTTCCTCCCCTCAAAAAAATGGTAACTAATAAAATTAACCACAGACAAAAGAAATAAATCCGAAAAAACACGGACACATTTAACAAATACAGACAAACATGAAATACCTCCGAAGAACACGGACACACGTAACAAATACAGACAAACAGGAAATACCTCCGAAGAACACGGACACACGTAACAAATACAGACAAACAGGAAATACCTCCGAAGCGCACGGACACACTTCACAAAAGACAACGTGCCTTCGTTAAAAATAATAAAAATAAATTACATCCGGATCTAGCGATTCCTTAGTAGTGGCGTAATAAAGCCCTACGTCGACCTGTACCTCCTTAAAAATCATAAAATAAACAGCTTATCATGATCTCTAGATTTCCTAGCCGTGGCGTAATAAACCCCCGCGTCTACCCGTTTTCCTCTCAAAATTCATAGAATAACCGTCATGATCTAGCGATTCCTTCACAGCGGCGAGACTCCCGTCCCAAAAACAAAATAAAGCCGCTTGCTTCAACCTGTTTGTCTTAAAATTCTTAATGCTTCTTCAGCTGCGCATAAACCAACGTGACGGTACTTCCGTAAACAATGACCTCGTCACCACGTACGTGTATAGTTCAATGTAGTAGTAAAATCCAAAATCAAGGACTTCGCATCCCTCCGTTAACCGAACGACTTCAAACTCTACTAATACCTGTTCACTCAGACCTCATGTAAAATTTTGTCAATTTAGAAGACGAAAACCGGTTGCAGCGGTCCCAAACAGACAGAACTTCCCTACGTGGATAAACGTCTCCACTTACCGTAATTAATTATTTAGGCGCCTAGAAGTTCCGCTCGTCCGTGAACGCCGCAGCCTGTAACCGTTAAAACGTCGGGCGTCACCATCTGATAGAAAACGTTCTTTGTTTTCTTGCGTGTTAAACTAAAACTCAAAGTTGAGATCAGTGAAGAGGTTTTCTTGCAAGAGATTTTTATTCAGAAATTTCTGATGTCATGAAGGATCCTTACTGAATCAGCATCGGTTCCTAAATGGGCTCATCCCAACTTATACAAAAACAGTGTTTACAGAAAATAGTCTCCCCCTCCTGTCTTCTGTCCTTGTGGGAAGAGTGAAATACAAAAACAGATAATAAATCTTCAGCTCGTATCTTAGTCCACTCCAGATGTAGGAAAATAATTGGTCCCGGCACTTCTTGGACCGGATAATTTATGGACAGAAACTCTGCTTGCACTTTCAAACATATACTCCTTTAGATAAGAACAGAAACCTTATTAGACATTCCTTTCCCAGGGAATGGAACAAAGACACTATACATCGAATAACATTTGAATTAACTGTTTTCTTATTACTACACAGCTATAACTAAATTCAAAACGGTTAAAATATCAATTGAAACAGTAAAAAATGTTAACAATGTTAACAGTAGCCATGTGCTAATGTTGTGAATGGCAGCGACTGGCCATGGCAGCAGAAGAAAAGAAAAATACAGACATGTCTCTTACACATTTGAGAACTATTTCAATATGTGGAAAAGTGGCATGACGTTTTACAATAAGGAAAAGTCGCATAACGTTACTACAGAGACTATGTTGTAGCGTTAGTTTGTGATTGTTTAGGCAACGGTTCTTTTTGCTGTAACCGGCAAATCTCCCACAAACGTTATTTTGGCGTGCAATGTCTCACATTTGCCGTGAATGCTTGTAGACCTTTACAAGCGGTTATGAATAAAATAAATGTGCACATTTAGGCCACTGCGCGCTCGCAATGAGCAAGCCGTTTCGCCGAGACCACTTAGCGCTCCCTTGAGTGAATCACAATCAATCTGGCTTGTGAGGTTAAGGTTAGAGGGCTCGAAGACTTAAAAAAAAAAAAAACCCAGTGAAAATATAAAATAGATCAATAATATATGTATCTATATATAGTTAGATAAGATCGAAGCAAAAGTAACTACATTAAAATATAAAGACAGGTACATTAATATTAACTAAAATCTACATTTAAAAAACTTGTCTTGAGCCTGCTCTTAAAATCTTGAACGTTCTTTGGGGCCCTGAGTTCCTCCGGCAGACTGTTCCAAAGGCGAGCGAAGGCTGTAGCACTGAAAGGACGCCGTGAGTGTACTCGTTTTTCAACATTTTGCCA
The DNA here is from genome assembly GCF_054856555.1 of Leptonotus elevatus. Classification (NCBI taxonomy): domain Eukaryota; kingdom Metazoa; phylum Chordata; class Actinopteri; order Syngnathiformes; family Syngnathidae; genus Leptonotus; species Leptonotus elevatus. The sequence goes on along the minus strand of NC_141239.1, from coordinate 2,712,813 downwards.
CGTTACGACCACAAAAACAAATGTATTTATTGAAATTTTATCTGAACGATGAACACAAAGTAGCACACAATCATGAAGTGGAACAAAATGTAGATTTTATTAACAAACTTGTTGTACAATCCCCCCCTGAAAATTAGGGCAATTACAGCTTCAAGTCTTTTGGGGTTTGTCCCGTCGGGAGGCTGAAATGTTTGCCCATTCCTCCTTGCAAAACAGCTCCAGCTCAGCTAGGTTAGATGGAGAGCGTTTGTGAAACACAATCTTAAGAATAATTGTTGATTTTTTTGGTTGCTCAATGAATATTTTCTGATTTTTTTTTTCTATCTCCTCTCCGCCGCCCTGCAACTACGTTTAAGGTTCTTTACTTCCTCATTTCTCCTTGGATCCATGGACCTTGGGTCTATGTTTTTTGTTGTCACTGGGGCAACTGTATCAAGTGCCATTTGTAGTTTTTAAAATGGTCAAGAATAAAATCACAGGGGGGGCAGGTAAGACAAGTGGAGGATATTTGTTTAAAACCTCGATTTATTTATATATATATATATATATATATATATATATATATATATATATATATATATATTATATATCCAAACAACATAGACCCAAGGGCTGAAAATAGCAGAAGCAAATTAACTCTCTGGGCTTTGAGAGATGAGATTGGCACGCCTTAAAAGTCAATTCAGCTCTGACGGTGCCCCCCCCCCAATGGTCCGGTTCGATTTGGGTTTCTGATGCATCGTACCGTGTGCGATAGGCCCAAGTCAAGGTGCTGCTGTCGAAACAATAATACACATCAACTCACACTTGTCTTCTTGTGTCTTGCAGACGTCGGTGAGGAATATCTTCGTCCTGACGAACAGGAAGTGAAGTCTCCTCATGTTAAAAAGGAGGAGCATCCTTACATCAAAGAGGAAGAAAACCCCCTTTTTGTCAAAGAGGAGGAGGTTGAGGATGATGTAACCAAGTCACCACTGGTCTTCGCCCCTTTAAAGAGTGAAGATGAAGACAAGGGTGAGTGTGAGGAGGACAGAGAGGCGGAGCTTCCAAGCAGCAACTCAACTCCTCAACGCATGACGACAGGTATATCATCAGGACCGAGTGCCTTTCCACTCTTCATCCTCTTCAATGCCCTTCTCACTTCGTCCTTACTCATCTTTGCTACTTCCTGGTCCACAACAGTCACCTCTTGTACTCTTTGTTGTCTCTCATTTTCCTCATTCATCAACTCTTCAAAGTACTTTTCCCATCTTCCCATCACACTACTGGCATCTGTCACACTTCCATGCCTATCCTTTATTACCCTAACCTGCAGCACGTCCTTCCCATCTCTGCCTCTTTGCCTTGCCAACCAGTATAGGTCAGTCTCTCCCTCCTTACTTTCCAACCTAGCATACAAGTCATCGTAAACCCCTTGTTCGGCCTTTGCCACTTCTACTTTCACCTTACGCTGCAATTCCCTGTACTCCTTTTTACTTTCTTCAATCCTCTGTGTCCCACTTCTTAGCTAAACTCTTACTCTGGATCCACTTCTGCACCTCCTCATTCCACCACCAAGTCTCCTTATCCCCTTTCCTTCCAGATGACATACCAAGGACTGTCCTACCTGTCTCCCTGAACACTTTTGCTGTAGTTGTAAAGTCATCTGAAAACACCTCCTGACCATCCAAAACCCGTCTCAACTCCTTCCTGAAAGTCATACAACACTCTTCCTTTTTCAGCTTCCACCATTTGGTCCTCTGCTCTGCCTTTGCCGTCTTTGTCTTCCTCACCACCAGAGTCATCCTACCTACACACTACCATCCTCTGCTGTCTGGCTACACTCAAACCTACCACTACTCTGCAGTCGCTGATCTCCTTCAGATGACACCGTCTACACAAGATGTAGTCTACCTGTGTACTCCTACCTCCACTCTTGTAGGTCACTCTATGTTCCTGCCTCTTCTGGAAGAAAGTATTCACAACTGCCATTTCCATTCTTTTTGCCAAGTCAACCACCATCTGTCCTTCTGCGTTCCTCTTCTGGTTCCCAAACTTGCCCATCACCTCCTCATCACCTTTGTTTTCTGCACCAAAGTGTCCATTGAAGTCTGCACCAATGACACCTCTCTCACTTCTAGGGATGCTCTGCATCGTTTCATCAAGGTCCAACCAAAAGTTCTCCTTCTCCTCCAACTCAGATCCTACCTGTGACGCATACCCACTAACAGCATTGATCACCACACCTTTGATTCCTAGCTTCAAGCTCATCACTTTATCTGAGACTCTTTTTTTTTACCTCCAGGACGTTCCTAACAAACTCCTCCTACTCCATTGCTCTTCCTATCTACACCATGATAGAATAACTTGAACCCTGCTCCTAAACTTCTAGCTTTGCTCCCTTTCCACCTGGTCTCCTGAACACATAATATGTCCACCTTCCTCCTCCGCATCATGTCAACCAGCTCTCTACATTTTCCTGTCATGGTTCCAACATTCAAAGTCCCTACTCTCGGTCCCAGACTCTTGGTGTTCCTCTTCTCTTCCTTCCTACAAACACACATTCCTCCTCTCCTGCTTTGACCAACAGTAGTCCAGTTTCCACCGGCACCCTGTAGGTCAACAGCACCCATGGCGGTCGTTGTTAACCCGGGCCTCGACCGATCTGGTATAGAAGTCATATATTTGATTCACATGTATGTTTGATTTGGCCAACGTTTTTACGTCGGATGCCCTTCCTGACACAACCCTCTGTATTTATCCGGGCTTGGGACCGGCACAAGAAGACATTGGCTTGTGCCCCCTTGCAGGTACATTAATACACTTAAATGCAACATTTAAATGAATCTGATTAGTTGATTAATTGATTGGATAATCGATAAATTAATCGATTTAAAAAAATATTCAATAGATACAGCACTAAGCACGTACTAAGTGTGAATGGGTGGCCTTTCTTTTGGTGTTTTCACAGATGGACGTAGCTAGAAAGGGGCATTAGTGCCATTGTGCGCCGTTAGGAGATGCGATGTAGCCGACTGTCAGCCAATCGCCGTGGCATCCTCATTTGCATGAAAATCAAGACGGCCCGGAGCGCAGGCTTGACATTGTGGAAGCAAATCGACTCACTGGGCTCGGAGAGATGAGATTGGTGCATCTTAAAAGCCAGGCTTGTGCGGTTCCCGTCGGAGGGTGTCCATTTTAGATCTGATCATGTGCGGGATTGTGTCGCCAACCGTCTTAAAAAAAAAATCACAGATGGTTCGGTTCAAGTCGGGTTCTGACGCATCGCACCCTGTGCGGTGGGCCCAAGTCAAGGTGCCACTGTAGAAACAATAATACACAACATCAAGTCGTGCTTGAGATTTGACTTAACTAAACCAAATGTATGTTTGTCTTCTTGTGTCCCGCAGACGTTGGTGAGAAATGTCTTCGTCCTGAGGAACAGGTGGTGAAGTCTCCTCATGTGAAACAGGAGGAAGAAGAGCATCCTTACATCAAAGAGGAAGAAAAGCCCCTTTTCGTCAAAGAGGAGGAGTTTGAGGATGATGTCACCAACTCACCACTGACCTTTGCCCCTTTTAAGAGTAAAGATGAAGTCATGGGTGAGAGTGAGGAGGACAGAGGGGCGGAGCCTCCAAGCAGCTCAACTCCTCAACACATGGAGACAGAAGGTGATGCAGACCAATGGGGATCATCACTAGCACAAAGTGATGACATAAGGTCACAGTCTGCTGACACTGACGATGATGAATACGCTAAAGGTGATCATGCTGACAACAACCGCTGCAAATGTTCTCAGTGTGCGAAAACATTCAGTTCAAAGGGGAGTTTGAAAGTTCACCTGAGAAAACACACTGGAGAAAAACCTTTTTCTTGCTCAGACTGCGGCAAAAGCTTCTCTCAGAAGGGAATTTTAACAAAACACACAAGAACCCACACTGGAGAAAAAACTTTTGCCTGCCCAGACTGTGGCAAAAGCTTCTCTTTCAAGGGACATTTAAAAATACACAAAAGAACACACACTGGAGAGAAACCTTTTTCCTGCTCAGATTGTTGCAAAAGCTTCTATGACAAGGGAACTTTAACAAAACACAAAATAACCCACACTGGAGAGAAACCTTTTTCCTGCTCAGACTGTGGCAAAAGCTTCTATGACAAGTTCTCTTTAACAATACACACAAGAAAACACACTGGAGAAAAACCTTTTTCCTGCCCAGATTGTGGCAAAAGCTTCTATGACAAGGGAACTTTAACAAAACACAAAATAACCCACACTGGAGAGAAACCTTTTTCCTGCTCAGACTGTGGCAAAAGCTTCTATGACAAGAGAACTTTAACAATACACAAAAGAACACACACTGGAGAGAAACCATTTACCTGCTCAGACTGTGGCAAAAGCTTCTCTCATAAGTCAGCTTTAACAAGACACACAAAAAAGCACACTGGAGAAAAAACTTTCTCCTGCCCAGACTGTGGCAAAAGCTTCTCTCATAAGTCACATTTAACAAGCCACACGAGAAAACACACCGGAGAAAAACTTTTTTCCTGCTCAGACTGTGGCAAAAGCTTCTATGACAAGAGAACTTTAACAATACACAAAATAACACACACTGGAGAGAAACCTTTTTCCTGCCCAGACTGTGGCAAAAGCTTCTCTGACAAGGGAAATTTAAAAATACACAAAAGAACACACACTGGAGAAAAACTTTTTTCCTGCTCAGACTGTGGAAAAACCTTCACCACCAAGTCATATTTAACAATACACAAAAGGACACACACTGGAGAAAAACCTTTTTCCTGCCCAGACTGCAGCAAAAGCTTCTCTCAGAAGTCCGCTTTAACAGTACACAAAATAACCCACACTGGAGAAAAACCTTTTTCCTGCCCAGACTGTGGCAAAAGCTTCTCTCACAAGGGAAATTTAAAAAGCCACACAAGAACACATGCTGGGAAGAAACCATTTAGTTGCAGTGTTTGTGCTAAAAGATTCTCTTGTAAAAAGCTTGTTGAGACACACAAGTGTGCTGGTGAGAAAAGCAGCGATCTTTAAAGCTTAAAAAAATGAAGGGAGTGAGTCTGGTGTGCTGTAAAAGTGTAAATGATTTTGAATAAAATAGAGAGGGAGGAAATAAGTGATCCTGCTTATTTAAAAAATGTTCAGACTTAGAAATTAATAAGTCTTTGATTTTTATGGCAACTTTATTTTAACAGTGATAGACAGAATATCAGAAAAAAATTGAAAGCATGACATGGGGGGGGGGGGTGAGCATTTTGTTGAGGGAGATCATTAACCAGCTCCTCTCGTGTCGTCCTTCGCTGATCTCGACCTTTTTCATATTGATTGAAAATAATAATAACAATATGTTGTATGTGCCTCCACTCGTCTAAAGACGGCATTCAGGTTAATATTGCGTTTATCTTGAACATTGCTCCAGTTCCAAGTGTCAGCGGCTACGACAATGACCTCAAATCATGTCGGATATCTTTTGCAGTGAAAAAGTATTTGCCCTCCTCTCAAATTCTCACTTTTATTGCAGTTTTCCCACTTGAATGATTAAAATCATCAAACAAATGTCAATATCAAAGATAATAATAAGTGGAGATTTTATTTTTCAAGGACAAAACACTATTCAAAGCTGCCTGGCCCTGTCAAAAGTATTCACGTTCATTACGTTCATAGATATGAGGGTTTCAGAAGACTTAAGAAGAATCAACTCCAGCTTTACTTAAAAGTGTAAACGTAATGCTTTCAAAGCTACTCAAACTATGAATATGAAATGTTTTTAAAGTTTTCTTTTAATGTGTTTAAACGCCAATGTATGCTTTAGTAATATTGTAAGCTACTTTTGTTTTCTCTGCTTTGCTTCCGAATGTCGTTAACGGTTGTGTTTGTTGACGTTTGTAGGTGTTGTGTATTTGCTTATGTGAAGCACATTGAGTTGCCTTGTGTATGAAATAGAAATAAAATATAGAAGAAAAAGCCACCTTGCCATTTTCCCAAATTAGCGTGGAAAATACCTTTAGGGACACACAAAGCCAGATGTGCAGTATGGCCACGTTCGGAGTGTTTTAAGTCTCGGCTTAAGACCCACTTTTATTCCTTGGCTTTTAGTTCAGCATGAATTGTGTGGTCTGCGTGGTATTTTATTTAATTTTATTATTATTTTTGGGGGGGTTTAAATATATTTTTATTGTATTTATTCCTTTATTTTACTTATTGTATTTTAGTAACTTATTGACTTTTTTTAAATTATTGTTGGTTTTTACTAGATTTCATGTGTATGTATGATAGTATGTGGATCTCAATGTGCAGCACTTTGGAAACACTTGTTTATAAAATGTGCTTTTGACATAAAGTGGATTGGATTAGTTTAAAAATGACCACATTAAGTAAACAAACAGTACAATGCAAATGCAATACATTTGTACTTCTGAGCATTAGGGGAGCGTAAGATATGATAAGTGTGCTCGACTCGAAGTGCAATGGCGTGTCATCACTAACCTTTATTAGAAGGTAAGTGTTGCATTCAAACCTTGCAGCAGGAATTTGTGAAAGCCACAGATGACAAAACTGGCCAAAAGTACAAATATTGCATATATCAGTAATATATCAGATACTGCATCAAATGTTTGCTACTAGCTAATGCCAGTACTAGAGCAATAAATTAAACTCATAACATTTGATGGTTAAATCGCATCCCTGATAATAAACGTTCAGTTTACGGTACCTCAAAATGCTTGTTTGCAGCAAAATAGGCGACATCTGTCGATGACTTGATGACAGTACTTGCTCCCAAGCCGACAATCTCCAGCAGCCAATCATATCGCAGCGGGGGCGTGTCCTGCCTGACTTCCGACGCAGATCTACTTTCGTTTCTTCACGTAACCAGACGCCCTCCGCTAAATCATTCTTTTCGATTTCGTGCTGAACCGACTACAACCTCCAAACAGGACGTTAATCACTACTTTGAAGGTCTACGACACCATTGATCAAATCTCAGCGTGTGAATGAACTCGTTTCGGTGCGCGTTGATGCTTCTCGCCCTACTTAGCTTAGCTTAGCTTAGCTCGCTAGCCGCTAGCAAAGAGAAGCACATAACACGTCGTCTAGAAGAGATCAAGTGTGACTTTGTTGGCATTATTGTGCTAAAATGTTTGCAAAAACGGCACCAAAGTACGAGGAATTCTTTGGAGGAGAAGAAGAGAACGAGCAACATCTTGAAATGCTGGACGATGTTTACGAGGAGCCTCGAGTTGTGCTACACACAGCAGGTTTGTACACTTCTTACTCTCCCTTGCTTAGCACTAGGACTACTATATAGCGTTAAAAATATCAAAATGCAGTCCTCATTACTGTACACAGTAAAATAATTCCAGCCATTATGTTATTGTAACTTAAGTGCATACTACGTTTTCACACATCAATACGTTTTCAATTGATAACATATGATCAAATGTGAATAACTCTTTGAAGTGAGTTTTACAACAACAACAAAATACAATTTGAATACGTTAACTTGACTCTATGTGCTAAGCTTAAAAGTAGAAGCCGCATCTTGTAGCCACAAAGCCATGTTAATGCACCACACATATCGTGCCTGAAAGTTACATTTGTTATATATAGAATATGATATATCCTTCAAGCAATCAATCAATCAAAACTTTATTCATAACACACACACACACAATAGAATATATGAATGCATAAATGGCTGGCTTCAGATCAGGAGAGGAGACATCACAATATGCTTTGCTAGAATAACTGTGCCTTTTATTACCCGCAAACAGCAATAAACACTTTTATACTGTGCTAGAATAATTGTAAGTTTTATTCCCCGCAGACAGTCATCAATGCCTGTGCTTTGCTCGAATGATTGTACCTTTTATTCCCCGCAAACAGCAATCAATACACTAGAACGTTAAGCAGCATAATATGATCATCATCAGCGCTTACCTTGACACTAGACCGGGGAGCCTACAGTCCGGGTGAAGCGAGCTGCAACAACGGCTGGGCAATCGTACGTGTTCCACAGCGGACTCCGTCCGGACCGTGTGCCGCTCCGTCTTTTATTCGTTAGCAAAAAGTTGTGAGCGTGAGAAACCGGGCTGTCCAAGCCCTCTCCCAGACACTCTCGAAAACATGTTTGCGAAGCAGGGAAGGCTGTAGGTATTCACTCCCAGGCTGATTCCGCCCTTTATTTACAAATTGTTGGGCACCTGGATTCGTACAACAGTTCAGGACAACAACATATCCTTATATAAGAGGTTACATGAGGACATATCAAACCATGGTTATTTTCCCTTCAAACTCCCTTGAGTGAATCACAATCAATCTAGCTTGTGAGGTTAAGGTAAGAGGGCTCAAAGACAAAAAAAAAAAAACAGTGAAAATATCAAATAGATCAATAATATATATATATATATATATATATATATATATATATATATATATATATATATATATATATATATATATATATATATAGTTAGATAAGATCGAAGCAAAAGTAACTTAATTTAAATATAAAGAAAGGTACATTAACTCTTTGACTGCCAGACGTTTTCAGAAAAGGGATGCTGTGAGTGCCAGCCGATTTAAGCATTTACCAAATGAAAGATTGAACTCTCATCTTTCATCAGCAAAAAAAGTTTGTTTCTACCTTATTCCGTTCTTCAGTAATCAACAATAGAAAATGGTTAGTTTCATCCAAATGCTCTTGTTTTGGACCAAAATACGGAGAAATCAAGCTTTTAGTGAAACTATATTATTTCATGCACTCTAGTGAAATTTACACTTCTTTTTGTCCATGAATGATGCCACAAACACCTAAACAGTGCTTTACTTCTATAACACACTACCAACAAGAATGAAAAAGTGTTTTTTGATAGCAAAATACGTTTATTTACATTCAACAGTGTAACAATTTGACTAAACTATTTACAAATGTGTGCAACTGTGGTACTATTTACAATTATGTTGGATGTTTCAACGACAGTTTTTCTTTTTGTGTAACACTCCCCTGCGTGCAAGGAGACGCAACAGGATTTGCACAACACATTAGTTTCACTGCGATTGCCTCTTCGCGTGCAGAAGCTACACTTTCTTGCTGGCCGTTATTTCCGGGGAATAGCAAGTATATACTGCAGTGTGTGTTGCCATCAAGTCTACTATCAGGATCATGCTACGGTTACGTTACGGTGGTGTTACGTCTGGCTTCCTCATGTCCTTCAGTTGCTATACCGGGTGGTAAGAGATGTTCTGATCCATCTTATCCACTCCATTCATGGTGGCATCGTAGTCCAGAACCAGTGTCTTCTCCGTAATCAGACTGTACCCGCTCCTCCGATGAATATGCATTGGACTCGAGGTACTCTCCATCGTCCGGTTGTGCTCCGCGTTTTCCAGCGTTAGCATCGCTAGCCGGTGAGGCTTTATGACGTGACCATCGTCGCGCGTCAACGCTTCCAACTTCGGTGTCAAGCTCGGAGTCACCATCATCATCATCATCAATGTGCATTGGTCGATGCTTTTCGACTACTCTCCATCGTCCGATCGAATGTCTGCTTGTGCAGAAGTGCTCGGTCGGTTGTGCTCCGCGTTTTCCGGCGTTAGCATCGCTAGCCGGTGAGGCTTTACTACGTGATCATAATGGCCGCGTCAACGCTTCCAACTTCGGCGTCACGCTCGGAGTCACCATCATCATCATCGTCGACATCAATGCACTTTTTAGTATTGATTTCCGTCTTTGAAAAAAATGCTCAAGCGTGAGCTGCTTGCAACCGGTCGCCATTGTTGCTTCATCAGCCATTGTCCCCTCAACACTCTAGCTCCGCCTCACGTCTTCGACTGACGCCCACCCAATCTTGTCCAAAGAGAGTCATCGCTGCCATCTAGGGGCCAAAACGAGTCATTATACTAACTAGATCTGCTTGATACTTTCAGCACAGCTGCCCAAGGCTTTCCTACACCCATTTAAAAAAAAAAAAAAAAAAAAAACATAGTGAACGTTTTTTAACGTCTTCGGCGCCCCTCCGTAGGTTTTTTCTAAACGTTATATAACGTTTTTGGCAGTAAAAGAGTTAATATGAACTAAAATCTACATTTAAAAAAACTTGTCTTGAGCCTGCTCTTAAAATCTTGAACGTTCTTTGGGGCCCTGAGTTCCTCCGGCAGACTGTTCCAAAGGCGAGCGAAGGCTGTAGCACTGAAAGGAGGCCGTGAGTGTACTTGTTTTTCAACATTTTGCCACGTTACGACCACAAAAACAAATGTATTTATTGAAATTTTATCTGAACGATGAACACAAGCTAGGTTAGATGGAGAGCGTTTGTGAAACACAATCTTAAGAATAATTGTTGATTTTTTTGGTTGCTCAATGAATATTTGCTGATTTTTTTTTCTATCTCCTCTCCGCCGCCCTGCAACTACGTTTAAGGTTCTTTACTTCCTCATTTCTCCTTGGATCCATGGACCTTGGGTCTATGTTTTTTGTTGTCACTGGGGCAAGTGACAAGTGCCAGTTGTAGTTTTTTAAATGGTCAACAATAAAATCACAGGGGGGGGGCAGGTAAGACAAGTGGAGGATATTTGTTTAAAACCTTGATTTATTTGGAGATATATTATATTATATTATATTATATTATATTATATTATATTATATTATATTATATTATATTATATTATATTATATTATATTATATTGACTCTCTGGGCAAATTGACTCTCTGGGCTTTGAGAGATGAGATTGGCATGCCTTAAAAGTCAATTCAGCTATGACGGTGCCCCCCCCCCAATGGTCCGGTTCGATTTGGGTTTTTTATGCATCGTACCGTGTGCGATAGGCCCAAGTCAAGGGGCTGCTGTCGAAACAATAATACACATCAACTCACGCTTGTCTTCTTGTGTCTTGCAGACGTCGGTGAGGAATATCTTCGTCCTGACGAACAGGAAGTGAAGTCTCCTCATGTTAAAAAGGAGGAGGAGCATCCTTACATCAAAGAGGAAGAAAAGCCTCTTTTTGTCAAAGAGGAGGAGGTTGAGGATGATGTCACCAAGTCACCACTGATCTTCGCCCCTTTAAAGAGTGAAGATGACGTCAAGGGTGAGTGTGAGGAGGACAGAGAGGCGGAGCTTCCAAGCAGCAACTCAACTCCTCAACACATGACGACAGAAGGTGATGCAAACCACTGGCGACCACCGCAAGCACAAAGTAATGACATAAGGTCTAAAGATAGGCCGATATGTTTTTTTCAGGTTCGATACAGATTATTAGTTGGGTGATAACCGATATTTGAAGCTGATATTCATTTTCATGGCGCATATTGGCGTCAACATTTTCTAAAATACATTGTATCGTCTTAAAAAGTTAAATGGAAACTTAAGCAAGTTATTTCCACAGCTCTCTAGTTCTCTACAGTAAATATTTTCACGCCAAAATTTAAAAATTCCTGAAATCTTAAACTTTCACATTTCAATGTCGAACAAAAACAAATGGTTCAAAAGATTCCTAGGGTCAGTAGCATCTCTTATAAAGTTAACTGAAAATGTAAATATATAGCTCCCTGAGATTAAAATGGTTTTACATTTACCTTATTTCGGCCGTCAGATAAAAAAAAAAAAGAGCTCATACCGATATTGACCAAAATGCCCAATATCGGCCTGTATCGGTCTATCTCTTATAAGGTCCCACTCTCCTCAAGATGATGATGATGATAATGAATATGCTATCGGTGATAGGGCATGAGCTCAAAATGGAGTTTGAAAGCGCACACAACACACACTGGGGCAAAACCTTTTTCCTGCTCAGATTGGGGCAAAAGTTTCTCTCAAAAGTCAACTTTAGCAATGAACAAAAGAACACACACTGGTGCAAAACCTTTCCATAGATCAAAGTGATCCATGTGTGGGGTTGAGTCGCCCAAATATATATATATTTTTTGATGGGCCAGTCCGAGTGTGCGGTGGGCCCAAATCAAGGTGCCGCTTCAGAAACAATAATACACAACATCAAGTCATGCTAGGCCATTTGGGGGCCCTAAGCAAAATAATGTCATGTGGCCCATATGTGCGCCATTTATTCACCGTATACTGTGTAACCCATACAGCCACATTTCATATATATTAGTCAGATGTTGTAGCACTGCAGAAAGTAATTTAAACTTCTCATCCCAACTGTTTGTTAGTACTTGTAGTATATGCTGCCAAACCTCATTTGAAAAAATGAAAAGATAGAATGTGTACTGTATTTGTTTTAAGCTTGTAATTGTGTTGAAACTCACAAAATAAGTTGTTTTAAAGTCAAGCAAACTATAATAAACAATTAGGGTTCTAAATGAACTTTTTTTTTTAATCATCAACCAATGTATGTTTTTTCAATGAGAAGATAGTTTCTTTTTTTATCATCACTGAAACAAAATATTAAAACTGGTGTTTTCTTCACAGTGAGTACTTTAGTGTATTTTGTTTTTAAACAAATACAAATGCCTCCTTAACAGAGACCACTTTCTGCGAACAAATTTGTGTCTTTCTTAAACACTATCCAACATGTCAGTCAGTTACATAGTGAATTGTTTCATTTTATAAACTGACGATTTTTTGTGTAACATTGCAAAAGTAAATAAATAAAATTACTTAAATATTAAATCCAATTATATCGATATTAATAAATTGTGTGCTTCAAAAAGTCGAACCATAAAATATGTTTCAAAATGTTGCGTATGCAAAACAGAGTCAGTTGCTGGACACTTTTTTTTTTTTTTTTTTTTTACCTCCAGGACGTTCCTAACAAACTCCTCCTATTCCATTGCTCTTCCTATCTACACCATGATAGAATAACTTGAACCCTGCTCCTAAACTTCTAGCTTTGCTCCCTTTCCACCTGGTCTCCTGAACACATAATATGTCCACCTTCCTCCTCCGCATCATGTCAACCAGCTCTCTACATTTTCCTGTCATGGTTCCAACATTCAAAGTGCCTACTCTCGGTCCCAGACTCTTGGTGTTCCTCTTCTCTTCCTTCCTACAAACACACATTCCTCCTCTCCTGCTTTGACCAACAGTAGTCCAGTTTCCACCGGCACCCTGTAGGTCAACAGCACCCATGGCGGTCGTTGTTAACCCGGGCCTCGACCGATCTGGTATAGAAGTCATATATTTGATTCACATGTATGTTTGATTTGGCCAACGTTTTTACGTCGGATGCCCTTCCTGACACAACCCTCTGTATTTATCCGGGCTTGGGACCGGCACAAGAAGACATTGGCTTGTGCCCCCTTGCAGGTACATTAATACACTTAAATGCAACATTTAAATGAATCTGATTAGTTGATTAATTGATTGGATAATCGATAAATTAATCGATTTAAAAAAATATTCAATAGTGACAGCACTAAGCACGTACTAATTGTGAATGGGTGGCCTTTCTTTTGGTGTTTTCACAGATGGACGTAGCTAGAAAGGGGCATTAGTGCCATTGTGCGCCGTTAGGAGATGCGATGTAGCCGACTGTCAGCCAATCGCCGTGGCATCCTCATTTGCATGAAAATCAAGACGGCCCGGAGCGCAGGCTTGACATTGTGGAATCAAATCGACTCACTGGGCTCGGAGAGATAAGATTGGTGCATCTTAAAAGCCAATACAGGCTCGTGCAGTTCCCGTCGGAGGGTGTCCATTTTAGATCTGATCATGTGCGGGATTGTGTCGCCAACCGTCTTAAAAAAAAAATCACAGATGGTTCGGTTCAAGTCGGGTTCTGACGCATCGCACCCTGTGCGGTGGGCCCAAGTCAAGGTGCCACTGTAGAAACAATAATACACAACATCAAGTCGCGCTTGAGATTTGACTTAACTAAACCAAATGTATGTTTGTCTTCTTGTGTCCCGCAGACGTTGGTGAGAAATGTCTTCGTCCTGAGGAACCGGTGGTGAAGTCTCCTCATGTGAAACAGGAGGAAGAAGAGCATCCTTACATCAAAGAGGAAGAAAAGCCCCTTTTCGTCAAAGAGGAGGAGTTTGAGGATGATGTCACCAAGACACCACTGACCTTTGCCCCTTTTAAGAGTAAAGATGAAGTTATGGGTGAGAGTGAGGAGGACAGAGGGGCGGAGCCTCCGAGCAGCTCAACTCCTCAACACATGGAGACAGAAGGTGATGCAGACCAATGGGGATCATCACTAGCACAAAGTGATGACATAAGGTCACAGTCTGCTGACACTGACGATGATGAATACGCTAAAGGTGATCATGCTGACAACAACCGCTGCAAATGTTCTCAGTGTGCGAAAACATTCAGTTCAAAGGGGAGTTTGAAAGTTCACCTGAGAAAACACACTGGAGAAAAACCTTTTTCTTGCTCAGACTGCGGCAAAAGCTTCTCTCAGAAGGGAATTTTAACAAAACACACAAGAACCCACACTGGAGAAAAACCTTTTTCTTGCCCAGACTGTGGCAAAAGCTTCTCTTTCAAGGGACATTTAAAAATACACAAAATAACACACACTGGAGAAAAACCTTTTTCTTGCCCAGACTGTGGCAAAAGCTTCTATGAAAAGGGAACTTTAAAAATACACAAAATAACACACACTGGAGAAAAACCTTTTTCTTGCCCAGACTGTGGCAAAAGCTTCTCTCACAAGGGAAATTTAACAAGACATACAAGTACACACACTGGAGAGAAACCTTTTTCCTGCTCAGATTGTTGCAAAAGCTTCTCTGACAAGGGAAATTTAACAATACACAAAAGAACACACACCGGAGAGAAACCTTTTTCCTGCTCAGACTGTGGAAAAAGCTTCACCACCAAGTCATATTTAACAATACACAAAAGGACACACACTGGAGAAAAGCCGTTTTCCTGCTCAGACTGTGGCAAAAGCTTCTCGTATAAGTCAGATTTAACAAAACACACAAAATCACACGCTGGGAAGCAACCATTCAGTTGCAGTGTTTGTGCTAAAAGATTCTCCCGTAAAAAGCTTATTGAGAGACACGAGTGTGCTGATGAGAATAGCAGCGATCTTTGAAGCTTAAAAATGAAGGGAGTGAGTCTGGTATGCTGTAAAAGTGTAAATGATTTTGCTTAAAATACAGTGGGGAAAATGTATATTATATAAGTGAATATATATGTATATCTATTTTTTGATATATGGATAATGATAGTGAATATTCACTAAAACCGCTAAGCCATTTTGTAGATGGGTAGAATCTGTGAATGATTTTAAAAGATACTTCTTTGGTCCCACTGCTCACCTTTTTTACCCCTGACCCGTTTCCAATGCCTGATATGTCATTTCAAAACTTAGTATTTATTCAACCACTAAAGCTCAACTACTCAAAAGTGTCGTCACCGCGTCATGCTCATTCATCCCTGCACTTTATAAATAAAATTAACCATAAAATAGAAAGTGGATTTCTTATCAATGATATAAGTGATCATCTTCCGGTCTTTGCAATTTTTCAAGAATATTTTGATTTAAAAAATAAGATCAACAATAATTTACACATCAGAAACAAGACTAAGAACACAACGGCTGCCTTTAAGCTGGATTTAGAAAAACATAATTGGTCTGACGTCTATTCAAACGATGATCCCAATATCGCATACAATGCATTTCAGTCTACCATTATCTCTTTATACAATAAACATTGTCCATTAATAAAAGTCACAAGAAAATATAAAGGTCTAAATAAGCCATGGATGACGAAGGGGATCGAGAATGCATGTAAAAAGAAAAACATTTTATACAAAAGATTTATTACATTGAAAACTATGGAAGCTGAAATAAAGTACGAGACATACAAAAAATTAACTATTGAATATTATACGAACAAGTAAGAAAGATCATTACCATGCATTAGAGCAGAATAAAAGCAACACACAAGAAATATGGAAAATACTAAATCATGTAAATAAAAAAAATATCCAGAATATTTCATAAAAGATAAAAATATTGTGTTTGAAAAAATTTCAGACATAGCTAATAATTTAAATGAGAATTTTGTTAATGTTGGCAGTAATTTGGCAGAAGAAATCCCTGAGCCACAAAACAAATGTCAAATAGATAAGCACATTAAAAATAATTCATCCACTATGTGGCTTAATGCTGTTAATGATACAGAAGTATTAAATTAGTAAAAAGTATTATAAAATATGTTGTGCAACCTTTCACATATATATGTAATTTGTCGTTTAAAGCGGTATATTTCAATCAAAAATGAAAATCGCAAAAGTTATTCCTATTCATAAAAATAGAGAAAGACACATATTCACTAATTGTAGAGCAATATCACTGCTGCCACAGTTCTCAAAAATTCTCGAAAAATTATTTTCATATCGACTGGGCGATTTTATTGAGAAACATAAGCTTTTAAGTGAAAATCAAAATGGGTTTAGAGAAAAACGGACCACCTCAATGGCAGTCATGGAACTCGTAGAAACAATATCTACTAACATACATAATAAAACATTTACTGTTGGAATTTTTATAGATTAAAAAAAAAGCATTTGATACTATAGATCATTCTATACTAATGAATGAATTAGAAAGATATGGCATAAGAGGTTTGGCATATAAATGGATGAAAAGTTATTTGGATAAGAGATGTCAGTACTTACAGTTTAACAACATACAATCAAAACACTTGCAGATTACTCATGGAGTCCCCCAAGGGTCTGTGCTAGGCCCCAAATTATTTATATTGTACATAAATGATATCTGTTGTGTCTCAAAAATATTCAAAAGTGTCTTATTCGCCGATGACATAACTCTCTACTGTTCAGGAGAAAACCTGAAGCAGCTTCTGACTGCCGTGGAGAATAAATTGAACACATTAAAAAACTGGGTTGACTTAAATAAATTATTAAACTTAAACAAAACCAAGTTTATAGCTTTTGTTACTAGACAAACCACACAACAGGTCAAAATTATGGTAAATTCAATTGAAATCGAAAGAGTGTATGAAAATAAATTTTTGGGAGTAGTTATTGATGAAAAATGATGTTGGAAGTCACACATAGAAAATGTCAAAAGGAAAATGTCCAAAATGATAGGGATACTCTCTAAAACTAATCAGAAATCATTCTACACATGATATTGTTCATTATTATTACCATATCTGACCTATTGTGCGGAAATCTGGGGAAACGCATATAAAACAAATACCCATCCTGTTTTCAAATTGCAAAAAAGAGCCATAAGAATTATAAATCGATCAAAATATACAGAACCAACTCTCTTTTCTCTCAGTTCTCTATTTATTAAATCAAATACAATGAAATTTTACGACTTAGTTGAATTTAAAATAGTACAAATAATGTATAAAGTACACAACCATCTACTCTGCCACAGTACTCAGAAGCTGTTTGAAATGAGAGAGAGTCCTTAAAACATAAGTGTCTACAAAAAAAATCAAAACAAGAACAAATATTAAGCAAAGGTGTTCATTTGTGGAATGATTTTGGAACTGACCTGAAAAGATGTCTGTCCCTTGCTGAATTAAAAAAAAATGTTTAAAAGCAAAGTTCCAAAAAATTACTTACATCAGTCGTGAGCTGTTAAAAATGTATATATGCTGTAATTTTATATGAGTTTATAGAGTTTATATAAGGTGTTGTGGAGGGTGAGTAATTCATTGAGGTTGGCCACCATGTACAAAGTGCAATATTGGCTAGGCATTCATTATCCTTTTGGTAGCTTGGAGCATGCTGATCTTTTTTATTTTATTTATTTTTGCCTATATTTGGTCCACAACAGCTGTCAATCATTGTTCAAGTTTGCCGTTTACTCAAAGTGGCAGATACGTTTTCTATCATGCCAAAATGGCTGCACTCAGACCATTTTGGGACGCGTGACGTCAACGTCAGGATCTCCATGTGCAGTGCTGCAATACTCCTGGTTGGGAAACACTGCATTAGACAACCTAATCCAAAATAGTGTTGAAGGCCCGATTTGACTGACACGAGACAGACTAAGAGTTGGCCCCTCTGCATTGAGCAAACTAATGTTCACAAAAGCAAATACTTTTTTCAATTTCTTTTAAAGTAATATAATTTTATGTGCATGGCTGTACAGAATACCGTAAAATCGTGTTTCTAAATAAAAATGCGCGGTTCAATTTGCAGATGGCGACATCTGTCGGTGACTTGATGACAGCGCTCCATACACGATCGAAGCTTCCAGCAGCCAATCATATCGCAGTGTGGGCGTGTCCTCGACTTCTCGCACGTCTGCTTTCGCTTCTTCACGTAACCAGACGCCCTCCGCTAAATTATTCTTTCCGATTTGGTGCTGAAGTGACTGCAGCCTCCACACAGGACGCCCATCGCTACTTTGAAGGACTTCAACATCATTTATTAAGTCTTTGTGGCCGGATCAACTCGTCTCGGTGCACGTTGAAGATTCGCGGCTTAGTTAGCTTAGCTTATTTTAGCTTGCTAGCCGCTAACAAGGAGACGCGTTTGGTAATCGCGACACATCGACAACTAAACATCAAGTGTGACTTTTTGGGCGTTATTGTGCCAACATGTGTGCAAGAACGACACCGAAGTACGAGGAGGAACTTTTTGGAGTAAAAGAAGAGAAGGAGCAACATCTTCGACTTCAACTGCTGGGCAATGTTTGCACGCAGCCTCGTGTTGTGCTACGCAGAGCAGGTTTGTACACTTCTTAGCTCGCCTACTTCGTGAAGAACTTGTTTCTATCGTTAAAATAATATCCATGTGTTTGTAGTTCAATAGAATCCTACAGAGCCCCAAAGGCTAGTGATGAATACATGGGTATGAACTGAACTACGTAAACAGGCAGAACAAAAAAGGAGGAGTGGCTCTGTATGTTGATGAAGGATTAGAATACAAAAAAAGTGGAGAAGATGAATGCCATTATTCTGGAAATTTGTATGGAAAAAAGGGAAGAATATATTGGTTGGTTGTGTATACAGCGCTCCGGGGTCTGGTATTGAATTATTTAATAATTGTAGGGAAATAATGTTTTCCAGTGAAAAAAAACAAGGACGTGTTAGTTTGCAGGGATTTCAATTTGGATCTTTTAAATTCCTAATAAGCATGAACTAACTGATGAATTTATCGATGTAATGTTTAGTATGAGTTTATTTCCTTTAATCACAAAACCAAGCAGGGTAACATCTTATTCCGCCACACTAATTGATAATATATTTACTCACTGTATGGATAATACCTCGATTTGTGGATTACTTCTGAATGACATCAGTGATCATCGGCCACTGTTTGTGAGGTATGATTGGAATTTTGTTATTGTCTGTGAATCTTAATGTGTTTAACCATAAAAGACTAAGAACAGAATAATCTATTGACAGCTTAAGAAATGAATTACTGATAACAGAGAGAATAGTATACGAGGAGACTGACATTAACAAATCATATGAAACATTCCTGCGAATATTTAAAGCATTATTTGATAAGCATTGTCCAAGAAAATGTTACGACCAGAAGAAAAGATACACAGAAAAAACATGGATCACGAAAGGGCTACAGAATGCATGCAAAAAAAAGAACACATTATACAGGAAATTCTTAAAATTAAGAACTGTAGAAGCAGAAAATAAATATAAGATATACAAAAATAAGTTAATTAATATTATGAGAAAATCTAAGAAAGATTGCTATAATTGGACAAGAATAAAACCAACAAAAGGGATATGGAACGTGTTATTATCTGGAATGGTTCAACAAAAAGTTTTCCTGAATATTTTATTGAGGATAGCAAAACATAAATTATATGAATGATGTGGGTTTAATCGATTTTTTTGTAAGTGTGGGGCCCAAACTGGCAGAACAAATTGCAAACCTACAGCCGGAAGAAGGGTTGGGGAGGGTCGGGAGCTTTATTGATAGCAACCACAGCTCAATGTTTTTAAATCCTGCAACTGAAAAAGAGATTCTTGATATTGTTGGCAAATGCAAGGGCAACATTTCCACAGACTGGAACGACATTGATATGTTTTTGATTAAGAAAGTAATTGATGTAATTGTAAAGCCATTAACCTATATGTGTAATTTGTCCTTGTCATCGGGTGTATTCCCAGATCAAATGAAAACTGCCAAGATCATCCCGATTTACAAAGCGGGAGACAGAAGTCAATTCACTAATTAAAGGCCGGTCTCTCTACTTTCTCAATTCTCAAACATTTTAGACATTTTTTTTGCAAATAGCCTAGATAATTTCATTGAAGAGTATGAATTGATAAATTACAGGTCAATATGGATTGAGACCAAAGAGGTCCACGTGGAAGAAATAACCAGTTCTCTGGACCCCCAAAAAATGTAGCAGGAGTATTTGTAGATTTAAAAAAGGCATTTGACACAATAGATCATCATGTACTAGTTAGGAAACTTGAAAAATATGGAATTAAAGGAGTTACACTCAACTGGCTGACAAATTAGCTATCTAATACATAATATTCACATGACGTCACCGACCCCCACCTATCGACCCAGCGGGCCTTTCGTGGGGCAAACGACTAGCAAGACAACGCAACCAAATGCTGAGCGCTCGCAAGTTACTTACTACAAGTTACTTTGATTCATTCATTTGTTCATTCGTTCCGGATTTTCACGCACCGCTTCATAATGGTGCATAATTGGGCGAACAAAGATGTGAAATGAAACTTCTAAATAGTATTCACATGCCGTCATTTGCCCAACATTGTGTGCCGGTCCATGGAATGTCGAATGGGAACGGCAAAGAAGTGTCCGGAATTACAAAGATACTTCGGAAGGATTTCCAACCGACAAAGTCTACCAAAGTGTGTTCTAACCATTTTGATTAAGGTAAGTGTCATTGTAAGATGGTAAAAATGCTTTTACCATAATGCGATTGTGATCTATGTGAGCCGCTAGCCGTGGCTAGCTCTGGCTAAAAATAGATTTGTGGTCAAGACCTTCGATTTTGAGATCTCTCCAAATACGGTCTCTTATTATTCTTTACCAGCAGCCCAAAAGTTGAAATTGTTGCTAAAGTGTACAAAAATAAGTGATGAATCAACAATAATGTTGTTGTTGTTTTCGTTGTAACATGCTAGCTAGCGCTAGTAGTTAGCGCGTTCAGGGAAACTAGCCACTTGTTTTAAAAAAATAACCTGAGATTCTTCATCTCGAATTCACAATTGATAAATGCGACCAAAATGTTTTCCTATGTACATAAACTACATTTGTATGGTTTCGAAAATCTTAAAGTTTGTGCTATTTGCAGATGACAAACATTTTCTGTTCTGGAGACAACCTGCAGCAGATAGGTAGCTACTGTTAACATTTTTACTGTTTTGAATTTAGTTATAACTGTGTAGGTGTAATTATGTTAACTTAATATAGCTCGATGAATAATGTTTTTGATTGTTTTCTTATCTTTCTCTCTTGCCTGGGAAAGAGAAAAATAATAAGTTTCTTTTCTATTATCTAAGGGAGTAGAGTTTGTAGGACTTTCTGTTCGGTCAAAGAAAGTCCAAGGACAAGCTGGTATACTGCTGTCGAAGTCTAATCTGATTTTGCACCTACGGGAACTTGATGGGGGGGGGGGGGGGGGTGGGGGGAGGTACGATTTCCTGTGAACACTGTTTTTCAATAAATGTGCCGTGTGCTCGAGTTTGGGACGGATCACTGCTTGGGTGACTTCAATTGTGTTATCAGAAATTTCTGAATGAACCTCTTCACCAGAATCTCAACTTGGATTTATTGGAACACGTAAAAGAGTACAAAAATATAGTGTGCTCTAACACTAACAAAGAATTAAATCAACTTAAACATGGTTTGACCTAAACAAACTTTCATTAAATTTGAGTAAAAGCAAACTGATGTTGTTCAACCGTAAAATAAATACACAAATAATACTGAGGATTAATAACGTTCAAATTGAATGGGTTTATGAAAATACATTTCTGGGTGTGATTCTTGTTGACAAAATCTGCTGGAAATCCCATGTAAAACATGTTAGGGCAAAGGTAGCACGCACTGTTGGAGTTTTGGGAAAGACCAGACACATTAAATGAGAAAACAATGTATATTTTGTATTGTTCATTAATATTACCATATTTGAATTACTGTGTAGAAGTTTGGGGTAATTTCTACAAAACTACAATACAATCATTATGCACACTGCAAAAAAGCCATGAGAATAATAAATCATGCAGGGTACCTTGAATACACCAATAAGCTTTTTTTTAATTTATTGCACACACTAGTTTAGGGATCTGTTAGATTTTAAAACTGGACAAATAATGTATGGGGCAAATAATAATATGCTGCCCGGCAACATACAAAAATGATGTACTTTATTTGAGAGGGGAATTGAAATTTAAACAAAATTATGCTGGCACAAAACTCAAAAGTATGTGCATTTCGATCTGTGGTGTGGTTTTGTCCAATGGTCTTGAGGAAAACATTGAAAGAAGTACAAGCATTTGTCAATTTAAGAAATTGTATAACGAAATCATTTTTGCTAAATATACTAGGGAGGAATAATAAAAACAGTGGTTGAGTACAATTTTTGTTAAGGCATTTAAGAATAATGAGTTAAAGTAATAAGTGAGGTATAATTGGGATAGGACGAGATGAGCAGTTGCTTCATCCTATTCCATTTCGAACAGAAAGTATTTTCCTTTGTTAAATGAGTTTCTTTGGAAGTCATTACTATTATTTATGGGGAGCAAAAACAGTTATATTTCATCCTTGTTTTGTGGAATAACTTTTGTTTTATTGTCATTTTTAAATGTTCAAAATAAAGTTGAGTGAAAATGGAGAAACCCAAAGCGTTCTGAACCACTGAATCAATCTGAAGTCATTTTGTTGAAATGGTTCAGTGGCTCGAAGCATCACAAACTTACATCAACTAGGCGGTGAGTTACCGGTCACGGGAAAATAACCACCGCAGATTGTTTATCTTGGCCAAACAATACGCGGCCGCTTCAGTATGATCTAACCACCGTCTGCTCTTTTTCCCTTTCTATAAGGAGTGCATCTAATCAAGAGTGCGAAAAAATACGGACAACCCGTAACAGTTGGCTGCTCTGCAAAAACAGTTATTAGAACAATCAATAAAATCTTAAACTATTTCTTGTGCTACTCAGCCAGCTTCTGGAATGGAATTGACTACATGTTGTTTTATGTCAGCGGCACATCAGTTTAGTAGGTATAGCATTAGCGTTTTAATGCCATTAGCGATGTTGAGAGGAATTTGTCCTAAAACCCTTAGTCAGGATTGATTGTTTTGTTTTCGTGCTACTACTAGCATTCTCTGCTAGCGACATGTCATGATTACGTGAAGAAGTGCAGACTTATAACCAGGGTTGGAAGGGTTGCTTTTAAGGGTCTCATATTATTCTTTCAACATTCTAAAATGCTTTTCAAATGTGTTAGGGTTGTGTCACTTGTGAAGCAACACCCTTCTCTCTCGAAGGGGCAGTGTTTTCTGTCATGGTAGTGATAGAAAACGTTCTTTGTTTTATTGCGTGTTAAAATAAAACTCAAAGTTGAGATCGGTGAAGAGGTTTTCTTGCAAGAGATCTTTATTCAGAAATTTCTGATGCCATGAAGGATCCTTACTGAATCAGCATCGGTTCCTAAATGTGCCCCCCTTCTGGGCTCATCCCAACTTATACAAAAATTAGTGTTTACAGAAAATAGTCTCCCCCTCCTGTCTCCTGTCCTTGTGGGAAGAGTGAAATACAAAAACAGATAATAAATCTTCAGCTCGTATCTTAGTCCACTCCAGCCTTACCTTATTAGACATTCCTTTCCCAGGGAATGGAACAAAGACACTATACATCGAATAACATTTGAATTAACTGTTTTCTTATTACTACACAGCTATAATTAAATTCAAAACGGTTAAAATATCAATTGAAACAGTAAAAAATGTTAACAATGTTAACAGTAGCCATGTGCTAATGTTGTGAATGGCAGCGACTGGTCATGGCAGCAGAAGAAAAGAAAAATACAGACATGTCTCTTACACATTTGAGAACTATTTCAATATGTGGAAAAGTGGCATAACGTTTTACAATAAGGAAAAGTCGCATAACGTTACTACAGAGACTATGTTGTAGCGTTAGTTTGTGATTGTTTAGGCAACGGTTATTTTTGCCGTAACCGGCAAATCTCCCACAAACGTTATTTTGGCGTGCAATGTCTCAGATTTGCCGTGAATGCTTGTAGACATTTACAAGCGGTTATGAATAAAACAAATGTGCACATTTAGGCCGTTTCGCCGAGACCGCTTAGCGGCCGGTTAGAAACAATAATACACAACATCAAGGCGCGCTTGAGATTTGACTTTACTAGACCAAATGTATGTTTGCCTTCTTGTGTCCCGCAGACGTTGGTGAGAAATGTCTTCGTCCTGAGGAACAGGTGGTGAAGTCTCCTCATGTGAAACAGGAGGAAGAAGAGCATCCTTACATCAAAGAGGAAGAAAAGCCCCTTTTCGTCAAAGAGGAGGAGTTTGAGGATGATGTCACCAAGACACCACTGACCTTTGCCCCTTTTAAGAGTAAAGATGAAGTCATGGGTGAGAGTGAGGAGGACAGAGGGGCGGAGCCTCTAAGCAGCAGCTCAACTCCTCAACACATGGAGACAGAAGGTGATGCAGACCAATGGGCGCCATCACCAGCACAAAGTGATGACATAAGGTCACAGTCTGCTGACACTGACGATGATGAATTCGCTAAAGGTGATCATGCTGACAACAACCGCTGCAAATGTTCTCAGTGTGCGAAAACATTCAGTTCAAAGGGAAGTTTGAAAGTTCACCTGAGAAAACACACTGGAGAAAAACCTTTTTCTTGCTCGGACTGCGGCAAAAGCTTCTCTCAGAAGGGAATTTTAACAAAACACACAAGAACCCACACTGGAGAAAAACCTTTTTCCTGCCCAGACTGTGGTAAAAGCTTCTCTCAGAAGGGACATTTAAAAATACACAAAAGAACACACACTGGAGAAAAAACTTTTTCCTGCCCAGACTGCAGCAAAAGCTTCTCTCAGAAGTCCGCTTTAACAGTACACACAAGAACCCACACTGGAGAAAAACCTTTTTCCTGCCCAGACTGTGGCCAAAGCGTCTCTGACAAGGGAAATTTAAAAATACACAAAAGGACACACACTGGAGAAAAACCTTTTTCCTGCCCAGACTGTGGCAAAAGCTTCTCTCATAAGTCCGCTTTAACAAACCACACAAGAAAACACACTGGAGAAAAACCTTTTTCCTGCTCAGACTGTGGCAAAAGTTTCTCTGACAAGAAAAATTTAATAAGACATACAAGTACACACACTGGAGAGAAACCTTTTGCCTGCCCAGACTGTGGCAAAAGCTTCTCTCATAAGTCCGCTTTAACAAACCACACAAGAAAACACACTGGAGAAAAACCTTTTTCCTGCTCAGACTGTGGCAAAAGTTTCTCTGACAAGAAAAATTTAATAAGACATACAAGAACACACACTGGAGAAAAACCTTTTTCCTGCCCAGACTGTGGCAAAAGCTTCTCTCATAAGTCCGCTTTAACAGTACACACAAGAACCCACACTGGAGAAAAACCTTTTTCCTGCCCAGACTGTGGCCAAAGCTTCTCTGACTAGGGAAATTTAAAAATACACAAAAGGACACACACTGGAGAAAAACCTTTTTCCTGCCCAGACTGTGGCAAAAGTTTCTCTGACAAGAAAAATTTAATAAGACATACAAGTACACACACTGGAGAAAAACCTTTTTCCTGCCCAGACTGCAGCAAAAGCTTCTCTCAGAAGTCCGCTTTAACAGGACACACAAGAACACACACTGGAGAAAAACCTTTTTCCTGCCCAGACTGTGGCAAAAGCTTCTCTGACAAGGGAAATTTAAAAATACACAAAAGGACACACACTGGAGAAAAACCTTTTTCCTGCCCAGACTGTGGCAAAAGCTTTTCTCATAAGTCACATTTAACAAGCCACACGAGAACACATGCTGGGAAGAAACCATTTAGTTGCAGTGTTTGTGCTAAAAGATTCTCTAGTAAAAAGCTTGTTGAGACACACAAGTGTGCTGGTGAGAAAAGCAGCGATCTTTAAAGCTTAAAAAAATGAAGGGAGTGAGTCTGGTGTGCTGTAAAAGTGTAAATGATTTTGAATAAAATAGAGAGGGAGGAAATAAGTGATCCTGCTTATTTAAAAAATGTTCAGACTTAGAAATTAAAAGTCATTGATTTTTAGGGCAACTTTATTTTAACAGTGATAGACAGAATATCAGAAAAAAATTGAAAGCATGACATGGGGGGGGGATGAGCATTTTGTTGAGGGAGATCATTAACCAGCTCCTCTCGTGTCGTCCTTCGCTGATCTCGACCTTTTTCATATTGATTGAAAATAATAATAACAATATGTTGTATGTGCCTCCACTCGTCTAAAGACGGCATTCAGGTTAATATTGCGTTTATCTTGAACATTGCTCCAGTTCCAAGTGTCAGCGGCTACGACAATGACCTCAAATCATGTCAGATATCTTTTGCAGTGAAAAAGTATTTGCCCTCCTCTCAATTTCTTACTTTTTTTGCAGTTTGCCCACTTGAATGATTAAAATCATCAAACAAATGTCAATATCAAAGATAACCCAAATAAACATACAATGCAGTTTTTTTTTAAGTGGAGATTTTATTTTTTAAGGACAAAACACTATTCAAAGCTGCCTGGCCCTGTCAAAAGTATTCACGTTCATTACGTTCATAGATATGAGGGTTTCAGAAGACTTAAGAAGAATCAACTCCAGCTTTACTTAAAAGTGTAAACGTAATGCTTTCAAAGCTACTCAAACTATGAATATGAAATGTTTTTAAAGTTTTCTTTTAATGTGTTTAAACGCCAATGTATGCTTTAGTAATATTGTTAACTACTTTTGTTTTCTCTGCTTTGCTTCCGAATGTCGTTAACGGTTGTGTTTGTTGACGTTTGTAGATGTTGTGTATTTGCTTATGTGAAGCACATTGAGTTGCCTTGTGTATGAAATAGAAATAAAATATAGAAGAAAAAGCCACCTTGCCATTTTCCTAAATTAGCGTGGAAAATACCTTCAGGGACACACAAAGCCAGATGTACAGTATGGCCACGTTCGGAGTGTTTTAAGTCTCGGCTTAAGACCCACTTTTATTCCTTGGCTTTTAGTTCAGCATGAATTGTGTGGTCCGCGTGTTTTTTTTATTTAATTTGATTATTTCATTTTTATTATTATTTTTGGGGGGGTTTAAATATATTTTTATTGTATTTATTCCTTTATTTTACTTATTGTATTTTAGTAATTTATTGACTGTTTTTTGTTATTGTTGGTTTTTACTAGATTTCATGTGTATGTATGATAGTATGTGGATCTCAATGTGCAGCACTTTGGAAACACTTATAAAATAATAAAATAATAATATGTGCTGTAGACATAAAGTGGATTGGATTAGTTTAAAAATGATCACATTAAGTAAACAAACAGTACAATGCAAATGCAAATACATTTGTACTTCTGAGAATTAGGGGAGCGTAAGATATAATAAGTGTGCTCGACTCGAAGTGCAATGGCGTGTCATCACTAACCTTTATTAGAAGGTAAGTGTTGCATTCAAACCTTGCAGCAGGAATTTGTGAAAGCCACAGATGACAAAACTGGCCAAAAGTACAAATATTGCATATATCAGTAATATATCAGATACTGCATCAAATGTTTGCTACTAGCTAATGCCAGTACTAGAGCAATAAATTAAACTCATAACATGTGATGGTTAAATCGCATCCCTGATAATAAACGTTCAGTTTACGGTACCTCAAAATGCTTGTTCATCTTGATGGCAAATTTTTAATCTGCACATTCACCACAATAAATCCAATTTAAACTTTACATATCGGGAACAACAGACTGAAAAAGGGAGAAATGAGACCTCGCAGTTTTATGTCTTTGTAACTGCAACAAAAATGGCGACATCTGTCGATAACTTGATGACAGTGCTTGCTCCCAAGCCGACAATCTCCAGCAGCCAATCATATCGCAGCGGGGGCGTGTCCTGCCTGACTTCCGACGCAGATCTACTTTCGTTTCTTCACGTAACCAGACGCCCTCCGCTAAATCATTATTTTCGATTCCGTGCTGAACCGACTGCAACCTCCACACAGGACGCACATCACTATAATGGACTGCAACATAATTTATTAAATCTCAGCGTGTGAATAAACTCGTTTCGGTTCGCGTTGATGCTTCTCGCCCTACTTAGCTTAGTTTAGCTCGCTAGCCGCTAGCAAAGAGAAGCACATAACACGTCAAGAAGAGATCAATTGTGAAAAATAGCTTAAAAAAATAGATTATTGTTAACATTTTTACTGTTTTACTTTATATTTTAACTGTTTTGAATTTAGTTTGTAACTGTGTAGATGTAGGTATAATTATGTTAACTCAGTATAGCTCAATGAATAGTACTGTCTATTGTATTCTTATCTGTCTCTTGCCTGGGAAAAAGGAAGGTAACAGGTTTCTTTTCTATATTATCTAAAGGGAGTATAGTTGGTACGAGTCTCCGTTCGGTCGAAGAGAGTCCAAGGACAGGCTGATATACTGCTCTTCAAGTCTAATCTGATTTGTACCTATGGGAACTTACTGAAGGGAGGGAAGAGGGATTTTCTTGTATTCACTGATTTTCAATAAATGTGCTGTGTGCTGGAGGAGGAGACACACTTTTGAACAGATCACTGCTTGGGTGCCTTCATTTGTGTGATCAGAAGCTTCTGACTAATTACCTTTGCAAAGGGACTTCTTCACAGAGACTCAACTTCAATTTATTGGAACACGCAAAGAGTACAATAATATTGAATACTCTATCATTATCCAGAATATTTTATAAATTATAAAAATATTGTTTGAAAATTTTTCAGACATAGCTAATAATTTAAATGAGAATTTTGTTCAAAAATATATAAGTTACTTTCATATACTGATAAAACGTCTTTACCCATCTCGAAATGGGAAACAGACTTGTCTATAGCTCTGGAATCTGACTTTTGGATTCAAGTTTGTGAAAACGATTTTAAAATGACAAAACACACAAATTTACAACTTATCCAATATAAAATTATTCATAGAACAAAACACTACAGACACTTATTTTCATGCTTTATGGTTATGTACTCCGGTTATGTATTTCTGGACTAAAGTCTTAGAAAAACTTTCCGCTGTCTTGGACTATAGGATACCGTTCTCTCCAAACTTGTGTTTGCTCGGTGACTTAACAACAACTGACTTACCACATAAACAATTTCAATCTTCACTTGTAGCCCTTACTTTCGCAAAAAAAAACAGTTCTTGTTAACTGGAAAAATAAACAAACTCTGAATATCGACCAATGGTCTAACCTCCTCATAAATCACATTTTAATGGAAAAAATATCTGCCTCAAATAAAAACCAAATATCAAAATTTATAGAAACATGGTCTACGTATATAGAATATTTTAACCTAAACCTGGTTACTTAATTCTGCCTGTTAGCGAGAGCCACCGCATCGCGATAACTTACATTGATGTTTCTGTATTTGGCAATTTGTAACTAATGGTTGTGTTTTTATAGTCAGGAACCCAGTTGCTGCCAATCGAGGATCGAGCAGATTCACCTCCAATGGGCACTAAGGGTTAATATTCGGATTCACTGCATGCCAGTGGGTTAATTCTGTGGGTGCTGTCCCCCCCTGGCTGGGCGTGGGCGGGTCTGCCCCTCTGTTGGCTGCTGGGTGGCGGCTGCGTCTTGGCCGTTCCCTGGGTGTCTTGGGGGGGTGCTGCGTTGCGGGGTTCTCCCTGGTGTCCGGGGCGGCGCCGCTCCGGCGCGGTCCGTCGCTCTGGGCCCGGCGACGCGGTTCGGGAACTGTGGGCCGCCAGGGTGCCCCGTGGTTCCCTCTCCCCTCCCCCTTGCTGCCTCTCCCTCCTCGCCTCTCCCCGCCCGTCCTCCGCCTCCCTGTCCCTTATCCCTCGTCACCCTTCCTCCTCCTCTCCCCCTCTGTCTGCGGCCCTGCCGCTGCCCCTTGCCCTTCTTGTCGTCTCCTTCCCCCCTCCCTTCCCCCTCCCCTATACGCCTTCCTTCCTCTCCCCTGGGCCAGGGGTTCCATCCGTGGCCCGGGTCTCGGCGCCGGTTTGGTATTGTGCCCGCCCCGCTCCGGTGGACCTCCTGGCACCTCATGCGGGCCCCAGTATCCGGGGAGCGAGCCCTATCGCCCCGCCGGGCTGGTCCCATATGCCCGCCAGGGTCCCGGTGGGGTGGGTGGGGGTTTGGTGGGCGAGTGCGCCTCCTGCCCCCGTCCGGTTGGGGGGGGGGGGGGGGGGCCCGCTTGTCGCTCCTCTTAACTCACTGCACAATACACTTTTATAGACATATAAGGCAAATAACACACTTTGGGAGGGGTGGGGTAGGGTGGAATCACCGTCTTCGCCCTACAACTTCCCTCCAATTTTAATGCACCACACAACTGTGTGTGTGTGTGTGTGTGGGGGGGTGCTATCGGTTGGGGCAGACCGCAGTATAGAGCAGTGCTGCGGTCCCCTGTCCGTGTCCCCGCCGCGACGCCCCCCCCCCCTCATTAATTTTTTTTTATGCACCACACACACACACACACTTGTATATACACTGGGTGGGGTTCACATTCAAGGTTTAGGGGTTGAGTTCGCCAGTCGGCGAGCTGGCGGACTCAGTAAAAGGGGTTAGCTTTCACTAAGAACGCTGGAGTGACGACCGGGGCCTTTCCCCGCTGGGCCTGGGGTTCGGGGGTGCTCCCATCTCCCCTTCTGCCCTCGGTGTTCCGTCCCTCCACGTGGCGGGGGGTGGGGTGGGGTTGGGCGCAGGTGCCCTCTCCGCTTCGCTGTCCGGCCCCTCTTCGGCGCCGATGCCTGTGTGCGGGGGGTCCCCGGGGACTGGGGGTCGGGGGCTGTGGGGCTGCCGGTTGGTCGGGGTGGAGTCGGGGGGTGCTGGGGGTGGGTGGGTGTCTGGGGGCGGCTGGGGCTGGGTTGGGGTGGATGGCGGGGGTGGATGGGGGTCGTGGGGGGAGCGGGGGCTGTGTACCGGTGGGGTGCCTGGCGGGGCTGCAGTGCCCCGTCCTGCTGCGTTGGGTTGGGGGCGCGGGCCGTGTTGGGGTGGGGGGCGCTCCTGCTCCTGGATTTGCTCTCCGGCCGGTGGCCCTGGCGGGGCCCGGGAGTCGTCCTTTGACGCTGCCGTGGCCTGGGGGGCCCTGAGGTGTTGCGCTTGCTCTGTCCTGGCGGGGGTCGACGGCTCCCCTCTTTGGTGGAGATTTTCATGCATGCCAGATCCACCACACCAGCACCACGAAACTCAGACACAATCGGCTTCTTCCTCTGGTCGTTGAATTGGTGGAGGCTGGTGTCTGATCGCACTCTGCTTTGTCTGTCCTTCCTTCCTTTCCTCAGTCTCTCCTTTGGTCTCTTGAGGTCTCCCTGATTTGTTGGAATTTAGATGTTTCTGGGTTTGGTTAAGAACTCTGGTTGACGGCCCGGTGGGTGGTGTCTGGTCGGTGCTGGATTTCACTTTCCTTTCTTTTCTTTGGTCCTTCCTCGGGTCTCCTGACGGCGGTGTTCGGTTTAGGTGAACGGTATGGGATTTTTTTAATAGGTTTTTGGTGAACTAACGAATACACACACACTCGCACATACACGTACACATACTCACCCACATACAAAATAATAAAACAAAAAATAAAAAGAGCAATGTTGATGACATTACCGAATGAACAATACTGAGCTCTTTAAAAAAAGAAAAAAGAATTGTTAATGTTGGCAGTAATTTGGCAGAAGAAATCCCTGAGCCACAAAACAAATGTCAAATAGATAAGCACATTAAAAATAATTCATCCACTATGTGGCTTAATGCTGTTAATGATACAGAAGTATTAAATTAGTAAAAAGTATTATAAAATATGTTGTGCAACCTTTCACATATATATGTAATTTGTCGTTTAAAGCGGTATATTTCAATCAAAAATGAAAATCGCAAAAGTTATTCCTATTCATAAAAATAGAGAAAGACACATATTCACTAATTATAGAGCAATATCACTGCTGCCACAGTTCTCAAAAATTCTCGAAAAATTCTTTTCATATCGACTGGGCGATTTTATTTTAAGCTTTTAAGTGAAAATCAAAATGGGTTTAGAGTAAAACGGACCACCTCAATGGCAGTCATGGAACTCGTAGAAACAATATCTACTAACATACATAATAAAACATTTAATGTTGGAATTTTTATAGATTAAAAAAAAAAAGCATTTGATACTATAGATCATTCTATACTAATGAATGAATTAGAAAGATATGGCATAAGAGGTTTGGCATATAAATGGATGAAAAGTTATTTGGATAATAGATGTCAGTACTTACAGTTTAACAACATACAATCAAAACACTTGCAGATTACTCATGGAGTCCCCCAAGGGTCTGTGCTAGGCCCCAAATTATTTATATTGTATATAAATGATATCTGTTGTGTCTCAAAAATATTCAAAAGTGTCTTATTCGCCGATGACATAACTCTCTTAACTGTTCAGGAGAAAACCTGAAGCAGCTTCTGACTGCCGTGGAGAATAAATTGAACACATTAAAAAACTGGGTTGACTTAAATAAATTATTAAACTTAAACAAAACCAAGTTTATAGCTTTTGTTACTAGACAAACCACACAACAGGTCAAAATTATGGTAAATTCAATTGAAATCGAAAGAGTGTATGAAAATAAATTTTTGGGAGTAGTTATTGATGAAAAATGATGTTGGAAGTCACACATAGAAAATGTCAAAAGGAAAATGTCCAAAATGATAGGGATACTCTCTAAAACTAATCAGAAATCATTCTACACATGATATTGTTCATTATTATTACCATATCTGACCTATTGTGCGGAAATCTGGGGAAACGCATATAAAACAAATACCCATCCTGTTTTCAAATTGCAAAAAAGAGCCATAAGAATTATAAATCGATCAAAATATACAGAACCAACTCTCTTTTCTCTCAGTTCTCTATTTATTAAATCAAATACAATGAAATTTAAAATTTAAAATAGTACAAATAATGTATAAAGCACACAACCATCTACTCTGCCACAGTACTCAGAAGCTGTTTGAAATGAGAGAGAGTCCTTAAAACATAAGTGTCTACAAAAAAACCAAGAACAAATATTAAGCAAAGGTGTTCATTTGTGGAATGATTTTGGAACTGACCTGAAAAGATGTCAGTCACTTGCTGAATTAAAAAAAATGTTTAAAAGCAAAGTTCCAAAAAATTACTTACATCAGTCATGAGCTGTTAAAAATGTATATATGCTGTAATTTTATATGAGTTTATAGAGTTTATATAAGGTGTCGTTAGGCGTTGTGGAGGGTGAGTAATTCATTGAGGTTGGCCACCATGTACAAAGTGCAATATTGGCTAGGCATTCATTATCCTTTTGGTAGCTTGGAGCATGCTGATCTTTTTTATTTTATTTATTTATTTATTTTTGCCTATATTTGGTCCACAACAGCTGTCAATCATTGTTCAAGTTTGCCGTTTACTCAAAGTGGCAGATACGTTTTCTATCATGCCAAAATGGCTGCACTAAGACCATTTTGGGACAAGTGACGTCAACGTCAGGATCTCCATGTGCAGTGCTGCAATACTCCTGGTTGGGAAACACTGCATTAGACAACCTAATCCAAAATAGTGTTGAAGGCCAGATGTGACTGATGCGAGACAGACTAAGAGTTGGCCCCTCTGCATTGAGGAAACTAATATTCACAAAAGCAAAGACTTTTTTCAATTTCTTTTAAAGTAATATAATTTTATGTGCATGGCTGTACAGAGTACGGTAAAATCGTGTTTCTAAATAAAAATGCGCGGTTCAATTTGCAGATGGCGACATCTGTCGGTGACTTGATGACAGCGCTCCATACACGATCGAAGCTTCCAGCAGCCAATCATATCGCAGTGTGGGCGTGTCCTCGACTTCTCGCACGTCTGCTTTCGCTTCTTCACGACACCAGACGCCCTCCGCTAAATTATTCTTTCCGATTTGGTGCTGAACTGACTGCAGCCTCCACACAGGACGCCCATCACTAATTTGAAGGACTACAACATAATTTATTAAGTCTTTGTGGCCGGATCAACTCGTCTCGGTGCACGTTGAAGATTCGCGGCTTAGTTAGCTTAGCTTATTTTAGCTTGCTAGCCGCTAACAAGGAGACGCGTTTGGTAATCGCGACACATCGACAACGAGACATCAAGTGTGACTTTTTGGGCGTTATTGTGCCAACATGTGTGCAAGAACGACACCGAAGTACGAGGAGGAACTTTTTGGAGTAAAAGAAGAGAAGGAGCAACATCTTCGACTTCAACTGCTGGGCAATGTTTGCACGCAGCCTCGTGTTGTGCTACGCAGAGCAGGTTTGTACACTTCTTAGCTCGCCTACTTCGTGAAGAACTTGTTTCTATCGTTAAAATAATATCCATGTGTTTGTAGTTCAATAGAATCCTACAGAGCCCCAAAGGCTAGTGATGAATACATGGGTATGAACTGAACTACGTAAACAGGCAGAACAAAAAAGGAGGAGTGGCTCTGTATGTTGATGAAGGATTAGAATACAAAAAAAGTGGAGAAGATGAATGCCATTATTCTGGAAATTTGTATGGAAAAAAGGGAAGAATATATTGGTTGGTTGTGTATACAGAGCTCCGGGGTCTGATATTGAATTATTTAATAATTGTAGGGAAATAATGTTTTCCAGCGATGAAAAAAAAACAAGGACGTGTTAGTTTGCAGGGATTTCAATTTGGATCTTTTAAATCCTAATAAGCATGAACTAACTGATGAATTTATCGATGTAATGTTTAGTATGAGTTTATTTCCTTTAATCACAAAACCAAGCAGGGTAACATCTTATTCCGCCACACTAATTGATAATATATTTACTCACTATATGGATAATACCTCGATTTGTGGATTACTTCTGAATGACATCAGTGATCATCGGCCACTGTTTGTGAGGTATGATTGGAATTTTGTTATTGTCTGTGAATCTTAATGTGTTTAACTATAAAATAATAAGAACAGAAGAATCTATTGACAGCTTAAGAAATGAATTACTGATAACAGAGAGAATAGTATACGAGGAGACTGACATTAACAAATCATATGAAACATTCCTGCGAATATTTAAAGCATTATTTGATAAGCATTGTCCAAGAAAATGTTACTACCAGAAGAAAAGATACACAGAAAAAACATGGATCACGAAAGGGCTACAAAATACATGCAAAAAAAAGAACATATTATACAGGAAATTCTTAAAATTAAGAACTGTAGAAGCAGAAAAGAAATATAAGATAAGTTCATTAATATTATGAGAAAATCTAAGAAAGATTACTATAATTGGACAAGAATAAAACCAACAAAAGGGATATGGAACTTCGCAAACATTTTAGACATTTTTTTTGCAAATATTCTAGATTATTTCATTGAAGAGTATGAATTGATAAATGACAGTTAATATGGATTGAGACCAAAGAGGTCCACATGGAAGAAATAACCAGTTCTCTGGACCCCACAAAAAATGTAGCAGGAGTATTTGTAGATTTAAAAAAGGCATTTGACACAATAGATCATCATGTACGAGTTAGGAAACTTGAAAAATATGGAATTAAATGAGTTACGGCAAAATAACCACCGCAGATTGTTTATCTTGGCCAAACAATACGCGGCCGCTTCAGTATGATCTAACCACCGTCTGCTCTTTTTCCCTTTCTATAAGGAGTGCATCTAATCAAGAGTGCGAAAAAATACGGACAACCCGTAACAGTTGGCAGCTCTGCAACAACAGTTATTAGAACAATCAATAAAATCTTAAACTATTTCTTGTGCTACTCAGCCAGCTTCTGGAATGGAATTGACTACATGTTGTTTTATGTCAGCGGCACATCAGTTTAGTAGGTATAGCGTTAGCGTTTTAATTAGCGATGTTGAGAGGAATTTGTCCTAAAACCCTTAGTCAGGATTGATTGTTTTGTTTTCGTGCTACTACTAGCATTCTCTGCTAGCGACATGTCATGATTACGTGAAGAAGTGCAGACTTATAACCAGGGTTGCTTTTAAGGGTCTCATATTATTCTTTCAACATTCTAAAATACTTCTCAAATGTGTAAAAGACATGTCTGTGACATGCATTCATCAAAATTGACTTTGGATCTAATATTTTTGCTGTCCCTCAATCAGCCAAAAAAACACTCTGTTCAAAACAGCCTGTTTTAGGGTTGTGTCACTTTTATGTAAATAGCCAACGCATTAGAAGCTTCATTGGTCATGTCACGTTCTTGTTGTCTAAACAATTCGTCTCGTTTATCCTTCAATAAACGGTTTTGTTCTGTCAATTTGTCGTCTGCAGCTTTTTCAAAGCGAGAAAGAATCGTACGCCATTTGCTGCGAACTACCTGGGGCACTTCAGCGTGTTTAGTCAGTTCCAAACCGAAAGCTCTAGCCTGAGTAAATTTTTCCTGCGGGCCATCCTTCATAGCCAACACGTTGTCTAATTTTTCCTCCAATTGTTTCACAGTCAATGTAGGCGCCTGCAAATTTTGCAGCATCTGAATAGCAGTATTGTATGGTGATTTAGTAAACGGGTTTATAGCATCAAACATATTTCCCATGAGCGGCTCAGCATACGCCGGTGGAGCTGTTAGTTTAGCATCAAAATCAGCCACTTTGTTATCACCAGCTTCTATCATTGCCATCCGAGCGATTTTAACTGAACTGCCCAAAGCCAACATTCTAGCATTAATCATCATTCGATGCACTTTTTTACAATTTCATCTGACTCTTCTACCATTTAAAGAAAATACAAATGTCTCTCGTACCATTTTGTCCAGCGCATGCCAATTCCACCGCTTTCATCAAAGATATCAAGCAAACCGCGACTGTCAACGGTGGAAACCAACCTTTTTCACAGCAAGCCGTCATCCATTCATTCAATAGTACTTTCATTTTACGTCGATGTTTTTCGAACATGGCCCCCGACTGAAACCTCGGAAGCATTCTTAACTTGTGCATCCAAAAATAAGTTCCGACTATGAACCGGAAGTATTTTTAGGTCAAACCAGTCGGTGTCGCGGTCAAAACCGCCCTCCATTGTTTATTTTAATTATTCACCTCTTTAGTTATTATTATATTCAAGTCGTATTAATATTTATCAATTCAGTGACGTCTCACTTGCAGTATGATAGTTCAATAGGTTAAATTTATTCAACAACGTTACTCGTTCCTCCCCTCAAAAAAATGGTAACTAATAAAATTAACCACAGACAAAAGAAATAAATCCGAAAAAACACGGACACATTTAACAAATACAGACAAACATGAAATACCTCCGAAGAACACGGACACACGTAACAAATACAGACAAACAGGAAATACCTCCGAAGAACACGGACACACGTAACAAATACAGACAAACAGGAAATACCTCCGAAGCGCACGGACACACTTCACAAAAGACAACGTGCCTTCGTTAAAAATAATAAAAATAAATTACATCCGGATCTAGCGATTCCTTAGTAGTGGCGTAATAAAGCCCTACGTCGACCTGTACCTCCTTAAAAATCATAAAATAAACAGCTTATCATGATCTCTAGATTTCCTAGCGGTGGCGTAATAAACCCCCGCGTCTACCCGTCTTCCTCTCAAAATTCATAGAATAACCGTCATGATCTAGCGATTCCTTCACAGCGGCGAGACTCCCGTCCCAAAAACAAAATAAAGCCGCTTGCTTCAACCTGTTTGTCTTAAAATTCTTAATGCTTCTTCAGCTGCGCATAAACCAACGTGACGGTACTTCCGTAAACAATGACCTCGTCACCACGTACGTGTATAGTTCAATGTAGTAGTAAAATCCAAAATCAAGGACTTCGCATCCCTCCGTTAACCGAACGACTTCAAACTCTACTAATACCTGTTCACTCAGACCTCATGTAAAATTTAGTCAATTTAGAAGACGAAAACCGGTTGCAGCGGTCCCAAACAGACAGAACTTCCCTACGTGGATAAACGTCTCCACTTACCGTAATTAATTATTTAGGTGCCTAGAAGTTCCGCTCGTCCGTGAACGCCGCAGCCTGTAACCGTTAAAACGTCGGGCGTCACCATCTGATAGAAAACGTTCTTTGTTTTCTTGCGTGTTAAAATAAAACTCAAAGTTGAGATCAGTGAAGAGGTTTTCTTGCAAGAGATTTTTATTCAGAAATTTCTGATGTCATGAAGGATCCTTACTGAATCAGCATCGGTTCCTAAATGGGCTCATCCCAACTTATACAAAAACAGTGTTTACAGAAAATAGTCTCCCCCTCCTGTCTTCTGTCCTTGTGGGAAGAGTGAAATACAAAAACAGATAATAAATCTTCAGCTCGTATCTTAGTCCACTCCAGATGTAGGAAAATAATTGGTCCCGGCACTTCTTGGACCGGATAATTTATGGACAGAAACTCTGCTTGCACTTTCAAACATATACTCCTTTAGATAAGAACAGAAACCTTATTAGACATTCCTTTCCCAGGGAATGGAACAAAGACACTATACATCGAATAACATTTGAATTAACTGTTTTCTTATTACTACCCAGCTATAACTAAATTCAAAACGGTTAAAATATCAATTGAAACAGTAAAAAATGTTAACAATGTTAACAGTAGTCATGTGCTAATGTTGTGAATGGAAGCGACTGGCCATGGCAGCTGAAAAAAAGAAAAATACAGAAATGTCTCTTACACTATTTCAATATGTGGAAAAGTGGCATAACGTTTTACCATAAGGAAAAGTCGCATAACGTTACTACAGAGACTATGTTGTAGCGTTAGTTTGTGATTGTTTAGGCAACGGTTATTTTTGCCGTAACCGGCAAATCTCCCACAAACGTTATTTTGGCGTGCAATGTCTCAGATTTGCCGTGAATGCTTCTAGACATTTACAAGCGGTTATGAATAAAACAAATGTGCACATTTAGGCCGTTTCGTCGAGACCACTTAGCGGCCGGTTAGAAACAATAATACACAACATCAAGGCGCGCTAGAGATTTGACTTAACTCGACCAAATGTATGTTTGCCTTCTTGTGTCCCGCAGACGTTGGTGAGAAATGTCTTCGTCCTGAGGAACAGGTGGTGAAGTCTCCTCATGTGAAACAGGAGGAAGAAGAGCATCCTTACATCAAAGAGGAAGAAAAGCCCCTTTTCGTCAAAGAGGAGGAGTTTGAGGATGATGTCACCAGGACACCACTGACCTTTGCCCCTTTTAAGAGTAAAGATGAAGTCATGGGTGAGAGTGAGGAGGACAGAGGGGCGGAGCCTCCAAGCAGCAGCTCAACTCCTCAACACATGGAGACAGAAGGTGATGCAGACCAATGGGGATCATCACCAGCACAAAGTGATGACATAAGGTCACAGTCTGCTGACACTGACGATGATGAATTCGCTAAAGGTGATCATGCTGACAACAACCGCTGCAAATGTTCTCAGTGTGCGAAAACATTCAGTTCAAAATGGAATTTGAAAGTTCACCTGAGAAAACACACTGGAAAAAAAACTTTTTCTTGCTCAGACTGTGGCAAAAGCTTCTCTCATAAGTCAAATTTAACAAGCCACATGAGAAAACACACCGGAGAAAAACATTTTGCCTGCCCAGACTGTGGCAAAAGCTTTTCTCATAAGTCACATTTAACAATCCACACGAGAAAACACACCGGAGAAAAACCTTTTTCCTGCCCAGACTGTGGCAAAAGCTTCTCTGACAAGGGACAGTTAACAATACACAAAAGAACACACAGTGGAGAAAAACCTTTTTCCTGCCCAGACTGTGGCAAAAGCTTCTCTAACAAGGGACATTTAACAATACACAAAAGAACACACACTGGAGAAAAACCTTTTGCCTGCCCAGACTGTGGCAAAAGCTTCTCTCACAAGGGAAATTTAAAAATACACAAAAGAACACACACTGGAGAAAAACCTTTTTCCTGCTCAGACTGTGGCAAAA
The DNA here is from genome assembly GCF_054856555.1 of Leptonotus elevatus. Lineage (NCBI taxonomy): Eukaryota > Metazoa > Chordata > Actinopteri > Syngnathiformes > Syngnathidae > Leptonotus > Leptonotus elevatus. The sequence goes on along the minus strand of NC_141239.1, from coordinate 2,672,778 downwards.
GCTTTTCTCATAAGTCACATTTAACAAGCCACACGAGAAAACACACCGGAGAAAAACCTTTTTCCTGCTCAGACTGCGGCAAACACTTCTCACTAAAGTCAGATTTAACAAAACACACAAGAAGACACACTGGAGAAAAACCATTTACCTGCTCAGACTGTGGCAAAAGCTTCTCTGACAAGAGTACTTTAACAATACACAAAAGAACACACACTGGAGAAAAACCTTTTTCCTGCCCAGACTGTGGCAAAAGCTTCTATGACAAGAGAACTTTAACAATACACAAAACCACACACACTGGAGAGAAACCTTTTACCTGCTCAGACTGTGGCAAAAGCTTCTCTCATAAATCAACTTTAACAAGACACACAAAAAAGCACACTGGAGAAAAACCTTTTTCCTGTTCAGACTGCGGCAAAAGCTTCAATGACAAGAGTACTTTAACAATACACAAAAAAACACACACCGGAGAGAAACCTTTTTCCTGCCCAGACTGTGGTAAAAGCTTCTCTCAGAAGGGACAGTTAAAAATACACAAAATAACCCACACTGGAGAAAAAGCTTTTGCCTGCCCAGACTGTGGCAAAAGCTTCTCTCAGATGTCCACTTTAACAAGACACACAAGAACCCACACTGGAGAAAAAGCTTTTGCCTGCCAAGACTGTGGCAAAAGCTTCTCTCACAAGGGAAATTTAAAAATACACAAAAGGACACACACTGGAGAAAAACCTTTTTCCTGCCCAGACTGTGGCAAAAGCTTCTCTCAGAAGTCCACTTTAACAGTACACACAAGAACCCACACTGGAGAAAAAGCTTTTGCCTGCCCAGACTGTGGCAAAAGCTTCTCTGACAAGGGAAAATTAAAAATACACACAAGAACCCACACTGGAGAAAAACCTTTTTCCTGCCCAGACTGTGGCAAACACTTCTCACGAAAGTCCGCTTTAAAAATACACACAAGAACCCACACTGGAGAAAAACCTTTTTCCTGCCCAGACTGTGGCCAAAGCTTCTCTCACAAGGGAAATTTAAAAAGCCACACAAGAACACATGCTGGGAAGAAACCATTTAGTTGCAGTGTTTGTGCTAAAAGATTCTCTAGTAAAAAGCTTGTTGAGACACACAAGTGTGCTGGTGAGAAAAGCAGCGATCTTTAAAGCTTAAAAAAATGAAGGGAGTGAGTCTGGTGTGCTGTAAAAGTGTAAATGATTTTGAATAAAATAGAGAGGGAGGAAATAAGTGATCCTGCTTATTAAAAAAATGTTCAGACTTAGAAATTAATAAGTCTTTGATTTTTATGGCAACTTTATTTTAACAGTGATAGACAGAATATCAGAAAAAAATTGAAAGCATGACATGGGGGGGGGGGATGAGCATTTTGTTGAGGGAGATCATTAACCAGCTCCTCTTGTGTCGTCCTTCGCTGATCTCGACCTTTTTCATATTGATTGAGACCCCACGAGCTGATATCTTGCATGGAGCCCCCCAGAACCCAAAATTTTGCAGCAACAAAACTTAATGGGGAAGTCAACCCAAAATGTTTTTGACAATATGTTGTATGTGCCTCCACTAGTCTAAAGATGGCATTCAGGTTAATATTGCGTTTATCTTGAACATTGCTCCAGTTCCAAGTGTCAGCGGCTACGACAATGACCTCAAATCATGTCGGATATCTTTTGCAGTGAAAAAGTATTTGCCCTCCTCTCAAATTCTTACTTTTATTGCAGTTTTCCCACTTGAATGATTAAAATCATCAAACAAATGTCAATGTCAAAGATAATCCAAATAAACATGCAATGCAGTTTTTTTTAAGTGGAGATTTTATTTTTCAAGGACAAAACACTATTCAAAGCTGCCTGGCCCTGTCAAAAGTATTCACGTTCATTACGTTCATAGATATGAGGGTTTCAGAAGACTTAAGAAGAATCAACTCCAGCTTTACTTAAAAGTGTAAACGTAATGCTTTCAAAGCTACTCAAACTATAAACTATGAATATGAAATGTTTTTAAAGTTTTCTTTTAATGTGTTTAAACGCCAATGTATGCTTTAGTAATATTGTAAGCTACTTTTGTTTTCTCTGCTTTGCTTCCGAATGTCGTTAACGGTTGTGTTTGTTGACGTTTGTAGGTGTTGTGTATTTGCTTATGTGAAGCACATTGAGTTGCCTTGTGTATGAAATAGAAATAAAATATAGAAGAAAAAGCCACCTTGCCATTTTCCCAAATTAGCGTGGAAAATACCTTCAGGGACACACAAAGCCAGATGTGCAGTATGGCCACGTTCGGAGTGTTTTAAGTCTCGGCTTAAGACCCACTTTTATTCCTTGGCTTTTAGTTCAGCATGAATTGTGTGGTCCGCGTGGTATTTAATTTAATTTTATTATTATTTCATTTTTATTATTATTTTTGGGGGGTTTAAATATATATATTTTTGTATTTATTCCTTTATTTTACTTATTGTATTTTAGTAATTTATTGACTTTTTTAAAATTATTGTTGGTTTTTACTAGATTTCATGTGTATTTGGATCTCAATGTGCAGCACTTTGGAAACACTTGTTTATAAAATGTGCTGTAGACATAAAGTGGATTGGATTAGTTTAAAAATGACCACATTAAGTAAACAAACAGTACAATGCAAATGCAATACATTTGTACTTCTGAGCATTAGGGGAGCGTAAGATATGATAAGTGTGCTCGACTCGAAGTGCAATGGCGTGTCATCACTAACCTTTATTAGAAGGTAAGTGTTGCATTCAAACCTTGCAGCAGGAATTTGTGAAAGCCACAGATGACAAAACTGGCCAAAAGTACAAATATTGCATATATCAGTAATATATCAGATACTGCATCAAATGTTTGATACTAGCGAATGCCAGTACTAGAGCAATAAATTAAACTCATAACATGTGATGGTTAAATCGCATCCCTGATAATAAACGTTCAGTTTACGGTACCTCAAAATGCTTGTTCATCTTGATGGCAAATTTTTAATCTGCACATTCACCACAATAAATCTAATTTAAACATGCATTTAAACTTTACATATCGGGAACAACACACTGAAAAAGGGAGAAATGAGACCTCTCAGTTTTATGTCTTTTTAACTGCAGCAAAAATGGCGACATCTGTCGATGACTTGATGACAGTGCTTGCTTTGAAGCCGACAATCTCCAGCAGCCAATCATATCGCAGCGGGGGCGTGTCCTGCCTGACTTCCGACGCAGGTCTACTTTCGTTTCTTCACGTAACCAGACGCCCTCCGCTAAATCATTATTTTCGATTCCGTGCTGAACCGACTACAACCTCCAAACAGGACGTTAATCACTACTTTGATGGACTACGACACCATTGATCAAATCTCAGCGTGTGAATGAACTCGTTTCGGTGCGCGTTGATGCTTCTCGCCCTACTTAGCTTAGCTTAGCTCATCTTAGCTCGCTAGCTGCTAGCAAAGAGAAGCACATAACACGTCGTCTAGAAGAGATCAAGTGTGACTTTGTTGGCATTATTGTGCTAAAATGTTTGCAAAAACGATACCAAAGTACGAGGAGGAATTCTTTGGAGGAGAAGAAGAGAACGAGCAACATCTTCAACAGCTGGACGATGTTTACGAGGAGCCTCGACTTGTGCTACACACAGCAGGTTTGTACACTTCTTACTCTCCCTTGCTTAGCACTAGGACTACTATATAGCGTTAAAAATATCAAAATGCAGTCCTCATTACTGTACACAGTAAAATAATTCCAGCCATTATGTTATTGTAACTTAAGTGCATACTACGTTTTCACACATCAATACGTTTTCAATTGATAACATATGATCAAATGTGAATAACTCTTTGAAGTGAGTTTTACAACAATAACAAAATACAATTTGAATACGTTAACTTGACTCTATGTGCTAAGCTTAAAAGCAGAAGCCGCATCTTGTAGCCACAAAGCCATGTTAATGCACCACACATATCGTGCCTGAAAGTTACATTTGTTATATATAGAATATGATATATCCTTCAAGCAATCAATCAATCAAAACTTTATTCATAACACACACACACACAATAGAATATATGAATGCATAAATGGCTGGCTTCAGATCAGGAGCATATCACAATATGCTTTGCTAGAATAACTGTGCCTTTTATTACCCGCAAACAGCAATAAACACTTTTATACTGTGCTAGAATAATTGTAAGTTTTATTCCCCGCAGACAGTCATCAATGCCTGTGCTTTGCTCGAATGATTGTACCTTTTATTCCCCGCAAACAGCAATCAATACACTAGAACGTTAAGCAGCATAATATGATCATCATCAGCGCTTACCTTGACACTAGACCGGGGAGCCTACGGTCCGGGTGAAGCGAGCTGCAACAACGGCTGGGCAATCGTACGTGTTCCACAGTGGACTCCGTCCGGACCGTGTGCCGCTCCGTCTTTTATTCGTTAGCAAAAAGTTGTGAGCGTGAGAAACCGGGCTGTCCAAGCCCTCTCCCAGACACTCTCGAAAACATGTTTGCGAAGCAGGGAAGGCTGTAGTATAAACAAGGTATTCACTCCCAGGCTGATTCCGCCCTTTATTTACAAATTGTTGGGCACCTGGATTCGTACAACAGTTCAGGACAACAACATATCCTTATATAAGAGGTTACATGAGGACATATCAAACCATGGTTATTTTCCCTTCAAACTCCCTTGAGTGAATCACAATCAATCTAGCTTTTGAGGTTAAGGTAAGAGGGCACAAAGACAAAAAAAAAAAAAACAGTGAAAATATCAAATAGATCAATAATATATATATATATATATATATATATATATATATAGTTAGATAAGATCGAAGCAAAAGTAACTTAATTTAAATATAAAGAAAGGTACATTAACTCTTTGACTGCCAGACGTTTTCAGAAAAGGGATGCTGTGAGTGCCAGCCGATTTAAGCATTTTGACTGATCTTTCAAGGTCCATAGAATATTTTCTGTTTGTACTATGGAAACACACATACTACCAAATGAAAGATTGAACTCTCATCTTTCATCAGCAAAAAAAGTTTGTTTCTACCTTATTCCCTTCTTCAGTAATCAACAATAGAAAATGGTTAGTTTCATCCAAATGCTCTTGTTTTGGACCAAAATACGGAGAAATCAAGCTTTTAGTGAAACTATATTATAGTGAAATTTACACTTCTTTTTGTCCATGAATGATGCCACAAACACCTAAACAGTGCTTTACTTCTATAACACACTACCAACAAGAATGAAAAAGTGTTTTTTGATAATAAAATATGTTTATTTACATTCAACAGTGTAACAATTTGACTAAACTATTTACAAATGTGTGCAACTGTGGTACTATTTACAATTATGTTGGATGTTTTAACGACAGTTTTTCTTTTTGTGTAACACTCCCCTGCGTGCAAGGAGACCAACAGGATTTGCACAACACATTAGTTTCACTGCGATTGCCTCTTCGCGTGCAGAAGCTACATTTTCTTGCCGGCCGTTTTTTCCGGGGAATAGCAAGTATATACTGCAGTGTGTGTTGCCATCAAGTCTACTATCAGGATCATGCTACGGTTACGTTACGGTGGTGTTACGTCTGGCTTCCTCATGTCCTTCAGTTGCTATACCGGGTGGTAAGAGATGTTCTGATCCATCTTATCCACTCCATTCATGGTGGCATCGTAGTCCAGAACCAGTGTCTTCTCCGTGATCAGACTGTACCCGCTCCTCCGATGAATATGCATTGGACTCGGAGTACTCTTCATTGTCCGATCGAATGTCCGCTTGTGCAGCTCCGGCGTTAGCAGCGCTAGCCGGTGAGGCTTTATGACGTGACCATCGTCGCGCGTCAACGCTTCCAACTTCGGTGTCAAGCTCGGAGTCACCATCATCATCATCATCAATGTGCATTGGTCGATGCTTTTCGACTACTCTCCATCGTCCGATCGAATGTCTGCTTGTGCAGAAGTGCTCGGTCGGTTGTGCTCCGCGTTTTCCGGCGTTAGCATCGCTAGCCGGTGAGGCTTTACTACGTGATCATAATGGCCGCGTCAACGCTTCCAACTTCGGCGTCAAGCTCGGAGTCACCATCATCATCATCGTCGACATCAATGCGCTTTTTAGTATTGATTTCCGTCTTTGAAAAAAATGCTCAAGCGTGAGCTGCTTGCAACCGGTCGCCATTGTTGCTTCATCAGCCATTGTCCCCTCAACACTCTAGCTCCGCCTCACGTCTTCGACTGACGCCCACCCAATCTTGTCCAAAGAGAGTCATCGCTGCCATCTAGGGGCCAAAACGAGTCATTATACTAACTAGATCTGCTTGATACTTTCAGCACAGCTGCCCAAGGCTTTCCTCCACCCGTTTCCAAAAAAACAAAACAAAAAACATAGTGAACGTTTTTTAACGTCTTCGGCGCCCCTCCGTAGGTTTTTTCTAAACGTTATATAACGTTTTTGGCAGTAAAAGAGTTAATATGAACTAAAATCTACATTTAAAAAAACTTGTCTTGAGCCTGCTCTTAAAATCTTGAACGTTCTTTGGGGCCCTGAGTTCCTCCGGCAGACTGTTCCAAAGGCGAGCGAAGGCTGTAGCACTGAAAGGACGCCGTGAGTGTACTCGTTTTTCAACATTTTGCCACGTTACGACCACAAAAACAAATGTATTTATTGAAATTTTATCTGAACGATGAACACAAGCTAGGTTAGATGGAGAGCGTTTGTGAAACACAATCTTAAGAATAATTGTTGATTTTTTTGGTTGCTCAATGAATATTTGCTGATTTTTTTTTTCTATCTCCTCTCCGCCGCCCTGCAACTACGTTTAAGGTTCTTTACTTCCTCATTTCTCCTTGGATCCATGGACCTTGGGTCTATGTTTTTTGTTGTCACTGGGGCAACTGTATCAAGTGCCAGTTGTAGTTTTTTAAATGGTCAAGAATAAAATCACAGGGGGGGCAGGTAAGACAAGTGGAGGATATTTGTTTAAAACCTCGATTTATTTGGAGATATATTATATTATATTATATTATATTATATTATATTATATTATATTATATTATATTATATTATATTATATTATATTATATTATATTATATTATATTGACTCTCTGGGCAAATTGACTCTCTGGGCTTTGAGAGATGAGATTGGCACGCCTTAAAAGTCAATTCAGCTCTGACGGTGCCCCCCCCAATGGTCCGGTTCGATTTGGGTTTCTGATGCGTACCGTGTGCGATAGGCCCAAGTCAAGGTGCTGCTGTCGAAACAATAATACACATCAACTCACGCTTGTCTTCTTGTGTCTTGCAGACGTCGGTGAGGAATATCTTCGTCCTGACGAACAGGAAGTGAAGTCTCCTCATGTTAAAAAGGAGGAGGAGCATCCTTACATCAAAGAGGAGAAAAAAAACCTTTTTGTTAAAGAGGAGGAGGTTGAGGATGATGTCACCAAGTCACCACTGATCTTCGCCCCTTTAAAGAGTGAAGATGACGTCAAGGGTGAGTGTGAGGAGGACAGAGGGGCGGAGCTTCCAAGCAGCAACTCAACTCCTCAACACATGACGACAGAAGGTGATGCAAACCACTGGCGACCACCGCAAGCACAAAGTAATGACATAAGGTCTAAAGATAGGCCGATGTGTTTTTTTCACCCGCTCCTCCGATGAATATGCATTGGACTCGGGGTACTCTCCATCGTCCGGTTGTGCTCCGCGTTTTCCAGCGTTAGCATCGCTAGCCGGTGAGGCTTTATGACGTGACCATCGTCGCGCGTCAACGCTTCCAACTTCGGCGTTTTGTCATGATTACGTAAAAAAGTGCAGACTTATAACCAGGGTTGGAAGGGTTGCTTTTAAGGGTCTCATATTATTCTTTCAACATTCTAAAATACTTCTCAAATGTGTAAAAGACATGTCTGTGACATGCATTCATCAAAATTGACTTTGGATCTAATATTTTTGCTGTCCCTCAATCAGCCAAGAAAAACACTCTGTTCAAAACAGCCTGTTTTAGGGTTGTGTCACTTTTATGTAAATAGCTGCACCAGGCTATGTCTAAGCCACACCCTTCTCTCTCGAAGGGGCAGTGGTTTCTGTCATGGTAGTGATAGAAAACGTTCTTTGTTTTCTTGCGTGTTAAAATAAAACTCAAAGTTGAGATCGGTGAAGAGGTTTTCTTGCAAGAGATTTTTATTCAGAAATTTCTGATGCCATGAAGGATCCTTACTGAATCAGCATCGGTTCCTAAATGGGCCCCCCTTCTGGGCTCATCCCAACTTATACAAAAATTAGTGTTTACAGAAAATAGTCTCCCCCTCCTGTCTCTTGTCCTTGTGGGAAGAGTGAAATACAAAAACAGATAATAAATCTTCAGCTCGTATCTTAGTCCACTCCAGATGTAGGAAAATAATTGGTCCCGGCACTTCTTGGACCGGATAATTTATGGACAGAAACTCTTCTTGCACTTTCAAACATATAGTCCTTTAGATAAGAACAGAAACCTTATTAGACATTCCTTTCCCAGGGAATGGAACAAAGACACTATACATCGAATAACATTTGAATTAACTGTTTTCTTATTACTACACAGCTATAACTAAATTCAAAACGGTTAAAATATCAATTGAAACAGTAAATTTTTTTAACAATGTTAGCAGTAGCCATGTGCTAATGTTGTGAATGGAAGCGACTGGTCATGGCAGCAGAAGAAAAGAAAAATACAGACATGTCTCTTACACATTTGAGAACTATTTCAATATGTGGAAAAGTGGCATAACGTTTTACCATAAGGAAAAGTCGCATAACGTTACTACAGAGACTATGTTGTAGCGTTAGTTTGTGATTGTTTAGGCAACGGTTATTTTTGCCGTAACCGGCAAATCTCCCACAAACGTTATTTTGGCGTGCAATGTCTCACATTTGCCGTGAATGCTTGGCGACATTTACAAGCGGTTATGAATAAAACAAATGTGCACATTTAGGCCGTTTCGTCGAGACCACTTAGCGGCCGGTTAGAAACAATAATACACAACATCAAGGCGCGCTTGAGATTTGACTTTACTAGACCAAATGTATGTTTGCCTTCTTGTGTCCCGCAGACGTTGGTGAGAAATGTCTTCGTCCTGAGGAACAGGTGGTGAAGTCTCCTCATGTGAAACAGGAGGAAGAAGAGCATCCTTACATCGAAGAGGAAGAAAAGCCCCTTTTCGTCAAAGAGGAGAAGTTTGAGGATGATGTCACCAAGACACCACTGACCTTTGCCCCTTTTAAGAGTAAAGATGAAGTCATGGGTGAGAGTGAGGAGGACAGAGGGGCGGAGCCTCCAAGCAGCAGCTCAACTCCTCAACACATGGAGACAGAAGGTGATGCAGACCAATGGGGATCATCACTAGCACAAAGTGATGACATAAGGTCACAGTCTACTGACACTGACGATGATGAATACGCTAAAGGTGATCATGCTGACAACAACCGCTGCAAATGTTCTCAGTGTGCGAAAACATTCAGTTCAAAATGGAATTTGAAAGTTCACCTGAGAAAACACACTGGAGAAATACCTTTTTCTTGCTCAGACTGCGGCAAAAGCTTCTCTCAGAAGGGAAATTTAACAAAACACACAAGAACCCACACTGGAGAAAAAGCTTTTGCCTGCCCAGACTGTGGCAAAAGCTTCTCTCACAAGGGAAATTTAAAAATACACAAAAGAACACACACTGGAGAAAAACCTTTTTCCTGCTCAGACTGTGGCAAAAGCTTTTCTCATAAGTCACATTTAACAAGCCACACGAGAAAACACACCGGAGAAAAACCTTTTTCCTGCTCAGACTGCGGCAAACACTTCTCACTAAAGTCAGATTTAACAAAACACACAAGAAGACACACTGGAGAAAAACCATTTACCTGCTCAGACTGTGGCAAAAGCTTCTCTGACAAGAGTACTTTAACAATACACAAAAGAACACACACTGGAGAAAAACCTTTTTCCTGCTCAGACTGCAGCAAAAGCTTCTCTCAGAAGTCCGGTTTAACAAAACACACAAGAAAACACACTGGAGAGAAACCTTTTTCCTGTTCAGACTGCGGCAAAAGCTTCAATGACAAGAGTACTTTAACAATACACAAAAGAACACACACTGGAGAGAAACCTTTTTCCTGTTCAGACTGCGGCAAAAGCTTCAATGACAAGAGTACTTTAACAATACACAAAAGAACACACACCGGAGAAAAACCTTTTTCCTGCTCAGACTGTGGCAAAAACTTCTCTCGGAAGTCACATTTAACAAGCCACACAAAAAAGCACACTGGAGAGAAACCTTTTTCCTGTTCAGACTGCGGCAAAAGCTTCTGTGACAAGAGAAATTTAACAGTACACACAAGAACCCACACTGGAGAAAAACCTTTTTCCTGCCCAGACTGTGGCCAAAGCTTCTCTGACAAAGGAACTTTAAAAAGCCACTCAAGAACACATGCTGGGAAGAAACCATTTAGTTGCAGTGTTTGTGCTAAAAGATTCTCTAGTAAAAAGCTTGTTGAGACACACAAGTGTGCTGGTGAGAAAAGCAGCGATCTTTAAAGCTTAAAAAGATGAAGGGAGTGAGTCTGGTGTGCTGTAAAAGTGTAAATGATTTTGAATAAAATAGAGAGGGAGGAAATAAGTGATCCTGCTTATTTAAAAAATGTTCAGACTTAGAAATTAATAAGTCTTTGATTTTTATGGCAACTTTATTTTAACAGTGATAGACAGAATATCAGAAAAAAATTGAAAGAATGACATGGGGGGGGGGGATGAGCATTTTGTTGAGGGAGATCATTAACCAGCTCCTCTCGTGTAGTCCTTCGCTGATCTCGACCTTTTTCATATTGATTGAAAATAATAATAACAATATGTTGTATGTGCCTCCACTAGTCTAAAGACGGCATTCAGGTTAATATTGCTTTTATCTTGAACATTGCTCCAGTTCCAAGTGTCAGCGGCTACGACAATGACCTCAAATCATGTCGGATATCTTTTGCAGTGAAAAAGTATTTGCCCTCCTCTCAAATTCTCACTTTTATTGCAGTTTTCCCACTTGAATGTTTAAAATCATCAAACAAATGTCAATATCAAAGATAACCCAAATAAACATGCAATGCAGTTTTTTTAAAGTGGAGATTTTATTTTTTAAGGACAAAACACTATTCAAAGCTGCCTGGCCCTGTCAAAAGTATTCACGTTCATTACGTTCATAGATATGAGGGTTTCAGAAGACTTAAGAAGAATCAACTCCAGCTTTACTTAAAAGTGTAAACGTAATGCTTTCAAAGCTACTCAAACTATAAACTATGAATATGAAATGTTTTTAAAGTTTTCTTTTAATGTGTTTAAACGCCAATGTATGCTTTAGTAATATTGTAAGCTACTTTTGTTTTCTCTGCTTTGCTTCCGAATGTCGTTAACGGTTGTGTTTGTTGACGTTTGTAGGTGTTGTGTATTTGCTTATGTGAAGCACATTGAGTTGCCTTGTGTATGAAATAGAAATAAAATATAGAAGAAAAAGCCACCTTGCCATTTTCCCAAATTAGCGTGGAAAATACCTTCAGGGACACACAAAGCCAGATGTGCAGTATGGCCACGTTCGGAGTGTTTTAAGTCTCGGCTTAAGACCCACTTTTATTCCTTGGCTTTTAGTTCAGCATGAATTGTGTGGTCCGCGTGGCATTTTATTTAATTTGATTATTATTTCATTTTCATTATTATTTTTGGGGGGGTTTAAATATATATATTTTTGTATTTATTCCTTTATTTTACTTATTGTATTTTAGTAATTTATTGACTTTTTTAAAATTATTGTTGGTTTTTACTAGATTTCATGTGTATTTGGATCTCAATGTGCAGCACTTTGGAAACACTTGTTTATAAAATGTGCTTTTGACATAAAGTGGATTGGATTAGTTTAAAAATGATCACATTAAGTAAACAAACTGTACAATGCAAATGCAATACATTTGTACTTCTGAGCATTAGGGGAGCGTAAGATATGATAAGTGTGCTCGACTCGAAGTGCAATGGCGTGTCATCACTAACCTTTATTAGAAGGTAAGTGTTGCATTCAAACCTTGCAGCAGGAATTTGTGAAAGCCACAGATGACAAAACTGGCCAAAAGTACAAATATTGCATATATCAGTAATATATCAGATACTGCATCAAATGTTTGATACTAGCTAATGCCAGTACTAGAGCAATAAATTAAACTCATAACATTTGATGGTTAAATCGCATCCCTGATAATAAACGTTCAGTTTACGGTACCTCAAAATGCTTGTTCATCTTGATGGCAAATTTTTAATCTGCACATTCACCACAATAAATCCAATTTAAACTTTACATATCGGGAACAACAGACTGAAAAAGGGAGAAATGAGACCTCGCAGTTTTATGTCTTTCTAACTGCAGCAAAAATGGCGACATCTGTCGATGACTTGATGACAGTGCTTGCTCTGAAGCCGACAATCTCCAGCAGCCAATCATATCGCAGCGGGGGCGTGTCCTGCCTGACTTCCGACGCACATCTTCTTTCGTTTCTTCACGTAACCAGACGCCCTCCGCTAAATCATTATTTTCGATTTCGTGCTGAACCGACTGCAACCTCCACACAGGACGTTAATCCCTACTTTGATGGACTACGACACCATTGATCAAATCTCAGCGTGTGAATGAACTCGTTTCGGTGCGCGTTGATGCTTCTCGCCCTCCTTAGCTTAGCTTAGCTCGCTAGCCGCTAGCAAAGAGAAGCACGTAACACGTGGTCAAGAAGAGATCAAGTGTGACTTTGTTGGCATTATTGTGCTAAAATGTTTGCAAAAACGGCACCAAAGTACGAGGAGGAATTCTTTGGAGGAGAAGAAGAGAACGAGCAACATCTTGAAATGCTGGACGATGTTTGCGAGGAGCCTCGAGTTGTGCTACACACAGCAGGTTTGTACACTTCTTACTCTCCCTTGCTTAGCACTAGGACTACTATATAGCGTTAAAAATATCAAAATGCAGTCCTCATTACTGTACACAGTAAAATAATTCCAGCCATTATGTTATTGTAACTTAAGTGCATACTACGTTTTCACACATCAATACGTTTTCAATTGATAACATATGATCAAATGTGAATAACTCTTTGAAGTGAGTTTTACAACAAAATACAATTTGAATACGTTAACTTGACTCTATGTGCTAAGCTTAAAAGTAGAAGCCGCATCTTGTAGCCACAAAGCCATGTTAATGCAACACACATATCGTGCCTGAAAGTTACATTTGTTATATATAGAATATGATATATCCTTCAAGCAACCAATCAATCAAAACTTTATTCATAACACACACACACACAATAGAATATATGAATGCATAAATGGCTGGCTTCAGATCAGGAGAGGAGACATCACAATATGCTTTGCTAGAATAACTGTGCCTTTTATTACCCGCAAACAGCAATAAACACTTTTATACTGTGCTAGAATAATTGTAAGTTTTATTACCCGCAGACAGTCATCAATGCCTGTGCTTTGCTCGAATGATTGTACCTTTTATTCCCCGCAAACAGCAATCAATACACTACAACGTTAAGCAGCATAATATGATCATCATCAGCGCTTACCTTGACACTAGACCGGGGAGCCTACGGTCCGGGTGAAGCGAGCTGCAACAACGGCTGGGCAATCGTACGTGTTCCACAGCGGACTCCGTCCGGACCGTGTGCCGCTCCGTCTTTTATTCGTTAGCAAAAAGTTGTGAGCGTGAGAAACCGGGCTGTCCAAGCCCTCTCCCAGAAACTCTTGAGAACATGTTTGCGAAGCAGGGAAGGCTGTAGTATAAACAAGGTATTCACTCCCAGACTGATTCCGCCCTTTATTTACAAATTGTTGGGCACCTGGATTCGTACAACAGTTCAGGACAACAACATATCCTTATATAAGAGGTTACATGAGGACATATCAAACCATGGTTATTTTCCCTTCAAACTCCCTTGAGTGAATCACAATCACTCTAGCTTTTGAGGTTAAGGTAAGAGGGCTCAAAGACAAAAAAAAAAAACTGTGAAAATATCAAATAGATCAATAATATATATATATATATATATATATATATATATATATATATATATATATATATATATATATATATATATATATATATATATATATATATATAGTTAGATAAGATCGAAGCAAAAGTAACTTCATTTAAATATAAAGAAAGGTACATTAACTCTTTGACTGCCAGACGTTTTCAGAAAAGGGATGCTGTGAGTGCCAGCCGATTTAAGCATTTTGACTGATCTTTCAAGGTCCATGGAATATTTTCTGTTTGGACTATGGAAACACACATACTGCCAAATGAAAGATTGAACTCTCATCTTTCATCAGCAAAAAAAGTTTGTTTCTACCTTATTCCGTTCTTCAGTAATCAACAATAGAAAATGGTTAGTTTCATCCAAATGCTCTTGTTTTGGACCAAAATACGGAGAAATCAAGCTTTTAGTGAAACTATATTATAGTGAAATTTACACTTCTTTTTGTCCATGAATGATGCCACAAACACCTAAACAGTGCTTTACTTCTATAACACACTACCAACAAGAATGAAAAAGTGTTTTTTGATAGCAAAATACGTTTATTTACATTCAACAGTGTAACAATTTGACTAAACTATTTACAAATGTGTGCAACTGTGGTACTATTTACAATTATGTTGGATGTTTCAACGACAGTTTTTCTTTTTGTGTAACACTCCCCTGCGTGCAAGGAGACGCAACAGGATTTGCACAACACATTAGTTTCACTGCGATTGCCTCTTCGCGTGCAGAAGCTACACTTTCTTGCCGGCTGTTTTTTCCGGGGAATAGCAAGTATATACTGCAGTGTGTGTTGCCATCAAGTCTACTATCAGGATCATGCTACGGTTACGTTACGGTGGTGTTACGTCTGGCTTCCTCATGTCCTTCAGTTGCTATACCGGGTGGTAAGAGATGTTCTGATCCATCTTATCCACTCCATTCATGGTGGCATCGTAGTCCAGAAGCCAGTGTCTTTTCCGTGATCAGACTGTACCCGCTCCTCCGATGAATATGTATTGGACTCGGGGTACTCTTCATTGTCCGATCGAATGTCCGCTTGTGCAGCTCCGGCGTTAGCAGCGCTAGCCGGTGAGGCTTTATGACGTGACCATCGTCGCGCGTCAACGCTTCCAACTTCGGTGTCAAGCTCGGAGTCACCATCATCATCATCATCAATGTGCATTGGTCGATGCTTTTCGACTACTCTCCATCGTCCGATCGAATGTCTGCTTGTGCAGAAGTGCTCGGTCGGTTGTGCTCCGCGTTTTCCGGCGTTAGCATCGCTAGCCGGTGAGGCTTTACTACGTGATCATAATGGCCGCGTCAACGCTTCCAACTTCGGCGTCAAGCTCGGAGTCACCATCATCATCATCGTCGACATCAATGCGCTTTTTAGTATTGATTTCCGTCTTTGAAAAAAATGCTCAAGCGTGAGCTGCTTGCAACCGGTCGCCATTGTTGCTTCATCAGCCATTGTCCCCTCAACACTCTAGCTCCGCCTCACGTCTTCGACTGACGCCCACCCAATCTTGTCCAAAGAGAGTCATCGCTGCCATCTAGGGGCCAAAACGAGTCATTATACTAACTAGATCTGCTTGATACTTTCAGCACAGCTGCCCAAGGCTTTCCTACACCCATTTAAAAAAAAAAAAAAAAAAACGTAGTGAACGTTTTTTAACGTCTTCGGCGCCCCTCCGTAGGTTTTTTCTAAACGTTATATAACGTTTTTGGCAGTAAAAGAGTTAATATGAACTAAAATCTACATTTAAATAAACTTGTCTTGAGCCTGCTCTTAAAATCTTGAACGTTCTTTGGGGCCCTGAGTTCCTCCGGCAGACTGTTCCAAAGGCGAGCGAAGGCTGTAGCACTGAAAGGACGCCGTGAGTGTACTCGTTTTTCAACATTTTGCCACGTTACGACCACAAAAACAAATGTATTTATTGAAATTTTATCTGAACGATGAACACAAGCTAGGTTAGATGGAGAGCGTTTGTGAAACACAATCTTAAGAATAATTGTTGATTTTTTTGGTTGCTCAATGAATATTTGCTGATTTTTTTTTCTATCTCCTCTCCGCCGCCCTGCAACTACGTTTAAGGTTCTTTACTTCCTCATTTCTCCTTGGATCCATGGACCTTGGGTCTATGTTTTTTGTTGTCACTGGGGCAAGTGACAAGTGCCAGTTGTAGTTTTTTAAATGGTCAAGAATAAAATCACAGGGGGGGGGGCAGGTAAGACAAGTGGAGGATATTTGTTTAAAACCTTGATTTATTTGGAGATATATTATATTATATTATATTATATTATATTATATTATATTATATTATATTATATTATATTATATTATATTATATTATATTATATTATATTATATTATATTATATTATATTGACTCTCTGGGCAAATTGACTCTCTGGGCTTTGAGAGATGAGATTGGCATGCCTTAAAAGTCAATTCAGCTATGACGGTGCCCCCCCCCAATGGTCCGGTTCGATTTGGGTTTTTTATGCATCGTACCGTGTGCGATAGGCCCAAGTCAAGGGGCTGCTGTCGAAACAATAATACACATCAACTCACGCTTGTCTTCTTGTGTCTTGCAGACGTCGGTGAGGAATATCTTCGTCCTGACGAACAGGAAGTGAAGTCTCCTCATGTTAAAAAGGAGGAGGAGCATCCTTACATCAAAGAGGAAGAAAAGCCTCTTTTTGTCAAAGAGGAGGAGGTTGAGGATGATGTCACCAAGTCACCACTGATCTTCGCCCCTTTAAAGAGTGAAGATGACGTCAAGGGTGAGTGTGAGGAGGACAGAGAGGCGGAGCTTCCAAGCAGCAACTCAACTCCTCAACACATGACGACAGAAGGTGATGCAAACCACTGGCGACCACCGCAAGCACAAAGTAATGACATAAGGTCTAAAGATAGGCCGATATGTTTTTTTCAGGTTCGATACAGATTATTAGTTGGGTGATAACCGATATTTGAAGCTGATATTCATTTTCATGGCGCATATTGGCGTCAACATTTTCTAAAATACATTGTATCGTCTTAAAAAGTTAAATGGAAACTTAAGCAAGTTATTTCCACAGCTCTCTAGTTCTCTACAGTAAATATTTTCACGCCAAAATTTAAAAATTCCTGAAATCTTAAACTTTCACATTTCAATGTCGAACAAAAACAAATGGTTCAAAAGATTCCTAGGGTCAGTAGCATCTCTTATAAAGTTAACTGAAAATGTAAATATATAGCTCCCTGAGATTAAAATGGTTTTACATTTACCTTATTTCGGCCGTCAGATAAAAAAAAAAGAAAAAGAGCTCATACCGATATTGACCAAAATGCCCAATATCGGCCTGTATCGGTCTATCTCTTATAAGGTCCCACTCTCCTCAAGATGATGATGATGATAATGAATATGCTATCGGTGATAGGGCATGAGCTCAAAATGGAGTTTGAAAGCGCACACAACACACACTGGGGCAAAACCTTTTTCCTGCTCAGATTGGGGCAAAAGTTTCTCTCAAAAGTCAACTTTAGCAATGAACAAAAGAACACACACTGGTGCAAAACCTTTCCATAGATCAAAGTGATCCATGTGTGGGGTTGAGTCGCCCAAATATATATATATTTTTTGATGGGCCAGTCCGAGTGTGCGGTGGGCCCAAATCAAGGTGCCGCTTCAGAAACAATAATACACAACATCAAGTCATGCTAGGCCATTTGGGGGCCCTAAGCAAAATAATGTCATGTGGCCCATATGTGCGCCATTTATTCACCGTATACTGTGTAACCCATACAGCCACATTTCATATATATTAGTCAGATGTTGTAGCACTGCAGAAAGTAATTTAAACTTCTCATCCCAACTGTTTGTTAGTACTTGTAGTATATGCTGCCAAACCTCATTTGAAAAAATGAAAAGATAGAATGTGTACTGTATTTGTTTTAAGCTTGTAATTGTGTTGAAACTCACAAAATAAGTTGTTTTAAAGTCAAGCAAACTATAATAAACAATTAGGGTTCTAAATGAACTTTTTTTTTTAATCATCAACCAATGTATGTTTTTTCAATGAGAAGATAGTTTCTTTTTTTATCATCACTGAAACAAAATATTAAAACTGGTGTTTTCTTCACAGTGAGTACTTTAGTGTATTTTGTTTTTAAACAAATACAAATGCCTCCTTAACAGAGACCACTTTCTGCGAACAAATTTGTGTCTTTCTTAAACACTATCCAACATGTCAGTCAGTTACATAGTGAATTGTTTCATTTTATAAACTGACGATTTTTTGTGTAACATTGCAAAAGTAAATAAATAAAATTACTTAAATATTAAATCCAATTATATCGATATTAATAAATTGTGTGCTTCAAAAAGTCGAACCATAAAATATGTTTCAAAATGTTGCGTATGCAAAACAGAGTCAGTTGCTGGACACTTTTTTTTTTTTTTTTTTTTACCTCCAGGACGTTCCTAACAAACTCCTCCTATTCCATTGCTCTTCCTATCTACACCATGATAGAATAACTTGAACCCTGCTCCTAAACTTCTAGCTTTGCTCCCTTTCCACCTGGTCTCCTGAACACATAATATGTCCACCTTCCTCCTCCGCATCATGTCAACCAGCTCTCTACATTTTCCTGTCATGGTTCCAACATTCAAAGTCCCTACTCTCGGTCCCAGACTCTTGGTGTTCCTCTTCTCTTCCTTCCTACAAACACACATTCCTCCTCTCCTGCTTTGACCAACAGTAGTCCAGTTTCCACCGGCACCCTGTAGGTCAACAGCACCCATGGCGGTCGTTGTTAACCCGGGCCTCGACCGATCTGGTATAGAAGTCATGTATTTGATTCACATGTATGTTTGATTTGGCCAACGTTTTTACGTCGGATGCCCTTCCTGACACAACCCTCTGTATTTATCCGGGCTTGGGACCGGCACAAGAAGACATTGGCTTGTGCCCCCTTGCAGGTACATTAATACACTTAAATGCAACATTTAAATGAATCTGATTAGTTGATTAATTGATTGGATAATCGATAAATTAATCGATTTAAAAAAATATTCAATAGTGACAGCACTAAGCACGTACTAATTGTGAATGGGTGGCCTTTCTTTTGCTGTTTTCACAGATGGACGTAGCTAGAAAGGGGCATTAGTGCCATTGTGCGCCGTTAGGAGATGCGATGTAGCCGACTGTCAGCCAATCGCCGTGGCATCCTCATTTGCATGAAAATCAAGACGGCCCGGAGCGCAGGCTTGACATTGTGGAATCAAATCGACTCACTGGGCTCGGAGAGATGAGATTGGTGCATCTTAAAAGCCAGGCTTGTGCGGTTCCCGTCGGAGGGTGTCCATTTTAGATCTGATCATGTGCGGGATTGTGTCGCCAACCGTCTTAAAAAAAAAAAAATCACAGATGGTTCGGTTCAAGTCGGGTTCTGACGCATCGCACCCTGTGCGGTGGGCCCAAGTCAAGGTGCCACTGTAGAAACAATAATACACAACATCAAGTCACGCTTGAGATTTGACTTAACTAAACCAAATGTATGTTTGTCTTCTTGTGTCCCGCAGACGTTGGTGAGAAATGTCTTCGTCCTGAGGAACAGGTGGTGAAGTCT
The DNA here is from genome assembly GCF_054856555.1 of Leptonotus elevatus. Lineage (NCBI taxonomy): Eukaryota > Metazoa > Chordata > Actinopteri > Syngnathiformes > Syngnathidae > Leptonotus > Leptonotus elevatus. The sequence goes on along the minus strand of NC_141239.1, from coordinate 2,653,072 downwards.
CCTCATGTGAAACAGGAGGAAGAAGAGCATCCTTACATCAAAGAGGAAGAAAAGCCCCTTTTCGTCAAAGAGGAGGAGTTTGAGGATGATGTCACCAAGACACCACTGACCTTTGCCCCTTTTGAGAGTAAAGATGAAGTCATGGGTGAGAGTGAGGAGGACAGAGGGGCGGAGCCTCCGAGCAGCTCAACTCCTCAACACATGGAGACAGAAGGTGATGCAGACCAATGGGGATCATCACTAGCACAAAGTGATGACATAAGGTCACAGTCTACTGACACTGACGATGATGAATACGCTAAAGGTGATCATGCTGACAACAACCGCTGCAAATGTTCTCAGTGTGCGAAAACATTCAGTTCAAAAGGGAGTTTGAAAGTTCACCTGAGAAAACACACTGGAGAAAAACTTTTTTCTTGCTCAGACTGCGGCAAAAGCTTCTCTCAGAAGGGACATTTAAAAATACACAAAATAACACACACTGGAGAGAAACCTTTTTCCTGCCCAGACTGCAGCAAAAGCTTCTCTGACAAGGGATATTTAAAAATACACAAAAGAACACACACTGGAGAAAAACCTTTTTCCTGCCCAGACTGCAGCAAAAGCTTCTCTCACAAGGGAAATTTAACAAAACACAAAATAACCCACACTGGAGAGAAATCTTTTTCCTGCTCAGATTGTTGCAAAAGCTTCTATGACAAGATAACTTTAACAATACACAAAAGAACACACACTGGAGAGAAACCTTTTTCCTGCTCAGACTGTGGAAAAAGCTTCAATGACAATAGTACTTTAACAATACACAAAAGAACACACACTGGAGAGAAACCTTTTTCCTGTTCAGACTGCGGCAAAAGCTTCAATGACAAGAGTACTTTAACAAAACACAAAAGAACACACACTGGAGAAAAACCTTTTTCCTGCCCAGACTGTGGCCAAAGCTTCTCTGACAAGGGAAATTTAAAAAGCCACTCAAGAACACACACTGGAGAAAAACCTTTTTCCTGCTCAGACTGCAGCAAAAGCTTCTCTCAGAAGTCCGCTTTAACAGTACACACAAGAACCCACACTGGAGAAAAACCTTTTTCCTGCCCAGACTGTGGTAAAAGCTTCTCTCAGAAGTCCACTTTAACAGTACACACAAGAACCCACACTGGAGAAAAAGCTTTTTCCTGTTCAGACTGCGGCAAAAGTTTCTGTGACAAGAGAAATTTAAAAAGCCACTCAAGAACACATGCTGGGAAGAAACCATTTAGTTGCAGTGTTTGTGCTAAAAGATTCTCTAGTAAAAAGCTTGTTGAGACACACAAGTGTGCTTGTGAGAAAAGCAGCGATCTTTAAAGCTTAAAAAGATGAAGGGAGTGAGTCTGGTGTGCTGTAAAAGTGTAAATGATTTTGAATAAAATAGAGAGGGAGGAAATAAGTGATCCCGCTTATTTAAAAAATGTTCAGACTTAGAAATTAATAAGTCTTTGATTTTTATGGCAACTTTATTTTAACAGTGATAGACAGAATATCAGAAAAAATTTGAAAGAAGGACATGGGGGGGAAAAAAATTGCATTTTGTTGAGGGAGATCATTAACCAGCTCCTCTCGTGTCGTCCTTCGCTGATCTCGACCTTTTTCATATTGATTAAGACCCCACGAGCTGATATCTTGCATGGAGCCCCCCAGAACCCAAAATGTTGCAGCAACAAAACTTAAAGGGGAAGTCAACCCAAAATGTTCTTAACAATATGTTGTATGTGCCTCCACTCGTCTAAAGACGGCATTCAGGTTAATATTGCGTTTATCTTGAACATTGCTCCAGTTCCAAGTGTCAGCGGCTACGACAATGACCTCAAATCATGTCGGATATCTTTTGCAGTGAAAAAGTATTTGCCCTCCTCTCAAATTCTCACTTTTATTGCACAGTTTGCCCACTTGAATGATTAAAATCATCAAACAAATGTCAAAATCAAAGATAATCCAAATAAACATACAATGCAGTTTTTTTAAAGTGGAGATTTTATTTTTTAAGGACAAAACACTATTCAAAGCTGCCTGGCCCTGTCAAAAGTATTCACGTTCATTACGTTCATAGATATGAGGGTTTCAGAAGACTTAAGAAGAATCAACTCCAGCTTTACTTAAAAGTGTAAACGTAATGCTTTCAAAGCTACTCAAACTATAAACTATGAATATGAAATGTTTTTAAAGTTTTCTTTTAATGTGTTTAAACGCCAATGTATGCTTTAGTAATATTGTAAGCTACTTTTGTTTTCTCTGCTTTGCTTCCGAATGTCGTTAACGGTTGTGTTTGTTGACGTTTGTAGGTGTTGTGTATTTGCTTATGTGAAGCACATTGAGTTGCCTTGTGTATGAAATAGAAATAAAATATAGAAGAAAAAGCCACCTTGCCATTTTCCCAAATTAGCGTGGAAAATACCTTCAGGGACACACAAAGCCAGATGTGCAGTATGGCCACGTTCGGAGTGTTTTAAGTCTCGGCTTAAGACCCACTTTTATTCCTTGGCTTTTAGTTCAGCATGAATTGTGTGGTCCGCGTGGTATTTTATTTAATTTGATTATTATTTCATTTTTATTATTATTTTTGGGGGGGTTTAAATATATATATTTTTGTATTTATTCCTTTATTTTACTTATTGTATTTTAGTAATTTATTGACTTTTTTAAAATTATTGTTGGTTTTTACTAGATTTCATGTGTATTTGGATCTCAATGTGCAGCACTTTGGAAACACTTGTTTATAAAATGTGCTATAGACAAAGCGGATTGGATTAGATTAAAAGTGATCACGTTACGTAAACCGGCAGTACAATGCAAATGCAATACATTTGTACTTCTGAGCATTAGGGGAGCGTAAGATATGATAAGTGTGCTCGACTCGAAGTGCAATGGCGTGTCATCACTAACCTTTATTAGAAGGTAAGTGTTGCATTCAAACCTTGCAGCAGGAATTTGTGAAAGCCACAGATGACAAAACTGGCCAAAAGTACAAATATTGCATATATCAGTAATATATCAGATACTGCATCAAATGTTTGCTACTAGCTAATGCCAGTACTAGAGCAATAAATTAAACTCATAACATGTGATGGTTAAATCGCATCCCTGATAATAAACGTTCAGTTTACGGTACCTCAAAATGCTTGTTCATCTTGATGGCAAATTTTTAATCTGCACATTCACCACAATAAATCCAATTTAAACTTTACATATCGGGAACAACAGACTGAAAAAGGGAGAAATGAGACCTCGCAGTTTTATGTCTTTCTAACTGCAGCAAAAATGGCGACATCTGTCGATAACTTGATGACAGTGCTTGCTCCCAAGCCGACAATCTCCAGCAGCCAATCATATCGCAGCGGGGGCGTGTCCTGCCTGACTTCCGACGCAGATCTACTTTCGTTTCTTCACGTAACCAGACGCCCTCCGCTAAATCATTATTTTCGATTCCGTGCTGAACCGACTGCAACCTCCACACAGGACGCACATCACTATAATGGACTGCAACATAATTTATTAAATCTCAGCGTGTGAATAAACTCGTTTCGGTGCGCGTTGATGCTTCTCGCCCTACTTAGCTTAGCTTAGCTTAGCTCGCTAGCCGCTAGCAAAGAGAAGCACATAACACGTCGTCTAGAAGAGATCAAGTGTGAAAAAAAATAGATTATTGTTAACATTGTTAACATTTTTACTGTTTTACTTTATATTTTAACTGTTTTGAATTTAGTTATAACTGTGTAGATGTAGGTATAATTATGTTAACTCAGTATTGCTCAATGAATAGTACTGTCTATTGTATTCTTATCTGTCTCTTGCCTGGGAAAAAGGAAGGTAACAGGTTTCTTTTCTATATTATCTAAAGGGAGTATAGTTGGTACGAGTCTCCGTTCGGTCGAAGAGAGTCCAAGGACAGGCTGATATACTGCTCTTCAAGTCTAATCTGATTTGTACCTATGGGAACTTACTGAAGGGAGGGAAGAGGGATTTTCTTGTATTCACTGATTTTCAATAAATGTGCTGTGTGCTGGAGGAGGAGACACACTTTTGAACAGATCACTGCTTGGGTGTCTTCATTTGTGTGATCAGAAGCTTCTGACTAATTACCTTTGCAAAGGGCCTTCTTCACAGAGACTCAACTTCAATTTATTGGAACACGCAATCATTATCCAGAATATTTTATAAATGATAAAAATATTGTTTGAAAAAATTTCAGACATAGCTAATAATTTAAATGAGAATTTTGTTCAAAAATATATAAGTTACTTTCATATACTGATAAAACGTCTTTACCCATCTCGAAATGGGAAACAGACTTGTCTATAGCTTTGGAATCTGACTTTTGGATTCAAGTTTGTGAAAACGATTTTAAAATGACAAAACACACAAATTTACAACTTATCCAATATAAAATTATTCATAGAACAAAACACTACAGACACTTATTTTCATGCTTTATGGTTATGTACTCCGGTTATGTATTTCTGGACTAAAGTCTTAGAAAAACTTTCCACTGTCTTGGACTATAGGATACCGTTCTCTCCAAACTTGTGTTTGCTCGGTGACTTAACAACAACTGACTTACCACATAAACAATTTCAATCTTCACTTGTAGCCCTTACTTTCGCAAAAAAACCCAATTCTTGTTAACTGGAAAAATAAACAAACTCTGAATATCGACCAATGGTCTAACCTCCTCATAAATCACATTTTAATGGAAAAAATATCTGCCTCAAATAAAAACCAAATATCAAAATTTATAGAAACATGGTCTACGTATATAGAATATTTTAACCTAAACCTGGTTACTTAATTCTGCCTGTTAGCGAGAGCCACCGCATCGCGATAACTTACATTGATGTTTCTGTATTTGGCAATTTGTAACTAATGGTTGTGTTTTTATAGTCAGGAACCCAGTTGCTGCCAATCGAGGATCGAGCAGATTCACCTCCAATGGGCACTAAGGGTTAATATTCGGATTCATTGCATGCCAGTGGGTTAATTCTGTGGGTGCTGTCCCCCTCTGGCTGGGCGTGGGCGGGTCTGCCCCTCTGTTGGCTGCTGGGTGGCGGCTGCGTCTTGGCCGTTCCCTGGGTGTCTTGGGGGGTGCTGCGTTGGGGGGCTCTCCCTGGTGTCTGGGGCGGCGCCGCTCCGGCGCGGTCCGTCGCTCTGGGCCCGGCGACGCGGTTCGGGAACTGTGGGCCGCCAGGGTGCCCCGTGGTTCCCTCTCCCCTCCCCCTTGCTGCCTCTCCCTCCTCGCCTCTCCCCGCCCGTCCTCCGCCTCCCTGTCCCTTATCCCTCGTCACCCTTCCTCCTCCTCTCCCCCTCTGTCTGCGGCCCTGCCGCTGCCCCTTGCCCTTCTTGTCGTCTCCTTCCCCCCTCCCTTCCCCCTCCCCTATACGCCTTCCTTCCTCTCCCCTGGGCCAGGGGTTCCATCCGTGGCCCGGGTCTCGGCGCCGGTTTGGTATTGTGCCCGCCCCGCTCCGGTGGACCTCCTGGCACCTCATGCGGGTCCCAGTATCCGGGGAGCGAGCCCTATCGCCCCGCCGGGCTGGTCCCATATGCCCGCCAGGGTCCCGGTTGGGTGGGTGGGGGTTTGGTGGGCGGGTGCGCCTCCTGCCCCCGTCCGGTTGGGGGGGGGGCCCCGCTTGTCGCTCCTCTTAACTCACTGCACAATACACTTTTATAGACATATAAGGCAAATAACACACTTTGGGAGGGGTGGGGTAGGGTGGAATCACCGTCTTCGCCCTACAACTTCCCTCCAATTTTAATGCACCACACAACTGTGTGTGTGTGTGGGGGGGGGGTGTGCTATCGGTTGGGGCAGACCGCAGTATAGAGCAGTGCTGCGGTCCCCTGTCCGTGTCCCCGCCGCGACGCCCCCCCCCCCCCTCATTAATTTTTTTTTATGCACCACACACACACACACTTGTATATACACTGGGTGGGGTTCACATTCAAGGTTTAGGGGTTGAGTTCGCCAGTCGGCGAGCTGGCGGACTCAGTAAAAGGGGTTAGCTTTCACTAAGAACGCTGGAGTGACGACCGGGGCCTTTCCCCGCTGGGCCTGGGGTTCGGGGGTGCTCCCATCTCCCCTTCTGCCCTCGGTGTTCCGTCCCTCCACGTGGCGGGGGGTGGGGTGGGGTGGGCGCAGGTGCCCTCTCCGCTTCGCTGTCCGGCCCCTCTTCGGCGCCGATGCCTGTGTGCGGGGGGTCCCCGGGGACTGGGGGTGTGGGGCTGCCGGTTGGTCGGGGTGGAGTCGGGGGGTGCTGGGGGTGGGTGGGTGTCTGGGGGCCTGGGGGCGGCTGGGGCTGGGTTGGGGTGGATGGCGGGGGTGGATGGGGGTCGTGGGGGGAGCGGGGGCTGTGTACCGGTGGGGTGCCTGGCGGGGCTGCAGTGCCCCGTCCTGCTGCGTTGGGTTGGGGGCGCGGGCCGTGTTGGGGTGGGGGGCGCTCCTGCTCCTGGATTTGCTCTCCGGCCGGTGGCCCTGGCGGGGCCCGGGAGTCGTCCTTTGACGCTGCCGTGGCCTGGGGGGCCCTGAGGTGTTGCGCTTGCTCTGTCCTGGCGGGGGTCGACGGCTCCCCTCTTTGGTGGAGATTTTCATGCATGCCAGATCCACCACACCAGCACCACGAAACTCAGACACAATCGGCTTCTTCCTCTGGTCGTTGAATTGGTGGAGGCTGGTGTCTGATCGCACTCTGCTTTGTCTGTCCTTCCTTCCTTTCCTCAGTCTCTCCTTTGGTCTCTTGAGGTCTCCCTGATTTGTTGGAATTTAGATGTTTCTGGGTTTGGTTAAGAACTCTGGTTGACGGCCCGGTGGGTGGTGTCTGGTCGGTGCTGGATTTCACTTTCCTTTCTTTTCTTTGGTCCTTCCTCGGGTCTCCTGACGGCGGTGTTCGGTTTAGGTGAACGGTATGGGATTTTTTTAATAGGTTTTTGGTGAACTAACGAATACACACACACTCGCACATACACATACACATACTCACCCACATACAAAATAATAAAACAAAAAATAAAAAGAGCAATGTTGATGACATTACCGAATGAACAATACTGAGCTCTTTAAAAAAAAAAGAAAAAAGAATTGTTAATGTTGGCAGTAATTTGGCAGAAGAAATCCCTGAGCCACAAAACAAATGTCAAATAGATAAGCACATTAAAAATAATTCATCCACTATGTGGCTTAATGCTGTTAATGATACAGAAGTATTAAATTAGTAAAAAGTATTATAAAATATGTTGTGCAACCTTTCACATATATATGTAATTTGTCGTTTAAAGAGGTATATTTCAATCAAAAATGAAAATCGCAAAAGTTATTCCTATTCATAAAAATAGAGAAAGACACATATTCACTAATTATAGAGCAATATCACTGCTGCCACAGTTCTCAAAAATTCTCAAAAAATTATTTTCATATCGACTGGGCGATTTTATTGAGAAACATAAGCTTTTAAGTGAAAATCAAAATGGGTTTAGAGAAAAACGGACCACCTCAATGGCAGTCATGGAACTCGTAGAAGCAATATCTAGTAACATACATAATAAAACATTTACTGTTGGAATTTTTATAGATTAAAAAAAAAAGCATTTGATACTATAGATCATTCTATACTAATGAATGAATTAGAAAGATATGGCATAAGAGGTTTGGCATATAAATGGATTAAAAGTTATTTGGATAATAGATATCAGTACTTACAGTTTAACAACATACAATCAAAACACTTGCAGATTACTCATGGAGTCCCCCACGGGTCTATGCTAGGCCCCAAATTATTTATATTGTATATAAATGATATCTGTTGTGTCTCAAAAATATTCAAAAGTGTCTTATTCGCCGATGACATAACTCTCTACTGTTCAGGAGAAAACCTGAAGCAGCTTCTGACTGCCGTGGAGAATAAATTGAACACATTAAAAAACTGGGTTGACTTAAATAAATTATTAAACTTAAACAAAACCAAGTTTATAGCTTTTGTTACTAGACAAACCACACAACAGGTCAAAATTATGGTAAATTCAATTGAAATCGAAAGAGTGTATGAAAATTAATTTTTGGGAGTAGTTATTGATGAAAAATGATGTTGGAAGTCACACATAGAAAATGTCAAAAGGAAAATGTCCAAAATGATAGGGATACTCTCTAAAACTAATCAGAAATCATTCTACACATGATATTGTTCATTATTATTACCATATCTGACCTATTGTGCGGAAATCTGGGGAAACGCATATAAAACAAATACCCATCCTGTTTTCAAATTGCAAAAAAGAGCCATAAGAATTATAAATCGATCAAAATATACAGAACCAACTCTCTTTTCTCTCAGTTCTCTATTTATTAAATCAAATACAAATACGCTCCATACACGATCGAAGCTTCCAGCAGCCAATCATATCGCAGTGTGGGCGTGTCCTCGACTTCTCCCAAGTCTCCTTTCGCTTCTTCACGACACCAGACGCCCTCCGCTAAATTATTCTTTCCGATTTGGTGCTGAACTGACTGCAGCCTCCACACAGGACGCCCATCGCTACTTTGAAGGACTACAACATCATTTATTAAGTCTTTGTGGCCGGATCAACTCGTGTCGGTGCACGTTGAAGATTCGCGGCTTAGTTAGCTTAGCTTATTTTAGCTTGCTAGCCGCTAACAAGGAGACGCGTTTGGTAATCGCGACACATCGACAACTAGATATCAAGTGTGACTTTTTGGGCGCTATTGTGCTAACATGTGTGCAAGAACGACACCGAAGTACGAGGAGGAACTTTTTGGAGTAAAAGAAGAGAAGGAGCAACATCTTCGACTTCAACTGCTGGGCAATGTTTGCACGCAGCCTCGTGTTGTGCTACGCAGAGCAGGTTTGTACACTTCTTAGCTCGCCTACTTCGTGAAGAACTTGTTTCTATCGTTAAAATAATATCCATGTGTTTGTAGTTCAATAGAATCCTACAGAGCCCCAAAGGCTAGTGATGAATACATGGGTATGAACTGAACTACGTAAACAGGCAGAACAAAAAAGGAGGAGTGGCTCTGTATGTTGATGAAGGATTAGAATACAAAAAAAGTGGAGAAGATGAATGCCATTATTCTGGAAATTTGTATGGAAAAAAGGGAAGAATATATTGGTTGGTTGTGTATACAGAGCTCCGGGGTCTGATATTGAATTATTTAATAATTGTAGGGAGATAATGTTTTCCAGCGATGAAAAAAAACAAGGACGTGTTAGTTTGCAGGGATTTCAATTTGGATCTTTTAAATCCTAATAAGCATGAACTAACTGATGAATTTATCGATGTAATGTTTAGTATGAGTTTATTTCCTTTAATCACAAAACCAAGCAGGGTAACATCTTATTCCGCCACACTAATTGATAATATATTTACTCACTGTATGGATAATACCTCGATTTGTGGATTACTTCTGAATGACATCAGTGATCATCTGCGACTGTTTGTGAGGTATGATTGGAATTTTGTTATTGTCTGTGAATCTTAATGTGTTTAACTATAAAATAATAAGAACAGAAGAATCTATTGACAGCTTAAGAAATGAATTACTGATAACAGAGAGAATAGTATACGAGGAGACTGACATTAACAAATCATATGAAACATTCCTGCGAATATTTAAAGCATTATTTGATAAGCATATTGTCCAATAAAATGTTACGACCAGAAGAAAAGATACACAGAAAAAACATGGATCACGAAAGGGCTACAAAATGCATGCAAAAAAAAAGAACACATTATACAGGAAATTCTTAAAATTAAGAACTGTAGAAGCAGAAAAGAAATATAAGATATACAAAAATAAGTTAATTAATATTATGAGAAAATCTAAGAAAGATTACTATAATTGGACAAGAATAAAACCAACAAAAGGGATATGGAACGTGTTATTATCTGGAATGGTTCAACAAAAAGTTTTCCTGAATATTTTATTGAGGATAGCAAAACATAAATAATATGAATGATGTGGGTTTAATCGATTTTTTTGTAAGTGTGGGGCCCAAACTGGCAGAACAAATTGCAAACCTACAGCCGGAAGAAGGGTTGGGGAGGGTCGGGAGCTTTATTGATAGCAACCACAGCTCAATGTTTTTAAATCCTGCAACTGAAAAAGAGATTCTTGATATTGTTGGCAAATGCAAGGGCAACATTTCCACAGACTGGAACGACATTGATATGTTTTTGATTAAGAAAGTAATTGATGTAATTGTAAAGCCATTAACCTATATGTGTAATTTGTCCTTGTCATCGGGTGTATTCCCAGATCAAATGAAAACTGCCAAGATCGTCCCGATTTACAAAGCGGGAGACAGAAGTCAATTCACTAATTAAAGGCCGGTCTCTCTACTTTCTCAATTCTCAAACATTTTAGACATTTTTTTTGCAAATAGCCTAGATAATTTCATTGAAGAGTATGAATTGATAAATTACAGGTCAATATGGATTGAGACCAAAGAGGTCCACGTGGAAGAAATAACCAGTTCTCTGGACCCCCCAAAAATGTAGCAGGAGTATTTGTAGATTTAAAAAAGGCATTTGACACAATAGATCATCATGTACTAGTTAGGAAACTTGAAAAATATGGAATTAAAGGAGTTACACTCAACTGGCTGACAAATTAGCTATCTAATACATAATATTCACATGACGTCACCGACCCCCACCTATCGACCCAGCGGGCCTTTCGTGGGGCAAACGACTAGCAAGACAACGCAACCAAATGCTGAGCGCTCGCGTTACTTACTACAAGTTACTTTGATTCATTCATTTGTTCATTCGTTCCGGATTTTCACGCACCGCTTCATAATGGTGCATAATTGGGCGAACAAAGATGTGAAATGAAACTTCTAAATAGTATTCACATGCCGTCATTTGCCCAACATTGTGTGCCGGTCCATGGAATGTCGAATGGGAACGGCAAAGAAGTGTCCGGAATTACAAAGATACTTCGGAAGGATTTCCAACCGACAAAGTCTACCAAAGTGTGTTCTAACCATTTTGATTAAGGTAAGTGTCATTGTAAGATGGTAAAAATGCTTTTACCATAATGCGATTGTGATCTATGTGAGCCGCTAGCCGTGGCTAGCTCTGGCTAAAAATAGATTTGTGGTCAAGACGTTCGATTTTGAGATCTCTCCAAATACCCTCCTTAAGGTCTCTTATTATTCTTTACCAGCAGCCCAAAAGTTGAAATTGTTGCTAAAGTGTACAAAAATAAGTGATGAATCAACAATAATGTTGTTGTTGTTTTCGTTGTAACATGCTAGCTAGCGCTAGTAGTTAGCGCATTCAGGGAAACTAGCCACTTGTTTTAAAAAAAATAACCTGAGATTCTTCATCTCGAATTCACAATTGATAAATGCGACCAAAATGTTTTCCTATGTACATAAACTACATTTGTATGGTTTCGAAAATCTTAAAGTTTGTGCTATTTGCAGATGACAAACATTTTCTGTTCTGGAGACAACCTGCAGCAGATAGGTAGCTACTGTTAACATTTTTACTGTTTTGAATTTAGTTATAACTGTGTAGGTGTAATTATGTTAACTTAATATAGCTCGATGAATAATGTTTTTGATTGTTTTCTTATCTTTCTCTCTTGCCTGGGAAAGAGAAAAATAATAAGTTTATTTTCTATTATCTAAGGGAGTAGAGTTTGTAGGACTTTCTGTTCGGTCAAAGAAAGTCCAAGGACAAGCTGGTATACTGCTGTCGAAGTCTAATCTGATTTTGCACCTACGGGAACTTGATGGGGGGGGGGGGGGGGGGGGGGGCGCGATTTCCTGTGAACACTGTTTTTCAATAAATGTGCCGTGTGCTCGAGTTTGGGACGGATCACTGCTTGGGTGACTTCAATTGTGTTATCAGAAATTTCTGAATGAACCTCTTCACCAGAATCTCAACTTGGATTTATTGGAACACGTAAAAGAGTACAAAAATATAGTGTACTCTAACACTAACAAAGAATTAAATCAACTTAAACATGGTTTGACCTACACAAACTTTCATTAAATTTGAGTAAAAGCAAACTGATGTTGTTCAATCGTAAAATAAATACACAAATAATACTGAGGATTAATAACGTTCAAATTGAATGGGTTTATGAAAATACATTTCTGGGTGTGATTCTTGATGACAAAATCTGCTGGAAATCCCATATAAAACATGTTAGGGCAAAGGTAGCACGCACTGTTGGAGTTTTGGGAAAGACCAGACACATTAAATGAGAAAACAATGTATATTTTGTTTTGTTGATTAATATTACTGTGTAGAAGTTTGGGGTAATTTCTACAAAACTACAATACAATCATTATGCACACTGCAAAAAAGCCATGAGAATAATAAATCATGCAGGGTACCTTGAATACACCAATAAACGTTTTTTTTTTATTGTGCACACTAGTTAAGGGATCTGTTACATTATTTGTCCAGTTTTAAAATCTATGGGGCAAATAATAATATGCTGCCCGGCAACATACAAAAATGATGTACTGGCACAAAACTCAAAAGTATGTGCATTTCGATCTGTGGTGTGGTTTTGTGGAATGGTCTTGAGGAAAACATTGAAAGAAGTACAAGCATTTGTCAATTTAAGAAATTGTATAACGAAATAATTTTTGCTAAATATACTAGGGAGGAATAATAAAAACAGTGGTTGAGTACAATTTTTGTGAAGGCATTTAAGAATAATGAGTTAAAGTAATAAGTGAGGTATAATTGGGATAGGACGAGATGAGCAGTTGCTTCATCCTATTCCATTTCGAACAGAAAGTATTTTCCTTTGTTAAATGAGTTTCTTTGGAAGTCATTACTATTATTTATGGGGAGCGAAAACAGTTATATTTCATCCTTGTTTTGTGGAATAACTTTTGTTTTATTGTCATTTTTAAATGTTCAAAATAAAGTTGAGTGAAAATGGAGAAACCCAAAGCGTTCTGAACCACTGAATCAATCTGAAGTAATTTTGTTGAAATGGTTCAGTGGCTCGAAGCATCACAAACTTACATCAACTAGGCGGTGAGTTACCGGTCACGGGAAAATAACCACCGCAGATTGTTTATCTTGGCCAAACAATACGCGGCCGCTTCAGTATGATCTAACCACCGTCTGCTCTTTTTCCCTTTCTATAAGGAGTGCATCTAATCAAGAGTGCGAAAAAATACGGACAACCCGTAACAGTTGGCTGCTCTGCAAAAACAGTTATTAGAACAATCAATAAAATCTTAAACTATTTCTTGTGCTACTCAGCCAGCTTCTGGAAGGGAATTGACTACATGTTGTTTTATGTCAGCGGCACATCAGTTTAGTAGGTATAGCATTAGCGTTTTAATGCCATTAGCGATGTTGAGAGGAATTTGTCCTAAAACCCTTAGTCAGGATTGATTGTTTTGTTTTCGTGCTACTACTAGCATTCTCTGCTAGCGACATGTCATGATTACGTGAAGAAGTGCAGACTTATAACCAGGGTTGGAAGGGTTGCTTTTAAGGGTCTCATATTATTCTTTCAACATTCTAAAATGCTTTTCAAATGTGTTAGGGTTGTGTCACTTGTGAAGCAACACCCTTCTCTCTCGAAGGGGCAGTGTTTTCTGTCATGGTAGTGATAGAAAACGTTCTTTGTTTTATTGCGTGTTAAAATAAAACTCAAAGTTGAGATCGGTGAAGAGGTTTTCTTGCAAGAGATCTTTATTCAGAAATTTCTGATGCCATGAAGGATCCTTACTGAATCAGCATCGGTTCCTAAATGTGCCCCCCTTCTGGGCTCATCCCAACTTATACAAAAATTAGTGTTTACAGAAAATAGTCTCCCCCTCCTGTCTCCTGTCCTTGTGGGAAGAGTGAAATACAAAAACAGATAATAAATCTTCAGCTCGTATCTTAGTCCACTCCAGATGTAGGAAAATAATTGGTCCCGGCACTTCTTGGACCGGATAATTTATGGACAGAAACTCTGCTTGCACTTTCAAACATATACTCCTTTAGATAAGAACAGAAACCTTATTAGACATTCCTTTCCCAGGGAATGGAACAAAGACACTATACATCGAATAACATTTGAATTAACTGTTTTCTTATTACTACACAGCTATAACTAAATTCAAAACGGTTAAAATATCAATTGAAACAGTAAAAAATGTTAACAATGTTAACAGTAGTCATGTGCTACAGAGACTATGTTGTAGCGTTAGTTTGTGATTGTTTAGGCAACGGTTATTTTTGCCGTAACCGGCAAATCTCCCACAAACGTTATTTTGGCGTGCAATGTCTCACATTTGCCGTGAATGCTTCTAGACCTTTACAAGCGGTTATGAATAAAATAAATGTGCACATTTAGGCCACTGCGCGCTCGCAATGAGCAAGCCGTTTCGCCGAGACCACTTAGCGCTCCCTTGAGTGAATCACAATCAATCTGGCTTGTGAGGTTAAGGTTAGAGGGCTCGAAGACTAAAAAAAACAAAACCCAGTGAAAATATAAAATAGATCAATAATATATATATCTATATATAGTTAGATAAGATCGAAGCAAAAGTAACTACATTAAAATATAAAGACAGGTACATTAATATGAACTAAAATCTACATTTAAAAAACTTGTCTTGAGCCTGCTCTTAAAATCTTGAACGTTCTTTGGGGCCCTGAGTTCCTCCGGCAGACTGTTCCAAAGGCGAGCGAAGGCTGTAGCACTGAAAGGACGCCGTGAGTGTACTCGTTTTTCAACATTTTGCCACGTTACGACCACAAAAACAAATGTATTTATTGAAATTGTATCTGAACGATGACCACAAAGTAGCACACAATCATGAAGTGGAACAAAATGTAGATTTTATTAACAAACTTGTTGTACAATCCCCCCCTGAAATTAGGGCAATTACAGCTTCAAGTCTTTTGGGGTTTGTCCCGTCGGGAGGCTGAAATGTTTGCCCATTCCTCCTTGCAAAACAGCTCCAGCTCAGCTAGGTTAGATGGAGAGCGTTTGTGAAACACAATCTTAAGAATAATTGTTGATTTTTTTGGTTGCTCAATGAATATTTGCTGATTTTTTTTTTCTATCTCCTCTCCGCCGCCCTGCAACTACGTTTAAGGTTCTTTACTTCCTCATTTCTCCTTGGATCCATGGACCTTGGGTCTATGTTTTTTGTTGTCACTGGGGCAAGTGACAAGTGCCAGTTGTAGTTTTTTAAATGGTCAAGAATAAAATCACAGAGGGGGCAGGTAAGACAAGTGGAGGATATTTGTTTAAAACCTAGATTTATTTGGAGATATATTATATTATATTATATTATATTATATTATATTATATTATATTATATTATATTATATTATATTATATTGACTCTCTGGGCTTTGAGAGATGAGATTGGCACGCCTTAAAAGTCAATTCAGTTCTGACGGTGCAACCCCCCCCCCCCCAATGGTCCGGTTCGATTTGGGTTTCTGATGCATCGTACCGTGTGCGATAGGCCCAAGTCAAGGTGCTGCTGTCGAAACAATAATACACATCAACTCACGCTTGTCTTCTTGTGTCTTGCAGACGTCGGTGAGGAATATCTTCGTCCTGACGAACAGGAAGTGAAGTCTCCTCATGTTAAAAAGGAGGAGGAGCATCCTTACATCAAAGAGGAAGAAAAGCCCCTTTTTGTCAAAGAGGAGGAGGTTGAGGATGATGTCACCAAGTCACCACTGATCTTCGCCCCTTTAAAGAGTGAAGATGACGTCAAGGGTGAGTGTGAGGAGGACAGAGAGGCGGAGCTTCCAAGCAGCAACTCAACTCCTCAACACATGACGACAGAAGGTGATGCAAACCACTGGCGACCACCGCAAGCACAAAGTAATGACATAAGGTCTAAAGATAGGCCGATGTGTTTTTTTCACCCGCTCCTCCGATGAATATGCATTGGACTCGGGGTACTCTCTATCGTCCGGTTGTGCTCCGCGTTTTCCAGCGTTAGCATCGCTAGCCGGTGAGGCTTTATGATGTGACCATCGTCGCGCGTCAACGCAAATGTTCTCAGTGTGCGAAAACATTCAGTTCAAAAGGGAGTTTGAAAGTTCACCTGAGAAAACACACTGGAGAAAAACCTTTTTCCTGCTCAGACTGTGGCAAAAGCTTTTCTTATAAGTCACATTTAACAAGCCACACGAGAAAACACACCGGAGAAAAACCTTTTTCCTGCTCAGACTGCGGCAAACACTTCTCACTAAAGTCAGATTTAACAAAACACACAAGAAGACACACTGGAGAAAAACCATTTACCTGCTCAGACTGCGGCAAACACTTCTCACTAAAGTCAGATTTAACAAAACACACAAGAAGACACACTGGAGAGAAACCTTTTTCCTGCTCAGACTGCAGCAAAAGCTTCTCTCAGAAGTCCGCTTTAACAAAACACACAAGAAAACACACTGGAGAAAAACCTTTTTCCTGCCCAGACTGTGGCAAAAGCTTCTCTGACAAGAGTACTTTAACAAAACACAAAATAACCCACACTGGAGAGAAACCTTTTTCCTGCTCAGACTGTGGCAAAAGCTTCTATGACAAGAGTACTTTAACAATACACAAAAGAACACACACTGGAGAGAAACCTTTTTCCTGCTCAGACTGTGGCAAAAGCTTCAATAACAAGTTCTCTTTAACAATACACACAAGAAAACACACTGGAGAGAAACCTTTTTCCTGCCCAGACTGTGGCAAAAGCTTCTATGACAAGGGAACTTTAACAAAACACAAAATAACCCACACTGGAGAGAAACCTTTTTCCTGCTCAGACTGTGGCAAAAGCTTCTATGACAAGAGAACTTTAACAATACACAAAAGAACACACACTGGAGAAAAACCATTTACCTGCTCAGACTGTGGCAAAAGCTTCTCTCGTAAGTTAGCTTTAACAAGACACACAAAAAAGCACAATGGAGAAAAACCTTTTTCCTGCCCAGACTGTGGCAAAAGCTTCTCTCATAAGTCAGCTTTAACAAACCACACAAGAAAACACACTGGAGAAAAAACATTTACCTGCTCAGACTGCGGCAAAAGCTTCTCTCGTAAGTCAGCTTTAACAAGACACACAAAAAAGCACACTGGAGAAAAACCTTTTTCCTGCCCAGACTGTGGCAAAAGCTTCTATGACAAGAGAACTTTAACAATACACAAAAGAACACACACTGGAGAGAAACCTTTTACCTGCTCAGACTGTGGCAAAAGCTTCTCTCATAAGTCAACTTTAACAAGACACACAAAAAAGCACACTGGAGAAAAACCTTTTTCCTGCCCAGACTGTGGCAAAAGCTTCTCTCAGAAGGGACATTTAAAAATACACAAAAGAACACACACTGGAGAAAAACCTTTTTCCTGCCCAGACTGTGGCAAAAGCTTTTCTCATAAGTCACATTTAACAAGCCACATGAGAAAACACACCGGAGAAAAACCTTTTTCCTGCCCAGACTGTGGCCAAAGCTTCTCTGACAAGGGAACTTTAACAAAACACAAAATAACCCACACTGGAGAAAACCCTTTTTCCTGCCCAGACTGTGGCAAAAGCTTCTCTGACAAGGGAAATTTAACAAGACACACAAAAACCCACACTGGAGAAAAACATTTTTCTTGCTCAGACTGTGGAAAAAGCTTCTCTCAGAAGTCAGCTTTAACAAACCACACAAAAAAGCACACTGGAGAAAAACCTTTTTCCTGCCCAGACTGCGGCAAACACTTCTCACGAAAGTCAGTTTTAAAAATACACACAAGAACCCACACTGGAGAAAAACCTTTTTCCTGCTCAGACTGTGGCAAAAGCTTCTGTGACAAGGGACAATTAAAAAGCCACTCAAGAACACATGCTGGGAAGAAACCATTTAGTTGCAGTGTTTGTGCTAAAAGATTCTCTAGTAAAAAGCTTGTTGAGACACACAAGTGTGCTGGTGAGAAAAGCAGTGATCTTTAAAGCTTAAAAAGATGAAGGGAGTGAGTCTGGTGTGCTGTAAAAGTGTAAATGATTTTGAATAAAATAGAGAGGGAGGAACGCCAATGTATGCTTTAGTAATATTGTAAGCTACTTTTGTTTTCTCTGCTTTGCTTCCGAATGTCGTTAACGGTTGTGTTTGTTGACGTTTGTAGGTGTTGTGTATTTGCTTATGTGAAGCACATTGAGTTGCCTTGTGTATGAAATAGAAATAAAATATAGAAGAAAAAGCCACCTTGCCATTTTCCCAAATTAGCGTGGAAAATACCTTCAGGGACACACAAAGCCAGATGTGCAGTATGGCCACGTTCGGAGTGTTTTAAGTCTCGGCTTAAGACCCACTTTTATTCCTTGGCTTTTAGTTCAGCATGAATTGTGTGGTCCGCGTGGTTTTTTATTTAATTTTATTATTATTTCATTTTTATTATTATTTTTGGGGGGGTTTAAATATATATATATTTTTGTATTTATTCCTTTATTTTACTTATTGTATTTTAGTAATTTATTGACTTTTTTAAAATTATTGTTGGTTTTTACTAGATTTCATGTGTATTTGGATCTCAATGTGCAGCACTTTGGAAACACTTGTTTATAAAATGTGCTACAGACAAAGCGGATTGGATTAGAATAAAAGTGATCACGTTACGTAAACCGGCAGTACAATGCAAATGCAATACATTTGTACTTCTGAGCATTAGGGGAGCGTAAGATATGATAAGTGTGCTCGACTCGAAGTGCAATGGCGTGTCATCACTAACCTTTATTAGAAGGTAAGTGTTGCATTCAAACCTTGCAGCAGGAATTTGTGAAAGCCACAGATGACGAAACTGGCCAAAAGTACAAATATTGCATATATCAGTAATATATCAGATACTGCATCAAATGTTTGCTACTAGCTAATGCCAGTACTAGAGCAATAAATTAAACTCATAACATGTGATGGTTAAATCGCATCCCTGATAATAAACGTTCAGTTTACGGTACCTCAAAATGCTTGTTCATCTTGATGGCAAATTTTTAATCTGCACATTCATCACAATAAATCCAATTTAAACTTTACATATCGGGAACAACAGACTGAAAAAGGGAATAATGAGACCTCGCAGTTTTTTGTCTTTCTAACTGCAGCAAAAATGGCGACATCTGTCGATGACTTGATGACAGTGCTTGCTCCCAAGCCGACAATCTCCAGCAGCCAATCATATCGCAGTGGGGGCGTGTCCTGCCTGACTTCCGACGCAGATCTACTTTCGTTTCTTCACGTAACCAGACTTCCTCCGCTAAATCATTCTTTTCGATTCCGTGCTGAACCGACTACAACCTCCAAACAGGACGTTAATCCCTACTTTGATGGACTACGACACCATTGATCAAATCTCAGCGTGTGAATGAACTCGTTTCGGTGCGCGTTGATGCTTCTTGCCCTACTTAGCTTAGCTTAGCTCAGTTTAAATCGCTAGCTGCTAGCAAAGAGAAGCACATAACACGTCGTCAAGAAGAGATCAAGTGTGACTTTGTTGGCATTATTGTGCTAAAATGTTTGCAAAAACGGCACCAAAGTACGAGGAGGAATTATTTGGAGTAGAAGAAGAGAACGAGCAACATCTTGAAATGCTGGACGATGTTTACGAGGAGCCTCGACTTGTGCTACACACAGCAGGTTTGTACACTTCTTACTCTCCCTTGCTTAGCACTGGGACTACTATATAGCGTTAAAAATATCAAAATGCAGTCCTCATTACTGTACACAGTAAAATAATTCCAGCCATTATGTTATTGTAACTTAAGTGCATACTACGTTTTCACACATCAATACGTTTTCAATTGATAACATATGATCAAATGTGAATAACTCTTTGAAGTGAGTTTTACAACAAAATACAATTTGAATATGTTAACTTGACTCTATGTGCTAAGCTTAAAAGTAGAAGCCGCATCTTGTAGCCACAAAGCCATGTTAATGCAACACACATATCGTGCCTGAAAGTTACATTTGTTATATATAGAATATGATATATCCTTCAAGCAATCAATCAATCAAAACTTTATTCATAACACACACACACACAATAGAATATATGAATGCATAAATGGCTGGCTACAGATCAGGAGAGGAGACATCACAATATGCTTTGCTAGAATAACTGTGCCTTTTATTACCCGCAAACAGCAATAAACACTTTTATACTGTGCTAGAATAATTGTAAGTTTTATTCCCCGCAGACAGTCATCAATGCCTGTGCTTTGCTCGAATGATTGTACCTTTTATTCCCCGCAAACAGCAATCAATACACTAGAACGTTAAGCAGCATAATATGATCATCATCAGCGCTTACCTTGACACTAGACCGGGGAGCCTACGGTCCGGGTGAAGCGAGCTGCAACAACGGCTGGGCAATCGTACGTGTTCCACAGCGGACTCCGTCCGGACCGTGTGCCGCTCCGTCTTTTATTCGTTAGCAAAAAGTTGTGAGCGTGAGAAACCGGGCTGTCCAAGCCCTCTCCCAGACACTCTCGAAAACATGTTTGCGAAGCAGGGAAGGCTGTAGTATAAACAAGGTATTCACTCCCAGGCTGATTCCGCCCTTTATTCACAAATTGTTGGGCACCTGGATTCGTACAACAGTTCAGGACAACAACATATCCTTATATAAGAGGTTACATGAGGACATATCAAACCATGGTTATTTTCCCTTCAAACTCCCTTGAGTGAATCACAATAAATCTAGCTTGTGAGGTTAAGGTAAGAGGGCTCAAAGACTAAAAAAAAAAAAACAGTGAAAATATCAAATAGATCAATAATATATATATATATATATATATATATATAGTTAGATAAGATCGAAGCAAAAGTAACTTCATTTAAATATAAAGAAAGGTACATTAACTCTTTGACTGACAGACGTTTTCAGAAAAGGGATTCTGTGAGTGCCAGCCGATTTAAGCATTTTGACTGATCTTTCAAGGTCCATAGAATATTTTCTGTTTGTACTATGGAAACACACATACTACCAAATGAAAGATTGAACTCTCATCTTTCATCAGAAAAAAAAGTTTGTTTCTACCTTATTGCGTTCTTCAGTAATCAACAATAGAATATGGTTAGTTTCATCCAAATGCTCTTGTTTTGGACCAAAATACGGAGAAATCAAGCTTTTAGTGAAACTATATTATAGTGAAATTTACACTTATTTTTGTCCATGAATGATGCCACAAACACCTAAACAGTGCTTTACTTCTATAACACACTACCAACAAGAATGAAAAAGTGTTTTTTGATAGCAAAATACGTTTATTTACATTCAACAGTGTAACAATTTGACTAAACTATTTACAAATGTGTGCAACTATGGTACTATTTACAATTATGTTGGATGTTTCAACGACAGTTTTTCTTTTTGTGTAACACTCCCCTGCGTGCAAGGAGACGCAACAGGATTTGCACAACACATTAGTTTCACTGCGATTGCCTCTTCGCGTGCAGAAGCTACACTTTCTTGCCGGCCGTTTTTTCCGGGGAATAGCAAGTATATACTGCAGTGTGTGTTGCCATCAAGTCTACTATCAGGATCATGCTACGGTTACGTTACGGTGGTGTTACGTCTGGCTTCCTCATGTCCTTCGGTTCCTATACCGGGTGGTAAGAGATGTTCTGATCCATCTTATCCACTCCATTCATGGTGGCATCGTAGTCCAGAACCAGTGTCTTCTCCGTGATCAGACTGTACCCGCTCCTCCGATGAATATGCATTGGACTCGGGGTACTCTCCATCGTCCGGTTGTGCTCCGCGTTTTCCAGCGTTAGCATCGCTAGCCGGTGAGGCTTTATGACGTGACCATCGTCGCGCGTCAACGCTTCCAACTTCTGCGTTTTGTTTTCGTGCTACTACTAGCATTCTCTGCTAGCGACATGTCATGATTACGTGAAGAAGTGCAGACTTATAACCAGGGTTGGAAGGGTTGCTTTTAAGGGTCTCATATTATTCTTTCAACATTCTAAAATACTTCTCAAATGTGTAAAAGACATGTCTGTGACATGCATTCATCAAAATTGACTTTGGATCTAATATTTTTGCTGTCCCTCAATCAGCCAAAAAAACACTCTGTTCAAAACAGCCTGTTTTAGGGGTGTGTCACTTTTATGTAAATAGCTGCACCAGGCCATGTCTAAGCCACACCCTTCTCTCTCGAAGGGGCAGTGGTTTCTGTCATGGTAGTGATAGAAAACGTTCTTTGTTTTCTTGCGTGTTAAAATAAAACTCAAAGTTGAGATCGGTGAAGAGGTTTTCTTGCAAGAGATTTTTATTCAGAAATTTCTGATGCCATGAAGGATCCTTACTGAATCAGCATCGGTTCCTAAATGTGCCCCCCTTCTGGGCTCATCCCAACTTATACAAAAATTAGTGTTTACAGAAAATAGTCTCCCCCTCCTGTCTCCTGTCCTTGTGGGAAGAGTGAAATACAAAAACAGATAATAAATCTTCAGCTCGTATCTTAGTCCACTCCAGATGTAGGAAAATAATTGGTCCCGGCACTTCTTGGACCGGATAATTTATGGACAGAAACTCTTCTTGCACTTTCAAACATATACTCCTTTAGATAAGAACAGAAACCTTATTAGACATTCCTTTCCCAGGGAATGGAACAAAGACACTTTACATCGAATAACATTTGAATTAACTGTTTTCTTATTACTACACAGCTATAACTAAATTCAAAACGGTTAAAATATCAATTGAAACAGTAAAAAATGTTAACAATGTTAACAGTAGCCATGTGCTAATGTTGTGAATGGAAGCGACTGGCCATGGCAGTAGAAGAAAAGAAAAATACAGACATGTCTCTTACACATTTGAGAACTATTTCAATATGTGGAAAAGTGGCATAACGTTTTACCATAAGGAAAAGTCGCATAACGTTACTACAGAGACTATGTTGTAGCGTTAGTTTGTGATTGTTTAGGCAACGGTTATTTTTGCCGTAACCGGCAAATCTCCCACAAACGTTATTTTGGCGTGCAATGTCTCAGATTTGCCGTGAATGCTTCTAGACATTTACAAGCGGTTATGAATAAAACAAATGTGCACATTTAGGCCGTTTCGCCGAGACCGCTTAGCGGCCGGTTAGAAACAATAATACACAACATCAAGGCGCGCTAGAGATTTGACTTAACTCGACCAAATGTATGTTTGCCTTCTTGTGTCCCGCAGACGTTGGTGAGAAATGTCTTCGTCCTGAGGAACAGGTGGTGAAGTCTCCTCATGTGAAACAGGAGGAAGAAGAGCATCCTTACATCAAAGAGGAAGAAAAGCCCCTTTTCGTCAAAGAGGAGGAGTTTGAGGATGATGTCACCAGGACACCACTGACCTTTGCCCCTTTTAAGAGTAAAGATGAAGTCATGGGTGAGAGTGAGGAGGACAGAGGGGCGGAGCCTCCAAGCAGCAGCTCAACTCCTCAACACATGGAGACAGAAGGTGATGCAGACCAATGGGGATCATCACTAGCACAAAGTGATGACATAAGGTCACAGTCTACTGACACTGACGATGATGAATACGCTAAAGGTGATCATGCTGACAACAACCGCTGCAAATGTTCTCAGTGTGCGAAAACATTCAGTTCAAAATGGAATTTGAAAGTTCACCTGAGAAAACACACTGGAGAAAAAGCTTTTTCCTGCCCAGACTGTGGCAAAAGCTTCTCTCAGAAGGGAATTTTAACAAAACACACAAGAACCCACACTGGAGAAAAACCTTTTTCCTGCTCAGACTGTGGCAAAAGCTTCTCTTTCAAGGGACATTTAAAAATACACAAAAGAACACACACTGGAGAAAAACCTTTTTCTTGCCCAGACTGTGGCAAAAGCTTTTCTCATAAGTCACATTTAACAATACACAAAATAACACACACTGGAGAGAAACCTTTTTCCTGCTCAGACTGCGGCAAAAGCTTCTCTCAGAAGGGATATTTAACAAAACACACAAGAACCCACACTGGAGAAAAACCTTTTTCTTGCCCAGACTGTGGCAAAAGCTTCTCTAACAAGGCACATTTAACAATACACAAAATAACACACACTGGAGAAAAACCTTTTTCTTGCCCAGACTGTGGCAAAAGCTTTTCTCATAAGTCACATTTAACAATACACAAAATAACACACACTGGAGAGAAACCTTTTTCCTGCTCAGACTGCGGCAAAAGCTTCTCTCAGAAGGGATATTTAACAAAACACACAAGAACCCACACTGGAGAAAAACCTTTTTCTTGCCCAGACTGTGGCAAAAGCTTCTCTCAGAAGGGATATTTAACAAAACACACAAGAACCCACACTGGAGAAAAACCTTTTTCCTGCCCAGACTGTGGCAAAAGCTTTTCTCATAAGTCACATTTAACAATACACACAAGAACCCATACTGGAGAAAAACCTTTTTCCTGCCCAGACTGTGGCAAAAGCTTCTGTGACAAGGGACAATTAAAAAGCCACTCAAGAACACATGCTGGGAAGAAACCATTTAGTTGCAGTGTTTGTGCTAAAAGATTCTCTTGTAAAAAGCTTGTTGAGACACACAAGTGTGCTGGTGAGAAAAGCAGCGATCTTTAAAGCTTAAAAAGATGAAGGGAGTGAGTCTGGTGTGCTGTAAAAGTGTAAATGATTTTGAATAAAATAGAGAGGGAGGAAATAAGTGATCCCGCTTATTTAAAAAATGTTCAGACTTAGAAATTAATAAGTCTTTGATTTTTATGGCAACTTTATTTTAACAGTGATAGACAGAATATCAGAAAAAATTTGAAAGCATGACGCGGGGGGGGGGGGGGTGAGCATTTTGTTGAGGGAGATCATTAACCAGCTCCTCTCGTGTCGTCCTTCGCTGATCTCGACCTTTTTCATATTGATTAAGACCCCACGAGCTGATATCTTGCATGGAGCCCCCCAGAACCCAAAATGTTGCAGCAACAAAACTTAAAGGGGAAGTCAACCCAAAATGTTCTTAACAATATGTTGTATGTGCCTCCACTAGTCTAAAGACGGCATTCAGGTTAATATTGCGTTTATCTTGAACATTGCTCCAGTTCCAAGTGTCAGCGGCTACGACAATGACCTCAAATCATGTCGGATATCTTTTGCAGTGAAAAAGTATTTGCCCTCCTCCCAAATTCTCACTTTTATTGCAGTTTTCCCACTTGAATGATTAAAATCATCAAACAAATGTCAATGTCAAAGATAATCCAAATAAACATGCAATGCAGTTTTTTTTAAGTGGAGATTTTATTTTTTAAGGACAAAACACTATTCAAAGCTGCCTGGCCCTGTCAAAAGTATTCACGTTCATTACGTTCATAGATATGAGGGTTTCAGAAGACTTAAGAAGAATCAACTCCAGCTTTACTTAAAAGTGTAAACGTAATGCTTTCAAAGCTACTCAAACTATGAATATGAAATGTTTTTAAAGTTTTCTTTTAATGTGTTTAAACGCCAATGTATGCTTTAGTAATATTGTAAGCTACTTTTGTTTTCTCTGCTTTGCTTCCGAATGTCGTTAACGGTTGTGTTTGTTGACGTTTGTAGGTGTTGTGTATTTGCTTATGTGAAGCACATTGAGTTGCCTTGTGTATGAAATAGAAATAAAATATAGAAGAAAAAGCCACCTTGCCATTTTCCCTAATTAGCGTGGAAAATACCTTCAGGGACACACAAAGCCAGATGTGCAGTATGGCCACGTTCGGAGTGTTTTAAGTCTCGGCTTAAGACCCACTTTTATTCCTTGGCTTTTAGTTCAGCATGAATTGTGTGGTCCGCGTGTTTTTTTTATTTAATTTGATTATTATTTCATTTTTATTATTATTTTTGGGGGGGTTTAAATATATTTTTATTGTATTTATTCCTTTATTTTACTTATTGTATTTTAGTAACTTATTGACTTTTTTTAAATTATTGTTGGTTTTTACTAGATTTCATGTGTATTTGGATCTCAATGTGCAGCACTTTGGAAACACTTGTTTATAAAATGTGCTTTTGACATAAAGTGGATTGGATTAGTTTAAAAATGATCACATTAAGTAAACAAACTGTACAATGCAAATGCAATACATTTGTACTTCTGAGCATTAGGGGAGCGTAAGATATGATAAGTGTGCTCGACTCGAAGTGCAATGGCGTGTCATCACTAACCTTTATTAGAAGGTAAGTGTTGCATTCAAACCTTGCAGCAGGAATTTGTGAAAGCCACAGATGACAAAACTGGCCAAAAGTACAAATATTGCATATATCAGTAATATATCAGATACTGCATCAAATGTTTGATACTAGCGAATGCCAGTACTAGAGCAATAAATTAAACTCATAACATTTGATGGTTAAATCGCATCCCTGATAATAAACGTTCAGTTTACGGTACCTCAAAATGCTTGTTCATCTTGATGGCAAATTTTTAATCTGCACATTCACCACAATAAATCTAATTTAAACATGCATTTAAACTTTACATATCGGGAACAACACACTGAAAAAGGGAGAAATGAGACCTCTCAGTTTTATGTCTTTCTAACTGCAGCAAAAATGGCGACATCTGTCGATGACTTGATGACAGTGCTTGCTTTGAAGCCGACAATCTCCAGCAGCCAATCATATCGAAGCGGGGGCGTGTCCTGCCTGACTTCCGACGCACATCTACTTTCGTTTCTTCACGTAACCAGACGCCCTCCAGCTAAATCATTCTTTTCGATTCCGTGCTGAACCGACTACAACCTCCAAACAGGACGTTAATCACTACTTTGAAGGTCTACGACACCATTGATCAAATCTCAGCGTGTGAATGAACTCGTTTCGGTGCGCGTTGATGCTTCTCGCCCTACTTAGCTTAGCTTAGCTTAGCTCGCTAGCCGCTAGCAAAGAGAAGCACGTAACACGTGGTCAAGAAGAGATCAAGTGTGACTTTGTTGGCATTATTGTGCTAAAATGTTTGCAAAAACGGCACCAAAGTACGAGGAGGAATTCTTTGGAGGAAAAGAAGAGAACGAGCAACATCTTGAAATGCTGGACGATGTTTGCGAGGAGCCTCGAGTTGTGCTACACACAGCAGGTTTGTACACTTCTTACTCTCCCTTGCTTAGCACTAGGACTACTATACAGCGTTAAAAATATCAAAATGCAGTCCTCATTACTGTACACAGTAAAATAATTCCAGCCATTATGTTATTGTAACTTAAGTGCATACTACGTTTTCACACATCAATACGTTTTCAATTGATAACATATGATCAAATGTGAATAACTCTTTGAAGAGAGTTTTACAACAACAACAAAATACAATTTGAATACGTTAACTTGACTCTATGTGCTAAGTTTAAAAGTAGAAGCCGCATCTTGTAGCCCCAAAGCCATGTTAATGCACCACACATATCGTGCCTGAAAGTTACATTTTTTATATATAGAATATGATATGTCCTTCAATCAATCAAAACTTTATTCATAACACACACACACAATAGAATATATGAATGCATAAACGGCTGGCTTCAAATCAGGAGAGGAGACATCACTCGGGGAGCCATCTGCACCGAGAGCAGCACACCACTCACAACCACTAGGGCGGAGGTATGGATGGAATGCCCAACCCTCCCCCGGGCCACATGGGACAGCACCCAAACAGCTGCAGCTAACCAATGCTACCGGGGCAGAGCAACCGTGCCAGCAAGCTGAATTCTCGCGGTATTTGTGAGTTCACAAACTCCGGAGGATGCATCTTGTACTGCGCCCGCTGATACGTTTGCAGGCTTGCAGCCAACATTTTTTAGGTCGGATCAATCGGGTGTTGTTTAGAGCAGGATGAAACCAATAAGTGCGGATGGCGGGGGGAACAAACCTAACCGATGAATGGACGCTGCAATTAATTCTGTTCTCGCAGAATTACTCACCGTTTCCTTGTTGAATTTGAACAGCGAGAGACGCTTCGTGCATTTTTATCTGGTAAAGATGTTTGTGCTTCTCCCGCCCCCTCCCTAAGATGAGAAGACATTTTCATCCGTTGCCTTGATTGGTTCAAACAAGCGTGCAAAGATGCATCATCGTCCAATCGACTCGAAGTATTGTACAGCAAGTCACTCCTTTCCCAGATGGATCTGCCGAGTGAAGTTCCAGATTGATATATGTTTATTATATAGTTAGACAAGATCAAAGCGATAGTAACTATATTAAAATATAAAGAAAGGTACATTAATATGAACTAAAATCTACATTAAAAAAAACTCTTCTTGAGCCTGCTCTTAAAATCTTGAACGTTCTTTGGGGCCCTGAGTTCCTCCGGCAGACTGTTCCAAAGGCGAGCGAAGGCTGTAGCACTGAAAGGACGCCGTGAGTGTACTCGTTTTTCAACAATTTTCCACGTTACGACCACAAAAACAAATCTATTTATTGAAATTTTATCTGAACGATGAACACAAAGTAGCACACAATCATGAAGTGGAACAAAATGTATATTTCATTAACTAACTTGTTGTATCTCTCCGCCGCCCTGCAACTACGTTTAACACTTGGGCGTTATTTTGTTTTGATTAAATTCTTGTAGTTTTTGCCAAAATCAGGCATTTCCTTTGAAGTGATAAGTGATTTATGAATATTTGTTTCCCTTTCAACTGCTCAGAATGTTCACAGGCATCAGACCTATCTATACATATATAGTTTAACATATAGTTGAACTTTTTTTTTAATGCCCTCTATGGACAATAATAGCAACATTATGCTAACAGCAAAATTAACTATGCTGTATATATATATATGTAAAATAAAGGTCTAATTTGAATATTTCATATGACGTATATTTAGAGGCTTGAATAAGTCCATAAGTTATAACAATAGATTTTTTTATGCATGCCCAGTTTTGACACAATGGCAGTTTTCTGAATAACACAAAATTCTTGTAATTTTGCCCAAATCTGGCTTTTCCTTTGAAGTGTGATAATTTAGTCATTTATCAATATATTTTTTTTCACTTTAACCGCTCAAAATGTTCAGTATTATCAGACGTATCTATACATATATAGTTTTTTTTATGCCCCCTATTGACGATGATAGCATCATTATACTAATAGCAAGACTAACTATGCTGTGTATATATATGTAAAATAAAATACTAATTTGAATATTTCATATGACATAGTGTTTTGTGGAAAACACTACTTGACCTTTATATTTTTATGCAGGATCGTGAGTGGTCGGCCGCAACAATTAATACACAGAGACTGATATGCTTTGCTAGAATAACTGCCTTTTATTCCCCGCAAACAGCAATAAACACTTTTATACTGTGCTAGAATAATCGTACCTTTTATTCCCCGCAAACAGCAATCAATACACTACAACGTTAACTCTTTGACTGCCAGACGTTTTCAGAAAAGGGATGCTGTGAGTGCCAGCCGATTTAAGCATTTTGACTGATCTTTCAAGGTCCACAGAAAATTTGCTGTTTGGACTATGGAAACACACATACTACCAAATGAAAGATTGAACTTTCGTCTTTTATCAGAAAAAAAAGTTTGTTTCTACCTTATTCCGTTCTTTAGGAATCAACAATAGAAAATGGTTAGTTTCACCCAAATGCGCTTGTTTTGGACCAAAATACGGAGATATCAAGCTTTTAGTGAAACGATATTATTTCATGCACTCTAGTGAATTTTACACTTCTTTTTGTCCATGAATGATGCCACAAACACTTAAATAGTGCTTTACTTCTATAAAACACTACCGCCAAGAATGAAAAAGTGTTTTTTGATAGCAAAATATGTTTATTTACATTCAACAGTGTAACAATTTGACAACAATTTGGCAAACTATTTACAAATGTGTGCAACTGTGGTACTATTTACAATTATGTGGATGTTTCAACGACAGTTTTTCTTTTTGTGTAACACTCCCCTGCGTGCAAGGAGACGCAACAGGATTTGCACAACAGATTAGTTTCACTGCGATTGCCCCTTCGCGTGCACTTTCTTGCCGGCCGTTTTTTCCGGGGAATAGCAAGTATATACTGCAGTGTGTGTTGCCATCAAGTCTACTATCAGGATCATGCTACGGTTATGTTACGGTGGTGTTACGTCTGGCTTCCTCATGTCCTTCAGTTCCTATACCGGGTGGTAGATGTTCTGATCCATCTTATCCACTCCATTCATGGTGGCATCGTAGTCCAGAACCAGTGTCTTCTCCGTGATCAGACTGTACCCGCTCCTCCGATGAATATGCATTGGACTCGGGGTACTTTCTATCGCCCGATCGAATGTCCGCTTGTGCAGCCCCGTGTTTTCCGGCGTTAGCAGCGCTAGCCGGTGAGGCTTTATGACGTGAGAATAACGGCCGCGTCAATGCTTCCAACTGTGGCGTCAACCTTGGGATTCACCATCATCATCATCATCATCATCAATGTGCATTGGTCGATGCTTTTCGACTACTCTCCATCGCCCGATCGAATGTCCGCTTGTGCAGAAGTGCCCGGTCGGCTTTGCTCCGCGTTTTCCGGCGTTAGCAGCGCTAGCTGGTGAGGCTTTATGACGTGAGAATAACGGCCGCGTCAATGCTTCCAACTGTGGCGTCAAGCTCGGAGTCACCATCATCATCATCGTTGACATCAATGCGCTTTTTAGTATTGATCGATGCTTTCCGTCTTTGAAAAAAATGCTCAAGCATGAGCTGCTTGCAACCGGTCGCCATTGTTGCTTCGTCAGCCATTGTTGCTTCATCAGCCATTGTCCCCTCAACACTCTAGCTCCGCCTCACGTCTTCTACTGACGCCCACGGTGGGCGGCCCACCCAATCTTGTCCAAAGAGAGTCATCGCTGCCATCTAGGGGCCAAAACGAGTCATTATACTAACTAGGTCTAATTGATACTTTCAGCACAGCTGCCCAAGACTTTCCTCCACCCGTTTCCAAAAAAACCCCAAAAAACCTAGTGAATGTCTTTTAACGTCCTCTGCGCCCCTCCGTAGGTTTTTACTAAACGTTATATAACGTTTATGGCAGTCAAAGAGTTAAGCAGCATAATATGATCATCATCAGCGCTTACCTTGACACTAGACCGGGAAGCCTACGGTCCGGGTGAAGCGAGCTGCAACAACGGCTGGGCAATCGTACGTGTTCCACAGCGGACTCCGTCCGGACCGTGTGCCGCTCCGTCTTTTATTCGTTAGCAAAAAGTTGTGAGCGTGAGAAACCGGGCTGTCCAAGCCCTCTCCCAGGCACTCTCGAAAACATGTTTGCGAAGCAGGGAAGGCTGTAGTATAAACAAGGTATTCACTCCCAGGCTGATTCCGCCCTTTATTTACAAATTGTTGGGCACCTGGATTCGTACAACAGTTCAGGACAACAACATATCCTTATATAAGAGGTTACATGAGGACATATCAAACCATGGTTATTTTCCCTTCAAACTCCCTTGAGTGAATCACAATCAATCTGGCTTGTGAGGTTAAAGTTAGAGGGCTCAAAGACTAAAAAAAAAAAAAAAAAACCCCAGTGAAAATATCAAATAGATCAATAATATATATATATATATATATAGTTAGATAAGATCGAAGCAAAAGTAACTACATTAAAATATAAAGAAAGGTACATTAATATTAACTAAAATCTACATTTAAAAAAACTTGTCTTGAGCCTGCTCTTAAAATCTTGAACGTTCTTTGGGGCCCTGAGTTCCTCCGGCAGACTGTTCCAAAGGCGAGCGAAGGCTATAGCACTGAAAGGAAGCCGTAAGTGTACTCGTTTTTCAACATTTTGCCACTTTACGACCACAAAAACAAATGTCCCCTCCGTGAGTCATCACCTTATCGTGGTGGAGGGGTTTGCGTGTCCCAATGAGCCTGGGAGCTTTGTTGTCCGGGGCTTCATGCCCCTGGTATGGCCACCCATGGCAAACAGGTCCTAGGTGAGGGACCAGACAAAGCATGGCTAAAATGACCCCAATGATGAACACGAACTTTGGATTTTCGTTTCCCTTGCCCGGACGCGGGTCACCGGGGCCCGCCTCTGGAGCTAGGCCTGGAGGTGGGGCTCGAAGGCAAGCGTCTGGTGTCCGGGCCTACTTCCATTGGGCCCGGCCGGGCACAGCCCGAAAAGGCAACGTGGGTCCCCCTTCCCATGGGCTCACCACCGGTGGAAGGGGCCAAAGGGGTCAGGTGCGCAGTGAGTTGGGTGCCAGCCAAAGGCGGGGGCCTAGGCGGTCCGACCCTCGGCTACTGAGGTTAGTTCTGGAGACATGGAATGTCACCTCTCTGATAGGGAAGGAGCCCGAGCTGATGTGCGAGGATGAGAAGTTCCGACTAGATATAGTCGGACTCACCTCCACACACGGTTTGGGTTCTGGTACCAATCCTCTCGAGAGGGGCTGGACCCTCTTCCACTCTGGAGTTGCCCACGGTGAGAGGCGCAGAGCAGGTGTGGGCATACTCATTGCCTCCCGGCTCGGCGCCTGTGTGTTGGGGTTTACCCCGGTGAACGAGAGGGTAGCCTCCCTCCGCCTACGGGTGGGGGGACGGGTCCTGACTGTTGTTTGTGCTTATGCACCGAACAGCAGCTCAGAGTACCCACCCTTTCTGGAGTCCTTGGAGGGTGTGCTGGAGAGCGCTCCCCCTGGGGACTCCCTCGTTCTGCTGGGGGACTTCAACGCTCACGTGGGTAATGACAGTGAGACCTGGAGGGGCGTGATTGGGAGGAACGGCCCCCCCCCCGATCAAAACCTGAGCGGTGTTTTGTTGTTGGACTTCTGTGCTCGTCACGGACTGACCAAAACGAACACCATGTTCAAGCACAAGGTTTTCCATATGACACCCTAGGCCGCAGTTCGATGATCGACTTTGTAGTCGTCTCATCGGATTTGCGGCCGTATGTGTTGGACACTCGGGTTAAGAGAGGGGCGGAGCTGTCAACTGATCACGACCTGGTGGTGTGTTGGCTCTGATGGCGGGGTAAGATGCTGGTCCGACCAGGCAGGCCCAAACGTATTGTGAGGGTCTGCTGGGAACGTCTGGCAGAATCTCCTGTCAGAAAGAGTTTCAACGCCCACCTCCGGCAGAGTTTCTCCATTGTCCCGGGAGAGGCGGGGGACGTTGAATCCGAGTGGACCATGTTCCGTGCTTCCATTGTTGAAGCGGCCGATCGGAGCTGTGGCCGTAAGGTGGTTGGTGCCTGTCGGGGCGGCAATCCTCGAACCCGCTGGTGGACACCAGCGGTAAGGGATGCCGTCAAGCTGAAGTCCTATTGGGCCTTTTTGGCCTGTGGGACTCCGGAGGCTGCTGACAGGTTCCGGCTGGCCAAGCGGAATGCGGCTCCGGTGGTCACTGAGGCAAAAACTCGGACATGGGAGGAGTTCGGTGAGGCCATGGAGAACGACTTCCGGACGGCTTCAAGGAATTTCTGGTCCACCATCCGGCGTCTCAGGAGAGGAAAGCAGTGCGCCATTAACACTGTGTATAGTGGAGATGGGGTGCTGTTAACCTCGACTCAGGACGTCGTGAATCGGTGGGGAGAATACTTCGAAGACCTCCTCAATTCCGCCGATACGCCTTCCTTTGAGAAAGCAGGGTCTGGGGACTTTGAGGTGGGCCCCCCTATCTCTGGGGTCGAAGTCACTGAAGTGGTTGGAAAGCTTCTCGGTGGCAGGGCCTCGGGGGGTGGATGAGGTTCGCCCGGAGTTCCTAAAGGCTCTGGATGTTGTGGGGCTGTCGTGGTTGACACGTCTCTACAAAATCGCGAGGACATCAGGGACAGTGCCTCTGGATTGGCAGACCGGGATGGTGGTTCCTCTTTTTAAGAAGGGGGACCGGAGGGTGTGTTCCAACTTTAGAGGGATCACACTCCTCAGCCTCCCAGGTAAAGTCTATTCGGGGATGCTGGAGAGGAGGGTCCGTCGGGAAGTTGAATCTCGGATTCAGGAGGAGCACTGTGGTTTTCGTCCCGGCCGTGGAACAGTGGACCAGCTCTACACCCTCGGCAGGATCCTTGGGGGTGCGTGGGAGTTCGCCCAACCAGTCTACATGTGTTTTGTGAATTTGGAGAAGGCGTTTGACCGTGTCCCTCGGGGAGTCCTGTGAAGGGTGCTTCGGGAGTATGGGGTACCGGGCCCCCTGATACGGGCTATTCGGTCCCTGTACGACCGATGTCAGAGTTTGGTCCGCATTGCCGGCAGTAAGTCGAATTTGTTTCCTGTGAGGGTTGGAATCCGCCAAGGTTGCCCTTTATCACAGATTCTGTTCATAACTTTTATGGACAGAATTTCTAGGCGCAGCCGGAGTGTTGAGGGGGTCCGGTTTGGTGGCCTCAACATTGCATCTCTGCTTTTTGCAGATGATGTGGTGCTGTTGGCTTCTTCAAGTCGTGATCTCCAGCGAGAGAGCGGTTCGCAGCCGAGTGTGAAGCGGTTGGGATGAGGATCAGCACCTCCAAATCCGAGACCATAGTCCTCAGTCGGAAAAGGGTGGAGTGCCAACTGCGGGTCGGGGATGAGGTCCTGCCCCAAGTGGAGGAGTTCAAGTATCTTGGGGTCTTGTTCACGAGTGAGGGTAGGTTAGAGCGGGAGATCGACAGACGGATCGGTGCAGCGTCTGCAGTGATGCGGACGCTGTATCGGTCCGTTGTGGTGAAGAAGGAGGTGAGCCGAAAGGCAAAGCTCTCGATTTACCGGTCGATCTACGTTCCTGCCCTCACTTATGGTCACGAGCTGTGTGTCGTGACCGAAAGAACAAGATCCCGGATACAAGCGGCCGAAATGAGTTTCCTCCGCAGGGTAGCCGGGCTCTCCCTTAGAGATAGGGTGAGAAGCTCGGTCATTCGGGAGGGACTCAGCGTCGAGCCGCTACTCCTCCACGTTGAGATGAACCAGTTGAGGTGGCTCGGGCATCTGGTTCGGATGCTGGCTGAAGTGGCTGGGGAGAGGGAAGTCTGGGTTTCCCCGCTAAAGCTGCTGCCCCCGCGACCCGACCCCGGATAAGCGGAATTGAAGATGGAACGGAACGGAACGGAACAAACAACATTGGACCCAAGGGCTTAACATAGCAGAAGCAAATTGACTCTCTGGGCTTTGAGAGATGAGATTGGCACGCCTTAAAAGTCAATTCAGCTCGGACGGTGTCCATAGATCTAATCACTCCATGTGCGGGGTTGATTTGACCCCCCCCCCAATGGTCCGGTTCGATTTGGGTTTCTGATTGAAGGGAAAAATAACCATGGTTTGATATGTCCTCATGAAACCTCTTATATAAGGATATGTTGTTGTCCTGAACTGTTGTACGAATCCAGGTGCCCAACAATTTGTAAATAAAGGGCGGGATCAGCCTGGGAAGTCTTCCTTGTTTATACTACAGCCTTCCCTGCTTCTCAAACATGTTTATGAGAGTGCCTGGGAGAGGGCTTAGACAGCCCAGTTTCTCACACTCACAGCTTTTTGCTAATGAATAAAAAACGGAGCGGCACGCGGTCCGGATGGAGTCAGCTGTGGAACACGTACGATTGCCCAGCCGTTGTTGCAGCTCGCTTCACCCGGACCGTGGCTCCCCGGTCTAGTGTCAAGGTAAGCGCTGATGATGATCATATTATGCTGCTTAACGTAGTGTATTGATTGCTGTTTGCGGGGAATAAAATGTATAATTATTCTAGCAAATCGAGTCGTGATTGTTGCTGTTTGCGGGGAATGAAAGATATAATCATTCTAGCAAATCTACTGTTTGCGGGGAATGAAAGGTATAATCATTCTAGCACAGCGCAGGTGTTGATTACTGTTTGCGGGGGATAAAACGTACGATTATCCTAGCACAGTATAAATGTTGATTGCTGTATGCGGGGAATAAAAGACACAATTATTCTAGCAAAAGCATATCAAGTCTCTGTGTATTCATTGTTGCCGCCGACCACTCACGATCCTGCATAAAAATATAAAGGTGAAGTTGTGTTTTTCACAAAACATTGATGCATCGTACCGTGTGCGATAGGCCCCAAGTCAAGGTGCTGCTGTCGAAACAATAATACACATCAACTCACGCTTGTCTTCTTGTGTCTTGCAGACGTCGGTGAGGAATATCTTCGTCCTGACGAACAGGAAGTGAAGTCTCCTCATGTTAAAAAGGAGGAGGAGCATCCTTACATCAAAGAGGAAGAAAAGCCCCTTTTTGTCAAAGAGGAGGAGGTTGAGGATGATGTCACCAAGTCACCACTGGTCTTCGCCCCTTTAAAGAGTGAAGATGAAGTCAAGGGCGAGTGTGAGGAGGACAGAGAGGCGGAGCTTCCAAGCAGCAACTCAACTCCTCAACACATGACGACAGAAGGTGATGCAAACCACTGGCGACCACCGCAAGCACAAAGTAATGACATAAGGTCTAAAGATAGGCCGATATGTTTTTTTCAGTATGAGTACAGCCTCGATACCGATTATTAGTTGGGTGATAACCGATATTTGAAGCTGATATTCATTTTCAGTAATAAAAAAAGAAAAGGGGGGGGGATTAGGCTCAAAATGGAGTTTGAAAGCGCACACAACACACACTGGGGCAAAACCTTTTTCCTGCTCAGATTGGGGCAAAAGTTTCTCTCAAAAGTCAACTTTAGCAATGAACAAAAGAACACACACTGGTGAAAAACCTTTCCATAGATCAAAGTGATACATGTGTGGGGTTGAGTCGGGAAAATTGTTATTATTTTTGAACGGGCCAGTCCGAGTGTGCGGTGAGCCCACTTAGCGGCCGGTTAGCATTACAAAGTCATGTCAACTAGGTGGCGAGTTGCCAGTCACGGCAAATGAACCACAGCGGATTGTATCTTGACAAAATACGCAACCGCTTCATATTATCCAACCACCGTCTGCTTTATCATATCTGACCTCTTGTAACCAAACAACCTCCACACGACAGATGTAGCTCCCACTTTAGGCACTAAAAATACACTAGTAATATGGTAGAAAGTGCACATCTCTTATTAGAAAAGATAGGAAGGAAGGCTAAATCAAAAATGTTAAACTTGCGTCTTTCTTGTTTTCAGTCGTGTCACACTGTTGGGACCGATCCATTATGTTTAAACATGTTGCAAATCCAGCATTGAACAGGCTTTCACTAACAAAACAGTCCTTTGAGTAATGATGTCGGTACACGTCCTTCAAAAATAAAAGACTTGAGACAAAGAAAGCAACCAATTTTTCCTGATCAGTGAAATGCTCCACTGAGCATTTGCAAGCACGGAGAGAAAAAGAAAGGCGCAGCCAGCTTCTCAAATTTCAGTGGGCGTGACGAACCTTTACCAGAGGTGGTGCCACTAACCCGAGGGGGCGGGATCGAGTGCACTTCCGTGTCTTTTTGACGTCACTATATCACGGAAGTTGAATCTGCCCGTTTGAAGCACACATTTTAGAAAGGGGGAGAAAGCTAAATAAGTCGTGGACTGACTTTTTTCATACCTGGTTGGATTGTAGACAGGCCAGGGATGCATATTATTGATAGAAACCCCAATCAAGTGCATTTTCATACGATAGGACCTTACAATACATACTGTGTATTCCATTACAGTTACAAGTTACCTACTAAAAATGTAGTTAGTAACGTAATCCAAATGTTCACCTCTGCCCTCAATCTAGCTTCAACTACTCTTTCCCATAGCTTCATTGTGTGGTTCATCAGCTGTAGTTGCCACAACTCTGCACGTCTCCCTTGTTCTTAAGAATGGGCACCAGCACACTTCTCCTCTATTCCTCAGGCATCTTCTCACTATCTAAGATCCTGTTGAACAACCCAGTCAGAAATTCTACTGCTACCTCTCCTAGACACTTCCATACCTCCACAGGTATATCATCAGGACTGAGTGCCTTTCCACTCTTCATCCTCTTCAATGCCCTTCTCACTTCGTCCTTACTAATCTTTGCTACATCCTGGTCCACAACAGTCACCTCTTGTACTCTTTGTTGTCTCTCGTTTTCTTCATTCATCAACTCTTCAAAGTACTTTTCCCATCTTCCCATCACACTACTGGCATCTGTCAACACACTTCCATGCCTATCCTTTATTACCCTAACCTGCAGCATGTCCTTCCCTGTCCAACCTAGCATACAAGTCATCGTAAACCCCTTGTTCGGCCTTTGCCACTTCTACTTTCACCTTACGCTGCAATTCCCTGTACTCCTTTTTACTTTCTTCAATCGTCTGTGTCCCACTTCTTAGCTAAACTCTTACTCTGGATCCACTTCTGCACCTCCTCATTCCACCACCAAGTCTCTTTATCCCCTTTCCTTCCAGATGACATACCAAGGACTGTCCTACCGTTTTTTTTACCTCCAGGACGTTCCTAACAAACTCCTCCTATTCCATTGCTCTTCCTATCTACACCATGATAGAATAACTTGAACCCTGGTCCTAAACTTCTAGCTTTGCTCCCTTTCCACCTGGTCTCCTGAACACATAATATGTCCACCTTCCTCCTCAGCATCATGTCAACCAGCTCTCTACATTTTCCTGTCATGTTCCAACATTCAAAGTGCCTACTCTCGGTCCCAGACTCTTGGTGTTCCTCTTCTCTTTCTTCCTACAAACACACATTCCTCCTCTCTTGCTTTGACCAACAGTAGTCCAGTTTCCACCGGCACCCTGTAGGTCAACAGCACCCATGGCGGTCGTTGTTAACCCGGGCCTCGACCGATCTGGTATAGAAGTCATATATTTGATTCACATGTTTGATTTGGCCAACGTTTTTACGTCGGATGCCCTTCCTGACACAACCCTCTGTATTTATCCGGAATTGGGATCGGCACAAGAAGACATTGGCTTGTGCCCCCTTGCAGGTACATTAATTCACTTAAATGCAACATTTAAATTAATCTGATTAGTTGATTAATTGATTGGATAATCGATAAATTAATCGATTTTAAAAATATTCAATAGTGACAGCACTAAGCACGTACTAAGTGTGAATGGGTGGCCTTTCTTTTGGTGTTTTCACAGATGGGCGTAGCTAGAAAGGGGCATTAGTGCCATTGTGCGCCGTTAAGAGATGCGATGTAGCCGACTGTCAGCCAATCGCTGTGGCATCCTCATTTGCATGAAAATCAAGACGGCCCGGAGCGCAGGCTTGACATTGTGGAATCAAATCGACTCACTGGGCTCGGAGAGATGAGATTGGTGCATCTTAAAAGCCGGTACAGGCTCGTGCGGTTCCCGTCGGAGGGTGTCCATTTTAGATCTGATCATGTGCGGGATTGTGTCGCCAACCGTCTTTAAAAAAAAAATCACAGATGGTTCGGTTCAAGTCGGGTTCTGACGTATCGTACCCTGTGTGGTGAGCCCAAGTCAAGGTGCCACTGTAGAAACAATAATACACAACATCAAGTCGCGCTTGAGATTTGACTTAACGAGACCAAATGTATGTTTGCCTTCTTGTGTCCCGCAGACGTTGGTGAGAAATGTCTTCGTCCTGAGGAACAGGTGGTGAAGTCTCCTCACGTGAAACAGGAGGAAGAAGAGCATCCTTACATCAAAGAGGAAGAAAAGCCCCTTTTCGTCAAAGAGGAGCAGTTTGAGGATGATGTCACCAAGACACCACTGACCTTTGCCCCTTTTAAGAGTAAAGATGAAGTCATGGGTGAGAGTGCTCCTCACTCATATTTTTGCTGTCCCTCAATCAGCCAAGAAAAACACTCTGTTCAAAACAGCCTGTTTTAGGGTTGTGTCACTTTTATGTAAATAGCTGCACCAGGCCATGTCTAAGCCACACCCTTCTCTCTCGAAGGGGCAGTGGTTTCTGTCATGGTAGTGATAGAAAATGTTCTTTGTTTTCTTGCGTGTTAAAATAAAACTCAAAGTTGAGATCGGTGAAGAGGTTTTCTTGCAAGAGATTTTTATTCAGAAATTTCTGATGCCATGAAGGATCCTTACTGAATCAGCATCGGTTCCTAAATGGGCCCCCCTTCTGGGCTCATCCCAACTTATACAAAAATGAGTGTTTACAGAAAATAGTCTCCCCCTCCTGTCTCCTGTCCTTGTGGGAAGAGTGAAATACAAAAACAGATAATAAATCTTCAGCTCGTATCTTAGTCCACTCCAGCCTTACCTTATTAGACATTCCTTTCCCAGGGAATGGAACAAAGACACTATACATCGAATAACATTTGAATTAACTGTTTTCTTATTACTACACAGCTATAACTAAATTCAAAACGGTTAAAATATCAATTGAAACAGTAAAAAATGTTAACAATGTTAACAGTAGCCATGTGCTAATGTTGTGAATGGCAGCGACTGGCCATGGCAGCAGAAGAAAAGAAAAATACAGACATGTCTCTTACACATTTGAGAACTATTTAAATATGTGGAAAAGTGGCATAACATTTTACCATAAGGAAAAGTCGCATAACGTTACTACAGAGACTATGCTGTAGCGTTAGTTTGTGATTGTTTAGGCAACGGTTATTTTTGCCGTAACCGGCAAATCTCCCACAAACGTTATTTTGGCGTGCAATGTCTCAGATTTGCCGTGAATGTTTGGCGACATTTACAAGCGGTTATGAATAAAACAAATGTGCACATTTAGGCCGTTTCGTCGAGACCACTTAGCGGCCGGTTAGAAACAATAATACACAACATCAAGGCGCGCTTGAGATTTGACTTAACTAGACCAAATGTATGTTTGCCTTCTTGTGTCCCGCAGACGTTGGTGAGAAATGTCTTCGTCCTGAGGAACAGGTGGTGAAGTCTCCTCATGTGAAACAGGAGGAAGAAGAGCATCCTTACATCAAAGAGGAAGAAAAGCCCCTTTTCGTCAAAGAGGAGGAGTTTGAGGATGATGTCACCAAGACACCACTGACCTTTGCCCCTTTTAAGAGTAAAGATGAAGTCATGGGTGAGAGTGAGGAGGACAGTGGGGCGGAGCCTCCAAGCAGCAGCTCAACTCCTCAACACATGGAGACAGAAGGTGATGCAGACCAATGGGCGCCATCACCAGCACAAAGTGATGACATAAGGTCACAGTCTGCTGACACTGACGATGATGAATACGCTAAAGGTGATCATGCTGACAACAACCGCTGCAAATGTTCTCAGTGTGCGAAAACATTCAGTTCAAAAGGAAATTTGAAAGTTCACCTGAGAAAACACACAGGAGAAAAACCTTTTTCCTGCTCAGACTGTGGCAAAAGCTTCTATGACAAGAGAACTTTAACAATACACAAAATAACACACACTGGAGAGAAACCTTTTTCCTGCTCAGACTGTGGCAAAAGCTTCTATGACAAGAGAACTTTAACAATACACAAAATAACACACACTGGAGAGAAACCTTTTTCCTGCCCAGACTGTGGCAAAAGCTTCTCTGACAAGAGAACTTTAAGAAATCACAAAACCACCCACACTGGAGAAAACCCTTTTTCCTGCCCAGACTGCAGCAAAAGCTTCTCTCAGAAGTCCGCTTTAACAGTACACAAAATAACCCACACTGGAGAAAAAGCTTTTAGCTGCCCAGAATGTGGCAAAAGCTTCTCTCTGAAGGGAAATTTAAAAATACACAAAAGAACCCACACTGGAGAAAAACCTTTTTCCTGCCCAGACTGCAGCAAAAGCTTCTCTCAGAAGTCCGCTTTAACAGTACACACAAGAACCCACACTGGAGAAAAACCTTTTTCCTGCCCAGACTGTGGCAAACACTTCTCACGAAAGTCAGATTTAACAAAACACACAAGAACCCACACTGGAGAAAAACCTTTTTCCTGCCCAGACTGTGGCAAAAGCTTCTCTGACAAGGGAACTTTAACAAAACACAAAATAACCCACACTGGAGAAAAAGCTTTTGCCTGCCCAGACTGTGGCAAAAGCTTCTCTAACAAGGGACATTTAACAATACACAAAATAATACACACTGGAGAGAAACCTTTTTCCTGCTCAGACTGTGGCAAAAGCTTCTCTCACAAGGGAAATTTAAAAATACACAAAATAACCCACACTGGAGAAAAACCTTTTTCCTGCCCAGACTGCAGCAAAAGCTTCTCTCAGAAGTCCACTTTAACAGTACACACAAGAACCCACACTGGAGAAAAAGCTTTTTCCTGCCCAGACTGTGGCCAAAGCTTCTCTGACAAGGGAAATTTAAAAATACACAAAATAACCCACACTGGAGAAAAACCTTTTGCCTGCCCAGACTGCAGCAAAAGCTTCTCTCAGAAGTCCGCTTTAACAGTACACACAAGAACCCACACTGGAGAAAAACCTTTTTCCTGCCCAGACTGTGGTAAAAGCTTCTCTGTAAAGGGAACTTTAAAAAGCCACTCAAGAACACATGCTGGGAAGAAACCATTTAGTTGCAGTGTTTGTGCTAAAAGATTCTCTAGTAAAAAGCTTGTTGAGACACACAAGTGTGCTGGTGAGAAAAGCAGCGATCTTTAAAGCTTAAAAAGATGAAGGGAGTGAGTCTGGTGTGCTGTAAAAGTGTAAATGATTTTGAATAAAATAGAGAGGGAGGAAATAAGTGATCCCGCTTATTTAAAAAATGTTCAGACTTAGAAATTAATAAGTCTTTGATTTTTATGGCAACTTTATTTTAACAGTGATAGACAGAATATCAGAAAACAATTGAAAGCATGACAATGGGGGGAGGGTGCATTTTCTTGAGGGAGATCATTAACCAGCTCCTCTCGTGTAGTCCTTCGCTGATCTCGACCTTTTTCATATTGATTGAGACCCCACGAGCTGATATCATGGAGCCCCCCAGAACCCAAAATTTTGCAGCAACAAAACTTAAAGGGGAAGTCAACCCAAAATGTTCTTAACAATATGTTGTATGTGCCTCCACTAGTCTAAAGACGGCATTCAGGTTAATATTGCGTTTATCTTGAACATTGCTCCAGTTCCAAGTGTCAGCGGCTACGACAATGACCTCAAATCATGTCGGATATCTTTTGCAGTGAAAAAGTATTTGCCCTCCTCTCAAATTCTCACTTTTATTGCAGTTTTCCCACTTGAATGATTAAAATCATCAAACAAATGTCAATGTCAAAGATAATCCAAATAAACATGCAATGCAGTTTTTTTTAAGTGGAGATTTTATTTTTCAAGGACAAAACACTATTCAAAGCTGCCTGGCCCTGTCAAAAGTATTCACGTTCATTACGTTCATAGATATGAGGGTTTCAGAAGACTTAAGAAGAATCAACTCCAGCTTTACTTAAAAGTGTAAACGTAATGCTTTCAAATTTACTCAAACTATAAACTATGAATATGAAATGTTTTTAAAGTTTTCTTTTAATGTGTTTAAACGCCAATGTATGCTTTAGTAATATTGTAAGCTACTTTTGTTTTCTCTGCTTTGCTTCCGAATGTCGTTAACGGTTGTGTTTGTTGACGTTTGTAGGTGTTGTGTATTTGCTTATGTGAAGCACATTGAGTTGCCTTGTGTATGAAATAGAAATAAAATATAGAAGAAAAAGCCACCTTGCCATTTTCCCAAATTAGCGTGGAAAATACCTTCAGGGACACACAAAGCCAGATGTGCAGTATGGCCACGTTCGGAGTGTTTTAAGTCTCGGCTTAAGACCCACTTTTATTCCTTGGCTTTTAGTTCAGCATGAATTGTGTGGTCCGCGTGGTTTTTTATTTAATTTTATTATTATTTTTGGGGGGGTTTAAATATTTTTTTATTGTATTTATTCCTTTATTTTACTTATTGTATTTTAGTAACTTATTGACTTTTTTTAAATTATTGTTGGTTTTTACTAGATTTCATGTGTATTTGGATCTCAATGTGCAGCACTTTGGAAACACTTGTTTATAAAATGTGCTTTTGACATAAAGTGGATTGGATTAGTTTAAAAATGATCACATTAAGTAAACAAACAGTACAATGCAAATGCAATACATTTGTACTTCTGAGCATTAGGGGAGCGTAAGATATGATAAGTGTGCTCGACTCGAAGTGCAATGGCGTGTCATCACTAACCTTTATTAGAAGGTAAGTGTTGCATTCAAACCTTGCAGCAGGAATTTGTGAAAGCCACAGATGACAAAACTGGCCAAAAGTA
This sequence comes from Leptonotus elevatus, assembly GCF_054856555.1. NCBI lineage: Eukaryota > Metazoa > Chordata > Actinopteri > Syngnathiformes > Syngnathidae > Leptonotus > Leptonotus elevatus. The sequence continues at coordinate 2,609,072 of NC_141239.1, read as the reverse complement.
CAAATATTGCATATATCAGTAATATATCAGATACTGCATCAAATGTTTGCTACTAGCTAATGCCAGTACTAGAGCAATAAATTAAACTCATAACATGTGATGGTTAAATCGCATCCCTGATAATAAACGTTCAGTTTACGGTACCTCAAAATGCTTGTTCATCTTGATGGCAAATTTTTAATCTGCACATTCACCACAATAAATCCAATTTAAACTTTATATATCGGGAACAACACACTGAAAATGGGAATAATGAGACCTCGCAGTTTTATGTCTTTCTAACTGCAGCAAAAATGTAGACATCTGTCGATGACTTGATGACAGTGCTTGCTCCCAAGCCGACAATCTCCAGCAGCCAATCATATCGCAGCGGGGGCGTGTCCTGCCTGACTTCCGACGCAGGTCTACTTTCGTTTCTTCACGTAACCAGACGCCCTCCGCTAAATCATTATTTTCGATTCCGTGCTGAACCGACTACAACCTCCAAACAGGACGTTAATCCCTACTTTGATGGACTACGACACCATTGATCAAATCTCAGCGTGTGAATGAACTCGTTTCGGTGCGAGTTTATGCTTCTCGCCCTACTTAGCTTAGCTTAGCTCATCTTAGCTCGCTAGCTGCTCGCAAAGAGAAGCACATAACACGTCGTCAAGAAGAGACCAAGTGTGACTTTGTTGGCATTATTGTGCTAAAATGTTTGCCAAAATGGCACCAAAGTACGAGGAGGAATTCTTTGGAGGAGAAGAAGAGAACGAGCAACATCTTCAACAGCTGGACGATGTTTACGTGGAGCCTCGAGTTGTGCTACACACAGCAGGTTTGTACACTTCTTACTCTCCCTTGCTTAGCACTAGGACTACTATATAGCGTTAAAAGTATCAAAATGCAGTCCTCATTACTGTACACAGTAAAATAATTCCAGCCATTATGTTATTGTAACTTAAGTGCATACTACGTTTTCACACATCAATACGTTTTCAATTGATAACATATGATCAAATGTGAATAACTCTTTGAAGTGAGTTTTACAACAACAACAAAATACAATTTGAATACGTTAACTTGACTCTATGTGCTAAGCTTAAAAGTAGAAGCCGCATCTTGTAGCCACAAAGCCATGTTAATGCACCACACATATCGTGCCTGAAAGTTACATTTGTTATATATAGAATATGATATATCCTTCAAGCAATCAATCAATCAAAACTTTATTCATAACACACACACACACACAATAGAATATATGAATGCATAAATGGCTGGCTTCAGATCAGGAGAGGAGACATCACAATATGCTTTGCTAGAATAACTGTGCCTTTTATTACCCGCAAACAGCAATAAACACTTTTATACTGTGCTAGAATAATTGTAAGTTTTATTCCCCGCAGACAGTCATCAATGCCTGTGCTTTGCTCGAATGATTGTACCTTTTATTCCCCGCAAACAGCAATCAATACACTAGAACGTTAAGCAGCATAATATGATCATCATCAGCGCTTAACTTGACACTAGACCGGGGAGCCTACGGTCCGGGTGAAGCGAGCTGCAACAACGGCTGGGCAATCGTACGTGTTCCACAGCGGACTCCGTCCGGACCGTGTGCCGCTCCGTCTTTTATTCGTTAGCAAAAAGTTGTGAGCGTGAGAAACCGGGCTGTCCAAGCCCTCTCCCAGACACTCTCGAAAACATGTTTGCGAAGCAGGGAAGGCTGTAGTATAAACAAGGTATTCACTCCCAGGCTGATTCCGCCCTTTATTTACAAATTGTTGGGCACCTGGATTCGTACAACAGTTCAGGACAACAACATATCCTTATATAAGAGGTTACATGAGGACATATCAAACCATGGTTATTTTCCCTTCAAACTCCCTTGAGTGAATCACAATCAATCTAGCTTGTGAGGTTAAGGTAAGAGGGCTCAAAGACAAAAAAAAACAAAAAAAAAACAGTGAAAATATCAAATAGATCAATAATATATATATATAGTTAGATAAGATCGACGCAAAAGTAACTTCATTTAAATATAAAGAAAGGTACATTAACTCTTTGACTGACAGACGTTTTCAGAAAAGGGATGCTGTGAGTGCCAGCCGATTTAAGCATTTTGACTGATCTTTCAAGGTCCGTAGAATATTTTCTGTTTGGACTATGGAAACACACATACTACCAAATGAAAGATTGAACTCTCATCTTTCATCAGAAAAAAAAGTTTGTTTCTACCTTATTCCGTTCTTCAGTAATCAACAATAGAAAATGGTTAATTTCCACCAAATGCTCTTGTTTTGGACCAAAATACGGAGAAATCAAGCTTTTAGTGAAACTATATTATTTCATGCACTCTAGTGAAATTTACACTTCTTTTTGTCCATGAATGATGCCACAAACACCTAAACAGTGCTTTACTTCTATAACACACTACCAACAAGAATTAAAAAGTGTTTTTTGATAGCAAAATACGTTTATTTACATTCAACAGTGTAACAATTTGACTAAACTATTTACAAATGTGTGCAACTGTGGTACTATTTACAATTATGTTGGATGTTTCAACGACAGTTTTTCTTTTTGTGTAACACTCCCCTGCGTGCAAGGAGACGCAACAGGATTTGCACAACACATTAGTTTCACTGCGATTGCCTCTTCGCGTGCAGAAGCTACACTTTCTTGCCGGCCGTTTTTTCCGGGGAATAGCAAGTATATACTGCAGTGTGTGTTGCCATCAAGTCTACTATCAGGATCATGCTACGGTTACGTTACGGTGGTGTTACGTATGGCTTCCTCATGTCCTTCAGTTCCTATACCGGGTGGTAAGAGATGTTCTGATCCATCTTATCCACTCCATTCATGGTGGCATCGTAGTCCAGAACCAGTGTCTTCTCCGTGATCAGACTGTACCCGCTCCTCCGATGAATATGCATTGGACTCGGGGTACTCTCCATCGTCCGGTTGTGCTCCGCGTTTTCCAGCGTTAGCATCGCTAGCCGGTGAGGCTTTATGACGTGACCATCGTCGCGCGTCAACGCTTCCAACTTCGGTGTCAAGCTCGGAGTCACCATCATCATCATCATCAATGTGCATTGGTCGATGCTTTTCGACTACTCTCCATCGTCCGATCGAATGTCTGCTTGTGCAGAAGTGCTCGGTCGGTTGTGCTCCGCGTTTTCCGGCGTTAGCATCGCTAGCCGGTGAGGCTTTACTACGTGATCATAATGGCCGCGTCAACGCTTCCAACTTCGGCGTCAAGCTCGGAGTCACCATCATCATCATCGTCGACATTAATGCACTTTTTAGTATTGATTTCCGTCTTTGAAAAAAATGCTCAAGCGTGAGCTGCTTGCAACCGGTCGCCATTGTTGCTTCATCAGCCATTGTCCCCTCAACACTCTAGCTCCGCCTCACGTCTTCGACTGACGCCCACCCAATCTTGTCCAAAGAGAGTCATCGCTGCCATCTAGGGGCCAAAACGAGTCATTATACTAACTAGATCTGCTTGATACTTTCAGCACAGCTGCCCAAGGCTTTCCTACACCCATTTAAAAAACAAAACAAAAACAAAAAACATAGTGAACGTTTTTTAACGTCTTCGCCCCGCCGTAGGTTTTTTCTAAACGTTATATAACGTTTTTGGCAGTAAAAGAGTTAATATGAACTAAAATCTACATTTAAAAAAACTTGTCTTGAGCCTGCTCTTAAAATCTTGAACGTTCTTTGGGGCCCTGAGTTCCTCCGGCAGACTGTTCCAAAGGCGAGCGAAGGCTGTAGCACTGAAAGGACGCCGTGAGTGTACTCGTTTTTCAACATTTTGCCACGTTACGACCACAAAAACAAATGTATTTATTGAAATTTTATCTGAACGATGAACACAAGCTAGGTTAGATGGAGAGCGTTTGTGAAACACAATCTTAAGAATAATTGTTGATTTTTTTGGTTGCTCAATGAATATTTGCTGATTTTTTTTTTCTATCTCCTCTCCGCCGCCCTGCAACTACGTTTAAGGTTCTTTACTTCCTCATTTCTCCTTGGATCCATGGACCTTGGGTCTATGTTTTTTGTTGTCACTGGGGCAACTGTATCAAGTGCCAGTTGTAGTTTTTTAAATGGTCAAGAATAAAATCACAGGGGTGGGTGGGGGGCGGTCAGGTAAGACAAGTGGAGGATATTTGTTTAAAACCTCGATTTATTTGGAGATATATTATATTATATTATATTATATTATATTATATTATATTATATTATATTATATTATATTATATTATATTATATTATATTATATTATATTATATTATATTATATTGACTCTCTGGGCAAATTGACTCTCTGGGCTTTGAGAGATGAGATTGGCACGCCTTAAAATTCAATTCAGCTCTGACGGTGCCCCCCCAATGGTCCGGTTCGATTTGGGTTTCTGATGCGTACCGTGTGCGATAGGCCCAAGTCAAGGTGCTGCTGTCGAAACAATAATACACATCAACTCACGCTTGTCTTCTTGTATCTTGCAGACGTCGGTGAGGAATATCTTCGTCCTGACGAACAGGAAGTGAAGTCTCCTCATGTTAAAAAGGAGGAGGAGCATCTTAACATCAAAGAGGAGGAGGTTGAGGATGATGTCACCAAGTCACCACTGATCTTCGCCCCTTTAAAGAGTGAAGATGACGTCAAGGGTGAGTGTGAGGAGGACAGAGAGGCGGAGCTTCCAAGCAGCAACTCAACTCCTCAACACATGACGACAGAAGGTGATGCAAACCACTGGCGACCACCGCAAGCACAAAGTAATGACATAAGGTCTAAAGATAGGCCGATATGTTTTTTTCACCCGCTCCTCCGATGAATATGCATTGGACTCGGGGTACTCTCTATCGTCCGGTTGTGCTCCGCGTTTTCCAGCGTTAGCATCGCTAGCCGGTGAGGCTTTATGACGTGACCATCGTCGCGCGTCAACGCTTCCAACTTCGGCGTTTTGTTTTCGTGCTACTACTAGCATTCTCTGCTAGCGACATGTCATGATTACGTGAAGAAGTGCAGACTTATAACCAGGGTTGGAAGGGTTGCTTTTAAGGGTCTCATATTATTCTTTCAACATTCTAAAATACTTCTTAAATGTGTAAAATACATGTCTGTGACATGCATTCATCAAAATTGACTTTGAATCTAATATTTTTGCTGTCCCTCAATCAGCCAAGAAAAACACTCTGTTCAAAACAGCCTGTTTTAGGGTTGTGTCACTTTTATGTAAATAGCTGCACCAGGCTATGTCTAAGCCACACCCTTCTCTCTCAAAGAGGTAGTGGTTTCTGTCATGGTAGTGATAGAAAACGTTCTTTGTTTTCTTGCGTGTTAAAATAAAACTCAAAGTTGAGATCGGTGAAGAGGTTTTCTTGCAAGAGATCTTTATTCAGAAATTTCTGATGCCATGAAGGATCCTTACTGAATCAGCATCGGTTCCTAAATGGGCTCATCCCAACTTATACAAAAATTAGTGTTTACAGAAAATAGTCTCCCCCTCCTGTCTCCTGTCCTTGTGGGAAGAGTGAAATACAAAAACAGATAATAAATCTTCAGCTCGTATCTTAGTCCACTCCAGATGTAGGAAAATAATTGGTCCCGGCACTTCTTGGACCGGATAATTTATGGACAGAAACTCTTCTTGCACTTTCAAACATATACTCCTTTAGATAAGAACAGAAACCTTATTAGACATTCCTTTCCCAGGGAATGGAACAAAGACACTATACATCGAATAACATTTGAATTAACTGTTTTCTTATTACTACACAGCTATAACTAAATTCAAAACGGTTAAAATATCAATTGAAACAGTAAAAAATGTTAACAATGTTAACAGTAGCCATGTGCTAATGTTGTGAATGGCAGCGACTGGCCATGGCAGCAGAAGAAAAGAAAAATACAGACATGTCTCTTACACATTTGAGAACTATTTCAATATGTGGAAAAGTGGCATAACGTTTTACCATAAGGAAAAGTCGCATAACGTTACTACAGAGACTATGTTGTAGCGTTAGTTTGTGATTGTTTAGGCAACGGTTATTTTTGCCGTAACCGGCAAATCTCCCACAAACGTTATTTTGGCGTGCAATGTCTCAGATTTGCCGTGAATGCTTCTAGACATTTACAAGCGGTTATGAATTAAACAAATGTTTACATTTAGGCCGTTTCGCCGAGACCGCTTAGCGGCCGGTTAGAAACAATAATACACAACATCAAGGCGCGCTAGAGATTTGACTTAACTCGACCAAATGTATGTTTGCCTTCTTGTGTCCCGCAGACGTTGGTGAGAAATGTCTTCGTCCTGAGGAACAGGTGGTGAAGTCTCCTCATGTGAAACAGGAGGAAGAAGAGCATCCTTACATCAAAGAGGAAGAAAAGCCCCTTTTCGTCAAAGAGGAGGAGTTTGAGGATGATGTCACCAGGACACCACTGACCTTTGCCCCTTTTAAGAGTAAAGATGAAGCCATGGGTGAGAGTGAGGAGGACAGAGGGGCGGAGCCTCCAAGCAGCAGCTCAACTCCTCAACACATGGAGACAGAAGGTGATGCAGACCAATGGGGATCATCACCAGCACAAAGTGATGACATAAGGTCACAGTCTGCTGACACTGACGATGATGAATTCGCTAAAGGTGATCATGCTGACAACAACCGCTGCAAATGTTCTCAGTGTGCGAAAACATTCAGTTCAAAATGGAATTTGAAAGTTCACCTGAGAAAACACACTGGAAAAAAACCTTTTTCTTGCTCAGACTGTGGCAAAAGCTTCTCTCATAAGTCAAATTTAACAAGCCACATGAGAAAACACACCGGAGAAAAACATTTTGCCTGCCCAGACTGTGGCAAAAGCTTTTCTCATAAGTCACATTTAACAATCCACACGAGAAAACACACCGGAGAAAAACCTTTTGCCTGCCCAGACTGTGGCAAAAGCTTTTCTCATAAGTCACATTTAACAATCCACACGAGAAAACACACCAGAGAAAAACCTTTTGCCTGCCCAGACTGTGGCAAAAGCTTTTCTCATAAGTCAAATTTAACAAGCCACATGAGAAAACACACCGGAGAAAAAACTTTTGCCTGCCCAGACTGTGGCAAAAGCTTCAATTACAAGAGTACTTTAACAAAACACAAAAGAACACACACTGGAGAAAAACCTTTTTCTTGCTCAGACTGTGGCAAAAGTTTCTCTCACAAGAAAAATTTAATAAGACATACAAGTACACACACTGGAGAGAAACCTTTTTCCTGCCCAGACTGTGGCAAAAGCTTCTCTCATAAGTCCGCTTTAACAGTACACACAAGAACCCACACTGGAGAAAAACCTTTTTCCTGCCCAGACTGTGGCAAAAGCTTCTCTGACAAGGGAACTTTAACAAACCACAAAATAACCCACACTGGAGAAAAAGCTTTTGCCTGCCCAGACTGTGGCAAAAGCTTCTCTCATAAGTCCGCTTTAACAGTACACACAAGAACCCACACTGGAGAAAAACCTTTTTCCTGCCCAGACTGTGGCAAAAGCTTCTCTCATAAGTCCGCTTTAACAGTACACACAATAACCCACACTGGAGAAAAAGCTTTTTCCTGCCCAGACTGTGGCAAAAGCTTCTCTCATAAGTCCGCTTTAACAGTACACACAATAACCCACACTGGAGAAAAACCTTTTTCCTGCCCAGACTGTGGTAAAAGCTTCTCTCAGAAGGGACAGTTAAAAATACACAAAAGAACCCACACTGGAGAAAAACCTTTTTCCTGCCCAGACTGTGGCAAAAGCTTCTCACGAAAGTCCGCTTTAACAGTACACACAAGAACCCACACTGGAGAAAAACCTTTTTCCTGCCCAGACTGTGGCAAACACTTCTCACGAAAGTCCGCTTTAACAGTACACACAAGAACCCACACTGGAGAAAAACCTTTTTCCTGCCCAGACTGTGGCCAAAGCTTCTCTGACAAGGGAAATTTAAAAAGCCACTCAAGAACACATGCTGGGAAGAAACCATTTAGTTGCAGTGTTTGTGCTAAAAGATTCTCTAGTAAAAAGCTTGTTGAGACACACAAGTGTGCTGGTGAGAAAAGCAGCGATCTTTAAAGCTTAAAAAAATGAAGGGAGTGAGTCTGGTGTGCTGTAAAAGTGTAAATGATTTTGAATAAAATAGAGAGGGAGGAAATAAGTGATCCTGCTTATTTAAAAAATGTTCAGACTTAGAAATTAATAAGTCTTTGATTTTTATGGCAACTTTATTTTAACAGTGATAGACAGAATATCAGAAAAAAATTGAAAGAAGGACATGGGGGGGAAAAAAATTGCATTTTGTTGAGGGAGATCATTAACCAGCTCCTCTCGTGTCGTCCTTCGCTGATCTCGACCTTTTTCATATTGATTGAAAATAATAATAACAATATGTTGTATGTGCCTCCACTCGTCTAAAGACGGCATTCAGGTTAATATTGCGTTTATCTTGAACATTGCTCCAGTTCCAAGTGTCAGCGGCTACGACAATGACCTCAAATCATGTCGGATATCTTTTGCAGTGAAAAAGTATTTGCCCTCCTCTCAAATTCTCACTTTTATTGCACCGTTTGCCCACTTGAATGATTAAAATCATCAAACAAATGTCAACATCAAAGATAACCCAAATAAACATACAATGCAGTTTTTTTAAAGTGGAGATTTTATTTTTTAAGGACAAAACACTATTCAAAGCTGCCTGGCCCTGTCAAAAGTATTCACGTTCATTACGTTCATAGATATGAGGGTTTCAGAAGACTTAAGAAGAATCAACTCCAGCTTTACTTAAAAGTGTAAACGTAATGCTTTCAAAGCTACTCAAACTATAAACTATGAATATGAAATGTTTTTAAAGTTTTCTTTTAATGTGTTTAAACGCCAATGTATGCTTTAGTAATATTGTAAGCTACTTTTGTTTTCTCTGCTTTGCTTCCGAATGTCGTTAACGGTTGTGTTTGTTGACGTTTGTAGGTGTTGTGTTGCCTTGTGTATGAAATAGAAATAAAATATAGAAGAAAAAGCCACCTTGCCATTTTCCCAAATTAGCGTGGAAAATACCTTCAGGGACACACAAAGCCAGATGTGCAGTATGGCCACGTTCGGAGTGTTTTAAGTCTCGGCTTAAGACCCACTTTTATTCCTCGACTTTTAGTTCAGCATGAATTGTGTGGTCCGCGTGGTATTTTATTTAATTTTATTATTATTTCATTTTTATTATTATTTTTGGGGGGGTTTAAATATATATATTTTTGTATTTATTCCTTTATTTTACTTATTGTATTTTAGTAATTTATTGACTTTTTTAAAATTATTGTTGGTTTTTACTAGATTTCATGTGTATTTGGATCTCAATGTGCAGCACTTTGGAAACACTTGTTTATAAAATGTGCTATAGACAAAGCGGATTGGATTAGATTAAAAGTGATCACGTTACATAAACCGGCAGTACAATGCAAATGCAATACATTTGTACTTCTGAGCATTAGGGGAGCGTAAGATATGATAAGTGTGCTCGACTCGAAGTGCAATGGCGTGTCATCACTAACCTTTATTAGAAGGTAAGTGTTGCATTCAAACCTTGCAGCAGGAATTTGTGAAAGCCACAGATGACAAAACTGGCCAAAAGTACAAATATTGCATATATCAGTAATATATCAGATACTGCATCAAATGTTTGATACTAGCTAATGCCAGTATGAGAGATATAAATTAAACTCATAACATTTGATGGTTAAATCGCATCCCTGATAATAAACGTTCAGTTTACGGTACCTCAAAATGCTTGTTCATCTTGATGGCAAATTTTTAATCTGCACATTCATCACAATAAATCCAATTTAAACAGGCATTTAAACTTTACATATCGGGAACAACACACTGAAAAAGGGAGAAATGAGACCTCGCAGTTTTATGTCTTTCTAACTGCAGCAAAAATGGCGACATCTGTCGATGACTTGATGACAGTGCTTGCTTTGAAGCCGACAATCTCCAGCAGCCAATCAAATCGCAGCGGGGGCGTGTCCTGCCTGACTTCCGACGAACATCTACTTTCGTTTCTTCACGTAACCAGACTTCCTCCAGCTAAATCATTCTTTTCGATTTCGTGCTGAACCGACTACAACCTCCAAACAGGACGTTAATCACTACTTTGAAGGTCTACGACACCATTGATCAAATTCCAGCGTGTGAATAAACTCGTTTCGGTGCGCGTTGATGCTTCTCGCCCTACTTAGCTTAGCTTAGCTTAGCTCGCTAGCCGCTAGCAAAGAGAAGCACGTAACACGTGGTCAAGAAGAGATCAAGTGTGACTTTGTTGGCATTATTGTGCTAAAATGTTTGCAAAAACGGCACCAAAGTACGAGGAGGAATTCTTTGGAGGAGAAGAAGAGAACGAGCAACATCTTGAAATGCTGGACGATGTTTGCGAGGAGCCTCGACTTGTGCTACACACAGCAGGTTTGTACACTTCTTACTCTCCCTTGCTTAGCACTAGGACTACTATACAGCGTTAAAAATATCAAAATGCAGTCCTCATTACTGTACACAGTAAAATAATTCCAGCCATTATGTTATTGTAACTTAAGTGCATACTACGTTTTCACACATCAATACGTTTTCAATTGATAACATATGATCAAATGTGAATAACTCTTTGAAGAGAGTTTTACAACAACAACAAAATACAATTTGAATACGTTAACTTGACTCTATGTGCTAAGTTTAAAAGTAGAAGCCGCATCTTGTAGCCCCAAAGCCATGTTAATGCACCACACATATCGTGCCTGAAAGTTACATTTTTTATATATAGAATATGATATGTCCTTCAATCAATCAAAACTTTATTCATAACACACACACACAATAGAATATATGAATGCATAAACGGCTGGCTTCAAATCAGGAGAGGAGACATCACTCGGGGAGCCATCTGCACCGAGAGCAGCACACCACTCACAACCACTAGGGCGGAGGTATGGATGGAATGCCCAACCCTCCCCCGGGCCACATGGGACAGCACCCAAACAGCTGCAGCTAACCAATGCTACCGGGGCAGAGCAACCGTGCCAGCAAGCTGAATTCTCGCGGTATTTGTGAGTTCACAAACTCCGGAGGATGCATCTTGTACTGCGCCCGCTGATACGTTTGCAGGCTTGCAGCCAACATTTTTTAGGTCGGATCAATCGGGTGTTGTTTAGAGCAGGATGAAACCAATAAGTGCGGATGGCGGGGGGAACAAACCTAACCGATGAATGGACGCTGCAATTAATTCTGTTCTCGCAGAATTACTCACCGTTTCCTTGTTGAATTTGAACAGCGAGAGACGCTTCGTGCATTTTTATCTGGTAAAGATGTTTGTGCTTCTCCCGCCCCCTCCCTAAGATGAGAAGACATTTTCATCCGTTGCCTTGATTGGTTCAAACAAGCGTGCAAAGATGCATCATCGTCCAATCGACTCGAAGTATTGTACAGCAAGTCACTCCTTTCCCAGATGGATCTGCCGAGTGAAGTTCCAGATTGATGTATATATATATACATATATATATATATATATATATATAGTTAGACAAGATCAAAGCGATAGTAACTATATTAAAATATAAAGAAAGGTACATTAATATTAACTAAAATCTACATTTAAAAAACTTGTCTTGAGCCTGCTCTTAAAATCTTGAACGTTCTTTGGGGCCCTGAGTTCCTCCGGCAGACTGTTCCAAAGGCGAGCGAAGGCTGTAGCACTGAAAGGACGCCGTGAGTGTACTCGTTTTTCAACATTTTGCCACGTTACGACCACAAAAACAAATGTATTTATTGAAATTGTATCTGAACGATGAACACAAAGTAGCACACAATCATGAAGTGGAACAAAATGTAGATTTTATTAACAAACTTGTTGTACAATCCCCCCCTGAAAATTAGGGCAATTACAGCTTCAAGTCTTTTGGGGTTTGTCCCGTCGGGAGGCTGAAATGTTTGCCGATTCCTCCTTGCAAAACAGCTCCAGCTCAGCCAGGTTAGATGGAGAGCGTTTGTGAAACACAATCTTAAGAATAATTGTTGATTTTTTTGGTTGCTCAATGAATATTTGCTGATTTTTTTTTTCTATCTCCTCTCCGGCGCCCTGCAACTACGTTTAAGGTTATTTACCTCCTCATTTCTCCTTGGATCCATGGACCTTGGGTCTATGTTTTTTGTTGTCACTGGGGCAACTGTATCAAGTGCCAGTTGTAGTTTTTTAAATGGTCAAGAATAAAATCACAGGGTGGGCAGGTAAGACAAGTGGAGGATATTTGTTTAAAACCTCGATTTATTTGGAGATATATTATATTATATTATATTATATTATATTATATTATATTATATTATATTATATTATATTATATTATATTATATTATATTATATCATATTATATTGACTCTCTGGGCAAATTGACTCTCTGGGCTTTGAGAGATGAGATTGGCACGCCTTAAAAGTCAATTCAGCTCTGACGGTGCCCCCCCCCAATGGTCCGGTTCGATTTGGGTTTCTGATGCATCGTACCGTGTGTGATAGGCCCAAGTCAAGGGGCTGCTGTCGAAACAATAATACACATCAACTCACGCTTGTCTTCTTGTGTCTTGCAGACGTCGGTGAGGAATATCTTCGTCCTGAGGAACAGGTGGTGAAGTCTCCTCATGTGAAACAGGAGGAAGAAGAGCATCCTTACATCAAAGAGGAAGAAAAGCCCCTTTTCGTCAAAGAGGAGCAGTTTGAGGATGATGTCACCAAGACACCACTGACCTTTGCCCCTTTTAAGAGTAAAGATGAAGTCATAGGTGAGAGTGAGGAGGGCAGAGGGGCGGAGCCTCCAAGCAGCAGCTCAACTCCTCAACACATGGAGACAGAAGGTGATGCAGACCAATGGGGATCATCACTAGCACAAAGTGATGACATAAGGTCACAGTCTACTGACACTGACGATGATGAATACGCTAAAGGTGATCATGCTGACAACAACCGCTGTTCTCAGTGTGCGAAAACATTCAGTTCAAAAGGGAGTTTGAAAGTTCACCTGAGAAAACACACAGGAGAAAAACCTTTTTCCTGCTCAGACTGTGGCAAAAGCTTCTATGACAAGAGAAATTTAACAAAACACAAAAGAACACACACTGGAGAGAAACCTTTTTCCTGCTCAGACTGTGGCAAAAGCTTCTATGACAAGAGAAATTTAACAAAACACAAAAGAACACACACTGGAGAGAAACCTTTTTCCTGCACAGACTGTGGCAAAAGCTTCTCTGACAAGGGAAATTTAACAAAACACAAAAGAACACACACTGGAGAGAAACCTTTTTCCTGCTCAAACTGTGGCAAAAGCTTCTATAACAAGGGAACTTTAACAATACACAAAAGAACACACACTGGAGAGAAACCTTTTTCCTGCTCAGACTGTTGCAAAAGCTTCTTTGACAAGGGAACTTTAACAAAACACAAAAGAACACACACTGGAGAGAAACCTTTTTCCTGCCCAGACTGTGGCAAAAGCTTCTTTGACAAGGGAACTTTAACAATACACAAAAGAACACACACTGGAGAGAAACCTTTTTCCTGCCCAGACTGTGGCAAAAGCTTCTTTGACAAGGGAACTTTAACAAAACACAAAAGAACACACACTGGAGAGAAACCTTTTTCTTGCTCAGACTGCGGCACAAGCTTCTCTCAGAAGGGAAATTTAAAAATACACAAAAGAACACACACTGGAGAGAAACCTTTTTCCTGCTCAGACTGTGGAAAAAGCTTCAACACCAAGTCATATTTAACAATACACAAAAGAACACACACTGGAGAAAAGCCGTTTTCCTGCTCAGACTGTGGCAAAAACGTCTCGAATAAGTCAGATTTAACAAAACACACAAAATCACACGCTGGGAAGCAACCATTCAGTTGCAGTGTTTGTGCTAAAAGATTCTCCCGTAAAAAGCTTATTGAGAGACACGAGTGTGCTGATGAGAATAGCAGCGATCTTTGAAGCTTAAAAATGAAGGGAGTGAGTCTGGTATGCTGTAAAAGTGTAAATGATTTTGCTTAAAATACAGTGGGGAAAATGTATATTATATAAGTGAATATATATGTATATCTATTTTTTGATATATGGATAATGATAGTGAATATTCACTAAAACCGCTAAGCCATTTTGTAGATGGGTAGAATCTGTGAATGATTTTAAAAGATACTTCTTTGGTCCCACTGCTCACCTTTTTTACCCCTGACCCGTTTCCAATGCCTGATATGTCATTTCAAAACTTAGTATTTATTCAACCACTAAAGCTCAACTACTCAAAAGTGTCGTCACAGCGTCATGCTCATTCATCCCTGCACTTTATAAATAAAATTAACCATAAAATAGAAAGTGGATTTCTTATCAATGATATAAGTGATCATCTTCCGGTCTTTGCAATTTTTCAAGAATATTTTGATTTAAAAAATAAGATCAACAATAATTTACACATCAGAAACAAGACTAAGAACACAACGGCTGCCTTTAAGCTGGATTTAGAAAAACATAATTGGTCTGACGTCTATTCAAACGATGATCCCAATATCGCATACAATGCATTTCAGTCTACCATTATCTCTTTATACAATAAACATTGTCCATTAATAAAAGTCACAAGAAAATATAAAGGTCTAAATAAGCCATGGATGACGAAGGGGATCGAGAATGCATGTAAAAAGAAAAACATTTTATACAAAAGATTTATTACATTGAAAACTATGGAAGCTGAAATAAAGTACGAGACCTACAAAAAATTAACTATTGAATATTATACGAACAAGTAAGAAAGATCATTACCATGCATTAGAGCAGAATAAAAGCAACACACAAGAAATATGGAAAATACTAAATCATGTAAATAAAAAAAGCTAAAAAAGAATAGATTATCCAGAATATTTCATAAAAGATAAAAATATTGTGTTTGAAAAAATTTCAGACATAGCTAATAATTTAAATGAGAATTTTGTTAATGTTGGCAGTAATTTGGCAGAAGAAATCCCTGAGCCACAAAACAAATGTCAAATAGATAAGCACATTAAAAATAATTCATCCACTATGTGGCTTAATGCTGTTAATGATACAGAAGTATTAAATTAGTAGAAAGTATTATAAAATATGTTGTGCAACCTTTCACATATATATGTAATTTGTTTTCGTGCTACTACTAGCATTCTCTGCTAGCGACATGTCATGATTACGTGAAGAAGTGCAGACTTATAACCAGGGTTGGAAGGGTTGCTTTTAAGGGTCTCATATTATTCTTTCAACATTCTAAAGCTTAAAAAGATGAAGGGAGTGAGTCTGGTGTGCTGTAAAAGTGTAAATGATTTTGAATAAAATAGAGAGGGAGGAAATAAGTGATCCTGCTTATTTAAAAAATGTTCAGACTTAGAAATTAATAAGTCTTTGATTTTTATGGCAACTTTATTTTAACAGTGATAGACAGAATATCAGAAAAAAATTGAAAGAAGGACATGGGGGGGAAAAAAATTGCATTTTGTTGAGGGAGATCATTAACCAGCTCCTCTCGTGTCGTCCTTCGCTGATCTCGACCTTTTTCATATTGATTGAAAATAATAATAACAATATGTTGTATGTGCCTCCACTCGTCTAAAGACGGCATTCAGGTTAATATTGCGTTTATCTTGAACATTGCTCCAGTTCCAAGTGTCAGCGGCTACGACAATGACCTCAAATCATGTCGGATATCTTTTGCAGTGAAAAAGTATTTGCCCTCCTCTCAAATTCTTACTTTTATTGCAGTTTTCCCACTTGAATGATTAAAATCATCAAACAAATGTCAATGTCAAAGATAATCCAAATAAACATGCAATGCAGTTTTTTTTAAGTGGAGATTTTATTTTTTAAGGACAAAACACTATTCAAAGCTGCCTGGCCCTGTCAAAAGTATTCACGTTCATTACGTTCATAGATATGAGGGTTTCAGAAGACTTAAGAAGAATCAACTCCAGCTTTACTTAAAAGTGTAAACGTAATGCTTTCAAAGCTACTCAAACTATGAATATGAAATGTTTTTAAAGTTTTCTTTTAATGTGTTTAAACGCCAATGTATGCTTTAGTAATATTGTAAGCTACTTTTGTTTTCTCTGCTTTGCTTCCGAATGTCGTTAACGGTTGTGTTTGTTGACGTTTGTAGGTGTTGTGTATTTGCTTATGTGAAGCACATTGAGTTGCCTTGCGTATGAAATAGAAATAAAATATAGAAGAAAAAGCCACCTTGCCATTTTCCCAAATTAGCGTGGAAAATACCTTCAGGGACACACAAAGCCAGATGTGCAGTATGGCCACGTTCGGAGTGTTTTAAGTCTCGGCTTAAGACCCACTTTTATTCCTTGGCTTTTAGTTCAGCATGAATTGTGTGGTCCGCGTGGTTTTTTATTTAATTTTATTATTATTTTTGGGGGGGTTTAAATATATTTTTATTGTATTTATTCCTTTATTTTACTTATTGTATTTTAGTAACTTATTGACTTTTTTTAAATTATTGTTGGTTTTTACTAGATTTCATGTGTATTTGGATCTCAATGTGCAGCACTTTGGAAACACTTGTTTATAAAATATGCTGTAGACATAAAGTGGATTGGATTCGTTTAAAAGTGATCACGTTACGTAAACCGGCAGTACAATGCAAATGCAATACATTTGTACTTCTGAGCATTAGGGGAGCGTAAGATATGATAAGTGTGCTCGACTCGAAGTGCAATGGCGTGTCATCACTAACCTTTATTAGAAGGTAAGTGTTGCATTCAAACCTTGCAGCAGGAATTTGTGAAAGCCACAGATGACAAAACTGGCCAAAAGTACAAATATTGCATATATCAGTAATATATCAGATACTGCATCAAATGTTTGCTACTAGCTAATGCCAGTACTAGAGCAATAAATTAAACTCATAACATGTGATGGTTAAATCGCATCCCTGATAATAAACGTTCAGTTTACGGTACCTCAAAATGCTTGTTCATCTTGATGGCAAATTTTTAATCTGCACATTCACCACAATAAATCCAATTTAAACTTTACATATCGGGAACAACACACTGAAAATGGGAATAATGAGACCTCGCAGTTTTATGTCTTTCTAACTGCAGCAAAAATGGCGACATCTGTCGATGACTTGATGACAGTGCTTGCTTTGAAGCCGACAATCTCCAGCAGCCAATCATATCGCAGCGGGGGCGTGCCCTGCCTGACTTCCGACGCACATCTACTTTCGTTTCTTCACGTAACCAGACGCCCTCCAGCTAAATCATTCTTTTCGATTTCGTGCTGAACCGACTACAACCTCCAAACAGGACGTTAATCACTACTTTGAAGGTCTACGACACCATTGATCAAATCTCAGCGTGTGAATAAACTCGTTTCGGTGCGCGTTGATGCTTCTCGCCCTACTTAGCTTAGCTTAGCTTAGCTCGCTAGCCGCTAGCAAAGAGAAGCACGTAACACGTGGTCAAGAAGAGATCAAGTGTGACTTTGTTGGCATTATTGTGCTAAAATGTTTGCAAAAACGGCACCAAAGTACGAGGAGGAATTCTTTGGAGGAGAAGAAGAGAACGAGCAACATCTTCAACAGCTGGACGATATTTACGAGGAGCCTCGACTTGTGCTACACACAGCAGGTTTGTACACTTCTTACTCTCCCTTGCTTAGCACTGGGACTACTATATAGCGTTAAAAATATCAAAATGCAGTCCTCATTACTGTACACAGTAAAATAATTCCAGCCATTATGTTATTGTAACTTAAGTGCATACTATGTTTTCACACATCAATACGTTTTCAATTGTTAACATATGATCAAAGGTGAATAACTCTTTGAAGTGAGTTTTACAACAACAACAAAATACAATTTGAATACGTTAACTTGACTCTATGTGCTAAGCTTAAAAGTAGAAGCCGCATCTTGTAGCCCCAAAGCCATGTTAATGCACCACACATATCGTGCCTGAAAGTTACATTTGTTATATATAGAATATGATATGTCCTTCAATCAATCAAAACTTTATTCATAACACACACACACAATAGAATATATGAATGCATAAACGGCTGGCTTCAAATCAGGAGAGGAGACATCACTCGGGGAGCCATCTGCACCGAGAGCAGCACACCACTCACAACCACTAGGGCGGAGGTATGGATGGAATGCCCAACCCTCCCCCGGGCCACATGGGACAGCACCCAAACAGCTGCAGCTAACCAATGCTACCGGGGCAGAGCAACCGTGCCAGCAAGCTGAATTCTCGCGGTATTTGTGAGTTCACAAACTCCGGAGGATGCATCTTGTACTGCGCCCGCTGATACGTTTGCAGGCTTGCAGCCAACATTTTTTTAGGTCGGATCAATCAGGTGTTGTTTAGAGCAGGATGAAACCAATAAGCGCGGATGGCGGGGGGAACAAACCTAACCGATGAATGGACGCTGCAATTAATTCTGTTCTCGCAGAATTACTCACGCTTCGTGCATTTTTATCTGGTAAAGATGTTTGTGCTTCTCCCGCCCCCTCCCTAAGATGAGAAGACATTTTCATCCGTTGCCTTGATTGGTTCAAACAAACGTGCAAAGATGCATCATCGTCCAATCGACTCGAAGTATTGTACAGCAAGTCACTCCTTTCCCAGATGGATCTGCCGAGTGAAGTTCCAGATTGATGTATATATATATATATATATATATATATATATATATATATATATATATATATATATATATAGTTAGACAAGATCAAAGCGATAGTAACTATATTAAAATATAAAGAAAGGTACATTAATATGAACTAAAATCTACATTTAAAAAAACTTGTCTTGAGCCTGCTCTTAAAATCTTGAACGTTCTTTGGGGCCCTGAGTTCCTCCGGCAGACTGTTCCAAAGGCGAGCGAAGGCTGTAGCACTGAAAGGACGCCGTGAGTGTACTCGTTTTTCAACATTTTGCCACGTTACGACCACAAAAACAAATGTATTTATTGAAATTTTATCTGAACGATGAACACAAGCTAGGTTAGATGGAGAGCGTTTGGGAAACACAATCTTAAGAATAATTGTTGATTTTTTTGGTTGCTCAATCAATATTTGCTGATTTTTTTTTCTATCTCCTCTCCGCCGCCCTGCAACTACGTTTAAGGTTCTTTACTTCCTCATTTCTCCTTGGATCCATGGACCTTGGGTCTATGTTTTTTGTTGTCACTGGGGCAAGTGACAAGTGCCAGTTGTAGTTTTTTAAATGGTCAAGAATAAAATCACAGGGGGGGGGGGGGGCAGGTAAGACAAGTGGAGGATATTTGTTTAAAACCTCGATTTATTTGGAGATATATTATATTATATTATATTATATTATATTATATTATATTATATTATATTATATTATATTATATTATATTATATTATATTATATTATATTATATTATATTATATTGACTCTCTGGGCAAATTGACTCTCTGGGCTTTGAGAGATTAGATTGGCACGCCTTAAAAGTCAATTCAGCTCTGACGGAGCCCCCCCCAATAGTCCGGTTCGATTTGGGTTTCTGATGCGTACCGTGTGCGATAGGCCCAAGTCAAGGTGCTGCTGTCGAAACAATAATACACATCAACTCACGCTTGTCTTCTTGTGTCTTGCAGACGTCGGTGAGGAATATCTTCGTCCTGACGAACAGGAAGTGAAGTGTCCTCATGTTAAAAAGGAGGAGGAGCATCCTTACATCAAAGAGGAAGAAAAGCCCCTTTTTGTCAAAGAGGAGGAGGTTGAGGATGATGTCACCAAGTCACCACTGATCTTCGCCCCTTTAAAGAGTGAAGATGACGTCAAGGGTGAGTGTGAGGAGGACAGAGGGGCGGAGCTTCCAAGCAGCAACTCAACTCCTCAACACATGACGACAGAAGGTGATGCAAACCACTGGCGACCACCGCAAGCACAAAGTAATGACATAAGGTCTAAAGATAGGCCGATGTGTTTTTTTCACCCGCTCCTCCGATGAATATGCATTGGACTCGGGGTACTCTCCATAGTCCGGTTGTGCTCCGCGTTTTCCAGCGTTAGCATCGCTAGCCGGTGAGGCTTTATGACGTGACCATCATCGCGCGTCAACGCTTCCAACTTCGGCGTTTTGTTTTCGTGCTACTACTAGCATTTTCTGCTAGCGACATGTCATGATTACGTGAAGAAGTGCAGACTTATAACCAGGGTTGGAAGGGTTGCTTTTAAGGGTCTCATATTATTCTTTCAACATTCTAAAATACTTCTCAAATGTGTAAAAGACATGTCTGTGACATGCATTCATCAAAATTGACTTTGGATCTAATATTTTTGCTGTCCCTCAATCAGCCAAAAAAACACTCTGTTCAAAACAGCCTGTTTTAGGGTTGTGTCACTTTTATGTAAATAGCCAACGCATTAGAAGCTTCATTGGTCATGTCACGTTCTTGTTGTCTAAACAATTCGTCTCGTTTATCCTTCAATAAACGGTTTTGTTCTGTCAATTTGTCGTCTGCAGCTTTTTCAAAGCGAGAAAGAATCGTACGCCATTTGCTGCGAACTACCTGGGGCACTTCAGCGTGTTTAGTCAGTTCCAAACCGAAAGCTCTAGCCTGAGTAAATTTTTCCTGCGGGCCATCCTTCATAGCCAACACGTTGTCTAATTTTTCCTCCAATTGTTTCACAGTCAATGTAGGCGCCTGCAAATTTTGCAGCATCTGAATAGCAGTATTGTATGGTGATTTAGTAAACGGGTTTATAGCATCAAACACATTTCCCATGAGCGGCTCAGCATACGCCGGTGGAGCTGTTAGTTTAGCATCAAAATCAGCCACTTTGTTATCACCAGCTTCTATCATTGCCATCCGAGCGATTTTAACTGAACTGCCCAAAGCCAACATTCTAGCATTAATCATCATTCGATGCACTTTTTTACAATTTCATCTGACTCTTCTACCATTTAAAGAAAATACAAATGTCTCTCGTACCATTTTGTCCAGCGATTGCCGTTTTTTCACGCATGCCAATTCCACCGCTTTCATCAAAGATATCAAGCAAACCGCGAATGTCAACGGTGGAAACCAACCTTTTTCACAGCAAGCCGTCATCCATTCATTCAATAGTACTTTCATTTTACGTCGATGTTTTTCGAACATGGCCCCCGACTGAAACCTCGGAAGCATTCTTAACTTGTGCATCCAAAAATAAGTTCCGACTATGAACCGGAAGTATTTTTAGGTCAAACCAGTCGGTGTCGCGGTCAAAACCGCCCTCCATTGTTTATTTTAATTATTCACCTCTTTAGTTATTATTATATTCAAGTCGTATTAATATTTATCAATTCAGTGACGTCTCACTTGTAGTATGATAGTTCAATAGGTTAAATTTATTCAACAACGTTACTCGTTGCTCCCCTCAAAAAAATGGTAACTAATAAAATTAACCACAGACAAAAGAAATAAATCCGAAAAAACACGGACACATTTAACAAATACAGACAAACATGAAATACCTCCGAAGAACACGGACACACGTAACAAATACAGACAAACAGGAAATACCTCCGAAGCGCACGGACACACTTCACAAAAGACAACGTGCCTTCGTTAAAAATAATAAAAATAAATTACATCCGGATCTAGCGATTCCTTAGTAGTGGCGTAATAAAGCCCTACGTCGACCTGTACCTCCTTAAAAATCATAAAATAAACAGCTTATCATGATCTCTAGATTTCCTAGCGGTGGCGTAATAAACCCCCGCGTCTACCCGTTTTCCTCTCAAAATTCATAGAATAACCGTCATGATCTAGCGATTCCTTCACAGCGGCGAGACTCCCGTCCCAAAAACAAAATAAAGCCGCTTGCTTCAACCTGTTTGTCTTAAAATTCTTAATGCTTCTTCAGCTGCGCATAAACCAACGTGACGGTACTTCCGTAAACAATGACCTCGTCACCACGTACGTGTATAGTTCAATGTAGTAGTAAAATCCAAAATCAAGGACTTCGCATCCCTCCGTTAACCGAACAACTTCAAACTCTACTAATACCTGTTCACTCAGACCTCATGTAAAATTTTGTCAATTTAGAAGACGAAAACCGGTTGCAGCGGTCCCAAACAGACAGAACTTCCCTACGTGGATAAACGTCTCCACTTACCGTAATTAATTATTTAGGCGCCTAGAAGTTCTGCTCGTCCGTGAACGCCGCAGCCTGTAACCGTTAAAACGTCGGGCGTCACCATCTGATAGAAAACGTTCTTTGTTTTCTTGCGTGTTAAAATAAAACTCAAAGTTGAGATCAGTGAAGAGGTTTTCTTGCAAGAGATTTTTATTCAGAAATTTCTGATGTCATGAAGGATCCTTACTGAATCAGCATCGGTTCCTAAATGGGCTCATCCCAACTTATACAAAAACAGTGTTTACAGAAAATAGTCTCCCCCTCCTGTCTTCTGTCCTTGTGGGAAGAGTGAAATACAAAAACAGATAATAAATCTTCAGCTCGTATCTTAGTCCACTCCAGATGTAGGAAAATAATTGGTCCCGGCACTTCTTGGACCGGATAATTTATGGACAGAAACTCTGCTTGCACTTTCAAACATATACTCCTTTAGATAAGAACAGAAACCTTATTAGACATTCCTTCCCAGGGAATGGAACAAAGACACTATACATCGAATAACATTTGAATTAACTGTTTTCTTATTACTACACAGCTATAACTAAATTCAAAACGGTTAAAATATCAATTGAAACAGTAAAAAATGTTAACAATGTTAACAGTAGTCATGTGCTAATGTTGTGAATGGAAGCGACTGGCCATGGCAGCTGAAAAAAAGAAAAATACAGACATGTCTCTTACACTATTTCAATATGTGGAAAAGTGGCATGACGTTTTACAATAAGGAAAAGTCGCATAACGTTACTACAGAGACTATGTTGTAGCGTTAGTTTGTGATTGTTTAGGCAACGGTTCTTTTTGCTGTAACCGGCAAATCTCCCACAAACGTTATTTTGGCGTGCAATGTCTCACATTTGCCGTGAATGCTTGTAGACCTTTACAAGCGGTTATGAATAAAATAAATGTGCACATTTAGGCCACTGCGCGCTCGCAATGAGCAAGCCGTTTCGCCGAGACCACTTAGCGCTCCCTTGAGTGAATCACAATCAATCTGGCTTGTGAGGTTAAGGTTAGAGGGCTCGAAGACTAAAAAAAACAAAACCCAGTGAAAATATAAAATAGATCAATAATATATATATCTATATATAGTTAGATAAGATCGAAGCAAAAGTAACTACATTAAAATATAAAGAAAGGTACATTAATATTAACTAAAATCTACATTTAAAAAACTTGTCTTGAGCCTGCTCTTAAAATCTTGAACGTTCTTTGGGGCCCTGAGTTCCTCCGGCAGACTGTTCCAAAGGCGAGCGAAGGCTGTAGCACTGAAAGGACGCCGTGAGTGTACTCGTTTTTCAACATTTTGCCACGTTACGACCACAAAAACAAATGTATTTATTGAAATTGTATCTGAACGATGAACACAAAGTAGCACACAATCATGAAGTGGAACAAAATGTAGATTTTATTAACAAACTTGTTGTACAATCCCCCCCTGAAAATTAGGGCAATTACAGCTTCAAGTCTTTTGGGGTTTGTCCCGTCGGGAGGCTGAAATGTTTGCCGATTCCTCCTTGCAAAACAGCTCCAGCTCAGCCAGGTTAGATGGAGAGCGTTTGTGAAACACAATCTTAAGAATAATTGTTGATTTTTTTGGTTGCTCAATGAATATTTGCTGATTTTTTTTTTCTATCTCCTCTCCGGCGCCCTGCAACTACGTTTAAGGTTATTTACCTCCTCATTTCTCCTTGGATCCATGGACCTTGGGTCTATGTTTTTTGTTGTCACTGGGGCAACTGTATCAAGTGCCAGTTGTAGTTTTTTAAATGGTCAAGAATAAAATCACAGGGTGGGCAGGTAAGACAAGTGGAGGATATTTGTTTAAAACCTCGATTTATTTGGAGATATATTATATTATATTATATTATATTATATTATATTATATTATATTATATTATATTATATTATATTATATTATATTATATTATATTATATTATATTATATTATATTATATCATATTATATTGACTCTCTGGGCAAATTGACTCTCTGGGCTTTGAGAGATGAGATTGGCACGCCTTAAAAGTCAATTCAGCTCTGACGGTGCCCCCCCCCAATGGTCCGGTTCGATTTGGGTTTCTGATGCATCGTACCGTGTGTGATAGGCCCAAGTCAAGGGGCTGCTGTCGAAACAATAATACACATCAACTCACGCTTGTCTTCTTGTGTCTTGCAGACGTCGGTGAGGAATATCTTCGTCCTGAGGAACAGGTGGTGAAGTCTCCTCATGTGAAACAGGAGGAAGAAGAGCATCCTTACATCAAAGAGGAAGAAAAGCCCCTTTTCGTCAAAGAGGAGCAGTTTGAGGATGATGTCACCAAGACACCACTGACCTTTGCCCCTTTTAAGAGTAAAGATGAAGTCATAGGTGAGAGTGAGGAGGGCAGAGGGGCGGAGCCTCCAAGCAGCAGCTCAACTCCTCAACACATGGAGACAGAAGGTGATGCAGACCAATGGGGATCATCACTAGCACAAAGTGATGACATAAGGTCACAGTCTACTGACACTGACGATGATGAATACGCTAAAGGTGATCATGCTGACAACAACCGCTGTTCTCAGTGTGCGAAAACATTCAGTTCAAAAGGGAGTTTGAAAGTTCACCTGAGAAAACACACAGGAGAAAAACCTTTTTCCTGCTCAGACTGTGGCAAAAGCTTCTATGACAAGAGAAATTTAACAAAACACAAAAGAACACACACTGGAGAGAAACCTTTTTCCTGCTCAGACTGTGGCAAAAGCTTCTATGACAAGAGAAATTTAACAAAACACAAAAGAACACACACTGGAGAGAAACCTTTTTCCTGCACAGACTGTGGCAAAAGCTTCTCTGACAAGGGAAATTTAACAAAACACAAAAGAACACACACTGGAGAGAAACCTTTTTCCTGCTCAAACTGTGGCAAAAGCTTCTATAACAAGGGAACTTTAACAATACACAAAAGAACACACACTGGAGAGAAACCTTTTTCCTGCTCAGACTGTGGCAAAAGCTTCTTTGACAAGGGAACTTTAACAAAACACAAAAGAACACACACTGGAGAGAAACCTTTTTCCTGCCCAGACTGTGGCAAAAGCTTCTTTGACAAGGGAACTTTAACAATACACAAAAGAACACACACTGGAGAGAAACCTTTTTCCTGCCCAGACTGTGGCAAAAGCTTCTTTGACAAGGGAACTTTAACAAAACACAAAAGAACACACACTGGAGAGAAACCTTTTTCTTGCTCAGACTGCGGCACAAGCTTCTCTCAGAAGGGAAATTTAAAAATACACAAAAGAACACACACTGGAGAGAAACCTTTTTCCTGCTCAGACTGTGGAAAAAGCTTCAACACCAAGTCATATTTAACAATACACAAAAGAACACACACTGGAGAAAAGCCGTTTTCCTGCTCAGACTGTGGCAAAAACGTCTCGAATAAGTCAGATTTAACAAAACACACAAAATCACACGCTGGGAAGCAACCATTCAGTTGCAGTGTTTGTGCTAAAAGATTCTCCCGTAAAAAGCTTATTGAGAGACACGAGTGTGCTGATGAGAATAGCAGCGATCTTTGAAGCTTAAAAATGAAGGGAGTGAGTCTGGTATGCCCGTTTCCAATGCCTGATATGTCATTTCAAAACTTAGTATTTATTCAACCACTAAAGCTCAACTACTCAAAAGTGTCGTCACAGCGTCATGCTCATTCATCCCTGCACTTTATAAATAAAATTAACCATAAAATAGAAAGTGGATTTCTTATCAATGATATAAGTGATCATCTTCCGGTCTTTGCAATTTTTCAAGAATATTTTGATTTAAAAAATAAGATCAACAATAATTTACACATCAGAAACAAGACTAAGAACACAACGGCTGCCTTTAAGCTGGATTTAGAAAAACATAATTGGTCTGACGTCTATTCAAACGATGATCCCAATATCGCATACAATGCATTTCAGTCTACCATTATCTCTTTATACAATAAACATTGTCCATTAATAAAAGTCACAAGAAAATATAAAGGTCTAAATAAGCCATGGATGACGAAGGGGATCGAGAATGCATGTAAAAAGAAAAACATTTTATACAAAAGATTTATTACATTGAAAACTATGGAAGCTGAAATAAAGTACGAGACCTACAAAAAATTAACTATTGAATATTATACGAACAAGTAAGAAAGATCATTACCATGCATTAGAGCAGAATAAAAGCAACACACAAGAAATATGGAAAATACTAAATCATGTAAATAAAAAAAGCTAAAAAAGAATAGATTATCCAGAATATTTCATAAAAGATAAAAATATTGTGTTTGAAAAAATTTCAGACATAGCTAATAATTTAAATGAGAATTTTGTTAATGTTGGCAGTAATTTGGCAGAAGAAATCCCTGAGCCACAAAACAAATGTCAAATAGATAAGCACATTAAAAATAATTCATCCACTATGTGGCTTAATGCTGTTAATGATACAGAAGTATTAAATTAGTAGAAAGTATTATAAAATATGTTGTGCAACCTTTCACATATATATGTAATTTGTTTTCGTGCTACTACTAGCATTCTCTGCTAGCGACATGTCATGATTACGTGAAGAAGTGCAGACTTATAACCAGGGTTGGAAGGGTTGCTTTTAAGGGTCTCATATTATTCTTTCAACATTCTAAAGCTTAAAAAGATGAAGGGAGTGAGTCTGGTGTGCTGTAAAAGTGTAAATGATTTTGAATAAAATAGAGAGGGAGGAAATAAGTGATCCTGCTTATTTAAAAAATGTTCAGACTTAGAAATTAATAAGTCTTTGATTTTTATGGCAACTTTATTTTAACAGTGATAGACAGAATATCAGAAAACAATTGAAAGAATGACATGGGG
Organism: Leptonotus elevatus; assembly: GCF_054856555.1. Taxonomy (NCBI): domain Eukaryota; kingdom Metazoa; phylum Chordata; class Actinopteri; order Syngnathiformes; family Syngnathidae; genus Leptonotus; species Leptonotus elevatus. The sequence continues at coordinate 2,581,990 of NC_141239.1, read as the reverse complement.
GGGGGGTTTGCATTTTGTTGAGGGAGATCATTAACCAGCTCCTCTCGTGTCGTCCTTCGCTGATCTCGACCTTTTTCATATTGATTGAAAATAATAATAACAATATGTTGTATGTGCCTCCACTCGTCTAAAGACGGCATTCAGGTTAATATTGCGTTTATCTTGAACATTGCTCCAGTTCCAAGTGTCAGCGGCTACGACAATGACCTCAAATCATGTCGGATATCTTTTGCAGTGAAAAAGTATTTGCCCTCCTCTCAAATTCTTACTTTTATTGCAGTTTTCCCACTTGAATGATTAAAATCATCAAACAAATGTCAATGTCAAAGATAATCCAAATAAACATGCAATGCAGTTTTTTTTAAGTGGAGATTTTATTTTTTAAGGACAAAACACTATTCAAAGCTGCCTGGCCCTGTCAAAAGTATTCACGTTCATTACGTTCATAGATATGAGGGTTTCAGAAGACTTAAGAAGAATCAACTCCAGCTTTACTTAAAAGTGTAAACGTAATGCTTTCAAAGCTACTCAAACTATGAATATGAAATGTTTTTAAAGTTTTCTTTTAATGTGTTTAAACGCCAATGTATGCTTTAGTAATATTGTAAGCTACTTTTGTTTTCTCTGCTTTGCTTCCGAATGTCGTTAACGGTTGTGTTTGTTGACGTTTGTAGGTGTTGTGTATTTGCTTATGTGAAGCACATTGAGTTGCCTTGTGTATGAAATAGAAATAAAATATAGAAGAAAAAGCCACCTTGCCATTTTCCCAAATTAGCGTGGAAAATACCTTCAGGGACACACAAAGCCAGATGTGCAGTATGGCCACGTTCGGAGTGTTTTAAGTCTCGGCTTAAGACCCACTTTTATTCCTTGGCTTTTAGTTCAGCATGAATTGTGTGGTCCGCGTGGTTTTTTATTTAATTTTATTATTATTTTTGGGGGGGTTTAAATATATTTTTATTGTATTTATTCCTTTATTTTACTTATTGTATTTTAGTAACTTATTGACTTTTTTTAAATTATTGTTGGTTTTTACTAGATTTCATGTGTATTTGGATCTCAATGTGCAGCACTTTGGAAACACTTGTTTATAAAATATGCTGTAGACATAAAGTGGATTGGATTCGTTTAAAAGTGATCACGTTACGTAAACCGGCAGTACAATGCAAATGCAATACATTTGTACTTCTGAGCATTAGGGGAGCGTAAGATATGATAAGTGTGCTCGACTCGAAGTGCAATGGCGTGTCATCACTAACCTTTATTAGAAGGTAAGTGTTGCATTCAAACCTTGCAGCAGGAATTTGTGAAAGCCACAGATGACAAAACTGGCCAAAAGTACAAATATTGCATATATCAGTAATATATCAGATACTGCATCAAATGTTTGCTACTAGCTAATGCCAGTACTAGAGCAATAAATTAAACTCATAACATGTGATGGTTAAATCGCATCCCTGATAATAAACGTTCAGTTTACGGTACCTCAAAATGCTTGTTCATCTTGATGGCAAATTTTTAATCTGCACATTCACCACAATAAATCCAATTTAAACTTTACATATCGGGAACAACACACTGAAAATGGGAATAATGAGACCTCGCAGTTTTATGTCTTTCTAACTGCAGCAAAAATGGCGACATCTGTCGATGACTTGATGACAGTGCTTGCTTTGAAGCCGACAATCTCCAGCAGCCAATCATATCGCAGCGGGGGCGTGCCCTGCCTGACTTCCGACGCACATCTACTTTCGTTTCTTCACGTAACCAGACGCCCTCCAGCTAAATCATTCTTTTCGATTTCGTGCTGAACCGACTACAACCTCCAAACAGGACGTTAATCACTACTTTGAAGGTCTACGACACCATTGATCAAATCTCAGCGTGTGAATAAACTCGTTTCGGTGCGCGTTGATGCTTCTCGCCCTACTTAGCTTAGCTTAGCTTAGCTCGCTAGCCGCTAGCAAAGAGAAGCACGTAACACGTGGTCAAGAAGAGATCAAGTGTGACTTTGTTGGCATTATTGTGCTAAAATGTTTGCAAAAACGGCACCAAAGTACGAGGAGGAATTCTTTGGAGGAGAAGAAGAGAACGAGCAACATCTTCAACAGCTGGACGATGTTTACGAGGAGCCTCGACTTGTGCTACACACAGCAGGTTTGTACACTTCTTACTCTCCCTTGCTTAGCACTGGGACTACTATATAGCGTTAAAAATATCAAAATGCAGTCCTCATTACTGTACACAGTAAAATAATTCCAGCCATTATGTTATTGTAACTTAAGTGCATACTATGTTTTCACACATCAATACGTTTTCAATTGTTAACATATGATCAAAGGTGAATAACTCTTTGAAGTGAGTTTTACAACAACAACAAAATACAATTTGAATACGTTAACTTGACTCTATGTGCTAAGCTTAAAAGTAGAAGCCGCATCTTGTAGCCCCAAAGCCATGTTAATGCACCACACATATCGTGCCTGAAAGTTACATTTGTTATATATAGAATATGATATGTCCTTCAATCAATCAAAACTTTATTCATAACACACACACACAATAGAATATATGAATGCATAAACGGCTGGCTTCAAATCAGGAGAGGAGACATCACTCGGGGAGCCATCTGCACCGAGAGCAGCACACCACTCACAACCACTAGGGCGGAGGTATGGATGGAATGCCCAACCCTCCCCCGGGCCACATGGGACAGCACCCAAACAGCTGCAGCTAACCAATGCTACCGGGGCAGAGCAACCGTGCCAGCAAGCTGAATTCTCGCGGTATTTGTGAGTTCACAAACTCCGGAGGATGCATCTTGTACTGCGCCCGCTGATACGTTTGCAGGCTTGCAGCCAACATTTTTTAGGTCGGATCAATCGGGTGTTGTTTAGAGCAGGATGAAACCAATAAGCGCGGATGGCGGGGGGAACAAACCTAACCGATGAATGGACGCTGCAATTAATTCTGTTCTCGCAGAATTACTCACGCTTCGTGCATTTTTATCTGGTAAAGATGTTTGTGCTTCTCCCGCCCCCTCCCTAAGATGAGAAGACATTTTCATCCGTTGCCTTGATTGGTTCAAACAAACGTGCAAAGATGCATCATCGTCCAATCGACTCGAAGTATTGTACAGCAAGTCACTCCTTTCCCAGATGGATCTGCCGAGTGAAGTTCCAGATTGATGTATATATATATATATATATATATATATATATATATATATATATATATATATATATATATAGTTAGACAAGATCAAAGCGATAGTAACTATATTAAAATATAAAGAAAGGTACATTAATATGAACTAAAATCTACATTTAAAAAAACTTGTCTTGAGCCTGCTCTTAAAATCTTGAACGTTCTTTGGGGCCCTGAGTTCCTCCGGCAGACTGTTCCAAAGGCGAGCGAAGGCTGTAGCACTGAAAGGACGCCGTGAGTGTACTCGTTTTTCAACATTTTGCCACGTTACGACCACAAAAACAAATGTATTTATTGAAATTTTATCTGAACGATGAACACAAGCTAGGTTAGATGGAGAGCGTTTGGGAAACACAATCTTAAGAATAATTGTTGATTTTTTTGGTTGCTCAATCAATATTTGCTGATTTTTTTTTTCTATCTCCTCTCCGCCGCCCTGCAACTACGTTTAAGGTTCTTTACTTCCTCATTTCTCCTTGGATCCATGGACCTTGGGTCTATGTTTTTTGTTGTCACTGGGGCAAGTGACAAGTGCCAGTTGTAGTTTTTTAAATGGTCAAGAATAAAATCACAGGGGGGGGGGGGGGGGGCAGGTAAGACAAGTGGAGGATATTTGTTTAAAACCTCGATTTATTTGGAGATATATTATATTATATTATATTATATTATATTATATTATATTATATTATATTATATTATATTATATTATATTATATTATATTATATTATATTATATTATATTATATTGACTCTCTGGGCAAATTGACTCTCTGGGCTTTGAGAGATTAGATTGGCACGCCTTAAAAGTCAATTCAGCTCTGACGGAGCCCCCCCCAATAGTCCGGTTCGATTTGGGTTTCTGATGCGTACCGTGTGCGATAGGCCCAAGTCAAGGTGCTGCTGTCGAAACAATAATACACATCAACTCACGCTTGTCTTCTTGTGTCTTGCAGACGTCGGTGAGGAATATCTTCGTCCTGACGAACAGGAAGTGAAGTGTCCTCATGTTAAAAAGGAGGAGGAGCATCCTTACATCAAAGAGGAAGAAAAGCCCCTTTTTGTCAAAGAGGAGGAGGTTGAGGATGATGTCACCAAGTCACCACTGATCTTCGCCCCTTTAAAGAGTGAAGATGACGTCAAGGGTGAGTGTGAGGAGGACAGAGGGGCGGAGCTTCCAAGCAGCAACTCAACTCCTCAACACATGACGACAGAAGGTGATGCAAACCACTGGCGACCACCGCAAGCACAAAGTAATGACATAAGGTCTAAAGATAGGCCGATGTGTTTTTTTCACCCGCTCCTCCGATGAATATGCATTGGACTCGGGGTACTCTCCATAGTCCGGTTGTGCTCCGCGTTTTCCAGCGTTAGCATCGCTAGCCGGTGAGGCTTTATGACGTGACCATCATCGCGCGTCAACGCTTCCAACTTCGGCGTTTTGTTTTCGTGCTACTACTAGCATTTTCTGCTAGCGACATGTCATGATTACGTGAAGAAGTGCAGACTTATAACCAGGGTTGGAAGGGTTGCTTTTAAGGGTCTCATATTATTCTTTCAACATTCTAAAATACTTCTCAAATGTGTAAAAGACATGTCTGTGACATGCATTCATCAAAATTGACTTTGGATCTAATATTTTTGCTGTCCCTCAATCAGCCAAAAAAACACTCTGTTCAAAACAGCCTGTTTTAGGGTTGTGTCACTTTTATGTAAATAGCCAACGCATTAGAAGCTTCATTGGTCATGTCACGTTCTTGTTGTCTAAACAATTCGTCTCGTTTATCCTTCAATAAACGGTTTTGTTCTGTCAATTTGTCGTCTGCAGCTTTTTCAAAGCGAGAAAGAATCGTACGCCATTTGCTGCGAACTACCTGGGGCACTTCAGCGTGTTTAGTCAGTTCCAAACCGAAAGCTCTAGCCTGAGTAAATTTTTCCTGCGGGCCATCCTTCATAGCCAACACGTTGTCTAATTTTTCCTCCAATTGTTTCACAGTCAATGTAGGCGCCTGCAAATTTTGCAGCATCTGAATAGCAGTATTGTATGGTGATTTAGTAAACGGGTTTATAGCATCAAACACATTTCCCATGAGCGGCTCAGCATACGCCGGTGGAGCTGTTAGTTTAGCATCAAAATCAGCCACTTTGTTATCACCAGCTTCTATCATTGCCATCCGAGCGATTTTAACTGAACTGCCCAAAGCCAACATTCTAGCATTAATCATCATTCGATGCACTTTTTTACAATTTCATCTGACTCTTCTACCATTTAAAGAAAATACAAATGTCTCTCGTACCATTTTGTCCAGCGATTGCCGTTTTTTCACGCATGCCAATTCCACCGCTTTCATCAAAGATATCAAGCAAACCGCGAATGTCAACGGTGGAAACCAACCTTTTTCACAGCAAGCCGTCATCCATTCATTCAATAGTACTTTCATTTTACGTCGATGTTTTTCGAACATGGCCCCCGACTGAAACCTCGGAAGCATTCTTAACTTGTGCATCCAAAAATAAGTTCCGACTATGAACCGGAAGTATTTTTAGGTCAAACCAGTCGGTGTCGCGGTCAAAACCGCCCTCCATTGTTTATTTTAATTATTCACCTCTTTAGTTATTATTATATTCAAGTCGTATTAATATTTATCAATTCAGTGACGTCTCACTTGTAGTATGATAGTTCAATAGGTTAAATTTATTCAACAACGTTACTCGTTGCTCCCCTCAAAAAAATGGTAACTAATAAAATTAACCACAGACAAAAGAAATAAATCCGAAAAAACACGGACACATTTAACAAATACAGACAAACATGAAATACCTCCGAAGAACACGGACACACGTAACAAATACAGACAAACAGGAAATACCTCCGAAGCGCACGGACACACTTCACAAAAGACAACGTGCCTTCGTTAAAAATAATAAAAATAAATTACATCCGGATCTAGCGATTCCTTAGTAGTGGCGTAATAAAGCCCTACGTCGACCTGTACCTCCTTAAAAATCATAAAATAAACAGCTTATCATGATCTCTAGATTTCCTAGCGGTGGCGTAATAAACCCCCGCGTCTACCCGTTTTCCTCTCAAAATTCATAGAATAACCGTCATGATCTAGCGATTCCTTCACAGCGGCGAGACTCCCGTCCCAAAAACAAAATAAAGCCGCTTGCTTCAACCTGTTTGTCTTAAAATTCTTAATGCTTCTTCAGCTGCGCATAAACCAACGTGACGGTACTTCCGTAAACAATGACCTCGTCACCACGTACGTGTATAGTTCAATGTAGTAGTAAAATCCAAAATCAAGGACTTCGCATCCCTCCGTTAACCGAACAACTTCAAACTCTACTAATACCTGTTCACTCAGACCTCATGTAAAATTTTGTCAATTTAGAAGACGAAAACCGGTTGCAGCGGTCCCAAACAGACAGAACTTCCCTACGTGGATAAACGTCTCCACTTACCGTAATTAATTATTTAGGCGCCTAGAAGTTCTGCTCGTCCGTGAACGCCGCAGCCTGTAACCGTTAAAACGTCGGGCGTCACCATCTGATAGAAAACGTTCTTTGTTTTCTTGCGTGTTAAAATAAAACTCAAAGTTGAGATCAGTGAAGAGGTTTTCTTGCAAGAGATTTTTATTCAGAAATTTCTGATGTCATGAAGGATCCTTACTGAATCAGCATCGGTTCCTAAATGGGCTCATCCCAACTTATACAAAAACAGTGTTTACAGAAAATAGTCTCCCCCTCCTGTCTTCTGTCCTTGTGGGAAGAGTGAAATACAAAAACAGATAATAAATCTTCAGCTCGTATCTTAGTCCACTCCAGATGTAGGAAAATAATTGGTCCCGGCACTTCTTGGACCGGATAATTTATGGACAGAAACTCTGCTTGCACTTTCAAACATATACTCCTTTAGATAAGAACAGAAACCTTATTAGACATTCCTTCCCAGGGAATGGAACAAAGACACTATACATCGAATAACATTTGAATTAACTGTTTTCTTATTACTACACAGCTATAACTAAATTCAAAACGGTTAAAATATCAATTGAAACAGTAAAAAATGTTAACAATGTTAACAGTAGTCATGTGCTAATGTTGTGAATGGAAGCGACTGGCCATGGCAGCTGAAAAAAAGAAAAATACAGACATGTCTCTTACACTATTTCAATATGTGGAAAAGTGGCATGACGTTTTACAATAAGGAAAAGTCGCATAACGTTACTACAGAGACTATGTTGTAGCGTTAGTTTGTGATTGTTTAGGCAACGGTTCTTTTTGCTGTAACCGGCAAATCTCCCACAAACGTTATTTTGGCGTGCAATGTCTCACATTTGCCGTGAATGCTTGTAGACCTTTACAAGCGGTTATGAATAAAATAAATGTGCACATTTAGGCCACTGCGCGCTCGCAATGAGCAAGCCGTTTCGCCGAGACCACTTAGCGCTCCCTTGAGTGAATCACAATCAATCTGGCTTGTGAGGTTAAGGTTAGAGGGCTCGAAGACTAAAAAAAACAAAACCCAGTGAAAATATAAAATAGATCAATAATATATATATCTATATATAGTTAGATAAGATCGAAGCAAAAGTAACTACATTAAAATATAAAGAAAGGTACATTAATATTAACTAAAATCTACATTTAAAAAACTTGTCTTGAGCCTGCTCTTAAAATCTTGAACGTTCTTTGGGGCCCTGAGTTCCTCCGGCAGACTGTTCCAAAGGCGAGCGAAGGCTGTAGCACTGAAAGGACGCCGTGAGTGTACTCGTTTTTCAACATTTTGCCACGTTACGACCACAAAAACAAATGTATTTATTGAAATTGTATCTGAACGATGAACACAAAGTAGCACACAATCATGAAGTGGAACAAAATGTAGATTTTATTAACAAACTTGTTGTACAATCCCCCCCTGAAAATTAGGGCAATTACAGCTTCAAGTATTTTGGGGTTTGTCCCGTCGGGAGGCTGAAATGTTTGCCCATTCCTCCTTGCAAAACAGCTCCAGCTCAGCTAGGTTAGATGGAGAGCGTTTGTGAAACACAATCTTAAGAATAATTGTTGATTTTTTTGGTTGCTCAATGAATATTTGCTGATTTTTTTTTTTCTATCTCCTCTCCGCCGCCCTGCAACTACGTTTAAGGTTCTTTCTTCCTCATTTCTCCTTGGATCCATGGACCTTGGGTCTATGTTTTTTGTTGTCACTGGGGCAACTCTATCAAGTGCCAGTTGTAGTTTTTTAAATGGTCAACAATAAAATCACAGGGGGTGCAGGTAAGACAAGTGGAGGATATTTGTTTAAAACCTTGATTTATTTGGATATATATTATATTATATTATATTATATTATATTATATTATATTATATTATATTATATTATATTATATTATATTATATTATATTATATTATATTATATTATATTATATTATATTATAATATATTATATTATATTATATTATATTGACTCTCTGGGCTTTGAGCGATGAGATTGGCACGCCTTAAAAGTAAATTCAGCTCTGACGGTGCCCCCCCCAATAGTCCGGTTCGATTTGGGTTTCTGATGCATCGTACCGTGTGCGATAGGCCCAAGTCAAGGTGCTGCTGTCGAAACAATAATACACATCAACTCACGCTTGTCTTCTTGTGTCTTGCAGACGTCGGTGAGGAATATCTTCGTCCTGACGAACAGGAAGTGAAGTCTCCTCATGTTAAAAAGGAGGAGGAGCATCCTTACATCAAAGAGGAGAAAAAAAAACTTTTTGTTAAAGAGGAGGAGGTTGAGGATGATGTCACCAAGTCACCACTGATCTTCGCCCCTTTAAAGAGTGAAGATGACGTCAAGGGCGAGTGTGAGGAGGACAGAGAGGCGGAGCTTCCAAGCAGCAACTCAACTCCTCAACACATGACGACAGAAGGTGATGCAAACCACTGGCGACCACCGCAAGCACAAAGTAATGACATAAGGTCTAAAGATAGGCCGATGTGTTTTTTTCACCCGCTCCTCCGATGAATATGCATTGGACTCGGGGTACTCTCTATCGTCCGGTTGTGCTCCGCGTTTTCCAGCGTTAGCATCGCTAGCCGGTGAGGCTTTATGACGTGACCATCGTCGCGCGTCAACGCTTCCAACTTCGGCGTTTGGTTTTCGTGCTACTACTAGCATTCTCTGCTAGCGACATGTCATGATTACGTGAAGAAGTGCAGACTTATAACCAGGGTTGTAAGGGTTGCTTTTAAGGGTCTCATATTATTCTTTCAACATTCTAAAATACTTCTTAAAGACATGTCTGTGACATGCATTCATCAAAATTGACTTTGGATCTAATATTTTTGCTGTCCCTCAATCAGCCAAGAAAAACACTTTGTTCAAAACAGCCTGTTTTAGGGTTGTGTCTCTTTTATGTAAATAGCTGCACCAGGCTATGTCTAAGCCACACCCTTCTCTCTCGAAGGGGCAGTGGTTTCTGTCATGGTAGTGATAGAAAACGTTCTTTGTTTTCTTGCGTGTTAAAATAAAACTCAAAGTTGAGATCGGTGAAGAGGTTTTCTTGCAAGAGATTTTTATTCAGAAATTTCTGATGCCATGAAGGATCCTTACTGAATCAGCATCGGTTCCTAAATGGGCTCATCCCAACTTATACAAAAATTAGTGTTTACAGAAAATAGTCTCCCCCTCCTGTCTCCTGTCCTTGTGGGAAGAGTGAAATACAAAAACAGATAATAAATCTTCAACTCGTATCTTAGTCCACTCCAGATGTAGGAAAATAATTGGTCCCGGCACTTCTTGGACCGGATAATTTATGGACAGAAACTCTGCTTGCACTTTCAAACATATACTCCTTTAGATAAGAACAGAAACCTTATTAGACATTCCTTTCCCAGGGAATGGAACAAAGACACTATACATTGAATAACATTTGAATTAACTGTTTTCTTATTACTACACAGCTATAACTAAATTCAAAACGGTTAAAATATCAATTGAAACAGTAAATTTTTTTAACAATGTTAGCAGTAGCCATGTGCTAATGTTGTGAATGGAAGCGACTGGCCATGGCAGCAGAAGAAAAGAAAAATACAGACATGTCTCTTACACATTTGAGAACTATTTCAATATGTGGAAAAGTGGCATAACGTTTTACCATAAGGAAAAGTCGCATAACGTTACTACAGAGACTATGTTGTAGCGTTAGTTTGTGATTGTTTAGGCAACGGTTATTTTTGCCGTAACCGGCAAATCTCCCACAAACGTTATTTTGGCGTGCAATGTCTCAGATTTGCCGTGAATGCTTCTAGACATTTACAAGTGGTTATGAATAAAACAAATGTGCACATTTAGGCCGTTTCGTCGAGACCACTTAGCGGCCGGTTAGAAACAATAATACACAACATCAAGGCGCGCTAGAGATTTGACTTAACTCGACCAAATGTATGTTTGCCTTCTTGTGTCCCGCAGACGTTGGTGAGAAATATCTTCGTCCTGAGGAACAGGTGGTGAAGTCTCCTCATGTGAAACAGGAGGAAGAAGAGCATCCTTACATCAAAGAGGAAGAAAAGCCCCTTTGCGTCAAAGAGGAGGAGTTTGAGGATGATGTCACCAAGACACCACTGAACTTTGCCCCTTTTAAGAGTAAAGATGAAGTCATGGGTGAGAGTGAGGAGGACAGAGGGGCGGAGCCTCCAAGCAGCAGCTCAACTCCTCAACACATGGAGACAGAAGGTGATGCAGACCAATGGGCGCCATCACCAGCACAAAGTGATGACATAAGGTCACAGTCTGCTGACACTGACGATGATGAATACGCTAAAGGTGATCATGCTGACAACAACCGCTGCAAATGTTCTCAGTGTGCGAAAACATTCAGTTCAAAAGGAAATTTGAAAGTTCACCTGAGAAAACACACAGGAGAAAAACCTTTTTCCTGCTCAGACTGTGGCAAAAGCTTCTATGACAAGAGAACTTTAACAATACACAAAATAACACACACTGGAGAGAAACCTTTTTCCTGCTCAGACTGTGGCAAAAGCTTCTATGACAAGAGAACTTTAACAATACACAAAATAACACACACTGGAGAGAAACCTTTTTCCTGCCCAGACTGTGGCAAAAGCTTCTCTGACAAGAGAACTTTAAGAAATCACAAAATCGCCCACACTGGAGAGAAACCTTTTTCCTGCCCAGACTGCAGCAAAAGCTTCTCTCAGAAGTCCGCTTTAACAGTACACAAAATAACCCACACTGGAGAAAAAGCTTTTAGCTGCCCAGACTGTGGCAAAAGCTTCTCTCTGAAGGGAAATTTAAAAATACACAAAAGAACACACACTGGAGAAAAACCTTTTTCCTGCCCAGACTGCAGCAAAAGCTTCTCTCAGAAGTCCGCTTTAACAGTACACACAAGAACCCACACTGGAGAAAAACCTTTTTCCTGCCCAGACTGTGGCAAACACTTCTCACGAAAGTCAGATTTAACAAAACACACAAGAACCCACACTGGAGAAAAACCTTTTTCCTGCCCAGACTGTGGCAAAAGCTTCTCTGACAAGGGAACTTTAACAAAACACAAAATAACCCACACTGGAGAAAAAGCTTTTGCCTGCCCAGACTGTGGCAAAAGCTTCTCTAACAAGGGACATTTAACAATACACAAAATAATACACACTGGAGAGAAACCTTTTTCCTGCTCAGACTGTGGCAAAAGCTTCTCTCACAAGGGAAATTTAAAAATACACAAAATAACCCACACTGGAGAAAAACCTTTTTCCTGCCCAGACTGCAGCAAAAGCTTCTCTCAGAAGTCCACTTTAACAGTACACACAAGAACCCACACTGGAGAAAAAGCTTTTTCCTGCCCAGACTGTGGCCAAAGCTTCTCTGACAAGGGAAATTTAAAAATACACAAAATAACCCACACTGGAGAAAAACCTTTTTCCTGCCCAGACTGCAGCAAAAGCTTCTCTCAGAAGTCCGCTTTAACAGTACACACAAGAACCCACACTGGAGAAAAACCTTTTTCCTGCCCAGACTGTGGTAAAAGCTTCTCTGTAAAGGGAACTTTAAAAAGCCACTCAAGAACACATGCTGGGAAGAAACCATTTAGTTGCAGTGTTTGTGCTAAAAGATTCTCTAGTAAAAAGCTTGTTGAGACACACAAGTGTGCTGGTGAGAAAAGCAGCGATCTTTAACTCTTTGACTGCCATAAACGTTATAAAACGTTTAGCATAAACCTAGAGAAGGGCGCCGAGGACGTTAAAAGACGTCCCCTATGTTTTTTTTTTCTTTTTCGAAAACGGGTGCAGGAAAGCCTTGGGCAGCTGTGCTGAAAGTATCAGGCAGATCTGATTAGTAAAAGATTCGTTTTGGCCCCTAGAGGGCAGCGATGACTCTCTTTGCACAAGGTTGGATGGGCCGCCCACCGTGGGCGTCAGTAGAAGACGTGAGGCGGAGCTAGAGTGTTGAGGAGACAATGGCTGGTTCAAGCCATTGTGGCTTTACCAAGCAACCGGTTGCAAGCAGCTCACGCTTGAGCATTTTTTTCAAAGACGGAAAGCATCAATCAATACTAAAAAGCGCATTGATGTCGACGATGATGATGACTCCGAGCTTGACGCCAAAGTTGGAAGCCTTGGCGCGACTGTTTATGATCACGTAGTAAGCCTCACCGGCTAAGCGCGGCTAGCGCTGCTAAGGCCGCAAAACGCGCACAATAGCCGACCGGGTACTTCTACACAATCGGACATTCGATCGGGCGATGGAGAGTTGGCATCGACCAATGCAGATTGATGATGATGATGATGATGACTCCGAGCTTGACGCCAAAGTTGGAAGCCTTGACGCGACTGCTATGATTACGTAGTAAGCCTCACCGGCTAAGCGCGGCTAGCGCTGCTAACGCCGGAGCTGCACAAGCGGACATTCGATCGGACAATGAAGAGTACCCCGAGTCCAATGCATATTCATCGGAGGAGCGGGTACAGTCTGATCACGGAGAAGACACTGTTTCTGGACTACGATGCCACCATGAATGGAGTGGATAAAATGGATCAGAACATCTCCTACCACCCGGTATAGCAACTGAAGGACACGAGGAAGCGAGACGTAACGTAACCGTAGCATGATCCTGATATTAGACTTGATGGCAACACACACTGCAGTATATACTTGCTATTCCCCGGAAAAAACGGCCTGCAAGAAAGTGGAGCACGCGAAGAGGCAATCTGTTGTGCAAATGCGGTTGCGTCTCCTTGCACGCAGGACAGTGTTACACAAAGAAAAACTGTCGTTGAAACATCCAACATAATTGTAAATAGTACCACAGTTGCACACATTTGTAAATAGTTTAGTCAAATTGTTACACTGTTGAATGTAAATAAACGTATTTTGCTATCAAAAAACACTTTTTCATTCTTGGTGGTAGTGTTTTATAGAAGTAAAGCACTATTTAGGTGTTTGTGGCATCATTCATGGACAAAAAGAAGTGTCAAATTCACTAGAATGCATGAAATAATATCGTTTCACTAAAAGCTTGATTTCTCCGTATTTTGGTCCAAAACAGGCGAAATTGGGTCAAACTAACCATTTTCTATTGTTGATTACTAAAGAACGGAATAAGGTAGAAACAAACTTTTTTTTTCTGATGAAAGATGAATCCAATCTTTCATTTGGTAGTACGTGTGTTTCCATAGTCCAAACAGAACATTTTCTGTGGACCTTGAAAGATCAGTCAAAATGCTTAAATCGGCTGGCACTGACGGCATCCCTTTTCTGAAAACGTCTGGCAGTCAAAGAGTTAAAGCTTAAAAAGATGAAGGGAGTGAGTCTGGTGTGCTGTAAAAGTGTAAATGATTTTGAATAAAATAGAGAGGGAGGAAATAAGTGATCCTGCTTATTTAAAAAATGTTCAGACTTAGAAATTAATAAGTCTTTGATTTTTATGGCAACTTTATTTTAACAGTGATAGACAGAATATCAGAAAACAATTGAAAGAATGACATGGGGGGGGGGTTTGCATTTTGTTGAGGGAGATCATTAACCAGCTCCTCTCGTGTCGTCCTTCGCTGATCTCGACCTTTTTCATATTGATTGAAAATAATAATAACAATATGTTGTATGTGCCTCCACTCGTCTAAAGACGGCATTCAGGTTAATATTGCGTTTATCTTGAACATTGCTCCAGTTCCAAGTGTCAGCGGCTACGACAATGACCTCAAATCATGTCGGATATCTTTTGCAGTGAAAAAATATTTGCCCTCCTCTCAAATTCTCACTTTTATTGCACAGTTTGCCCACTTGAATGATTAAAATCATCAAACAAATGTCAATATCAAAGATAATCCAAATAAACATACAATGCAGTTTTTTTAAAGTGGAGATTTTATTTTTTAAGGACAAAACACTATTCAAAGCTGCCTGGCCCTGTCAAAAGTATTCACGTTCATTACGTTCATAGATATGAGGGTTTCAGAAGACTTAAGAAGAATCAACTCCAGCTTTACTTAAAAGTGTAAACGTAATGCTTTCAAAGCTACTCAAACTATAAACTATGAATATGAAATGTTTTTAAAGTTTTCTTTTGATGTGTTTAAACGCCAATGTATGCTTTAGTAATATTGTAAGCTACTTTTGTTTTCTCTGCTTTGCTTCCGAATGTCGTTAACGGTTGTGTTTGTTGACGTTTGTAGATGTTGTGTATTTGCTTATGTGAAGCACATTGAGTTGCCTTGTGTATGAAATAGAAATAAAATATAGAAGAAAAAGCCACCTTGCCATTTTCCCAAATTAGCGTGGAAAATACCTTCAGGGACACACAAAGCCAGATGTGCAGTATTGGCCACGTTCGGAGTGTTTTAAGTCTCGGCTTAAGACCCACTTTTATTCCTTGGCTTTTAGTTCAGCATGAATTGTGTGGTCCGCGTGGTATTTTATTTAATTTGATTATTATTTCATTTTTATTATTATTTTTGGGGGGGTTTAAATATATTTTTATTGTATTTATTCCTTTATTTTACTTATTGTATTTTAGTAATTTATTGACTGTTTTTTGTTATTGTTGGTTTTTACTAGATTTCATGTGTATTTGGATCTCAATGTGCAGCACTTTGGAAACACTTGTTTATAAAATGTGCTTTTGGCATAAAGTGGATTGGATTTGTTTAAAAATGACCACATTAAGTAAACAAACAGTACAATGCAAATGCAATACATTTGTACTTCTGAGCATTAGGGGAGCGTAAGATATGATAAGTGTGCTCGACTCGAAGTGCAATGGCGTGTCATCACTAACCTTTATTAGAAGGTAAGTGTTGCATTCAAACCTTGCAGCAGGAATTTGTGAAAGCCACAGATGACAAAACTGGCCAAAAGTACAAATATTGCATATATCAGTAATATATCAGATACTGCATCAAATGTTTGCTACTAGCTAATGCCAGTACTAGAGCAATAAATTAAACTCATAACATGTGATGGTTAAATCGCATCCCTGATAATAAACGTTCAGTTTACGGTTCCTCAAAATGCTTGTTCATCTTGATGGCAAAATTTTAATCTGCACATTCACCACAATAAATCCAATTTAAACTTTACATATCGGGAACAACAGACTGAAAAAGGGAGAAATGAGACCTCGCAGTTTTATGTCTTTCTAACTGCAGCAAAAATGGCGACATCTGTCGATGACTTGATGACAGTGCTTGCTCTGAAGCCGACAATCTCCAGCAGCCAATCATATCGCAGCGGGGGCGTGTCCTGCCTGACTTCCGACGCACATCTACTTTTGTTTCTTCACGTAACCAGACGCCCTCCGCTAAATCATTATTTTTTATTCTGTGCTGAACCGACTGCAACCTCCACACAGGACATTAATCCTTACTTTGATGGACTACGACACCATTGATCAAATCTCAGCGTGTGAATGAACTCGTTTCGGTGCGCGTTGATGCTTCTCGCCCTACTTAGCTTAGCTTAGCTCATCTTAGCTCGCTAGCTGCTCGCAAAGAGAAGCACATAACACGTCGTCAAGAAGAGATCAAGTGTGACTTTGTTGGCATTATTGTGCTAAAATGTTTGCAAAAACGGCACCAAAGTACGAGGAGGAATTCTTTGGAGGAGAAGAAGAGAACGAGCAACATCTTCAACAGCTGGACGATGTTTACGAGGAGCCTCGACTTGTGCTACACACAGCAGGTTTGTACACTTCTTACTCTCCCTTGCTTAGCACTAGGACTACTATATAGCGTTAAAAGTATCAAAATGCAGTCCTCATTACTGTACACAGTAAAATAATTCCAGCCATTATGTTATTGTAACTTAAGTGCATACTACGTTTTCACACATCAATACGTTTTCAATTGATAACATATGATCAAATGTGAATAACTCTTTGAAGTGAGTTTTACAACAACAACAAAATACAATTTGAATACGTTAACTTGACTCTATGTGCTAAGCTTAAAAGTAGAAGCCGCATCTTGTAGCCACAAAGCCATGTTAATGCACCACACATATCGTGCCTGAAAGTTACATTTGTTATATATAGAATATGATATATCCTTCAAGCAATCAATCAATCAAAACTTTATTCATAACACACACACACACACACAATAGAATATATGAATGCATAAATGGCTGGCTTCAGATCAGGAGAGGAGACATCACAATATGCTTTGCTAGAATAACTGTGCCTTTTATTACCCGCAAACAGCAATAAACACTTTTATACTGTGCTAGAATAATTGTAAGTTTTATTCCCCGCAGACAGTCATCAATGCCTGTGCTTTGCTCGAATGATTGTACCTTTTATTCCCCGCAAACAGCAATCAATACACTAGAACGTTAAGCAGCATAATATGATCATCATCAGCGCTTAACTTGACACTAGACCGGGGAGCCTACGGTCCGGGTGAAGCGAGCTGCAACAACGGCTGGGCAATCGTACGTGTTCCACAGCGGACTCCGTCCGGACCGTGTGCCGCTCCGTCTTTTATTCGTTAGCAAAAAGTTGTGAGCGTGAGAAACCGGGCTGTCCAAGCCCTCTCCCAGACACTCTCGAAAACATGTTTGCGAAGCAGGGAAGGCTGTAGGTATTCACTCCCAGGCTGATTCCGCCCTTTATTTACAAATTGTTGGGCACCTGGATTCGTACAACAGTTCAGGACAACAACATATCCTTACATAAGAGATTGCACGAGGACATATCAAACCATTGTTATTTTCCCTTCATTCCACCCAACACCTGGACTCATGAAACCTCAAAATATTTTCAGATAACGCATTGGTCCTAGCACATTTGTCCAAATCAAAAATGGGTTCATTATAGACCCATACCCCTGTTATAGTTTTGTCGTTTGATGACCCTCCCATAATTGACCAGTATGGAAAGTGTTTGTTTCCCATAGATATTATCCATCCATGTTATTACAAAATATCGTCCCCTTATTCCAAAAGTGTTCTAGTTAATTTGTCATCCATGGCGCGTTTGACCTGTTTTACATAGAAGCAAGTACATACATTGAGTAAAGATATCGCACATAATACCACAATAAATACAATCAATGGAGGAGTCGTTACCTTTCGTACAAAGGGTGATAATCCTGTGAATATATCATACCTGTGCGACGCCGATGATTGTTCCACCGTCTTTGCCACTGCAAGTACCTGTTCCCTGGCTACCACTGTCATTAATTTAGTAATGTTATGACGGTGGTCTTTCACCATCTGTTTTAGCACCTTAGTCGCTCAGTGCGCAACTGTACTTCTCCAAGGAGATACTGTTAAGTTATTAACATTGTTTTTCAGTTTCAATTTATATTTTAGCCTTTTTGGATTTAGTTAACTCAGTATGGCTCAATGAATAGCATTCTTATGTGTCTCACACTCCTGAGAAAATAAGGGAGTGTGTGTCTGGTGCCTGTCTCTTCCGAAAGAGACAGGCTGATGTATGATTGTTTTTCTCTAATCTGATTTATAGCTATGGGAACTTGCTGAACTTGCTGATGGAAGGAGAAGGGGGATTCTCTTGTTTATACTGAGTTGTGGCCGGGTGTGTTGTGGGCTGATGGGAGGAGACTTCTAGTCTCCCACTTTTCTGAATAAGTATTGATGCCCCACGGGGGACGAGACAGACAACCTGATAGAACACGGCTTCAGTGTCATCAGCTTTTTGTCCTCAGAAGCTTCTGATAATTATTTACCTTTGCAAAGGGACTTCTTCACCAGAATCTCACCATTCAGTTAATTGAACACGCAAAGAGTACAATACTTAATATTGTCTACTCTAACAATACCCAAACGGTTGTCATTCAACACCTCCAACTGGATCAAGGTGAGAGCTGTGGCATCAGGGAAATTGGTTAACCGATAAGTTTGATTGTTCCATGTCCACAGGTAGACATCCTAGAGGCAGCCAGAGAATGATACTTTCGGAATTATTTAAATCGATTTTTTTGTACTTTGGCATGTATGTATTGCAATGAACACGCAGTCCAATTCATCCAATCAGTCATATTTTGCAATACCTCATCAGTGGAGTTGTTTACACTTTCTCGAAACTGCACTTGTTTTTCCCAAATTAATACATTCTGTGCTTGACCTTGCACCGTAGTTGGCATCCACCGTGCCACTTTTACTAATGCATCATGTGTGTATTGTCCAGTGTTGCTTGCTTGTAGTAATATGGTTGTCAATCAGGTTGGCGAATCCCAGCAACGTTCCCGTCCCCCCCAGAAGAGTGTGTTAGTAAACGCTCCTTAAGTTTTCCGCGTGTTCGTCCTATTATGTTGAATTTCTGAATACAGACTGGAGATCGGTGCACAGGTCCTTCGAAGGATTTATTTTACAGAAATTTCTGGACACAGACAAGTTACAGACAAAACGCTGCAGTTCCCCTTGCCAGTGTGCTCGATCCCTCCCACTTGCAGTCGTCTTATACTTTCAGCATAGCGGTCCCCCCAAACCCCTCCCCTCTGCCCTTTCTCCTTTCTCACCAGTGCTGCCCTTAAGCCCCACCCCTAGACCCTCTCCCAAGATAGACAGCACTCAATACACATTGACAGATGGCCGATTGATGTGGAAATATAGTAGGTCTCAGACAAACTGGCACCTTGGAGCAAATAAAACTTTACAAAGGAATCCTTTTTAACACATTTTGTTCCCCCAAACAGATGGCTAATTGCGTGTGAAAAGGAAGGAAGAATCTTCAAACATTCCATCACATTATTACACTCATCAAGCTTTGCTGAGGAAATTAAAGCAGTTATAACTAAAAATCAAACAGTTATAACTAAAATCAAACAGTTATAATTAAATCTGGGCAGAAGACTGTCGACATTCCCTCATTCGGACTCAAAAGAGTCCGACACAAGCAGATAAACATTTCAGAGAAAAAGGTATTAGCGGCGTCATGGTCGCAGACGGCTGGCGCAACATTAAGCAAGGGTTGTGGGGCAAGATTGGACATTATCATTAGCATAAGAAGCAAAAGCAGGCAACAATGAAACATCCCTTTATCGGTGAGAGAAAGTTGTTTAGCAGTTATGTAGCATTAAAGAACAATGTGATTCATTTAAATAATTTTCAGTGGAATAAGCATATGTGTATCACATGTTGATAGTTAACTCTTTGACTGCCAGACGTTTTCAGAAAAGGGATGCTGTCAGTGCCAGCCGATTTAAGCATTTTGACTGATGTTTCAAGGTCCACAGAAAATGTTCTGTTTGGACTATGGAAACACACATACTACCAAATGAAAGATTGAACTTTCGTCTTTTATCAGAAAAAAAAGTTTGTTTCTACCTTATTCCGTTCTTTAGTAATCAACAATAGAAAATGGTTAGTTTCACCCAAATGCGCTTGTTTTGGACCAAAATACGGAGAAATCAAGTTTTTAGTGAAACGATATTATTTCATGCACGCTAGTGAATTTTACACTTCTTTTTGTCCATGAATGATGCCACAAACACCTAAATAGTGCTTTACTTCTATAAAACACTACCACCAAGAATGAAAAAGTGTTTTTTGATAGCAAAAT
This sequence comes from Leptonotus elevatus, assembly GCF_054856555.1. Lineage (NCBI taxonomy): Eukaryota > Metazoa > Chordata > Actinopteri > Syngnathiformes > Syngnathidae > Leptonotus > Leptonotus elevatus. Next base: position 2,561,749 of record NC_141239.1, on the reverse strand, counting down.
ATGTTTATTTACATTCAACAGTGTAACAATTTGACTAAACTATTTACAAATGTGTGCAACTGTGGTACTATTTACAATTATGTTGGATGTTTCAACGACAGTTTTTCGATTGCCTCTTCGCGTGCAGAAGCTACACTTTCTTGCAGGCCGTTTTTTCCGGGGAATAGCAAGTATATACTGCAGTGTGTGTTGCCATAAAGTCTAATATCAGGATCATGCTATGGTTACGTTACGGTGGTGTTACGTCTGGCTTCCTCGTGTCCTTCAGTTGCTATACTGGGTGGTAAGAGATGTTCTGATCCATCTTATCCACTCCATTCATGGTGGCATCGTAGTCCAGAACCAGTGTCTTCTCCGTGATCAGACTGTACCCGCTCCTCCGATGAATATGCATTGGACTCGGAGTACTCTTCATTGTCCGATCGAATGTCCGCTTGTGCAGCTCCGGCGTTAGCAGCGCTAGCCGGTGAGGCTTTATGACGTGAGAATAAAGGCCGCGTCCAACTGTGGCGTCAACCTCGGGATTCACCATCATCATCATCATCAATGTGCATTGGTCGATGCTTTTCGACTACTCTCCATCGCCCGATCGAATGTCCGCTTGTGCAGAAGTACCCGGTCGGTTGTGCTGCGCGTTTTCCGGCGTTAGCAGCGCTAGCCGGTGAGGCTTACTACGTGATCATAACGGTCGCGTCAAGGCTTCCAACTTTGAGTCATCATCATCGTCGACATCAATGCGCTTTTTAGTATTGATCGATGCTTTCCGTCTTTGAAAAAAATGCTCAAGCGTGAGCTGCTTGCAACCGGTCGCCATTGTTGCTTCATCAGCCATTGTCCCCTCAACACTCTAGCTCCGCCTCACGTCTTATACTGACGCCCACGGTGAGCGGCCCACCCAACCTTGTGCAAAGAAAGTCATCGCTGCCATCTAGGGGCCAAAACGAGTCATTAAACTAACTAGATCTGCTTGATACTTGATACACAGCTGCCCAAGGCTTTCCTCCACCCGTTTCCAAAAAAAACCAAAAAAACATAGTGAACGTCTTTTAACATCCTCGGCGCCCCTCCGTAGGTTTTTACTAAACGTTTTATAACGTTTATGGCGGTCAAAGAGTTAAGAGATGTCCCCCTTTCGAATGAGGTGCCAGGGAGTTTGTGGAGAATCAATACTTTGCTTAATATGATGTGTTGTGGTTATGTTCAAAGTTGTACTGAAGGGCTTCCAGAGATACCAGATTGGCATAAAAGTTAATATGAGAAAGAGTGTCGCGATGCAGCAGCAGATGGAGATTCGTTCCCACTTTGAAGCCATCTCGAGATGATGTTCTTTATTGAATGATATCCGCAATAGGGGCAGCTGGACACTGGATCAGTAGACGTGGTTTTCCGGTCGGGTGGTGGGATCGCTGAGCCTGGGTTTTCCGGTCGTCATCGGGTGGTGGGATCGCTGAGCCTGGGGCGGATCTGGCGGGTTGTGTAGATGAGATGTGGAACCACGTGTCCCCTTTTCCGTGCAGGCGAACTGAAGGAGATGTCCTCTCCATTACCTTGTGGGGTCCAGTCCACCTGGGCTCAGATCATTTTCGTTAAATCACTTTTAACCATACATATTCACAATCAATTATTATTATTATTATTATTTATTTATTTATTTATTTATTTTCTATAAAGAGCTCAGTATTGTTCATTCGGAAATGTCATCATCATTGCTCTTTATTTTTTATTTTATTTTTATTATTATTATTTTTTTTTTGTGTGTGTGGGTGAGAATGTGTTTGTGCGTGTGTGCGTGCGTGCATGCGTGCGTGTATTTGTTAGATCACCAAAAACCTATTAGAAAAAATCTCATACCGTTCACCTAAACCGAACACCGCCGTCAGGAGACCCGAGGGGACCAAAGAAAACCAAGAAAGGTGAAATCCAGCACCGACCAGACACCACCCACCAGAACTCCTCCCCAACCCAAGAAACATCCAGACCCCAACAAATCCAAAAAACATAAAATCAGGGAGGCCTCAAGAGACCGAAGGAGAGACCGAGAAAAGGAAGGAAAGACAGACGAAGCCGAGTGAGATCCACAGACACCAGCCTCCACCGATTCAATGACCTGAGGAGGAAACAGATTGTGTCTGAGTTTCGGTAGATGCTGGTGTGGTGGATCTGGCATGCATAAAAATCTCCACCAAAGAGGGGAGCCGTCAAACCCCCGCCGGAACAGAGCAAGCGCAACACCTCAGGGCCCCCCAGGCCGCGGCAGCGCCAAAGGACGACCCCCGGGCCCCGCCAGGGCCACCGGCCGGAGAGCAAACCCAGGAGCAGGAGCGCCCCCCACCCCAACACGGCCCGCGCCCCCGACCCAACGCAGCAGGACGGGGCACTGCAGGCCCGCCAGGCACCCCACCGGCCCCCAACCCCCGCACCCCCACGACCCCCGCCCCCCACCCACCCCAACCCAGCCCCAGCCGCCCACAGGTCCCCAATCCCCCAGACACCCCCACCCCCAGCACCCCCCACCCCGCAACCCCCACCACCACCCCCTCCAACAAAGCCGCCCCCCCCGACCCCACCCCGACCAACCGGCAGCCCCCCAACCCCCGACCCCCAGCCCCCGGGGACCACCCGCACCCAGGCACCGGCGCCGAAGAGGGGCCGGACAGCGGAGCGGAGAGGGCAGCCGCGCCCACCCCACCCCCCGCCATGTGGAGGGACGGGACACCGGGGGCAGAAGGGGGAGATGGGGGCACCGGAGGGCGGCCGACACCCCCGAACCCCAGGCCCAGCGGGGGAAGGCCCCGGTCGTCACCCCAGCGTTCTTTGTGAAAGTTAACCCCTGTTACTGAGTCCGCCAGCTCGCCGACTGGCGAACTCTACCCCTAAACCGTGAATGTGACCCCACCCAGTGTATATACAAGTGTGTGTGTGTGTGGTGCATTAAATCACAATCAATTATTTTTGAAGGAGCATCTGATTGTTTTTTTGTTAGCTTGGAGTTAGTAAATATTAGTTGTTTGAGTTCTGGAGGTTCCGGAACGTGCGTCCCTTCCAATGTAGCTGTTGGAGCCAGAAAAGGTCTGTTGGTGTGACATTCAAACAGAGTCCAGCCTTTGGCTGAGTTAAGTGACATTCGCATATTCATTAATGCAACAGGAAGAGCTTGTAACCAATTAAAATTTGATGAGGCCAATGCTTTAGCCAATTTTCTTTAATATTTATATTTTTCTTTAATATTTATATTAATTCGCTCAATCTGTCCTTGGGATTGGGGATAATACACTGAACCAAATGTGTTTTAATCCCAATGCCTTTTCTACCGCTTGTAGATGTTTGTTTTTGAAATGGGTTCCATTGTCTGATCAAATTTTTCTAGGAAACCCATGTGATGGTATGTGATTAATCAAATGTTTTACCATGATATTTACTGTTTTAGATTTGCATGAATATGCCTCTGGCCATCCTGAAAAGGAATCCACTATTAACAGCAAATATCTGTATCCTGACACTGGTTTTATCACGTCAGTGAAATCCATCAAAAAACATCTGACCCCAGAGCTGTCACGTCTGGCCGGACCGTGAGTGCCCTGGGGAGGTTCAGATGTATGCATACCATTATACCCTTTGCAAACACAACAATTTAACAATTTGTCTCATGAAAGGACCAAGTGTGTAATTGTCTCAATGTTTCTTCCACACCTAAATGGCATATTCCATGGGCTCCAGAAATTAGATTTTTCAATTGTTTCTGAGATGGAATATATTTACCTTCTTTCCGCCATATGCTTCATATTTTTGTCCCCCTCTGGACTTACTTTTTTCTGTCACAGCTTGATCACCTCCTGTGGATTATCACATTCAGACTCACTTACAGTTAGTTGGAGTGTAGGTTGGTACCCCGCAACCTTTTTTTGCTGTTCGATTGCTAATTCGTTTCCATTCTTTTAATTCAACATGAACTGTCATGTGTGCATATTTTTCCAGTGGAGTTGATGCATACAGACAAACTTGTCGACTTCCCCCTTCCCTCTTCTGATAAAGAGCAGCAGAATCACTGCTGACCTTTTCAGACACGTCAAGATAGAACATTTGACTGTAATCAGGAATCACAAAAGCTGTAGCAGTGGAAAGATGCTGTTTCAAGGAGATGAAGAGCAGAGACATCGTGGCTCCAAGATAAGAAGTGTCAGATGCAGCTGTCAGTAAGCACCAGGAACAACAGGGGGTAGTTCAAATGAAGACAGCAACTGTCGAAGACAGTCGTTAAAGAGACAAAGCCTTTGAGGCAGGCGATTGTAATGAAAAAGAGAGCCTTAGCCATGTCAATGCAAGTGAAATGAGTGTGGGCTGATGCAATTTGAGACAATGCAGAGTGAGGACTTCGGGTCAGAAAAAGTAGGAGTTAAGACGGCCGCATTAATCTCTTGCAGGTCATAAATCACAAGAAACTTTCCAATATCTTTCTTCTCAACGGGTGAAATAGGCGTGTTATAATCAGAGCCGAAATTTTCACACAACACTCCTGCTTTGAGCAAACCGTCAATTGTTTCCGAAATGCTAATCATCCCAGCCTCTTTTACAGAGTATTGGGGAAACACAATAGGTGAGACGTTACCGAGATCAACATCAGTGGGATCCATGGACCACAGCGATGTTAATTTTTATATATATATATATATATATATATATATATATATATATATATATATATATATATATATATATATATAACCAGCAAAATTGCTGTTGGTTGTTTTACTTCCATGGTGCCAATCCAGAAGCTGGTGCTCCAAAACGAAAGTGGGTAAAAATGTATTAGACTAAATCCAATAAACATCAAGTGACGGCAAATAGAGCAATTGGGATTTAAATACATTTTGCCATTCATCATATTTTAAATTCCCATATGTTGTTTTCAATTTTCTGAAATGCCTCGCTATAGATCTCATCCCCTGATCTGTCATAGTACAGAGTGCAATGCATACAATCAGTTACCATATCATAAGATCTGAGGTTACGAACCCAAGGTGACCAGAGAACTCAGAAGTGCTTAGATTCGAGCCAATCACTGGAGTCAATATCCACTCTTTCTCAGTAGATGTTGGCAGTGGCGCATGCCACAGGGCATTGTTCAACAAGCGGGCACTGTGAGGTGACACTGGAGACAGATCAGCAGTAGGTGTTATCATCCGGAAATTCCAGGATAAGTCCATCAGGGCTGCATTTGATGAGAGGAGATCTCTGCCCAAAAGATTGACTGGACAGTTAGGTGCAAACGCAAAAGAATGCAAAACACAAAAGGATGCAAAATAATCTGTGAACAGTCACTGAGCATGTGGATTCAGGGAATATCCTTGTAGCTCTCTTTCCTCGAATGTAGCCACGTGCAGTTTGTTGGCCTCTGCCTCTCCACCCAAATGCTTGAAGTCGCTGTCTGCAATCGTGGGTCCAATGACCAGGCCGTTCACAATAGAAGCACATGTTGGGCCACCCAGGGGGCGCACCTTGACTAATGAATGTACCTGCTTGATACATCATGCACTCGGAATCAACAGAGGGAGATGAGATCACAGCAAAAGTGTTTTCTTCCTGCTTTTTCAAAAATTTTAATTGCACCATAGCAAATTGTGTGTCTGTACTTTTGTGTTTGTCTACCTTAGCACCGGGAAGATGCCTCCATGGCCTTTGCCACAGACTTGGGAATGCCCTTGAAAATGGCTGCTCGGAACACTTGCGAATGCAAAGTGGAAGCCGTAGGGGGCGTATCCCGTTTTCAGAGTGTAATCAGTGAGGGCCAGATCAACAAAAAGCCGCGACCTCCTCATCTGCTTTGGGAGTGTGCATCAGATCTGGAATGACACAATCAGGGAGGAAAAACAAAGGTTAAATAATTTTCTCGCCTAAGAGCCTAATTATCAGGGAGGAAAAATATATAATTGTGTAAAAAGAACACAGGTATCACCTGCTATTAACATTTGTCCCGTAACAGCTCTCTGCACTGCCTGCAGCAAATTATCAACCCTACACACTGACATCAGTGGGAGAAAAATGTCCATAAAGCATGTGCCTGCAAGATTTGGGCTTCGAGCCACAGGCCGATGAGAGGGCAAAAGCTGGACCTTTGGAAGATTCTTCGGGGTCTTTCAGAACCTCTGGTTCGGTCCATAACGAGAGTCAGGGTGGGCACCTGAAAGACTCCGGACATGACACTTTAATTCTGCCACTTGATTCTGAGATGCGTTCCCACTTTAAAGCCATCTCGAGATGATGTTCTTTATTGAATGATGTCCTCAATCGGGGCAGCTGATTCAACCTTTATTGAATGATGTCCTCAATAGGGGCAGCTGGACACTGGATCAGTAGACGTGGTTTTCCGGTCGGGTCGTCAGGTGGTGGGATCGCTGAGCCTGGGGCAGATTTGGAGGGTCGTGTAGATGAGATGTGGAACCACGTGTCCCTTTTTCCGTGCAGGCGAACTGAAGGAGATGTCCTCTCCATCACCTTGTGGGGTTCAGTCCACCTGGGCTCAGATCATTTTTGTTAAATAACTTTTAACCATACATAATCACAATCATTTATTTTTGAAGGAGCATCTGGTTGTTGTTTTTTGTTAGCTGGGAGTTAGTAAATATTAATTGTTTGAGTCCTGGAGGTTCCGGAACGTGCGTCCCTTCCAATGTAGCTGTTGGAGCCGGAAAAGGTCTGTTGGTGTGACATTCAAACAGAGTCCAGCCTTTGGCTGAGTTAAGTGACATTCGCATATTCATTAAGGTTCTTTACTTCCTCATTTCTCCTTAGATCCATGGACCTTGGGTCTGTTTTTTGTTGTCACTGGGGCAACTGTATCAAGTGCCAGTTGTAGTTTTTAAAATGGTCAAGAATAAAATCACGGGGGCAGGTAAGACAAGTGGAGGATATTTGTTTAAAACTTTGATTTATTTGTGTATATATATATATTATATTATATTGTATTATATTATATTATATTATATTATATTACATATACAAAAAACATAGACCCAAGGGCTTGACATAGCAGAAGCAAATTGACTCTCTGGGCTTTGAGAGATGAGATTGGCACGCCTTAAAAGTCAATTCAGCTCTGACGGTGCCCCCCCCCCCAATGGTCCGGTTCGATTTGGGTTTCTGATGCATCGTACCGTGTGCGATAGGCCCAAGTCAAGGGGCTGCTGTCGAAACAATAATACACATCAACTCACGCTTGTCTTCTTGTGTCTTGCAGACGTCGGTGAGGAATATCTTCGTCCTGACGAACAGGAAGTGAAGTCTCCTCATGTTAAAAAGGAGGAGGAGCATCCTTACATCAAAGAGGAAGAAAAGCCTCTTTTTGTCAAAGAGGAGGAGGTTGAGGATGATGTCACCAAGTCACCACTGATCTTCGCCCCTTTAAAGAGTGAAGATGAAGTCAAGGGTGAGTGTGAGGAGGACAGAGAGGCGGAGCTTCCAAGCAGCAACTCAACTCCTCAACACATGACGACAGAAGGTGATGCAAACCACTGGCGACCACCGCAAGCACAAAGTAATGACATAAGGTCTAAAGATAGGCCGATATGTTTTTTTCAGGTTCAATACCGATTATTAGTTGGGTGATAACCGATATTTGAAGCTGATATTCATTTTCATGGCGCATATTGGCGTCAACATTTTCTAAAATACATTGTATCGTCTTAAAAAGTTAAATGGAAACTTAAGCAAGTTATTTCCACAGCTCTCTAGTTCTCTACAGTAAATATATTCACGCCAAAATTTAAAAATACCTGAAATCTTAAACTTTCACATTTCAATGTCGAACAAAAACAAATGGTTCAAAAGATTCCTAGGGTCAGTAGCATCTCTTATAAAGTTAACTGAAAATGTAAATATATAGCTCCCTGAGATTAAAATGGTTTTACATTTACCTTATTTCGGCCGTCAGATAAAAAAAAAAAAAAAAAAGCTCATACCGATATTGACCAAAATGCCCAATATCGGCCTGTATCGGTCTATCTCTTATAAGGTCCCACTCTCCTCAAGATGATGATGATGATAATGAATATGCTATCGGTGATAGGGCATGAGCTCAAAATGGAGTTTGAAAGCGCACACAACACACACTGGGGCAAAACCTTTTTCCTGCTCAGATTGGGGCAAAAGTTTCTCTCAAAAGTCAACTTTAGCAATGAACAAAAGAACACACACTGGTGCAAAACCTTTCCATAGATCAAAGTGATCCATGTGTGGGGTTGAGTCGCCCAAATATATATATATTTTTTGATGGGCCAGTCCGAGTGTGCGGTGGGCCCAAATCAAGGTGCCGCTTCAGAAACAATAATACACAACATCAAGTCATGCTAGGCCATTTGGGGGCCCTAAGCAAAATAATGTCATGTGGCCCATATGTGCGCCATTTATTCACCGTATACTGTGTAACCCATACAGCCACATTTCATATATATTAGTCAGATGTTGTAGCACTGCAGAAAGTAATTTAAACTTCTCATCCCAACTGTTTGTTAGTACTTGTAGTATATGCTGCCAAACCTCATTTGAAAAAATGAAAAGATAGAATGTGTACTGTATTTGTTTTAAGCTTGTAATTGTGTTGAAACTCACAAAATAAGTTGTTTTAAAGTCAAGCAAACTATAATAAACAATTAGGGTTCTAAATGAACTTTTTTTTTTAATCATCAACCAATGTATGTTTTTTCAATGAGAAGATAGTTTCTTTTTTTATCATCACTGAAACAAAATATTAAAACTGGTGTTTTCTTCACAGTGAGTACTTTAGTGTATTTTGTTTTTAAACAAATACAAATGCCTCCTTAACAGAGACCACTTTCTGCGAACAAATTTGTGTCTTTCTTAAACACTATCCAACATGTCAGTCAGTTACATAGTGAATTGTTTCATTTTATAAACTGACGATTTTTTGTGTAACATTGCAAAAGTAAATAAATAAAATTACTTAAATATTAAATCCAATTATATCGATATTAATAAATTGTGTGCTTCAAAAAGTCGAACCATAAAATATGTTTCAAAATGTTGCGTATGCAAAACAGAGTCAGTTGCTGGACACTTTTTTTTTTTTTTTACCTCCAGGACGTTCCTAACAAACTCCTCCTACTCCATTGCTCTTCCTATCTACACCATGATAGAATAACTTGAACCCTGCTCCTAAACTTCTAGCTTTGCTCCCTTTCCACCTGGTCTCCTGAACACATAATATGTCCACCTTCCTCCTCCGCATCATGTCAACCAGCTCTCTACATTTTCCTGTCATGGTTCCAACATTCAAAGTCCCTACTCTCGGTCCCAGACTCTTGGTGTTCCTCTTCTCTTCCTTCCTACAAACACACATTCCTCCTCTCCTGCTTTGACCAACAGTAGTCCAGTTTCCACCGGCATCCTGTATGTCAACAGCACCCATGGCGGTCGTTGTTAACCCGGGCCTCGACCGATCTGGTATAGAAGTCATATATTTGATTCACATGTATGTTTGATTTGGCCAAAGTTTTTACGTCGGATGCCCTTCCTGACACAACCCTCTGTATTTATCCGGGCTTGGGACCGGCACAAGAAGACATTGGCTTGTGCCCCCTTGCAGGTACATTAATACACTTAAATGCAACATTTAAATGAATCTGATTAGTTGATTAATTGATTGGATAATCGATAAATTAATCGATTTTAAAAATATTCAATAGATACAGCACTAAGCACGTACTAAGTGTGAATGGGTGGCCTTTCTTTTGGTGTTTTCACAGATGGACGTAGCTAGAAAGGGGCATTAGTGCCATTGTGCGCCGTTAAGAGATGCGATGTAGCCGACTGTCAGCCAATCGCTGTGGCATCCTCATTTGCATGAAAATCAAGACGGCCCGGAGCGCAGGCTTGACATTGTGGAATCAAATCGACTCACTGGGCTCGGAGAGATGAGATTGGTGCATCTTAAAAGCCAATACAGGCTCGTGCGGTTCCCGTCGGAGGGTGTCCATTTTAGATCTGATCATGTGCGGGATTGTGTCGCCAACCGTCTTAAAAAAAAATCACAGATGGTTCGGTTCAAGTCGGGTTCTGACGCATCGCACCCTGTGTGGTGAGCCCAAGTCAAGGTGCCACTGTAGAAACAATAATACACAACATCAAGTCGCGCTTGAGATTTGACTTAACTAGACCAAATGTATGTTTGCCTTCTTGTGTCCCGCAGACGTTGGTGAGAAATGTCTTCGTCCTGAGGAACAGGTGGTGAAGTCTCCTCATGTGAAACAGGAGGAAGAAGAGCATCCTTACATCAAAGAGGAAGAAAAGCCCCTTTTCGTCAAAGAGGAGGAGTTTGAGGATGATGTCACCAAGACACCACTGACCTTTGCCCCTTTTAAGAGTAAAGATGAAGTCATGGGTGAGAGTGAGGAGGAAAGAGGGGCGGAGCCTCCGAGCAGCTCAACTCCTCAACACATGGAGACAGAAGGTGATGCAGACCAATGGGGATCATCACCAGCACAAAGTGATGACATAAGGTCACAGTCTGCTGACACTGACGATGATGAATTCGCTAAAGGTGATCATGCTGACAACAACCGCTGTTCTCAGTGTGCGAAAACATTCAGTTCAAAATGGAATTTGAAAGTTCACCTGAGAAAACACACTGGAGAAAAACCTTTTGCCTGCCCAGTTTGTGGCAAAAGCTTCAATGACAAGATTACTTTAACAAAACACAAAATAAAACACACTGGAGAAAAAACTTTTTCCTGCCCAGACTGCAGCAAAAGCTTCTCTTGTAAGTCCGCTTTAACAGTACACACAAGAACCCACACTGGAGAAAAACCTTTTTCCTGCCCAGACTGTGGCAAAAGCTTCTCTAACAAGGGACATTTAACAATACACAAAATAACACACACTGGAGAGAAACCTTTTTCCTGCTCAGACTGTGGCAAAAGCTTCTCTCAGAAGGGAAATTTAAAAATACACAAAAGAACACACACTGGAGAAAAACCTTTTTCCTGCCCAGATTGTGGCAAAGGCTTCTCTAACAAGGGATATTTAACAATACACAAAAGAACACACACTGGAGAGAAACCTTTTTCCTGCTCAGACTGTGGAAAAAGCTTCACCACCAAGTCATATTTAACAATACACAAAAAGACACACACTGGAGAAAAGCCGTTTTCCTGCTCAGACTGTGGCAAAAGCTTCTCGAATAAGTCAGATTTAACAAAACACACAAAATCACACGCTGTGAAGCAACCATTCAGTTGCAGTGTTTGTGCTAAAAGATTCTCCCGTAAAAAGCTTATTGAGAGACACGAGTGTGCTGATGAGAATAGCAGCGATCTTTGAAGCTTAAAAATGAAGGGAGTGAGTCTGGTATGCTGTAAAAGTGTAAATGATTTTGCTTAAAATACAGTGGGGAAAATGTATATTATATAAGTGAATATATATGTATATCTATTTTTTGATATAGGGATAATGATAGTGAATATTCACTAAAACCGCTAAGCCATTTTGTAGATGGGTAGAATCTGTGAATGATTTTAAAAGATACTTCTTTGGTCCCACTGCTCACCTTTTTTACCCCTGACCCGTTTCCAATGCCTGATATGTCATTTCAAAACTTAGTATTTATTCAACCACTAAAGCTCAACTACTCAAAAGTGTCGTCACAGCGTCATGCTCATTCATCCCTGCACTTTATAAATAAAATTAACCATAAAATAGAAAGTGGATTTCTTATCAATGATATAAGTGATCATCTTCCGGTCTTTGCAATTTTTCAAGAATATTTTGATTTAAAAAATAAGATCAACAATAATTTACACATCAGAAACAAGACTAAGAACACAACGGCTGCCTTTAAGCTGGATTTAGAAAAACATAATTGGTCTGACGTCTATTCAAATGATGATCCCAATATCGCATACAATGCATTTCAGTCTACCATTATCTCTTTATACAATAAACATTGTCCATTAATAAAAGTCACAAGAAAATATAAAGGTCTAAATAAGCCATGGATGACGAAGGGGATCGAGAATGCATGTAAAAAGAAAAACATTTTATACAAAAGATTTATTACATTGAAAACTATGGAAGCTGAAATAAAGTACGAGACCTACAAAAAATTAACTATTGAATATTATACGAACAAGTAAGAAAGATCATTACCATGCATTAGAGCAGAATAAAAGCAACACACAAGAAATATGGAAAATACTAAATCATGTAAATAAAAAAAGCTTAAAAAAATAGATTATCCAGAATATTTCATAAAAGATAAAAATATTGTGTTTGAAAAAATTTCAGACATAGCTAATAATTTAACTCTTTGACCGCCATAAACGTTATAAAACGTTTAGCATAAACCTAGGGAAGGGCGCCGAGGACGTTAAAAGACGTCCCCTATGTTTTTTTTTTGTTTTTTTTAAATCGGGTGCAGGAAAGCCTTGGGCAGCTGTGCTGAAAGTATCAGGCAGATCTGATTAGTAAAAGACTCGTTTTGGCCCCTAGAGGGCAGCGATGACTCTCTTTGCACAAGGTTGGATGGGCCGCCCACCGTGGGCGTCAGTAGAAGACGTGAGGCGGAGCTAGAGTGTTGAGGAGACAATGGCTCATGAAGCCCACAATGGCTGACCAATCAACCGGTTGCAAGCAGCTCACGCTTGAGCATTTTTTTCAAAGACGGAAAGCATCAATCAATACTAAAAAGCGCATTGATGTCGACGATGATGATGACTCCGAGCTTGACGCCAAAGTTGGAAGCCTTGATGCGACTGTTATGATCACGTAGTAAGCCTCACCGGCTAAGCGCGGCTAGCGCTGCTAAGGCCGGAAAACGCGCACAATAGCCGACCGGGTACTTCTACACAATCGGACATTCGATCGGGCGATGGAGAGTTGGCATCGACCAATGCAGATTGATGATGATGATGATGATGACTCCGAGCTTGACGCCAAAGTTGGAAGCCTTGACGCGACTGTTATGATCACGTAGTAAGCCTCACCGGCTAAGCGCGGCTACCGCTGCTAACGCCGGAGCTTTCACATGCGGACATTTTGTCGGACAATGAAGAGTACCCCGAGTCCAATGCATATTCATCGGAGGAGCGGGTACAGTCTGATCACGGAGAAGACACTGTTTCTGGACTACGATGCCACCATGAATGGAGTGGATAAAATGGATCAAAACATCTCTTACAACCCGGTGTAGCAACTGAAGGACACGAGGAAGCGAGACGTAACGAAACCGTAGCATGATCCTGATATTAGACTTGATGGCAACACACACTGCAGTATATACTTGCTATTCCCCGGAAAAAACGGCCTGCAAGAAAGTGGAGCACGCGAAGAGGCAATCTGTTGTGCAAATGCTGTTGCGTCTTCTTGCACGCAGGAGAGTGTTACAAAAAGAAAAACTGTCGTTGAAACATCCACATATTTGTAAATAGCACCACAGTTGCACACATTTGTAAATAGTTTGCCAAATTGTTGTCAAATTGTTACACTGTTGAATGTAAATAAACGTATTTTGCTATCAAAAAACACTTTTTCATTCTTGGTGGTAGTGTTTTATAGAAGTAAAGCACTATTTAGGTGTTTGTGGCATCATTCATGGACAAAAAGAAGTGTAAAATTCACTAGAATGCATGAAATAATATTGTTTCACTAAAAGCTTGATTTCTCCGTATTTTGGTCCAAAACAGGCGAAATTGGGTCAAACTAACCATTTTCTATTGTTGATTACTAAAGAACGGAATAAGGTAGAAACAAACTTTTTTTTCTGATGAAAGATGAGAGTTCAATCTTTCATTTGGTAGTACGTGTGTTTCCATAGTCCAAACAGAACATTTTCTGTGGACCTGTAAAGATCAGTCAAAATGCTTAAATCGGCTGGCACTGACGGCATCCCTTTTCTGAAAACGTCTGGCAGTCAAAGAGTTAAATGAGAATTTTGTTAATGTTGGCAGTAATTTGGCAGAAGAAATCCCTGAGCCACAAAACAAATGTCAAATAGATAAGCACATTAAAAATAATTCATCCACTATGTGGCTTAATGCTGTTAATGATACAGAAGTATTAAATTAGTAGAAAGTATTATAAAATATGTTGTGCAACCTTTTTCATATATATGTAATTTGTCGTTTAAAGCGGTATATTTCAATCATGAAAATAGCAAAAGTTATTCCTATTCATAAAAATAGAGAAAGACACATATTCACTAATTATAGAGCAATATCACTGCTGCCACAGTTCTCAAAAATTCTCGAAAAATTATTTTCATATCGACTGGGCGATTTTATTGAGAAACATAAGCTTTTAAGTGAAAATCAAAATGGGTTTAGAGAAAAACGGACCACCTCAATGGTAGTCATGGAACTCGTAGAAACCATATCTACTAACATACATAATAAAACATTTACTGTTGGAATTTTTATAGATTAAAAAAAAAAGCATTTGATACTATAGATCATTCTATACTAATGAATGAATTAGAAAGATATGGCATAAGAGGTTTGGCATATAAATGGATGAAAAGTTATTTGGATAATAGATATCAGTACTTACAGTTTAACAACATACAATCAAAACACTTGCAGATTACTCATGGAGTCCCCCAAGGGTCTGTGCTAGGCCCCAAATTATTTATATTGTATATAAATGATATCTGTTGTGTCTCAAAAATATTCAAAAGTGTATTATTCGCCGATGACATAACTCTCTACTGTTCAGGAGAAAACCTGAAGCAGCTTCTGACTGCCGTGGAGAATAAATTGAACACATTAAAAAACTGGGTTGACTTAAATAAATTATTAAACTTAAACAAAACCAAGTTTATAGCTTTTGTTACTAGACAAACCACACAACAGGTCAAAATTATGGTAAATTCAATTGAAATCGAAAGAGTGTATGAAAATAAATTTTTGGGAGTAGTTATTGATGAAAAATGATGTTGGAAGTCACACATAGAAAATGTCAAAAGGAAAATGTCCAAAATGATAGGGATACTCTCTAAAACTAATCAGAAATCATTCTACACATGATATTGTTCATTATTATTACCATATCTGACCTATTGTGCGGAAATCTGGGGAAACGCATATAAAACAAATACCCATCCTGTTTTCAAATTGCAAAAAAGAGCCATAAGAATTATAAATCGATCAAAATATACAGAACCAACTCTCTTTTCTCTCAGTTCTCTATTTATTAAATCAAATACAATGAAATTTTACGACTTAGTTGAATTTAAAATAGTACAAATAATGTATAAAGTACACAACCATCTACTCTGCCACAGTACTCAGAAGCTGTTTGAAATGAGAGAGAGTCCTTAAAACATAAGTGTCTACAAAAAACATCAAAACAAGAACAAATATTAAGCAAAGGTGTTCATTTGTGGAATGATTTTGGAACTGACCTGAAAAGATGTCTGTCCCTTGCTGAATTCAAAAAAAAAAGTTTAAAAGCAAAGTTCCAGAAAATTACTTACATCAGTCGTGAGCTGTTAAAAATGTATATATGCTGTAATTTTATATGAGTTTATAGAGTTTATATAAGGTGTCGTTAGGCGTTGTGGAGGGTGAGTAATTCATTGAGGTTGGCCACCATGTACAAAGTGCAATATTGGCTAGGCATTCATTATCCTTTTGGTAGCTTGGAGCATGCTGATCTTTTTTATTTTATTTATTTTTGCCTATATTTGGTCCACAACAGCTGTCAATCATTGTTCAAGTTTGCCGTTTACTCAAAGTGGCAGATACGTTTTCTATCATGCCAAAATGGCTGCACTAAGACCATTTTGGGACGCGCGACGTCAACGTCAGGATCTCCATGTGCAGTGCTGCAATACTCCTGGTTGGGAAACACTGCATTAGACAACCTAATCCAAAATAGTGTTGAAGGCCCGATTTGACTGACACGAGACAGACTAAGAGTTGGCCCCTCTGCATTGAGCAAACTAATGTTCACAAAAGCAAATACTTTTTTCAATTTCTTTTAAAGTAATATAATTTTATGTGCATGGCTGTACAGAATACCGTAAAATCGTGTTTCTAAATAAAAATGCGCGGTTCAATTTGCAGATGGCGACATCTGTCGGTGACTTGATGACAGCGCTCCATACACGATCGAAGCTTCCAGCAGCCAATCATATCGCAGTGTGGGCGTGTCCTCGACTTCTCGCACGTCTGCTTTCGCTTCTTCACGTAACCAGACGCCCTCCGCTAAATTATTCTTTCCGATTTGGTGCTGAAGTGACTGCAGCCTCCACACAGGACGCCCATCGCTACTTTGAAGGACTACAACATCATTTATTAAGTCTTTGTGGCCGGATCAACTCGTCTCGGTGCACGTTGAAGATTCGCGGCTTAGTTAGCTTAGCTTATTTTAGCTTGCTAGCCGCTAACAAGGAGACGCGTTTGGTAATCGCGACACATCGACAACTAAACATCAAGTGTGACTTTTTGGGCGTTATTGTGCCAACATGTGTGCAAGAACGACACCGAAGTACGAGGAGGAACTTTTTGGAGTAAAAGAAGAGAAGGAGCAACATCTTCGACTTCAACTGCTGGGCAATGTTTGCACGCAGCCTCGTGTTGTGCTACGCAGAGCAGGTTTGTACACTTCTTAGCTCGCCTACTTCGTGAAGAACTTGTTTCTATCGTTAAAATAATATCCATGTGTTTGTAGTTCAATAGAATCCTACAGAGCCCCAAAGGCTAGTGATGAATACATGGGTATGAACTGAACTACGTAAACAGGCAGAACAAAAAAGGAGGAGTGGCTCTGTATGTTGATGAAGGATTAGAATACAAAAAAAGTGGAGAAGATGAATGCCATTATTCTGGAAATTTGTATGGAAAAAAGGGAAGAATATATTGGTTGGTTGTGTATACAGAGCTCCGGGGTCTGATATTGAATTATTTAATAATTGTAGGGAAATAATGTTTTCCAGCGATAAAAAAACAAGGACGTGTTAGTTTGCAGGGATTTCAATTTGGATCTTTTAAATCCTAATAAGCATGAACTAACTGATGAATTTATCGATGTAATGTTTAGTAAGAGTTTATTTCCTTTAATCACAAAACCAAGCAGGGTAACATCTTATTCCGCCACACTAATTGATAATATATTTACTCACTGTATGGATAATACCTCGATTTGTGGATTACTTCTGAATGACATCAGTGATCATCTGCGACTGTTTGTGAGGTATGATTGGAATTTTGTTATTGTCTGTGAATCTTAATGTGTTTAACTATAAAATAATAAGAACAGAAGAATCTATTGACAGCTTAAGAAATGAATTACTGATAACAGAGAGAATAGTATACGAGGAGACTGACATTAACAAATCATATGAAACATTCCTGCGAATATTTAAAGCATTATTTGATAAGCATTGTCCAATAAAATGTTACTACCAGAAGAAAAGATACACAGAAAAAACATGGATCACGAAAGGGCTACAAAATGCATGCCAAAAAAAGAACACATTATACAGGAAATTCTTAAAATTAAGAACTGTAGAAGCAGAAAAGAAATATAAGATAAGTTAATTAATATTATGAGAAAATCTAAGAAAGATTACTATAATTGGACAAGAATAAAACCAACAAAAGGGATATGGAACGTGTTATTATCTGGAATGGTTCAACAAAAAGTTATCCTGAATATTTTATTGAGGATAGCAAAACATAAATAATATGAATGATGTGGGTTTAATCGATTTTTTTGTAAGTGTGGGGCCCAAACTGGCAGAACAAATTGCAAACCTACAGCCGGAAGAAGGGTTGGGGAGGGTCGGGAGCTTTATTGATAGCAACCACAGCTCAATGTTTTTAAATCCTGCAACTGAAAAAGAGATTCTTGATATTGTTGGCAAATGCAAGGGCAACATTTCCACAGACTGGAACGACATTGATATGTTTTTGATTAAGAAAGTAATTGATGTAATTGTAAAGCAATTAACCTATATGTGTAATTTGTCCTTGTCATCGGGTGTATTCCCAGATCAAATGAAAACTGCCAAGATCATCCCGATTTACAAAGCGGGAGACAGAAGTCAATTCACTAATTAAAGGCCGGTCTCTCTACTTTCTCAATTCTCAAACATTTTAGAATTTTTTTTGCAAATAGCCTAGATAATTTCATTGAAGAGTATGAATTGATAAATTACAGGTCAATATGGATTGAGACCAAAGAGGTCCACGTGGAAGAAATAACCAGTTCTCTGGACCCCCAAAAAATGTAGCAGGAGTATTTGTAGATTTAAAAAAGGCATTTGACACAATAGATCATCATGTACTAGTTGGGAAACTTGAAAAATATGGAATTAAAGGAGTTACACTCAACTGGCTGACAAATTAGCTATCTAATACATAATATTCACATGACGTCACCGACCCCCACCTTTCGACCCAGCGGGCCTTTCGTGGGGCAAACGACTAGCAAGACAACGCAACCAAATGCTGAGCGCTCGCAAGTTACTTACTACAAGTTACTTTGATTTATTCATTTGTTCATTCGTTCCGGATTTTCACGCACCGCTTCATAATGGTGCATAATTGGGCGAACAAAGATGTGAAATGAAACTTCTAAATAGTATTCACATGCCGTCATTTGCCCAACATTGTGTGCCGGTCGGTCCATGGAATGTCGAATGGGAACGGCAAAGAAGTGTCCGGAATTACAAAGATACTTCGGAAGGATTTCCAACCGACAAAGTCTACCAAAGTGTGTTCTAACCATTTTGATTAAGGTAAGTGTCATTGTAAGATGGTAAAAATGCTTTTACCATAATGCGATTGTGATCTATGTGAGCCGCTAGCCGTGGCTAGCTCTGGCTAAAAATAGATTTGTGGTCAAGACCTTCGATTTTGAGATCTCTCCAAATACGGTCTCTTATTATTCTTTACCAGCAGCCCAAAAGTTGAAATTGTTGCTAAAGTGTACAAAAATAAGTGATGAATCAACAATAATGTTGTTGTTGTTGTTTTCGTTGTAACATGCTAGCTAGCGCTAGTAGTTAGCGCGTTCAGGGAAACTAGCCACTTGTTTTAAAAAAATTACCTGAGATTCTTCATCTCGAATTCACAATTGATAAATGCGACCAAAATGTTTTCCTATGTACATAAACTACATTTGTATGGTTTCGAAAATCTTAAAGTTTGTGCTATTTGCAGATGACAAACATTTTCTGTTCTGGAGACAACCTGCAGCAGATAGGTAGCTACTGTTAACATTTTTACTGTTTTGAATTTAGTTATAACTGTGTAGATGTGTGTGTAATTATGTTAACTTAATATAGCTCGATGAATAATGTTTTTGATTGTTTTCTTATCTTTCTCTCTTGCCTGGGAAAGAGAAAAATAATAAGTTTCTTTTCTATTATCTAAGGGAGTAGAGTTTGTAGGACTTTCTGTTCGGTCAAAGAAAGTCCAAGGACAAGCTGGTATACTGCTGTCGAAGTCTAATCTGATTTTGCACCTACGGGAACTTGATGAGGGGGGGGAGAGGCGATTTCCTGTGAACACTGTTTTTCAATAAATGTGCCGTGTGCTCGAGTTTGGGACGGATCACTGCTTGGGTGACTTCAATTGTGTTATCAGAAATTTCTGAATGAACCTCTTCACCAGAATCTCAACTTGGATTTATTGGAACACGTAAAAGAGTACAAAAATATAGTGTGCTCTAACACTAACAAAGAATTAAATCAACTTAAACATGGTTTGACCTACACAAACTTTCATTAAATTTGAGTAAAAGCAAACTGATGTTGTTCAACCGTAAAATAAATACACAAATAATACTGAGGATTAATAACGTTCAAATTGAATGGGTTTATGAAAATACATTTCTGGGTGTGATTCTTGATGACAAAATCTGCTGGAAATCCCATATAAAACATGTTAGGGCAAAGGTAGCACGCACTGTTGGAGTTTTGGGAAAGACCAGACACATTAAATGAGAAAACAATGTATATTTTGTATTGTTCATTAATATTACCATATTTGAATTACTGTGTAGAAGTTTGGGGTAATTTCTACAAAACTACAATACAATCATTATGCACACTGCAAAAAAGCCATGAGAATAATAAATCATGCAGGGTACCTTGAATACACCAATAAACGTTTTTTTTTTTTATTGCACACACTAGTTTAGGGATCTGTTAGATTTTAAAACTGGACAAATAATGTATGGGGCAAATAATAATATGCTGCCCGGCAACATACAAAAATGATGTACTTTATTTGAGAGGGGAATTGAAATTTAAACAAAATTATGCTGGCACAAAACTCAAAAGTATGTGCATTTCGATCTGTGGTGTGGTTTTGTGGAATGGTCTTGAGGAAAACATTGAAAGAAGTACAAGCATTTGTCAATTTAAGAAATTGTATAACGAAATCATTTTTGCTAAATATACTAGGGAGGAATAATAAAAACAGTGGTTGAGTACAATTTTTGTTAAGGCATTTAAGAATAATGAGTTAAAGTAATAAGTGAGGTATAATTGGGATAGGACGAGATGAGCAGTTGCTTCATCCTATTCCATTTCGAACAGAAAGTATTTTCCTTTGTTAAATGAGTTTCTTTGGAAGTCATTACTATTATTTATGGGGAGCGAAAACAGTTATATTTCATCCTTGTTTTGTGGAATAACTTTTGTTTTATTGTCATTTTTAAATGTTCAAAATAAAGTTGAGTGAAAATGGAGAAACCCAAAGCGTTCTGAACCACTGAATCAATCTGAAGTCATTTTGTTGAAATGGTTCAGTGGCTCGAAGCATCACAAACTTACATCAACTAGGCGGTGAGTTACCGGTCACGGGAAAATAACCACCGCAGATTGTTTATCTTGGCCAAACAATACGCGGCCGCTTCAGTATGATCTAACCACCGTCTGCTCTTTTTCCCTTTCTATAAGGAGTGCATCTAATCAAGAGTGCGAAAAAATACGGACAACCCGTAACAGTTGGCTGCTCTGCAAAAACAGTTATTAGAACAATCAATAAAATCTTAAACTATTTCTTGTGCTACTCAGCCAGCTTCTGGAATGGAATTGACTACATGTTGTTTTATGTCAGCGGCACATCAGTTTAGTAGGTATAGCGTTAGCGTTTTAATGCCATTAGCGATGTTGAGAGGAATTTGTCCTAAAACCCTTAGTCAGGATTGATTGTTTTGTTTTCGTGCTACTACTAGCATTCTCTGCTAGCGACATGTCATGATTACGTGAAGAAGTGCAGACTTATAACCAGGGTTGGAAGGGTTGCTTTTAAGGGTCTCATATTATTCTTTCAACATTCTAAAATACTTCCCAAATGTGTAAAAGACATGTCTGTGACATGCATTCATCAAAATTGACTTTGGATCTAATATTTTTGCTGTCCCTCAATCAGCCAAAAAAACACTCTGTTCAAAACAGCCTGTTTTAGGGTTGTGTCACTTTTATGTAAATAGCTGCACCAGGCCATGTCTAAGCCACACCCTTCTCTCTCGAAGGGGCAGTGGTTTCTGTCATGGTAGTGATAGAAAACGTTCTTTGTTTTCTTGCGTGTTAAAATAAAACTCAAAGTTGAGATCGGTGAAGAGGTTTTCTTGCAAGAGATTTTTATTCAGAAATTTCTGATGCCATGAAGGATCCTTACTGAATCAGCATCGGTTCCTAAATGGGCTCATCCCAACTTATACAAAAATTAGTGTTTACAGAAAATAGTCTCCCCCTCCTGTCTCCTGTCCTTGTGGGAAGAGTGAAATACAAAAACAGATAATAAATCTTCAGCTCGTATCTTAGTCCACTCCAGATGTAGGAAAATAATTGGTCCCGGCACTTCTTGGACCGGATAATTTATGGACAGAAACTCTGCTTGCACTTTCAAACATATACTCCTTTAGATAAGAACAGAAACCTTATTATTTGAATTAACTGTTTTCTTATTACTACACAGCTATAACTAAATTCAAAACGGTTAAAATATCAATTGAAACAGTAAAAAATGTTAACAATGTTAACAGTAGCCATGTGCTAATGTTGTGAATGGCAGCGACTGGCCATGGCAGCAGAAGAAAAGAAAAATACAGACATGTCTCTTACACATTTGAGAACTATTTCAATATGTGGAAAAGTGCCATAACGTTTTACCATAAGGAAAAGTCGCATAACGTTACTACAGAGACTATGTTGTAGCGTTAGTTTGTGATTGTTTAGGCAACGGTTATTTTTGCCGTAACCGGCAAATCTCCCACAAACGTTATTTTGGCGTGCAATGTCTCAGATTTGCCGTGAATGCTTCTAGACATTTACAAGCGGTTATGAATTAAACAAATGTGCACATTTAGGCCGTTTCGCCGAGACCACTTAGCGCTCCCTTGAGTGAATCACAATCAATCTGGCTTGTGAGGTTAAGGTTAGAGGGCTCGAAGACTAAAAAAAAAAAAAAACAGTGAAAATATAAAATAGATCAATAATATATATATCTATATATAGTTAGATAAGATCGAAGCAAAAGTAACTACATTAAAATATAAAGACAGGTACATTAATATTAACTAAAATCTACATTTAAAAAACTTGTCTTGAGCCTGCTCTTAAAATCTTGAACGTTCTTTGGGGCCCTGAGTTCCTCCGGCAGACTGTTCCAAAGGCGAGCGAAGGCTGTAGCACTGAAAGGACGCCGTGAGTGTACTCGTTTTTCAACATTTTGCCACGTTACGACCACAAAAACAAATGTATTTATTGAAATTTTATCTGAACGATGAACACAAGCTAGGTTAGATGGAGAGCGTTTGTGAAACACAATCTTAAGAATAATTGTTGATTTTTTTGGTTGCTCAATGAATATTTGCTGATTTTTTTTTTTCTATCTCCTCTCCGCCGCCCTGCAACTACGTTTAAGGTTCTTTACTTCCTCATTTCTCCTTGGATCCATGGACCTTGGGTCTATGTTTTTTGTTGTCTCTGGGGCAAGTGACAAGTGCCAGTTGTAGTTTTTTAAATGGTCAAGAATAAAATCACAGGGGGGGCAGGTAAGACAAGTGGAGGATATTTGTTTAAAACCTCGATTTATTTATATATATATATATATATATATATATATATATATATTATATATACAAACAACATAGACCCAAGGGCTTTGAGAGATGAGATTGGCACACCTTAAAAGTCAATTCAGCTCTGACGGTGCACCCCCCCGCCCTCCCCCCCATGGTCCGGTTTGGGTTTCTGATGCATCGTACCGTGTGCGATAGGCCCCAAGTCAAGGTGCTGCTGTCGAAACAATAATACACATCAACTCACGCTTGTCTTCTTGTGTCTTGCAGACGTCGGTGAGGAATATCTTCGTCCTGACGAACAGGAAGTGAAGTCTCCTCATGTTAAAAAGGAGGAGGAGCATCCTTACATCAAAGAGGAAGAAAAGCCCCTTTTTGTCAAAGAGGAGGAGGTTGAGGATGATGTAACCAAGTCACCACTGGTCTTCGCCCCTTTAAAGAGTGAAGATGAAGACAAGGGTGAGTGTGAGGAGGACAGAGAGGCGGAGCTTCCAAGCAGCAACTCAACTCCTCAACACATGACGACAGGTATATCATCAGGACCGAGTGCCTTTCCACTCTTCATCCTCTTCAATGCCCTTCTCACTTCGTCCTTACTAATCTTTGCTACTTCCTGGTCCACAACAGTCACCTCTTGTACTCTTCGTTGTCTCTCATTTTCCTCATTCATCAACTCTTCAAAGTACTTTTCCCATCTTCCCATCACACTACTGGCATCTGTCACACTTCCATGCCTATCCTTTATTACCCTAACCTGCAGCACGTCCTTCCCATCTCTGCCTCTTTGCCTTGCCAACCAGTATAGGTCAGTCTCTCCCTCCTTACTGTCCAACCTAGCATACAAGTCATCGTAAACCCCTTGTTCGGCCTTTGCCACTTCTACTTTCACCTTACGCTGCAATTCCCTGTACTCCTTTTTGCTTTCTCCAATCCTCTGTGTCCCACTTCTTAGCTAAACTCTTACTCTGGATCCACTTCTGCACCTCCTCATTCCACCACCAAGTCTCCTTATCCCCTTTCCTTCCAGATGACATACCAAGGACTGTCCTACCTGTCTCCCTGAACACTTTTGCTGTAGATGTAAAGTCATCTGAAAACACCTCCTGACCATCCAGAGCCTGTCTCAACTCCTTCCTGAAAGTCATACAACACTCTTCCTTTTTCAGCTTCTACCATTTCATCCTCTGCTCTGCCTTTGCCGTCTTTGTCTTCCTCACCACCAGAGTCATCCTACCTACACACTACCATCCTCTGCTGTCTGGCTACACTCAAACCTACCACTACTCTGCAGTCGCTGATCTCCTTCAGATGACACCGTCTACACAAGATGTAGTCTACCTGTGTACTCCTACCTCCACTCTTGTAGGTCACTCTATGTTCCTGCCTCTTGTGGAAGAAAGTATTCACAACTGCCATTTCCATTCTTTTTGCCAAGTCAACCACCATCTGTCCTTCTGCGTTCCTCTTCTGGTTCCCAAACTTGCCCATCACCTCCTCATCACCTTTGTTTTCTGCACCAAAGTGTCCATTGAAGTCTGCACCAATGACACCTCTCTCACTTCTAGGGATGCTCTGCATCGTTTCATCAAGGTCCAACCAAAAGTTCTCCTTCTCCTCCAACTCACATCCTACCTGTGACGCATACCCACTAACAGCATTGATCACCACACCTTTGATTCCTAGCTTCAAGCTCATCACTTTATCTGAGACTCTTTTTTTTTTTACCTCCAGGACGTTCCTAACAAACTCCTCCTACTCCATTGCTCTTCCTATCATGATACCATGATAGAATAACTTGAACCCTGCTCCTAAACTTCTAGCTTTGCTCCCTTTCCACCTGGTCTCCTGAACACATAATATGTCCACCTTCCTCCTCCGCATCATGTCAACCAGCTCTCTACATTTTCCTGTCATGGTTCCAACATTCAAAGTCCCTACTCTCGGTCCCAGACTCTTGGTGTTCCTCTTCTCTTCCTTCCTACAAACACACATTCCTCCTCTCCTGCTTTGACCAACAGTAGTCCAGTTTCCACCGGCACCCTGTAGGTCAACAGCACCCATGGCGGTCGTTGTTAACCCGGGCCTCGACCGATCTGGTATAGAAGTCATATATTTGATTCACATGTATGTTTGATTTGGCCAACGTTTTTACGTCGGATGCCCTTCCTGACACAACCCTCTGTATTTATCCGGGCTTGGGACCGGCACAAGAAGACATTGGCTTGTGCCCCCTTGCAGGTACATTAATACACTTAAATGCAACATTTAAATGAATCTGATTAGTTGATTAATTGATTGGATAATCGATAAATTAATCGATTTAAAAAAATATTCAATAGATACAGCACTAAGCACGTACTAAGTGTGAATGGGTGGCCTTTCTTTTGGTGTTTTCACAAATGGGCGTAGCTAGAAAGGGGCATTAGTGCCATTGTGCGCCGTTAGGAGATGCGATGTAGCCGACTGTCAGCCAATCGCCGTGGCATCCTCATTTGCATGAAAATCAAGACGGCCCGGAGCGCAGGCTTGACATTGTGGAATCAAATCGACTCACTGGGCTCGGAGAGATGAGATTGGTGCATCTTAAAAGCCAATACAGGCTCGTGCGGTTCCCGTTGGAGGGTGTCCATTTTAGATCTGATCATGTGCGGGATTGTGTCGCCAACCGTCTTAAAAAAAAAATCACCGATGGTTCGGTTCAAGTCGGGTTCTGACGCATCGCACCCTGTGCGGTGGGCCCAAGTCAAGGTGCCACTGTAGAAACAATAATACACAACATCAAGTCGT
Organism: Leptonotus elevatus; assembly: GCF_054856555.1. Taxonomy (NCBI): domain Eukaryota; kingdom Metazoa; phylum Chordata; class Actinopteri; order Syngnathiformes; family Syngnathidae; genus Leptonotus; species Leptonotus elevatus. Next base: position 2,535,916 of record NC_141239.1, on the reverse strand, counting down.
GCTTGAGATTTGACTTAACTAAACCAAATGTATGTTTGTCTTCTTGTGTCCCGCAGACGTTGGTGACAAATGTCTTCGTCCTGAGGAACAGGTGGTGAAGTCTCCTCATGTGAAACAGGAGGAAGAAGAGCATCCTTACATCAAAGAGGAAGAAAAGCCCCTTTTCGTCAAAGAGGAGCAGTTTGAGGATGATGTCACCAAGACACCACTGACCTTTGCCCCTTTTAAGAGTAAAGATGAAGTCATGGGTGAGAGTGAGGAGGATAGAGGGGTGGAGCCCCCAAGCAGCTCAACTCCTCAACACATGGAGACAGAAGGTGATGCAGACCAATGGGGATCATCACTAGCACAAAGTGATGACATAAGGTCACAGTCTACTGACACTGACGATGATGAATACGCTAAAGGTGATCATGCTGACAACTGCTGTTCTCAGTGTGCGAAAACATTCAGTTCAAAAGGGAGTTTGAAAGTTCACCTGAGAAAACACACAGGAGAAAAACCTTTTTCTTGCTCAGTCTGTGGAAAAAGCTTCAATCAAAAGATAACTTTAGCAGTCCATAAAAGAAAACACACTGGAGAGAAACCTTTTTCCTGCTCAGACTGCGGCAAAAGCTTCTCTCATAAGTTATCTTTAACAAACCACACAAGAAAACACACTGGAGAAAAACCATTTACCTGCTCAGACTGTGGCAAAATCTTCTCTCATAAGTCAGCTTTAACAAACCACACAATAAAACACACTGGAGAAAAAACATTTACCTGCTCAGACTGCGGCAAAAGCTACTCTCATAAGTCAGCTTTAACAAACCACACAAGAAAACACACTGGAGAAAAAACATTTACCTGCTCAAACTGTGGCAAAAGCTTCTCTGACAAGAGAAATTTAACAATACACAAAAGAACACACACTGGAGAGAAACCTTTTTCCTGCTCAGACTGTGGCAAAAGCTTCTATGACAAGAGAACTTTAACAATACACAAAAGAACACACACTGGAGAGAAACCTTTTTCCTGCTCAGACTGTGGCAAAAGCTTCAATAACAAGTTCTCTTTAACAATACACACAAGAAAACACACTGGAGAAAACCCATTTACCTGCTCAGACTGCGGCAAAAGCTTCTCTCGTAAGTCAGCTTTAACAAGACACACAAAAAAGCACACTGGAGAAAAACCTTTTTCCTGCCCAGACTGTGGCAAAAGGTTCTCTGACAAGGGAACTTTAACAATACACAAAATAACACACACTGGAGAGAAACCTTTTTCCTGCTCAAACTGTGGCAAAAGCTTCTATAACAAGGGAACTTTAACAATACACAAAAGAACACACACTGGAGAGAAACCTTTTTCCTGCTCAGACTGTTGCAAAAGCTTCAATGACAAGACAGCTTTAACAATACACAAAAGAACACACACTGGAGAGAAACCTTTTTCCTGCTCAGACTGCAGCAAAAGCTTCTCTCGGAAGTCACATTTAACAATACACACAAGAACCCATACTGGAGAAAAACCTTTTTCTTGCTCAGACTGTGGCAAAAGCTTCTCTGACAAAGGAAATTTAAAAAGCCACTCAAGAACACATGCTGGGAAGAAACCATTTAGTTGCAGTGTTTGTGCTAAAAGATTCGCTAGTAAAAAGCTTGTTGAGACACACAAGTGTGCTGGTGAGAAAAGCAGCGATCTTTAAAGCTTAAAAAAAATGAAGGGAGTGAGTCTGGTGTGCTGTAAAAGTGTAAATGATTTTGAATAAAATAGAGAGGGAGGAAATAAGTGATCCTGCTTATTTAAAAAATGTTCAGACTTAGAAATTAATAAGTCTTTGATTTTTATGGCAACTTTATTTTAACAGTGATAGACAGAATATCAGAAAACAATTGAAAGCATGACGCGGGGGGGGGGGGGATGAGCATTTTGTTGAGGGAGATCATTAACCAGCTCCTCTTGTGTAGTCCTTCGCTGATCTCGACCTTTTTCATATTGATTGAAAATAATAATAACAATATGTTGTATGTGCCTCCACTCGTCTAAAGACGGCATTCAGGTTAATATTGCGTTTATCTTGAACATTGCTCCAGTTCCAAGTGTCAGCGGCTACGACAATGACCTCAAATCATGTCGGATATCTTTTGCAGTGAAAAAGTATTTGCCCTCCTCTCAAATTCTCACTTTTATTGCAGTTTTCCCACTTGAATGATTAAAATCATCAAACAAATGTCAATATCAAAGATAATAATAAGTGGAGATTTTATTTTTCAAGGACAAAACACTATTCAAAGCTGCCTGGCCCTGTCAAAAGTATTCACGTTCATTACGTTCATAGATATGAGGGTTTCAGAAGACTTAAGAAGAATCAACTCCAGCTTTACTTAAAAGTGTAAAAGTAATGCTTTCAAAGCTACTCAAACTATGAATATGAAATGTTTTTAAAGTTTTCTTTTAATGTGTTTAAACGCCAATGTATGCTTTAGTAATATTGTAAGCTACTTTTGTTTTCTCTGCTTTGCTTCCGAATGTCGTTAACGGTTGTGTTTGTTGACGTTTGTAGGTGTTGTGTATTTGCTTATGTGAAGCACATTGAGTTGCCTTGTGTATGAAATAGAAATAAAATATAGAAGAAAAAGCCACCTTGCCATTTTCCCAAATTAGCGTGGAAAATACCTTCAGGGACACACAAAGCCAGATGTGCAGTATGGCCACGTTCGGAGTGTTTTAAGTCTCGGCTTAAGACCCACTTTTATTCCTTGTTTTTTAGTTCAGCATGAATTGTGTGGTCCGCGTGGCATTTTATTTAATTTGATTATTATTTCATTTTTATTATTATTTTTGGGGGGGTTTAAATATATTTTTATTGTATTTATTCCTTTATTTTACTTATTGTATTTTAGTAACTTATTGACTTTTTTTAAATTATTGTTGGTTTTTACTAGATTTCATGTGTATGTATGATAATATGTGGATCTCAATGTGCAGCACTTTGGAAACACTTGTTTATAAAATGTGCTTTTGACATAAAGTGGATTGGATTAGTTTAAAAATGATCACATTAAGTAAACAAACAGTACAATGCAAATGCAATACATTTGTACTTCTGAGCATTAGGGGAGCGTAAGATATGATAAGTGTGCTCGACTCGAAGTGCAATGGCGTGTCATCACTAACCTTTATTAGAAGGTAAGTGTTGCATTCAAACCTTGCAGCAGGAATTTGTGAAAGCCACAGATGACAAAACTGGCCAAAAGTACAAATATTGCATATATCAGTAATATATCAGATACTGCATCAAATGTTTGCTACGAGCTAATGCCAGTACTAGAGCAATAAATTAAACTCATAACATGTGATGGTTAAATCGCATCCCTGATAATAAACGTTCAGTTTACGGTACCTCAAAATGCTTGTTCATCTTGATGGCAAATTTTTAATCTGCACATTCACCACAATAAATCTAATTTAAACATGCATTTAAACTTTACATATCGGGAACAACACACTGAAAAAGGGAGAAATGAGACCTCGCAGTTTTATGTCTTTCTAACTGCAGCAAAAATGGCGACATCTGTCGATGACTTGATGACAGTGCTTGCTTTGAAGCCGACAATCTCCAGCAGCCAATCATATCGCAGCGGGGGCGTGTCCTGCCTGACTTCCGACGCACATCTACTTTCGTTTCTTCACGGAACCAGACGCCCTCCGCTAAATCATTATTTTCGATTCCGTGCTGAACCAACTACAACCTCCAAACAGGACGTTAATCACTACTTTGAAGGTCTACGACACCATTGATCAAATCTCAGCGTGTGAATGAACTCGTTTCGGTGCGCGTTGATGCTTCTCGCCCTACTTAGCTTAGCTTAGCTTAGCTCGCTAGCCGCTAGCAAAGAGAAGCACGTAACACGTGGTCAAGAAGAGATCAAGTGTGACTTTGTTGGCATTATTGTGCTAAAATGTTTGCAAAAACGGCACCAAAGTACGAGGAGGAATTCTTTGGAGGAAAAGAAGAGAACGAGCAACATCTTCAACAGCTGGACGATGTTTACGAGGAGCCTCGAGTTGTGCTACACACAGCAGGTTTGTACACTTCTTACTCTCCCTTGCTTAGCACTAGGACTACTATACAGCGTTAAAAATATCAAAATGCAGTCCTCATTACTGTACACAGTAAAATAATTCCAGCCATTATGTTATTGTAACTTAAGTGCATACTACGTTTTCACACATCAATACGTTTTCAATTGATAACATATGATCAAATGTGAATAACTCTTTGAAGTGAGTTTTACAACAAAATACAATTTGAATACGTTAACTTGACTCTATGTGCTAAGCTTAAAAGTAGAAGCCGCATCTTGTAGCCACAAAGCCATGTTAATGCACCACACATATCGTGCCTGAAAGTTACTTTTGTTATATATAGAATATGATATATCCTTCAAGCAATCAATCAATCAAAACTTTATTCATAACACACACACACACAATAGAATATATGAATGCATAAATGGCTGGCTTCAGATCAGGAGAGGAGACATCACAATATGCTTTGCTAGAATAACTGTGCCTTTTATTACCCGCAAACAGCAATAAACACTTTTATACTGTGCTAGAATAATTGTAAGTTTTATTCCCCGCAGACAGTCATCAATGCCTGTGCTTTGCTCGAATGATTGTACCTTTTATTCCCTGCAAACAGCAATCAATACACTAGAACGTTAAGCAGCATAATATGATCATCATCAGCGCTTACCTTGACACTAGACTGGGGAGCCTACGGTCCGGGTGAAGCGAGCTGCAACAACGGCTGGGCAATCGTACGTGTTCCACAGTGGACTCCGTCCGGACAGTGTGCCGCTCCGTCTTTTATTCGTTAGCAAAAAGTTGTGAGCGTGAGAAACCGGGCTGTCCAAGCCCTCTCCCAGACACTCTCGAAAACATGTTTGCGAAGCAGGGAAGGCTGTAGTATAAACAAGGTATTCACTCCCAGGCTGATTCCGCCCTTTATTCACAAATTGTTGGGCACCTGGATTCGTACAACAGTTCAGGACAACAACATATCCTTATATAAGAGGTTACATGAGGACATATCAAACCATGGTTATTTTCCCTTCAAACTCCCTTGAGTGAATCACAATCAATCTAGCTTTTGAGGTTATATATATATATATATATATATATATATATATATATATATATATATATATATATATATATATATATATATATATAGTTAGATAAGATCGAAGCAAAAGTAACTTCATTTAAATATAAAGAAAGGTACATTAACTCTTTGACTGACAGACGTTTTCAGAAAAGGGATTCTGTGAGTGCCAGCCGATTTAAGCATTTTGACTGATCTTTCAAGGTCCATAGAAACACACATACTACCAAATGAAAGATTGAACTCTCATCTTTCATCAGAAAAAAAAGTTTGTTTCTACCTTATTCCGTTCTTCAGTAATCAACAATAGAATATGGTTAGTTTCATCCAAATGCTCTTGTTTTGGACCAAAATACGGAGAAATCAAGCTTTTAGTGAAACTATATTATTTCATGCACTCTAGTGAAATTTACACTTCTTTTTGTCCATGAATGATGCCACAAACATCTAAACAGTGCTTTACTTCTATAGCACACTACCAACAAGAATGAAAAAGTGTTTTTTGATAGCAAAATACGTTTATTTACATTCAACAGTGTAACAATTTGACTAAACTATTTACAAATGTGTGCAACTGTGGTACTATTTACAATTATGTTGGATGTTTCAACGACAGTTTTTCTTTTTGTGTAACACTCCCCTGCGTGCAAGGAGACGCAACAGGATTTGCACAACACATTAGTTTCACTGCGATTGCCTCTTCGCGTGCAGAAGCTACACTTTCTTGCCGGCCGTTTTTTCCGGGGAATAGCAAGTATATACTGCAGTGTGTGTTGCCATAAAGTCTAATATCAGGATCATGCTATGGTTACGTTACGGTGGTGTTACGTCTGGCTTCCTCGTGTCCTTCAGTTGCTATACTGGGTGGTAAGAGATGTTCTGATCCATCTTATCCACTCCATTCATGGTGGCATCGTAGTCCAGAACCAGTGTCTTCTCCGTGATCAGACTGTACCCGCTCCTCCGATGAATATGCATTGGACTCGGAGTACTCTTCATTGTCCGATCGAATGTCCGCTTGTGCAGCTCCGGCGTTAGCAGCGCTAGCCGGTGAGGCTTTATGACGTGAGAATAAAGGCCGCGTCCAACTGTGGCGTCAACCTCGGGATTCACCATCATCATCATCATCAATGTGCATTGGTCGATGCTTTTCGACTACTCTCCGTCGCCCGATCGAATGTCCGCTTGTGCAGAAGTACCCGGTCGGTTGTGCTGCGCGTTTTCCGGCGTTAGCAGAGCTAGCCGGTGAGGCTTACTACGTGATCATAACGGTCGCGTCAAGGCTTCCAACTTTGAGTCATCATCATCGTCGACATCAATGCGCTTTTTAGTATTGATCGATGCTTTCCGTCTTTGAAAAAAATGCTCAAGCGTGAGCTGCTTGCAACCGGTCGCCATTGTTGCTTCATCAGCCATTGTTGCATCATCAGCCATTGTCCCCTCAACACTCTAGCTCCGCCTCACGTCTTATACTGACGCCCACGGTGAGCGGCCCACCCAACCTTGTGCAAAGAAAGTCATCGCTGCCATCTAGGGGCCAAAACGAGTCATTAAACTAACTAGATCTGCTTGATACTTGATACACAGCTGCCCAAGGCTTTCCTCCACCCGTTTCCAAAAAAAAACAAAAAAACATAGTGAACGTCTTTTAACATCCTCGGCGCCCCTCCGTAGGTTTTTACTAAACGTTTTATAACGTTTATGGCGGTCAAAGAGTTAAGAGATGTCCCCCTTTCGAATGAGGTGCCAGGGAGTTTGTGGAGAATCAATACTTTGCTTAATATGATGTGTTGTGGTTATGTTCAAAGTTGTACTGAAGGGCTTCCAGAGATACCAGATTGGCATAAAAGTTAATATGAGAAAGAGTGTCGCGATGCAGCAGCAGATGGAGATTCGTTCCCACTTTGAAGCCATCTCGAGATGATGTTCTTTATTGAATGATGTCCGCAATGGGGGCAGCTGGACACTGGATCAGTAGACGTGGTTTTCCGGTCGGGTGGTGGGATCGCTGAGCCTGGGTTTTCCGGTCGTCATCGGGTGGTGGGATCGCTGAGCCTGGGGCGGATCTGGCGGGTTGTGTAGATGAGATGTGGAACCACGTGTCCCCTTTTCCGTGCAGGCGAACTGAAGGAGATGTCCTCTCCATTACCTTGTGGGGTCCAGTCCACCTGGGCTCAGATCATTTTCGTTAAATCACTTTTAACCATACATATTCACAATCAATTATTATTATTATTATTATTATTATTTCATTATTTTCTATAAAGAGCTCAGTATTGTTCATTCGGAAATGTCATCATCATTGCTTTTTATTTTTTATTTATTTTTATTTTTTTTTGTGTGTGTGGGTGAGAATGTGTATGTGCGTGCGTGCGTGTGTGCGTGCGTGCATGCGTGCGTGTATTTGTTAGCTCACCAAAAACCTATTAGAAAAAATCTCATACCGTTCACCTAAACCGAACACCGCCGTCAGGAGACCCGAGGGGACCAAAGAAAACCAAGAAAGGTGAAATCCAGCACCGACCAGACACCACCCACCAGAACTCCTCCCCAACCCAAGAAACATCCAGACCCCAACAAATCCAAAAAACATAAAATCAGGGAGGCCTCAAGAGACCGAAGGAGAGACCGAGAAAAGGAAGGAAGGACAGACGAAGCCGAGTGAGATCCACAGACACCAGCCTCCACTGATTCAATGACCTGAGGAGGAAACAGATTGTGTCTGAGTTTCGGTAGATGCTGGTGTGGTGGATCTGGCATGCATGAAAATCTCCACCAAAGAGGGGAGCCGTCAAACCCCCGCCGGAACAGAGCAAGCGCAACACCTCAGGGCCCCCCAGGCCGCGGCAGCGCCAAAGGACGACCCCCGGGCCCCGCCAGGGCCACCGGCCGGAGAGCAAACCCAGGAGCAGGAGCGCCCCCCACCCCAACACGGCCCGCGCCCCCGACCCAACGCAATGGGTTTGAAATGGGTTCCATTGTCTGATCAAATTTTTCTAGGAAACCCATGTGATGGTATGTGATTAATCAAATGTTTTACCATGATATTTACTGTTTTAGATTTGCATGAATATGCCTCTGGCCATCCTGAAAAGGAATCCACTATTAACAGCAAATATCTGTATCCTGACACTGGTTTTATCACGTCAGTGAAATCCATCAAAAAACATCTGACCCCAGAGCTGTCACGTCTGGCCGGACCGTGAGTGCCCTGGGGAGGTTCAGATGTATGCATACTATTATACCCTTTGCAAACACAACAATTTAACAATTTGTCTCATGAAAGGACCAAGTGTGTAATTGTCTCAATGTTTCTTCCACACCTAAATGGCATATTCCATGGGCTCCAAAAATTAGATTTTTCAATTGTTTCTGAGATGGAATATATTTACCTTCTTTCCGCCATATGCTTCATATTTTTGTCCCCCTCTGGACTTACTTTTTTCTGTCACAGCTTGATCACCTCCTGTGGATTATCACATTCAGACTCACTTACAGTTAGTTGGAGTGTAGGTTGGTACCCCGCAACCTTTTTTTGCTGTTCGATTGCTAATTCGTTTCCATTCTTTTAATTCAACATGAACTGTCATGTGTGCATATTTTTCCAGTGGAGTTGATGCATACAGACAAACTTGTCGACTTCCCCCTTCCCTCTTCTGATAAAGAGCAGCAGAATCACTGCTGACCTTTTCAGACACGTCAAGATAGAACATTTGACTGTAATCAGGAATCACAAAAGCTGTAGCAGTGGAAAGATGCTGTTTCAAGGAGATGAAGAGCAGAGACATCGTGGCTCCAAGATAAGAAGTGTCAGATGGAGCTGTCAGTAAGCACCAGGAACAACAGGGGGTAGTTCAAATGAAGACAGCAACTGTCGAAGACAGTCGTTAAAGAGACAAAGCCTTTGAGGCAGGCGATTGTAATGAAAAAGAGAGCCTTAGCCATGTCAATGCAAGTGAAATGAGTGTGGGCTGATGCAATTTGAGACAATGCAGAGTGAGGACTTCGGGTCAGAAAAAGTAGGAGTTAAGACGGCCGCATTAATCTCTTGCAGGTCATAAATCACAAGAAACTTTCCAATATCTTTCTTCTCAACGGGTGAAATAGGCGTGTTATAATCAGAGCCGAAATTTTCACACAACACTCCTGCTTTGAGCAAACCGTCAATTGTTTCCGAAATGCTAATCATCCCAGCCTCTTTTACAGAGTATTGGGGAAACACAATAGGTGAGACGTTACCGAGATCAACATCAGTGGGATCCATGGACCACAGCGATGTTAATTTTATATATATATATATATATATATATATATATATATATATATATATATATATATATATATATATATATATATATATATATATATATATAACCAGCAAAATTGCTGTTGGTTGTTTTACTTCCATGGTGCCAATCCAGAAGCTGGTGCTCCAAAACGAAAGTGGGTAAAAATGTATTAGACTAAATCCAATAAACATCAAGTGACGGCAAATAGAGCAATTGGGATTTAAATACATTTTGCCATTCATCATATTTTAAATTCCCATATGTTGTTTTCAATTTTCTGAAATGCCTCGCTATAGATCTCATCCCCTGATCTGTCATTGTACAGAGTGCAATGCATACAATCAGTTACCATATCATAAGATCTGAGGTTACGAACCCAAGGTGACCAGAGAACTCAGAAGTGCTTAGATTCGAGCCAATCACTGGAGTCAATATCCACTCTTTCTCAGTAGATGTTGGCAGTGGCGCATGCCACAGGGCATTGTTCAACAAGCGGGCACTGTGAGGTGACACTGGAGACAGATCAGCAGTAGGTGTTATCATCCGGAAATTCCAGGATAAGTCCATCAGGGCTGCATTTGATGAGAGGAGATCTCTGCCCAAAAGATTGACTGGACAGTTAGGTGCAAACGCAAAAGAATGCAAAACACAAAAGGATGCAAAATAATCTGTGAACAGTCACTGAGCATGTGGATTCAGGGAATATCCTTGTAGCTCTCTTTCCTCGAATGTAGCCACGTGCAGTTTGTTGGCCTCTGCCTCTCCACCCAAACGCTTGAAGTCGCTGTCTGCAATCGTGGGTCCAATGACCAGGCCGTTCACAATAGAAGCACATGTTGGGCCACCCAGGGGGCGCACCTTGACTAATGAATGTACCTGCTTGATACATCATGCACTCGGAATCAACAGAGGGAGATGAGATCACAGCAAAAGTGTTTTCTTCCTGCTTTTTCAAAAATTTCAATTGCACCATAGCAAATTGTGTGTCTGTACTTTTGTGTTTGTCTACCTTAGCACCGGGAAGATGCCTCCATGGCCTTTGCCACAGACTTGGGAATGCCCTTCAAAATGGCTGCTCGGAACACTTGCGAATGCAAAGTGATAGCCGTAGGGGTGTATCCCGTTTTCAGAGTGTAATCAGTGAGGGCCAGATCAACAAAAAGCCGCGACCTCCTCATCTGCTTTGGGAGTGTGCATCAGATCTGGAATGACACAATCAGGGAGGAAAAACAAAGGTTAAATAATTTTCTCGCCTAAGAGCCTAATTATCAGGGAGGAAAAATATATAATTGTGTAAAAAGAACACAGGTATCACCTGCTATTAACATTTGTCCCGTAACAGCTCTCTGCACTGCCTGCAGCAAATTATCAACCCTACACACTCACATCAGTGGGAGAAAAATGTCCATAAAGCATGTGCCTGCAAGATTTGGGCTTCGAGCCACAGGCCGATGAGAGGGCAAAAGCTGGACCTTTGGAAGATTCTTCGGGGTCTTTCAGAACCTCTGGTTCGGTCCATAACGAGAGTCAGGGTGGGCACCTGAAAGACTCCGGACATGACACTTTAATTCTGCCACTTGATTCTGAGATGCGTTCCCACTTTAAAGCCATCTCGAGATGATGTTCTTTATTGAATGATGTCCTCAATCGGGGCAGCTGATTCAACCTTTATTGAATGATGTCCTCAATAGGGGCAGCTGGACACTGGATCAGTAGACGTGGTTTTCCGGTCGGGTCGTCAGGTGGTGGGATCGCTGAGCCTGGGGCAGATCTGGAGGGTCGTGTAGATGAGATGTGGAACCACGTGTCCCCTTTTCCGTGCAGGCGAACTGAAGGAGATGTCCTCTCCATCACCTTGTGGGGTTCAGTCCACCTGGGCTCAGATCATTTTTGTTAAATAACTTTTAACCATACATAATCACAATCATTTATTTTTGAAGGAGCATCTGGTTGTTGTTTTTTGTTAGCTGGGAGTTAGTAAATATTAATTGTTTGAGTTCTGGAGGTTCCGGAACGTGCGTCCCTTCCAATGTAGCTGTTGGAGCCGGAAAAGGTCTGTTGGTGTGACATTCAAACAGAGTCCAGCCTTTGGCTGAGTTAAGTGACATTCGCATATTCATTAAGGTTCTTTACTTCCTCATTTCTCCTTAGATCCATGGACCTTGGGTCTGTTTTTTGTTGTCACTGGGGCAACTGTATCAAGTGCCAGTTGTAGTTTTTAAAATGGTCAAGAATAAAATCACGGGGGCAGGTAAGACAAGTGGAGGATATTTGTTTAAAACTTTGATTTATTTGTGTATATATATATATTATATTATATTGTATTATATTATATTATATTATATTACATATACAAAAAACATAGACCCAAGGGCTTGACATAGCAGAAGCAAATTGACTCTCTGGGCTTTGAGAGATGAGATTGGCACGCCTTAAAAGTCAATTCAGCTCTGACGGTGCCCCCCCCCCAATGGTCCGGTTCGATTTGGGTTTCTGATGCATCGTACCGTGTGCGATAGGCCCAAGTCAAGGGGCTGCTGTCGAAACAATAATACACATCAACTCACGCTTGTCTTCTTGTGTCTTGCAGACGTCGGTGAGGAATATCTTCGTCCTGACGAACAGGAAGTGAAGTCTCCTCATGTTAAAAAGGAGGAGGAGCATCCTTACATCAAAGAGGAAGAAAAGCCTCTTTTTGTCAAAGAGGAGGAGGTTGAGGATGATGTCACCAAGTCACCACTGATCTTCGCCCCTTTAAAGAGTGAAGATGAAGTCAAGGGTGAGTGTGAGGAGGACAGAGAGGCGGAGCTTCCAAGCAGCAACTCAACTCCTCAACACATGACGACAGAAGGTGATGCAAACCACTGGCGACCACCGCAAGCACAAAGTAATGACATAAGGTCTAAAGATAGGCCGATATGTTTTTTTCAGGTTCAATACCGATTATTAGTTGGGTGATAACCGATATTTGAAGCTGATATTCATTTTCATGGCGCATATTGGCGTCAACATTTTCTAAAATACATTGTATCGTCTTAAAAAGTTAAATGGAAACTTAAGCAAGTTATTTCCACAGCTCTCTAGTTCTCTACAGTAAATATTTTCACGCCAAAATTTAAAAATACCTGAAATCTTAAACTTTCACATTTCAATGTCGAACAAAAACAAATGGTTCAAAAGATTCCTAGGGTCAGTAGCATCTCTTATAAAGTTAACTGAAAATGTAAATATATAGCTCCCTGAGATTAAAATGGTTTTACATTTACCTTATTTCGGCCGTCAGATAAAAAAAAAAAAAAAAGAGCTCATACCGATATTGACCAAAATGCCCAATATCGGCCTGTATCGGTCTATCTCTTATAAGGTCCCACTCTCCTCAAGATGATGATGATGATAATGAATATGCTATCGGTGATAGGGCATGAGCTCAAAATGGAGTTTGAAAGCGCACACAACACACACTGGGGCAAAACCTTTTTCCTGCTCAGATTGGGGCAAAAGTTTCTCTCAAAAGTCAACTTTAGCAATGAACAAAAGAACACACACTGGTGCAAAACCTTTCCGTAGATCAAAGTGATCCATGTGTGGGGTTGAGTCGCCCAAATATATATATATTTTTTGATGGGTCATGGTTCCAACAATCAAAGTCCCTACTCTCTCACCCTCTCCTTGCGTCCCTGCCGCTGCCCCCTGCCCTTCTTGTCGTCCCCTTCCCTCCTCCCTTCCCCCTCCCCAATACGCCTTCCTTCCCCTCCCCTGGGCCGGGGGCTCCATCCATGGCCCGGGTCTCGGTGCTATGGGGGCCGGCGGGGGTGGCTGGGGTTTGGTGTCGTGCCCGCCCCGCTCCGGTGGGCGTCCTGACACCTCGGGCGGGACCCAGTATCCGGGGGGCGAGCCCTATCGCCCCGCCGGGCGGGTCCCATATGCCCGCCGGGGTCCTGGTGGGGTGGGTGGGGGCTTGGTGGGCCGGTGCGCCTCCTGCCCCCGCCCGCTTGGGGAGGGCCCCGCTGGTCACTCCTTAACTCACTACACTAGGTTTGCACAATACACTTTTATAGACATATAGGGCACATAACTCACTTTAGGGGGTGGGGTAGGGTGGAAACACCGTCTTCACCCTACAACTCCCCTCCAATTTTAATACACCACACAACTTGTGGGTGGGGGGGGGGGCTTGTGGAGGAGCCATCGGTTGGGGGCCGCAGTATAGAGCAGTGCTGCGGTCCCCTGTCCGTGTCGCATCTACCGAAACTCAGACACAATCTGTTTCCTCCTCAGGTTATTGAATCGGTGGAGGCTGGTGTCTGCGGATCTCACGCGGCTTCGTCTGTCCTTCCTTCCTTTTCTCGGTCTCTCCTTTGGTCTCTTGAGGCCTCCCTGATTTTATGTTTTTTGGATTTGTTGGGGTCTGGATGTTTCTTGGGCTGGGGAGGAGTTCTGGTGGGGGGTGTCTGGTCGGTGCTGGATTTCGCCTTCCTTGGTTTTCTTCGGTCCCCTCGGGTCTCCTGGTGTTCGGTTTAGGTGAACGGTATGAGATTTTTTCTAATAGGTTTTCTGGTGAGCTAACAAATACACGCACGCACGCACGCACGCACATACACATACTCACCCACACACACACACACACAAAACATTTTTTTATATATATATATATATATATATATATATATATATATATTAAAAAAAAAAAAAAAAAAAAAAAGAGCATTGATGATGACATTTCCGAATGAACAATACTGAGCTCTTAAGAAAAAAAAAAGAGAAAAAAAAAAAAGTCCCTACTCTCGGTCCCAGACTCTTGGTGTTCCTCTTCTCTTCCTTCCTACAAACACACATTCCTCCTCTCCTGCTTTGACCAACAGTAGTCCAGTTTCCACCGGCACCCTGTAGGTCAACAGCACCCATGGCGGTCGTTGTTAACCCGGGCCTCGACCGATCTGGTATAGAAGTCATATATTTGATTCACATGTATGTTTGATTTGGCCAACGTTTTTACGTCGGATGCCCTTCCTGACACAACCCTCTGTATTTATCCGGGCTTGGGACCGGCACAAGAAGACATTGGCTTGTGCCCCCTTGCAGGTACATTAATACACTTAAATGCAACATTTAAATGAATCTGATTAGTTGATTAATTGATTGGATAATTGATAAATTAATCGATTTTAAAAATATTCAATAGATACAGCACTAAGCACGTACTAAGTGTGAATGGGTGGCCTTTCTTTTGGTGTTTTCACAGATGGACGTAGCTAGAAAGGGGCATTAGTGCCATTGTGCGCCGTTAGGAGATGCGATGTAGCCGACTGTCAGCCAATCGCTGTGGCATCCTCATTTGCATGAAAATCAAGACGGCCCGGAGCGCAGGCTTGACATTGTGGAATCAAATCGACTCACTGGGCTCGGAGAGATGAGATTGGTGCATCTTAAAAGCCAGGCTTGTGCGGTTCCCGTCGGAGGGTGTCCATTTTAGATCTGATCATGTGCGGGATTGTGTCGCCAACCGTCTTAAAAAAAAAATCACCGATGGTTCGGTTCAAGTCGGGTTCTGACGCATCGCACCCTGTGCGGTGAGCCCAAGTCAAGGTGCCACTGTAGAAACAATAATACACAACATCATCTTGCAGACATTTACAAGCGGTTATGAATAAAACAAATGTGCACATTTAGGCCGTTTCGTCGAGACCACGTAGCGGCCGGTTAGAAACAATAATACACAACATCAAGGCGCGCTAGAGATTTGACTTAACTCGACCAAATGTATGTTTGCCTTCTTGTGTCCCGCAGACGTTGGTGAGAAATATCTTCGTCCTGAGGAACAGGTGGTGAAGTCTCCTCATGTGAAACAGGAGGAAGAAGAGCATCCTTACATCAAAGAGGAAGAAAAGCCCCTTTTCGTCAAAGAGGAGGAGTTTGAGGATGATGTCACCAAGACACCACTGACCTTCGCCCCTTTTAAGAGTAAAGATGAAGTCATGGGTGAGAGTGAGGAGGACAGAGGGGCGGAGCCTCCGAGCAGCTCAACTCCTCAACACATGGAGACAGAAGGTGATGCAGACCAATGGGGATCATCACTAGCACAAAGTGATGACATAAGGTCACAGTCTGCTGACACTGACGATGATGAATACGCTAAAGGTGATCATGCTGACAACAACCGCTGTTCTCAGTGTGCGAAAACATTCAGTTCAAAGAAGAGTTTGAAAGTTCACCTGAGAAAACACACTGGAGAAAAACCTTTTTCTTGCTCAGACTGCGGCAAAAGCTTCTCTCAGAAGGGAACTTTAACAATACACAAAAGAACACACACTGGAGAAAAACCTTTTTCCTGCCCAGACTGTGGCAAAAGCTTCTCTAACAAGGGACATTTAACAATACACAAAATAACACACACTGGAGAAAAACCTTTTTCCTGCCCAGACTGTGGCAAAAGCTTCTCTCAGAAGGGACATTTAAAAATACACAAAAGAACACACACTGGAGAAAACCCTTTTTCTTGCCCAGACTGTGGCAAAAGCTTCTCTGACAAGGGACATTTAAAAATACACAAAAGAACACACACTGGAGAAAAACCTTTTTCTTGCCCAGACTGTAGCAAAAGCTTCTCTGACAAGGGACATTTAAAAATACACAAAAGAACACACACTGGAGAAAAACCTTTTTCTTGCCCAGACTGTAGCAAAAGCTTCTCTCACAAGGGAAATTTAACAAGACATACAAGTACACACACTGGAGAGAAATCTTTTTCCTGCTCAGATTGTTGCAAAAGCTTCAATGACAAGAGTACTTTAACAATACACAAAAGAACACACACCAGAGAGAAACCTTATTCCTGTTCAGACTGCGGCAAAAGCTTCAATGACAAGAGTACTTTAACAATACACAAAAGAACACACACCAGAGAGAAACCTTATTCCTGTTCAGACTGCGGCAAAAGCTTCAGTAACAATAGTGCATTAAGAAAACACAAAATAACCCACACTGGAGAAAAAGCTTTTTCCTGCCCAGACTGTGGCAAAAGCTTCTCTGACAAGGGAAATTTAAAAAGCCACTCAAGAACACATGCTGGGAAGAAACCATTTAGTTGCAGTGTTTGTGCTAAAAGATTCTCTAGTAAAAAGCTTGTTGAGACACACAAGTGTGCTGGTGAGAAAAGCAGCCATCTTTAAAGCTTAAAAAGATGAAGGGAGTGAGTCTGGTGTGCTGTAAATGATTTTGAATAAAATAGAGAGGGAGGAAATAAGTGATCCTGCTTATTTAAAAAATGTTCATACTTAGGAATTAATAAGTCTTTGATTTTTATGGCAACTTTATTTTAACAGTGATAGACAGAATATCAGGAAAAAATTGAAAGAATGACATGGGGGGGGGGGTTGCATTTTGTTGAGGGAGATCATTAACCAGCTCCTCTCGTGTCGTCCTTCGCTGATCTCGACCTTTTTCATATTGATTGAAAATAATAATAACAATATGTTGTATGTGCCTCCACTAGTCTAAAGACGGCATTCAGGTTAATATTGCGTTTATCTTAAACATTGCTCCAGTTCCAAGTGTCAGCGGCTACGACAATGACCTCAAATCATGTCGGATATCTTTTGCAGTGAAAAAGTATTTGCCCTCCTCTCAAATTCTCACTTTTATTGCAGTTTCCCCACTTGAATGATTAAAATCATCAAACAAATGTCAATGTCAAAGATAATCCAAATAAACATGCAATGCAGTTTTTTTAAAGTGGAGATTTTATTTTTCAAGGACAAAACACTATTCAAAGCTGCCTGGCCCTGTCAAAAGTATTCACGTTCATTACGTTCATAGATATGAGGGTTTCAGAAGACTTAAGAAGAATCAACTCCAGCTTTACTTAAAAGTGTAAACGTAATGCTTTCAAAGCTACTCAAACTATAAACTATGAATATGAAATGTTTTTAAAGTTTTCTTTTAATGTGTTTAAACGCCAATGTATGCTTTAGTAATATTGTAAGCTACTTTTGTTTTCTCTGCTTTGCTTCCGAATGTCGTTAACGGTTGTGTTTGTTGACGTTTGTAGGTGTTGTGTATTTGCTTATGTGAAGCACATTGAGTTGCCTTGTGTATGAAATAGAAATAAAATATAGAAGAAAAAGCCACCTTGCCATTTTCCCAAATTAGCGTGGAAAATACCTTCAGGGACACACAAAGCCAGATGTGCAGTATGGCCACGTTCGGAGTTTTTTAAGTCTCGGCTTAAGACCCACTTTTATTCCTTGGCTTTTAGTTCAGCATGAATTGTGTGGTCCGCGTGGTTTTTTTATTTAATTTTATTCTTATTTTTGGGGGGGTTTAAATATATTTTTATTGTATTTATTCCTTTATTTTACTTATTGTATTTTAGTAACTTATTGACTTTTTTAAAATTATTGTTGGTTTTTACTAGATTTCATGTGTATGTATGATAGTATGTGGATCTCAATGTGCAGCACTTTGGAAACACTTGTTTATAAAATGTGCTGTAGACATAAAGTGGATTGGATTAGTTTAAAAATGATCACATTAAGTAAACAAACAGTACAATGCAAATGCAATACATTTGTACTTCTGAGCATTAGGGGAGCGTAAGATATGATAAGTGTGCTCGACTCGAAGTGCAATGGCGTGTCATCACTAACCTTTATTAGAAGGTAAGTGTTGCATTCAAACCTTGCAGCAGGAATTTGTGAAAGCCACAGATGACAAAACTGGCCAAAAGTACAAATATTGCATATATCAGTAATATATCAGATACTGCATCAAATGTTTGATACTAGCTAATGCCAGTACTAGAGCAATAAATTTAACTCATAACATTTGATGGTTAAATCGCATCCCTGATAATAAACGTTCAGTTTACGGTACCTCAAAATGCTTGTTCATCTTGATGGCAAATTTTTAATCTGCACATTCACCACAATAAATCCAATTCAAACAGGCATTTAAACTTTACATATCGGGAACAACACACTGAAAATGGGAGAAATGAGACCTCGCAGTTTTATGTCTTTCTAACTGCAGCAAAAATGGCGACATCTGTCGATGACTTGATGACAGTGCTTGCTTTGAAGCCGACAATCTCCAGCAGCCAATCATATCGCAGCGGGGGCGTGTCCTGCCTGACTTCCGACGAACATCTACTTTCGTTTCTTCACGTAACCAGACTTCCTCCAGCTAAATCATTCTTTTCGATTTCGTGCTGAACCGACTACAACCTCCAAACTGGAAGTTAATCACTACTTTGAAGGACTACGACACCATTGATCAAATCCCAGCGTGTGAATAAACTCGTTTCGGTGCGCGTTGATGCTTCTCGCCCTACTTAGCTTAGCTTAGCTTAGCTCTCTAGCCGCTAGCAAAGAGAAGCACGTAACACGTGGTCAAGAAGAGATCAAGTGTGACTTTGTTGGCATTATTCTAAAATGTTTGCAAAAACGGCACCAAAGTACGAGGAGGAATTCTTTGGAGGAGAAGAAGAGAACGAGCAACATCTTCAACAGCTGGACGATGTTTACGAGGAGCCTCGACTTGTGCTACACACAGCAGGTTTGTACACTTCTTACTCTCCCTTGCTTAGCACTAGGACTACTATATAGCGTTAAAAATATCAAAATGCAGTCCTCATTACTGTACACAGTAAAATAATTCCAGCCATTATGTTATTGTAACTTAAGTGCATACTACGTTTTCACACATCAATACGTTTTCAATTGATAACATATGATCAAAGGTGAATAACTCTTTGAAGTGAGTTTTACAACAACAACAAAATACAATTTGAATACGTTAACTTGACTCTATGTGCTAAGTTTAAAAGTAGAAGCCGCATCTTGTAGCCCCAAAGCCATGTTAATGCACCACACATATCGTGCCTGAAAGTTACATTTGTTATATATAGAATATGATATGTCCTTCAATCAATCAAAACTTTATTCATAACACACACACACAATAGAATATATGAATGCATAAACGGCTGGCTTCAAATCAGGAGAGGAGACATCACTCGGGGAGCCATCTGCACCGAGAGCAGCACACCACTCACAACCACTAGGGCGGAGGTATGGATGGAATGCCCAACCCTCCCCCGGGCCACATGGGACAGCACCCAAACAGCTGCAGCTAACCAATGCTACCGGGGCAGAGCAACCGTGCCAGCAAGCTGAATTCTCGCGGTATTTGTGAGTTCACAAACTCCGGAGGATGCATCTTGTACTGCGCCCGCTGATACGTTTGCAGGCTTGCAGCCAACATTTTTTTAGGTCGGATCAATCAGGTGTTGTTTAGAGCAGGATGAAACCAATAAGCGCGGATGGCGGGGGGGAACAAACCTAACCGATGAATGGACGCTGCAATTAATTCTGTTCTCGCAGAATTACTCACGCTTCGTGCATTTTTATCTGGTAAAGATGTTTGTGCTTCTCCCGCCCCCTCCCTAAGATGAGAATACATTTTCATCCGTTGCCTTGATTGGATCAAACAAGCGTGCAAAGATGCATCATCGTCCAATCGACTCGAAGTATTGTACAGCAAGTCACTCCTTTCCCAGATGGATCTGCCGAGTGAAGTTCCAGATTGATGTATATATATATACATATATATATATATAGTTAGACAAGATCAAAGCGATAGTAACTATATTAAAATATAAAGAAAGGTACATTAATATGAACTAAAATCTACATTTAAAAAAACTTGTCTTGGGCCTGCTCTTAAAATCTTGAACGTTCTTTGGGGCCCTGAGTTCCTCCGGCAGACTGTTCCAAAGGCGAGCGAAGGCTGTAGCACTGAAAGGACGCCGTGAGTGTACTCGTTTTTCAACATTTTGCCACGTTACGACCACAAAAACAAATGTATTTATTGAAATTGTATCTGAACGATGAACACAAAGTAGCACACAATCATGAAGTGGAACAAAATGTAGATTTTATTAACAAACTTGTTGTACAATCCCCCCCTGAAAATTAGGGCAATTACAGCTTCAAGTCTTTTGGGGTTTGTCCCGTCGGGAGGCTGAAATGTTTGCCCATTCCTCCTTGCAAAACAGCTCCAGCTCAGCTAGGTTAGATGGAGAGCGTTTGTGAAACACAATCTTAAGAATAATTGTTGATTTTTTTGGTTGCTCAATGAATATTTGCTGATTTTTTTTTTTCTATCTCCTCTCGGCCGCCCTGCAACTACGTTTAAGGTTCTTTACTTCCTCATTTCTCCTTGGATCCATGGACCTTGGGTCTATGTTTTTTGTTGTCATTGGGGCAACTGTATCAAGTGCCAGTTGTAGTTTTTTAAATGGTCAACAATAAAATCACAGGGGGGGGGCAGGTAAGACAAGTGGAGGATATTTGTTTAAAACCTCGATTTATTTGGAGATATATTATATTATATTATATTATATTATATTATATTATATTATATTATATTATATTATATTATATTATATTATATTATATTATATTATATTATATTATATTATATTATATTATATTATATTATATTATATTATATTATATTATATTATATTGACTCTCTGGGCTTTGAGAGATGAGATTGGCACGCCTTAAAAGTCAATTCAGTTCTGATTGTGAACCCCCCCCCCCCCCCAATGGTCCGGTTCGATTTGGGTTTCTGATGCGTACCGTGTGCGATAGGCCCAAGTCAAGGTGCTGCTGTCGAAACAATAATACACATCAACTCACGCTTGTCCTCTTGTGTCTTGCAGACGTCGGTGAGGAATATCTTCGTCCTGACGAACAGGAAGTGAAGTCTCCTCATGTTAAAAAGGAGGAGGAGCATCCTTACATCAAAGAGGAGAAAAAAAAACTTTTTGTTAAAGAGGAGGAGGTTGAGGATGATGTCACCAAGTCACCACTGATCTTCGCCCCTTTAAAGAGTGAAGATGACGTCAAGGGTGAGTGTGAGGAGGACAGAGGGGCGGAGCTTCCAAGCAGCAACTCAACTCCTCAACACATGACGACAGAAGTTGATGCAAACCACTGGCGACCACCGCAAGCACAAAGTAATGACATAAGGTCTAAAGATAGGCCGATGTGTTTTTTTCACCCGCTCCTCCGATGAATATGCATTGGACTCGGGGTACTCTCCATCGTCCGGTTGTGCTCCGCGTTTTCCAGCGTTAGCATCGCTAGCCGGTGAGGCTTTATGACGTGACCATCGTCGCGCGTCAACGCTTCCAACTTCGGCGTTTTGTTTTCGTGCTACTACTAGCATTCTCTGCTAGCGACATGTCATGATTACGTGAAGAAGTGCAGACTTATAACCAGGGTTGGAAGGGTTGCTTTTAAGGGTCTCATATTATTCTTTCAAC
The DNA here is from genome assembly GCF_054856555.1 of Leptonotus elevatus. Classification (NCBI taxonomy): domain Eukaryota; kingdom Metazoa; phylum Chordata; class Actinopteri; order Syngnathiformes; family Syngnathidae; genus Leptonotus; species Leptonotus elevatus. The sequence goes on along the minus strand of NC_141239.1, from coordinate 2,514,141 downwards.
ATTCTAAAATACTTCCCAAATGTGTAAAAGACATGTCTGTGACATGCATTCATCAAAATTGACTTTGGATCTAATATTTTTGCTGTCCCTCAATCAGCCAAGAAAAACGCTCTGTTTAAAACAGCCTGTTTTAGGGTTGTGTCACTTTTATGTAAATAGCTGCACCAGGCCATGTCTAAGCCACACCCTTCTCTCTCGAAGGGGCAGTGGTTTCTGTCATGGTAGTGATAGAAAACGTTCTTTGTTTTCTTGCGTGTTAAAATAAAACTCAAAGTTGAGATCGGTGAAGAGGTTTTCTTGCAAGAGATTTTTATTCAGAAATTTCTGATGCCATGAAGGATCCTTACTGAATCAGCATCGGTTCCTAAATGGGCCCCCCTTCTGGGCTCATCCCAACTTATACAAAAATTAGTGTTTACAGAAAATAGTCTCCCCCTCCTGTCTCCTGTCCTTGTGGGAAGAGTGAAATACAAAAACAGATAATAAATCTTCAGCTCGTATCTTAGTCCACTCCAGATGTAGGAAAATAATTGGTCCCGGCACTTCTTGGACCGGATAATTTATGGACAGAAACTCTGCTTGCACTTTCAAACATATACTCCTTTAGATAAGAACAGAAACCTTATTAGACATTCCTTTCCCAGGGAATGGAACAAAGACACTATACATCGAATAACATTTTAATTAACTGTTTTCTTATTACTACACAGCTATAACTAAATTCAAAACGGTTAAAATATCAATTGAAACAGTAAAAAATGTTAACAATGTTTACAGTAGCCATGTGCTAATGTTGTGAATGGAAGCGACTGGCCATGGCAGCAGAAGAAAAGAAAAATACAGACATGTCTCTTACACATTTGAGAACTATTTAAATATGTGGAAAAGTGGCATAACGTTTTACCATAAGGAAAAGTCGCATAACGTTACTACAGAGACTATGTTGTAGCGTTAGTTTGTGATTGTTTAGGCAACGGTTATTTTTGCCGTAACCGGCAAATCTCCCACAAACGTTATTTTGGCGTGCAATGTCTCACTCAGATTTGCCGTGAATGCTTGTAGACATTTACAAGCGGTTATGAATAAAACAAATGTGTACATTTAGGCCGTTTCGTCGAGACCACTTAGCGGCCGGTTAGAAACAATAATACACAACATCAAGGCGCGCTAGAGATTTGACTTAACTCGACCAAATGTATGTTTGTCTTCTTGTGTCCCGCAGACGTTGGTGAGAAATGTCTTCGTCCTGGGGAACAGGTGGTGAAGTCTCCTCATGTGAAACAGGAGGAAGAAGAGCATCCTTACATCAAAGAGGAAGAAAAGCCCCTTTTCGTCAAAGAGGAGGAGTCTGAGGATGATGTCACCAAGACACCACTGACCTTTGCCCCTTTTAAGAGTAAAGATGAAGTCATGGGTGAGAGTGAGGAGGACAGAGAGGCGGAGCTTCCAAGCAGCAACTCAACTCCTCAACACATGACGACAGAAGGTGATGCAAACCACTGGCGACCACCGCAAGCACAAAGTAATGACATAAGGTCTAAAGATAGGCCGTTGTGTTTTTTTCACCCGCTCTTCCGATGAATATGCATTGGACTCGGGGTACTCTCTATCGTCCGGTTGTGCTCCGCGTTTTCCAGCGTTAGCATCGCTAGCCGGTGAGGCTTTATGACGTGACCATCGTCGCGCGTCAACGCTTCCAACTTCGGCGTTTTGTTTTCGTGCTACTACTAGCATTCTCTGCTAGCGACATGTCATGATTACGTGAAGAAGTGCAGACTTATAACCAGGGTTAGAAGGGTTGCTTTTAAGGGTCTCATATTATTCTTTCAACATTCTAAAATACTTCTTAAATGTGTAAAAGACATTTCTGTGACATGCATTCATCAAAATTGACTTTGGATCTAATATTTTTGCTGTCCCTCAATCAGCCAAAAAAACGCTCTGTTCAAAACAGCCTGTTTTAAGGTTGTGTCACTTTTATGTAAATAGCTGCACCAGGCCATGTCTAAGCCACACCCTTCTCTCTCGAAGGGGCAGTGGTTTCTGTCATGGTAGTGATAGAAAACGTTCTTTGTTTTCTTGCGTGTTAAAATAAAACTCAAAGTTGAGATCGGTGAAGAGGTTTTCTTGCAAGAGATTTTTATTCAGAAATTTCTGATGCCATGAAGGATCCTTACTGAATCAGCATCGGTTCCTAAATGGGCTCATCCCAACTTATACAAAAACAGTGTTTACAGAAAATAGTCTCCCCCTCCTGTCTCCTGTCCTTGTGGGAAGAGTGAAATACAAAAACAGATAATAAATCTTCAGCTCGTATCTTAGTCCACTCCAGATGTAGGAAAATAATTGGTCCCGGCACTTCTTGGACCGGATAATTTATGGACAGAAACTCTGCTTGCACTTTCAAACATATACTCCTTTAGATAAGAACAGAAACCTTATTAGACATTCCTTTCCCAGGGAATGGAACAAAGACACTATACATCGAATAACATTTGAATTAACTGTTTTCTTATTACTACACAGCTATAACTAAATTCAAAACGGTTAAAATATCAATTGAAACAGTAAAAAATGTTAACAATGTTAACAGTAGCCATGTGCTAATGTTGTGAATGGCAGCGACTGGCCATGGCAGCAGAAGAAAAGAAAAATACAGACATGTCTCTTACACATTTGAGAACTATTTCAATATGTGGAAAAGTGGCATAACGTTTTACCATAAGGAAAAGTCGCATAACGTTACTACAGAGACTATGTTGTAGCGTTAGTTTGTGATTGTTTAGGCAACGGTTATTTTTGCCGTAACCGGCAAATCTCCCACAAACGTTATTTTGGCGTGCAATGTCTCACATTTGCCGTGAATGCTTCTAGATATTTACAAGCGGTTATGAATAAAACAAATGTGCACATTTAGGCCGTTTCGCCGAGACCGCTTAGCGGCCGGTTAGAAACAATAATACACAACATCAAGGCGCGCTTGAGATTTGACTTTACTAGACCAAATGTATGTTTGCCTTCTTGTGTCCCGCAGACGTTGGTGAGAAATATCTTCGTCCTGAGGAACAGGTGGTGAAGTCTCCTCATGTGAAACAGGAGGAAGAAGAGCATCCTTACATCAAAGAGGAAGAAAAGCCCCTTTTCGTCAAAGAGGAGGAGTCTGAGGATGATGTCACCAAGACACCACTGACCTTTGCCCCTTTTAAGAGTAAAGATGAAGTCATGGGTGAGAGTGAGGAGGACAGAGGGGCGGAGCCTCCAAGCAGCAGCTCAACTCCTCAACACATGGAGACAGAAGGTGATGCAGACCAATGGGGATCATCACTAGCACAAAGTGATGACATAAGGTCACAGTCTGCTGACACTGACGATGATGAATACGCTAAAGGTGATCATGCTGACAACAACCGCTGCAAATGTTCTCAGTGTGCGAAAACATTCAGTTCAAAAGCAAATTTGAAAGTTCACCTGAGAAAACACACAGGAGAAAAACCTTTTTCCTGCTCAGACTGTGGCAAAAGCTTCTATGACAAGAGAACTTTAACAATACACAAAATAACACACACTGGAGAGAAACCTTTTTTCCTGCTCAGACTGTGGCAAAAGCTTCTATGACAAGAGAACTTTAACAATACACAAAATAACACACACTGGAGAGAAACCTTTTTCCTGCCCAGACTGTGGCAAAAGCTTCTCTGACAAGAGAACTTTAAGAAATCACAAAATCACCCACACTGGAGAGAAACCTTTTTCCTGCCCAGACTGCAGCAAAAGCTTCTCTCAGATGTCCGCTTTAACAGTACACAAAATAACCCACACTGGAGAAAAAGCTTTTAGCTGCCCAGACTGTGGCAAAAGCTTCTCTCTGAAGGGAAATTTAAAAATACACAAAAGAACACACACTGGAGAAAAACCTTTTTCCTGCCCAGACTGCAGCAAAAGCTTCTCTCAGAAGTCCGCTTTAACAGTACACACAAGAACCCACACTGGAGAAAAACCTTTTTTCTGCCCAGACTGTGGCAAACACTTCTCACGAAAGTCAGATTTAACAAAACACACAAGAACCCACACTGGAGAAAAACCTTTTTCCTGCCCAGACTGTGGCAAAAGCTTCTCTGACAAGGGAACTTTAACAAAACACAAAATAACCCACACTGGAGAAAAAGCTTTTGCCTGCCCAGACTGTGGCAAAAGCTTCTCTAACAAGGGACATTTAACAATACACAAAATAATACACACTGGAGAGAAACCTTTTTCCTGCTCAGACTGTGGCAAAAGCTTCTCTCACAAGGGAAATTTAAAAATACACAAAATAACCCACACTGGAGAAAAACCTTTTTCCTGCCCAGACTGCAGCAAAAGCTTCTCTCAGAAGTCCACTTTAACAGTACACACAAGAACCCACACTGGAGAAAAAGCTTTTTCCTGCCCAGACTGTGGCCAAAGCTTCTCTGACAAGGGAAATTTAAAAATACACAAAATAACCCACACTGGAGAAAAACCTTTTTCCTGCCCAGACTGCAGCAAAAGCTTCTCTCAGAAGTCCGCTTTAACAGTACACACAAGAACCCACACTGGAGAAAAACCTTTTTCCTGCCCAGACTGTGGTAAAAGCTTCTCTGTAAAGGGAACTTTAAAAAGCCACTCAAGAACACATGCTGGGAAGAAACCATTTAGTTGCAGTGTTTGTGCTAAAAGATTCTCTAGTAAAAAGCTTGTTGAGACACACAAGTGTGCTGGTGAGAAAAGCAGCGATCTTTAAAGCTTAAAAAGATGAAGGGAGTGAGTCTGGTGTGCTGTAAAAGTGTAAATGATTTTGAATAAAATAGAGAGGGAGGAAATAAGTGATCCTGCTTATTTAAAAAATGTTCAGACTTAGAAATTAATAAGTCTTTGATTTTTATGGCAACTTTATTTTAACAGTGATAGACAGAATATCAGAAAAAAATTGAAAGAATGACATGGGGGGGGTGAGCATTTTGTTGAGGGAGATCATTAACCAGCTCCTCTCGTGTCGTCCTTCGCTGATCTCGACCTTTTTCATATTGATTGAGACCCCACGAGCTGATATCTTGCATGGAGCCCCCCAGAACCCAAAATTTTGCAGCAACAAAACTTAATGGGGAAGTCAACCCAAAATGTTTTTGACAATATGTTGTATGTGCCTCCACTAGTCTAAAGACGGCATTCAGGTTAATATTGCGTTTATCTTGAACATTGCTCCAGTTCCAAGTGTCAGCGGCTACGACAATGACCTCAAATCATGTCGGATATCTTTTGCAGTGAAAAAGTATTTGCCCTCCTCTCAAATTCTCACTTTTAATGCACAGTTTGCCCACTTGAATGATTAAAATCATCAAACAAATGTCAAAATCAAAGATAATCCAAATAAACATACAATGCAGTTTTTTTAAAGTGGAGATTTTATTTTTCAAGGACAAAACACTATTCAAAGCTGCCTGGCCCTGTCAAAAGTATTCACGTTCATTACGTTCATAGATATGAGGGTTTCAGAAGACTTAAGAAGAATTAACTCCAGCTTTACTTAAAAGTGTAAACGTAATGCTTTCAAAGCTACTCAAACTATAAACTATGAATATGAAATGTTTTTAAAGTTTTCTTTTAATGTGTTTAAACGCCAATGTATGCTTTAGTAATATTGTAAGCTACTTTTGTTTTCTCTGCTTTGCTTCCGAATGTCGTTAACGGTTGTGTTTGTTGACGTTTGTAGGTGTTGTGTATTTGCTTATGTGAAGCACATTGAGTTGCCTTGTGTATGAAATAGAAATAAAATATAGAAGAAAAAGCCACCTTGCCATTTTCCCAAATTAGCGAGGAAAATACCTTCAGGGACACACAAAGCCAGATGTGCAGTATGGCCACGTTCGGAGTGTTTTAAGTCTCGGCTTAAGACCCACTTTTATTCCTTGGCTTTTAGTTCAGCATGAATTGTGTGGTCCGCGTGTTTTTTTTATTTAATTTGATTATTATTTCATTTTTATTATTATTTTTGGGGGGGTTTAAATATATTTTTTATTGTATTTATTCCTTTATTTTACTTATTGTATTTTAGTAATTTATTGGCTGTTTAAAAAAAAAAAATGTTGGTTTTTACTAGATTTCATGTGTATGTATGATAGTATGTGGATCTCAATGTGCAGCACTTTGGAAACACTTGTTTATAAAATGTGCTATAGACAAAGCGGATTGGATTAGAATAAAAGTGATCACGTTACGTAAACCGGCAGTACAATGCAAATGCAATACATTTGTACTTCTGAGCATTAGGGGAGCGTAAGATATGATAAGTGTGCTCGACTCGAAGTGCAATGGCGTGTCATCACTAACCTTTATTAGAAGGTAAGTGTTGCATTCAAACCTTGCAGCAGGAATTTGTGAAAGCCACAGATGACAAAACTGGCCAAAAGTACAAATATTGCGTATATCAGTAATATATCAGATACTGCATCAAATGTTTGCTACTAGCTAATGCCAGTACTAGAGCAATAAATTAAACTCATAACATTTGATGGTTAAATCGCATCCCTGATAATAAATGTTCAGTTTATGGTACCTCAAAATGCTTGTTCATCTTGATGGCAAATTTTTAATCTGCACATTCACCACAATAAATCCAATTTAAACTTTACATATCGGGAACAACAGACTGAAAAAGGGAGAAATGAGACCTCGCAGTTTTATGTCTTTGTAACTGCAGCAAAAATGGCGACATCTGTTGCTGACTTGATGACAGTGCTTGCTCCCAAGCCGACAATCTCCAGCAGCCAATCATATCGCAGCGGGGGCGTGGCCTGCCTGACTTCCGACGCAGGTCTACTTTCGTTTCTTCACGTAACCAGACGCCCTCCGCTAAATCATTCTTTTCGATTCCGTGCTGAACCGACTACAACCTCCAAACAGGACGTTAATCCCTACTTTGATGGACTACGACACCATTGATCAAATCTCATCGTGTGAATGAACTCGTTTCGGTGCGCGTTGATGCTTCTCGCCCTACTTAGCTTAGCTTAGCTCATCTTAGCTCGCTAGCTGCTAGCAAAGAGAAGCACATAACACGTCGTCTAGAAGAGATCAAGTGTGACTTTGTTGGCATTATTGTGCTAAAATGTTTGCAAAAACGGCACCAAAGTACGAGGAGGAATTCTTTGGAGGAGAAGAAGAGAACGAGCAACATCTTCAACAGCTGGACGATGTTTACGAGGAGCCTCGACTTGTGCTACACACAGCAGGTTTGTACACTTCTTACTCTCCCTTGCTTAGCACTAGGACTACTATATAGCGTTAAAAATATCAAAATGCAGTCCTCATTACTGTACACAGTAAAATAATTCCAGCCATTATGTTATTGTAACTTAAGTGCATACTACGTTTTCACACATCAATACGTTTTCAATTGATAACATATGATCAAATGTGAATAACTCTTTGAAGTGAGTTTTACAACAACAACAAAATACAATTTGAATACGTTAACTTGACTCTATGTGCTAAGCTTAAAAGCAGAAGCCGCATCTTGTAGCCACAAAGCCATGTTAATGCACCACACATATCGTGCCTGAAAGTTACATTTGTTATATATAGAATATGATATATCCTTCAAGCAATCAATCAATCAAAACTTTATTCATAACACACACACACACAATAGAATATATGAATGCATAAATGGCTGGCTTCAGATCAGGAGAGGAGACATCACAATATGCTTTGCTAGAATAACTGTGCCTTTTATTACCCGCAAACAGCAATAAACACTTTTATACTGTGCTAGAATAATTGTAAGTTTTATTCCCCGCAGACAGTCATCAATGCCTGTGCTTTGCTCGAATGATTGTACCTTTTATTCCCCGCAAACAGCAATCAATACACTAGAACGTTAAGCAGCATAATATGATCATCATCAGCGCTTACCTTGACACTAGACCGGGGAGCCTACGGTCCGGGTGAAGCGAGCTGCAACAACGGCTGGGCAATCGTACGTGTTCCACAGCGGACTCCGTCCGGACCGTGTGCCGCTCCGTCTTTTATTCGTTAGCAAAAAGTTGTGAGCGTGAGAAACCGGGCTGTCCAAGCCCTCTCCCAGAAACTCTTGAAAACATGTTTGCGAAGCAGGGAAGGCTGTAGTATAAACAAGGTATTCACTCCCAGGCTGATTCCGCCCTTTATTTACAAATTGTTGGGCACCTGGATTCGTACAACAGTTCAGGACAACAACATATCCTTATATAAGAGGTTACATGAGGACATATCAAACCATTGTTATTTTCCCTTCATTCCACCCACCCCCTGGACTCATGAAACCTCAAAATATTTTCAGATAACGCATTGGTCCTAGCACATTTGTCCAAATCAAAAATGGGTTCATTATAGACCCATACCCCTGTTATAGTTTTGTCGTTTAATGACCCTCCCATAATTGACCAGTATGGAAAGTGTTTGTTTCCCATAGATATTATCCATCCATGTTATTACAAAATATCGTCCCCTTATTCCAAAAGTGTTCTAGTTAATTTGTCATCCATGGCGCGTTTGACCTGTTTTACATAGAAGCAAGTACATACATTGAGTAAAGATATCGCACATAATACCACAATAAATACAATCAATGGAGGAGTCGTTACCTTTCGTACAAAGGGTGATAATCCTGTGAATATATCATACCTGTGCGACGCCGATGATTGTTCCACCGTCTTTGCCACTGCAAGTACCTGTTCCCTGGCTACCACTGTCATTAATTTAGTAATGTTATGACGGTGGTCTTTCACCATCTGTTTTAGCACCTTAGTCGCTCAGTGCGCAACTGTACTTCTCCAAGGAGATACTGTTAAGTTATTAACATTGTTTTTCAGTTTCAATTTATATTTTAGCCTTTTTGGATTTAGTTAACTCAGTATGGCTCAATGAATAGCATTCTTATGTGTCTCACACTCCTGAGAAAATAAGGGAGTGTGTGTCTGGTGCCTGTCTCTTCCGAAAGAGACAGGCTGATGTATGATTGTTTTTCTCTAATCTGATTTATAGCTATGGGAACTTGCTGAACTTGCTGATGGAAGGAGAAGGGGGATTCTCTTGTTTATACTGAGTTGTGGCCGGGTGTGTTGTGGGCTGATGGGAGGAGACTTCTAGTCTCCCACTTTTCTGAATAAGTATTGATGCCCCACGGGGGACGAGACAGACAACCTGATAGAACACGGCTTCAGTGTCATCAGCTTTTTGTCCTCAGAAGCTTCTGATAATTATTTACCTTTGCAAAGGGACTTCTTCACCAGAATCTCACCATTCAGTTAATTGAACACGCAAAGAGTACAATACTTAATATTGTCTACTCTAACAATACCCAAACGGTTGTCATTCAACACCTCCAACTGGATCAAGGTGAGAGCTGTGGCATCAGGGAAATTGGTTAACCGATAAGTTTGATTGTTCCATGTCCACAGGTAGACATCCTAGAGGCAGCCAGAGAATGATACTTTCGGAATTATTTAAATCGATTTTTTTGTACTTTGGCATGTATGTATTGCAATGAACACGCAGTCCAATTCATCCAATCAGTCATATTTTGCAATACCTCATCAGTGGAGTTGTTTACACTTTCTCGAAACTGCACTTGTTTTTCCCAAATTAATACATTCTGTGCTTGACCTTGCACCGTAGTTGGCATCCACCGTGCCACTTTTACTAATGCATCATGTGTGTATTGTCCAGTGTTGCTTGCTTGTAGTAATATGGTTGTCAATCAGGTTGGCGAATCCCAGCAACGTTCCCGTCCCCCCCAGAAGAGTGTGTTAGTAAACGCTCCTTAAGTTTTCCGCGTGTTCGTCCTATTATGTTGAATTTCTGAATACAGACTGGAGATCGGTGCACAGGTCCTTCGAAGGATTTATTTTACAGAAATTTCTGGACACAGACAAGTTACAGACAAAACGCTGCAGTTCCCCTTGCCAGTGTGCTCGATCCCTCCCACTTGCAGTCGTCTTATACTTTCAGCATAGCGGTCCCCCCAAACCCCTCCCCTCTGCCCTTTCTCCTTTCTCACCAGTGCTGCCCTTAAGCCCCACCCCTAGACCCTCTCCCAAGATAGACAGCACTCAATACACATTGACAGATGGCCGATTGATGTGGAAATATAGTAGGTCTCAGACAAACTGGCACCTTGGAGCAAATAAAACTTTACAAAGGAATCCTTTTTAACACATTTTGTTCCCCCAAACAGATGGCTAATTGCGTGTGAAAAGGAAGGAAGAATCTTCAAACATTCCATCACATTATTACACTCATCAAGCTTTGCTGAGGAAATTAAAGCAGTTATAACTAAAAATCAAACAGTTATAACTAAAATCAAACAGTTATAATTAAATCTGGGCAGAAGACTGTCGACATTCCCTCATTCGGACTCAAAAGAGTCCGACACAAGCAGATAAACATTTCAGAGAAAAAGGTATTAGCGGCGTCATGGTCGCAGACGGCTGGCGCAACATTAAGCAAGGGTTGTGGGGCAAGATTGGACATTATCATTAGCATAAGAAGCAAAAGCACGCAACAATGAAACATCCCTTTATCGGTGAGAGAAAGTTGTTTAGCAGTTATGTAGCATTAAAGAACAATGTGATTCATTTAAATATTTTTCAGTGGAATAAGCATATGTGTATCACATGTTGATAGTTAACTCTTTGACTGCCAGACATTTTCAGAAAAGGGATGCTGTCAGTGCCAGCCGATTTAAGCATTTTGACTGATCTTTCAAGGTCCACAGAAAATGTTCTGTTTGGACTATGGAAACACACATACTACCAAATGAAAGATTGAACTTTCAAGTTTGTTTCTACCTTATTCCTTTCTTTAGTAATCAACAATAGAAAATGGTTAGTTTCACTCAAATGCGCTTGTTTTGGACCAAAATACGGAGAAATCAAGTTTTTAGTGAAACGATATTATTTCATGCACGCTAGTGAATTTTACACTTCTTTTTGTCCATGAATGATGCCACAAACACCTAAATAGTGCTTTACTTCTATAAAACACTACCACCAAGAATGAAAAAGTGTTTTTTGATAGCAAAATATGTTTATTTACATTCAACAGTGTAACAATTTGACTAAACTATTTACAAATGTGTGCAACTGTGGTACTATTTACAATTATGTTGGATGTTTCAACGACAGTTTTTCGATTGCCTCTTCGCGTGCAGAAGCTACACTTTCTTGCAGGCCGTTTTTTCCGGGGAATAGCAAGTATATACTGCAGTGTGTGTTGCCATAAAGTCTAATATCAGGATCATGCTATGGTTACGTTACGGTGGTGTTACGTCTGGCTTCCTCGTGTCCTTCAGTTGCTATACTGGGTGGTAAGAGATGTTCTGATCCATCTTATCCACTCCATTCATGGTGGCATCGTAGTCCAGAACCAGTGTCTTCTCCGTGATCAGACTGTACCCGCTCCTCCGATGAATATGCATTGGACTCGGAGTACTCTTCATTGTCCGATCGAATGTCCGCTTGTGCAGCTCCGGCGTTAGCAGCGCTAGCCGGTGAGGCTTTATGACGTGAGAATAAAGGCCGCGTCCAACTGTGGCGTCAACCTCGGGATTCACCATCATCATCATCATCAATGTGCATTGGTCAATGCTTTTCGACTACTTTCCGTCGCCCGATCGAATGTCCGCTTGTGCAGAAGTACCCGGTCGGTTGTGCTGCGCGTTTTCCGGCGTTAGCAGCGCTAGCCGGTGAGGCTTACTACGTGATCATAACGGTCGCGTCAAGGCTTCCAACTTTGAGTCATCATCATCGTCGACATCAATGCGCTTTTTAGTATTGATCGATGCTTTCCGTCTTTGAAAAAAATGCTCAAGCGTGAGCTGCTTGCAACCGGTCGCCATTGTTGCTTCATCAGCCATTGTTGCATCATCAGCCATTGTCCCCTCAACACTCTAGCTCCGCCTCACGTCTTATACTGACGCCCACGGTGAGCGGCCCACCCAACCTTGTGCAAAGAAAGTCATCGCTGCCATCTAGGGGCCAAAACGAGTCATTAAACTAACTAGATCTGCTTGATACTTGATACACAGCTGCCCAAGGCTTTCCTCCACCCGTTTCCAAAAAAACCCAAAAAAACAAAAAAACATAGTGAACGTCTTTTAACATCCTCGGCGCCCCTCCGTAGGTTTTTACTAAACGTTTTATAACATTTATGGCGGTCAAAGAGTTAAGAGATGTCCTCCTTTCGAATGAGGTGCCAGGGAGTTTGTGGAGAATCAATACTTTGCTTAATATGATGTGTTGTGGTTATGTTCAAAGTTGTACTGAAGGGCTTCCAGAGATACCAGATTGGCATAAAAGTTAATATGAGCATGCAGCAGCAGATGGAGATTCGTTCCCACTTTGAAGCCATCTCGAGATGATGTTCTTTATTGAATGATGTCCGCAATAGGGGCAGCTGGACACTGGATCAGTAGACGTGGTTTTCCGGTCGGGTGGTGGGATCGCTGAGCCTGGGTTTTCCGGTCGTCATCGGGTGGTGGGATCGCTGAGCCTGGGGCGGATCTGGCGGGTTGTGTAGATGAGATGTGGAACCACGTGTCCCCTTTTCCGTGCAGGCGAACTGAAGGAGATGTCCTCTCCATTACCTTGTGGGGTCTAGTCCACCTGGGCTCAGATCATTTTCATTAAATCACTTTTAACCATACATATTCACAATCAATTATTATTATTATTATTATTATTATTTTATTTTTTTCTATAAAGAGCTCAGTATTGTTCATTCGGAAATGTCATCATCATTGCTTTTTATTTTTTTAATTTTTTTATTTTTTTTGTGTGTGTGGGTGAGAATGTGTATGTGCGTGCGTGCGTGTGTGCGTGCGTGCATGCGTGCGTGTATTTGTTAGCTCACCAAAAACCTATTAGAAAAAATCTCATACCGTTCACCTAAACCGAACACCGCCGTCAGGAGACCCGAGGGGACCAAAGAAAACCAAGAAAGGTGAAATCCAGCACCGACCAGACACCACCCACCAGAACTCCTCCCCAACCCAAGAAACATCCAGACCCCAACAAATCCAAAAAACATAAAATCAGGGAGGCCTCAAGAGACCGAAGGAGAGACCGAGAAAAGGAAGGAAGGACAGACGAAGCCGAGTGAGATCCACAGACACCAGCCTCCACCGATTCAATGACCTGAGGAGGAAACAGATTGTGTCTGAGTTTCGGTAGATGCTGGTGTGGTGGATCTGGCATGCATGAAAATCTCCACCAAAGAGGGGAGCCGTCAAACCCCCGCCGGAACAGAGCAAGCGCAACACCTCAGGGCCCCCCAGGCCGCGGCAGCGCCAAAGGACGACCCCCGGGCCCCGCCAGGGCCACCGGCCGGAGAGCAAACCCAGGAGCAGGAGCGCCCCCCACCCCAACACGGCCCGCGCCCCCGACCCAACGCAGCAGGACGGGGCACTGCAGGCCCGCCAGGCACCCCACCGGCCCCCAACCCCCGCACCCCCACGACCCCCCGCCCCCCATCCACCCACGCCACCCACCCCAACCCAGCCCCAGCCGCCCCCAGGTCCCCAATCCCCCAGACACCCCCAGCACCCCAGCACCCCCCACCCCGCAACCCCCACCACCACCCCCCCGACCCCACCCCGACCAACCGGCAGCCCCCGCCCCTCAGCCCCCGGGGACCACCCGCACCCAGGCACCGGCGCCGAAGAGGGGCCGGACAGCGGAGCGGAGAGGGCAGCCGCGCCCACCCCACCCCCCGCCGGAGGGACGGAACACCGGGGGCAGAAGGGGGAGATGGGGGCACCGGAGGGCGGCCGACACCCCCGAAACCCAGGCCCAGCGGGGGAAGGCCCCGGTCGTCACCCCAGCGTTCTTTGTGAAAGTTAACCCCTGTTACTGAGTCCGCCAGCTCGCCGACTGGCGAACTCTACCCCTAAACCGTGAATGTGACCCCACCCAGTGTATATACAAGTGTGTGTGTGTGTGGTGCATTAAATCACAATCAATTATTTTTGAAGGAGCATCTGGTTGTTTTTTTGTTAGCTTGGAGTTAGTAAATATTAGTTGTTTGAGTTCTGGAGGTTCCGGAACGTGCGTCCCTTCCAATGTAGCTGTTGGAGCCAGAAAAGGTCTGTTGGTGTGACATTCAAACAGAGTCCAGCCTTTGGCTGAGTTAAGTGACATTCGCATATTCATTAATGCAACAGGAAGAGCTTGTAACCAATTAAAATTTGATGAGGCCAATGCTTTAGCCAATTTTCTTTAATATTTATATTTTTCTTTAATATTTATATTAATTCGCTCAATCTGTCCTTGGGATTGGGGATAATACACTGAACCAAATGTGTTTTAATCCCAATGCCTTTTCTACCGCTTGTAGATGTTTGTTTTTGAAATGGGTTCCATTGTCTGATCAAATTTTTCTAGGAAACCCATGTGATGGTATGTGATTAATCAAATGTTTTACCATGATATTTACTGTTTTAGATTTGCATGAATATGCCTCTGGCCATCCTGAAAAGGAATCCACTATTAACAGCAAATATCTGTATCCTGACACTGGTTTTATCACGTCAGTGAAATCCATCAAAAAACATCTGACCCCAGAGCTGTCACGTCTGGCCGGACCGTGAGTGCCCTGGGGAGGTTCAGATGTATGCATACCATTATACCCTTTGCAAACACAACAATTTAACAATTTGTCTCATGAAAGGACCAAGTGTGTAATTGTTTCAATGTTTCTTCCACACCTAAATGGCATATTCCATGGGCTCCAGAAATTAGATTTTTCAATTGTTTCTGAGATGGAATATATTTACCTTCTGTCCGCCATATGCTTCATATTTTTGTCCCCCTCTGGACTTACTTTTTTCTGTCACAGCTTGATCACCTCCTGTGGATTATCACATTCAGACTCACTTACAGTTAGTTGGAGTGTAGGTTGGTACCCCGCAACCTTTTTTTGCTGTTCGATTGCTAATTCGTTTCCATTCTTTTAATTCAACATGAACTGTCATGTGTGCATATTTTTCCAGTGGAGTTGATGCATACAGACAAACTTGTCGACTTCCCCCTTCCCTCTTCTGATAAAGAGCAGCAGAATCACTGCTGACCTTTTCAGACACGTCAAGATAGAACATTTGACTGTAATCAGGAATCACAAAAGCTGTAGCAGTGGAAAGATGCTGTTTCAAGGAGATGAAGAGCAGAGACATCGTGGCTCCAAGATAAGAAGTGTCAGATGCAGCTGTCAGTAAGCACCAGGAACAACAGGGGGTAGTTCAAATGAAGACAGCAACTGTCGAAGACAGTCGTTAAAGAGACAAAGCCTTTGAGGCAGGCGATTGTAATGAAAAAGAGAGCCTTAGCCATGTCAATGCAAGTGAAATGAGTGTGGGCTGATGCAATTTGAGACAATGCAGAGTGAGGACTTCGGGTCAGAAAAAGTAGGAGTTAAGACAGCCGCATTAATCTCTTGCAGGTCATAAATCACAAGAAACTTTCCAATATCTTTCTTCTCAACGGGTGAAATAGGCGTGTTATAATCAGAGCCGAAATTTTCACACAACACTCCTGCTTTGAGCAAACCGTCAATTGTTTCCGAAATGCTAATCATCCCAGCCTCTTTTACAGAGTATTGGGGAAACACAATAGGTGAGACGTTACCGAGATCAACATCAGTGGGATCCATGGACCACAGCGATGTTAATTTTTTTTTATATATATATATATATATATATATATATATATATATATATATATATATATATATATAACCAGCAAAATTGCTGTTGGTTGTTTTACTTCCATGGTGCCAATCCAGAAGCTGGTGCTCCAAAACGAAAGTGGGTAAAAATGTATTAGACTAAATCCAATAAACATCAAGTGACGGCAAATAGAGCAATTGGGATTTAAATACATTTTGCCATTCATCATATTTTAAATTCCCATATGTTGTTTTCAATTTTCTGAAATGCCTCGCTATAGATCTCATCCCCTGATCTGTCATAGTACAGAGTGCAATGCATACAATCAGTTACCATATCATAAGATCTGAGGTTACGAACCCAAGGTGACCAGAGAACTCAGAAGTGCTTAGATTCGAGCCAATCACTGGAGTCAATATCCACTCTTTCTCAGTAGATGTTGGCAGTGGCGCATGCCACAGGGCATTGTTCAACAAGCGGGCACTGTGAGGTGACACTGGAGACAGATCAGCAGTAGGTGTTATCATCCGGAAATTCCAGGATAAGTCCATCAGGGCTGCATTTGATGAGAGGAGATCTCTGCCCAAAAGATTGACTGGACAGTTAGGTGCAAACGCAAAAGAATGCAAAACACAAAAGGATGCAAAATAATCTGTGAACAGTCACTGAGCATGTGGATTCAGGGAATATCCTTGTAGCTCTCTTTCCTCGAATGTAGCCACGTGCAGTTTGTTGGCCTCTGCCTCTCCACCCAAACGCTTGAAGTCGCTGTCTGCAATCGTGGGTCCAATGACCAGGCCGTTCACAATAGAAGCACATGTTGGGCCACCCAGGGGGCGCACCTTGACTAATGAATGTACCTGCTTGATACATCATGCACTCGGAATCAACAGAGGGAGATGAGATCACAGCAAAAGTGTTTTCTTCCTGCTTTTTCAAAAATTTCAATTGCACCATAGCAAATTGTGTGTCTGTACTTTTGTGTTTGTCTACCTTAGCACCGGGAAGATGCCTCCATGGCCTTTGCCACAGACTTGGGAATGCCCTTCAAAATGGCTGCTCGGAACACTTGCGAATGCAAAGTGATAGCCGTAGGGGTGTATCCCGTTTTCAGAGTGTAATCAGTGAGGGCCAGATCAACAAAAAGCCGCGACCTCCTCATCTGCTTTGGGAGTGTGCATCAGATCTGGAATGACACAATCAGGGAGGAAAAACAAAGGTTAAATAATTTTCTCGCCTAAGAGCCTAATTATCAGGGAGGAAAAATATATAATTGTGTAAAAAGAACACAGGTATCACCTGCTATTAACATTTGTCCCGTAACAGCTCTCTGCACTGCCTGCAGCAAATTATCAACCCTACACACTCACATCAGTGGGAGAAAAATGTCCATAAAGCATGTGCCTGCAAGATTTGGGCTTCGAGCCACAGGCCGATGAGAGGGCAAAAGCTGGACCTTTGGAAGATTCTTCGGGGTCTTTCAGAACCTCTGGTTCGGTCCATAACGAGAGTCAGGGTGGGCACCTGAAAGACTCCGGACATGACACTTTAATTCTGCCACTTGATTCTGAGATGCGTTCCCACTTTAAAGCCATCTCGAGATGATGTTCTTTATTGAATGATGTCCTCAATCGGGGCAGCTGATTCAACCTTTATTGAATGATGTCCTCAATAGGGGCAGCTGGACACTGGATCAGTAGACGTGGTTTTCCGGTCGGGTCGTCAGGTGGTGGGATCGCTGAGCCTGGGGCAGATCTGGAGGGTCGTGTAGATGAGATGTGGAACCACGTGTCCCCTTTTCCGTGCAGGCGAACTGAAGGAGATGTCCTCTCCATCACCTTGTGGGGTTCAGTCCACCTGGGCTCAGATCATTTTTGTTAAATAACTTTTAACCATACATAATCACAATCATTTATTTTTGAAGGAGCATCTGGTTGTTGTTTTTTGTTAGCTGGGAGTTAGTAAATATTAATTGTTTGAGTTCTGGAGGTTCCGGAACGTGCGTCCCTTCCAATGTAGCTGTTGGAGCCGGAAAAGGTCTGTTGGTGTGACATTCAAACAGAGTCCAGCCTTTGGCTGAGTTAAGTGACATTCGCATATTCATTAAGGTTCTTTACTTCCTCATTTCTCCTTAGATCCATGGACCTTGGGTCTGTTTTTTGTTGTCACTGGGGCAACTGTATCAAGTGCCAGTTGTAGTTTTTAAAATGGTCAAGAATAAAATCACGGGGGCAGGTAAGACAAGTGGAGGATATTTGTTTAAAACTTTGATTTATTTGTGTATATATATATATTATATTATATTGTATTATATTATATTATATTATATTACATATACAAAAAACATAGACCCAAGGGCTTGACATAGCAGAAGCAAATTGACTCTCTGGGCTTTGAGAGATGAGATTGGCACGCCTTAAAAGTCAATTCAGCTCTGACGGTGCCCCCCCCCCAATGGTCCGGTTCGATTTGGGTTTCTGATGCATCGTACCGTGTGCGATAGGCCCAAGTCAAGGGGCTGCTGTCGAAACAATAATACACATCAACTCACGCTTGTCTTCTTGTGTCTTGCAGACGTCGGTGAGGAATATCTTCGTCCTGACGAACAGGAAGTGAAGTCTCCTCATGTTAAAAAGGAGGAGGAGCATCCTTACATCAAAGAGGAAGAAAAGCCTCTTTTTGTCAAAGAGGAGGAGGTTGAGGATGATGTCACCAAGTCACCACTGATCTTCGCCCCTTTAAAGAGTGAAGATGAAGTCAAGGGTGAGTGTGAGGAGGACAGAGAGGCGGAGCTTCCAAGCAGCAACTCAACTCCTCAACACATGACGACAGAAGGTGATGCAAACCACTGGCGACCACCGCAAGCACAAAGTAATGACATAAGGTCTAAAGATAGGCCGATATGTTTTTTTCAGGTTCAATACCGATTATTAGTTGGGTGATAACCGATATTTGAAGCTGATATTCATTTTCATGGCGCATATTGGCGTCAACATTTTCTAAAATACATTGTATCGTCTTAAAAAGTTAAATGGAAACTTAAGCAAGTTATTTCCACAGCTCTCTAGTTCTCTACAGTAAATATTTTCACGCCAAAATTTAAAAATACCTGAAATCTTAAACTTTCACATTTCAATGTCGAACAAAAACAAATGGTTCAAAAGATTCCTAGGGTCAGTAGCATCTCTTATAAAGTTAACTGAAAATGTAAATATATAGCTCCCTGAGATTAAAATGGTTTTACATTTACCTTATTTCGGCCGTCAGATAAAAAAAAAAAAAAAGAGCTCATACCGATATTGACCAAAATGCCCAATATCGGCCTGTATCGGTCTATCTCTTATAAGGTCCCACTCTCCTCAAGATGATGATGATGATAATGAATATGCTATCGGTGATAGGGCATGAGCTCAAAATGGAGTTTGAAAGCGCACACAACACACACTGGGGCAAAACCTTTTTCCTGCTCAGATTGGGGCAAAAGTTTCTCTCAAAAGTCAACTTTAGCAATGAACAAAAGAACACACACTGGTGCAAAACCTTTCCGTAGATCAAAGTGATCCATGTGTGGGGTTGAGTCGCCCAAATATATATATATTTTTTGATGGGTCATGGTTCCAACAATCAAAGTCCCTACTCTCTCACCCTCTCCTTGCGTCCCTGCCGCTGCCCCCTGCCCTTCTTGTCGTCCCCTTCCCTCCTCCCTTCCCCCTCCCCAATACGCCTTCCTTCCCCTCCCCTGGGCCGGGGGCTCCATCCATGGCCCGGGTCTCGGTGCTATGGGGGCCGGCGGGGGTGGCTGGGGTTTGGTGTCGTGCCCGCCCCGCTCCGGTGGGCGTCCTGACACCTCGGGCGGGACCCAGTATCCGGGGGGCGAGCCCTATCGCCCCGCCGGGCGGGTCCCATATGCCCGCCGGGGTCCTGGTGGGGTGGGTGGGGGCTTGGTGGGCCGGTGCGCCTCCTGCCCCCGCCCGCTTGGGGAGGGCCCCGCTGGTCACTCCTTAACTCACTACACTAGGTTTGCACAATACACTTTTATAGACATATAGGGCACATAACTCACTTTAGGGGGTGGGGTAGGGTGGAAACACCGTCTTCACCCTACAACTCCCCTCCAATTTTAATACACCACACAACTTGTGGGTGGGGGGGGGGGCTTGTGGAGGAGCCATCGGTTGGGGGCCGCAGTATAGAGCAGTGCTGCGGTCCCCTGTCCGTGTCGCATCTACCGAAACTCAGACACAATCTGTTTCCTCCTCAGGTTATTGAATCGGTGGAGGCTGGTGTCTGCGGATCTCACGCGGCTTCGTCTGTCCTTCCTTCCTTTTCTCGGTCTCTCCTTTGGTCTCTTGAGGCCTCCCTGATTTTATGTTTTTTGGATTTGTTGGGGTCTGGATGTTTCTTGGGCTGGGGAGGAGTTCTGGTGGGGGGTGTCTGGTCGGTGCTGGATTTCGCCTTCCTTGGTTTTCTTCGGTCCCCTCGGGTCTCCTGGTGTTCGGTTTAGGTGAACGGTATGAGATTTTTTCTAATAGGTTTTCTGGTGAGCTAACAAATACACGCACGCACGCACATACACATACTCACCCACACACACACACACACAAAACATTTTTTTATATATATATATATATATATATATATATATATTAAAAAAAAAAAAAAAAAAAAAAAAAGAGCATTGATGATGACATTTCCGAATGAACAATACTGAGCTCTTAAGAAAAAAAAAAGAGAAAAAAAAAAAGTCCCTACTCTCGGTCCCAGACTCTTGGTGTTCCTCTTCTCTTCCTTCCTACAAACACACATTCCTCCTCTCCTGCTTTGACCAACAGTAGTCCAGTTTCCACCGGCACCCTGTAGGTCAACAGCACCCATGGCGGTCGTTGTTAACCCGGGCCTCGACCGATCTGGTATAGAAGTCATATATTTGATTCACATGTATGTTTGATTTGGCCAACGTTTTTACGTCGGATGCCCTTCCTGACACAACCCTCTGTATTTATCCGGGCTTGGGACCGGCACAAGAAGACATTGGCTTGTGCCCCCTTGCAGGTACATTAATACACTTAAATGCAACATTTAAATGAATCTGATTAGTTGATTAATTGATTGGATAATTGATAAATTAATCGATTTTAAAAATATTCAATAGATACAGCACTAAGCACGTACTAAGTGTGAATGGGTGGCCTTTCTTTTGGTGTTTTCACAGATGGACGTAGCTAGAAAGGGGCATTAGTGCCATTGTGCGCCGTTAGGAGATGCGATGTAGCCGACTGTCAGCCAATCGCTGTGGCATCCTCATTTGCATGAAAATCAAGACGGCCCGGAGCGCAGGCTTGACATTGTGGAATCAAATCGACTCACTGGGCTCGGAGAGATGAGATTGGTGCATCTTAAAAGCCAGGCTTGTGCGGTTCCCGTCGGAGGGTGTCCATTTTAGATCTGATCATGTGCGGGATTGTGTCGCCAACCGTCTTAAAAAAAAAATCACCGATGGTTCGGTTCAAGTCGGGTTCTGACGCATCGCACCCTGTGCGGTGAGCCCAAGTCAAGGTGCCACTGTAGAAACAATAATACACAACATCATCTTGCAGACATTTACAAGCGGTTATGAATAAAACAAATGTGCACATTTAGGCCGTTTCGTCGAGACCACGTAGCGGCCGGTTAGAAACAATAATACACAACATCAAGGCGCGCTAGAGATTTGACTTAACTCGACCAAATGTATGTTTGCCTTCTTGTGTCCCGCAGACGTTGGTGAGAAATGTCTTCGTCCTGAGGAACAGGTGGTGAAGTCTCCTCATGTGAAACAGGAGGAAGAAGAGCATCCTTACATCAAAGAGGAAGAAAAGCCCCTTTTCGTCAAAGAGGAGGAGTTTGAGGATGATGTCACCAAGACACCACTGACCTTTGCCCCTTTTAAGAGTAAAGATGAAGTCATGGGTGAGAGTGAGGAGGACAGAGGGGCGGAGCCTCCGAGCAGCTCAACTCCTCAACACATGGAGACAGAAGGTGATGCAGACCAATGGGGATCATCACTAGCACAAAGTGATGACATAAGGTCACAGTCTGCTGACACTGACGATGATGAATACGCTAAAGGTGATCATGCTGACAACAACCGCTGTTCTCAGTGTGCGAAAACATTCAGTTCAAAGAAGAGTTTGAAAGTTCACCTGAGAAAACACACTGGAGAAAAACCTTTTTCTTGCTCAGACTGCGGCAAAAGCTTCTCTCAGAAGGGAACTTTAACAATACACAAAAGAACACACACTGGAGAAAAACCTTTTTCCTGCCCAGACTGTGGCAAAAGCTTCTCTAACAAGGGACATTTAACAATACACAAAATAACACACACTGGAGAAAAACCTTTTTCCTGCCCAGACTGTGGCAAAAGCTTCTCTCAGAAGGGACATTTAAAAATACACAAAAGAACACACACTGGAGAAAACCCTTTTTCTTGCCCAGACTGTGGCAAAAGCTTCTCTGACAAGGGACATTTAAAAATACACAAAAGAACACACACTGGAGAAAAACCTTTTTCTTGCCCAGACTGTAGCAAAAGCTTCTCTGACAAGGGACATTTAAAAATACACAAAAGAACACACACTGGAGAAAAACCTTTTTCTTGCCCAGACTGTAGCAAAAGCTTCTCTCACAAGGGAAATTTAACAAGACATACAAGTACACACACTGGAGAGAAATCTTTTTCCTGCTCAGATTGTTGCAAAAGCTTCAATGACAAGAGTACTTTAACAATACACAAAAGAACACACACCAGAGAGAAACCTTATTCCTGTTCAGACTGCGGCAAAAGCTTCAATGACAAGAGTACTTTAACAATACACAAAAGAACACACACCAGAGAGAAACCTTATTCCTGTTCAGACTGCGGCAAAAGCTTCAGTAACAATAGTGCATTAAGAAAACACAAAATAACCCACACTGGAGAAAAAGCTTTTTCCTGCCCAGACTGTGGCAAAAGCTTCTCTGACAAGGGAAATTTAAAAAGCCACTCAAGAACACATGCTGGGAAGAAACCATTTAGTTGCAGTGTTTGTGCTAAAAGATTCTCTAGTAAAAAGCTTGTTGAGACACACAAGTGTGCTGGTGAGAAAAGCAGCCATCTTTAAAGCTTAAAAAGATGAAGGGAGTGAGTCTGGTGTGCTGTAAATGATTTTGAATAAAATAGAGAGGGAGGAAATAAGTGATCCTGCTTATTTAAAAAATGTTCATACTTAGGAATTAATAAGTCTTTGATTTTTATGGCAACTTTATTTTAACAGTGATAGACAGAATATCAGGAAAAAATTGAAAGAATGACATGGGGGGGGGGGGTTGCATTTTGTTGAGGGAGATCATTAACCAGCTCCTCTCGTGTCGTCCTTCGCTGATCTCGACCTTTTTCATATTGATTGAAAATAATAATAACAATATGTTGTATGTGCCTCCACTCGTCTAAAGACGGCATTCAGGTTAATATTGCGTTTATCTTGAACATTGCTCCAGTTCCAAGTGTCAGCGGCTACGACAATGACCTCAAATCATGTCGGATATCTTTTGCAGTGAAAAAGTATTTGCCCTCCTCTCAAATTCTCACTTTTATTGCAGTTTCCCCACTTGAATGATTAAAATCATCAAACAAATGTCAATGTCAAAGATAATCCAAATAAACATGCAATGCAGTTTTTTTAAAGTGGAGATTTTATTTTTCAAGGACAAAACACTATTCAAAGCTGCCTGGCCCTGTCAAAAGTATTCACGTTCATTACGTTCATAGATATGAGGGTTTCAGAAGACTTAAGAAGAATCAACTCCAGCTTTACTTAAAAGTGTAAACGTAATGCTTTCAAAGCTACTCAAACTATAAACTATGAATATGAAATGTTTTTAAAGTTTTCTTTTAATGTGTTTAAACGCCAATGTATGCTTTAGTAATATTGTAAGCTACTTTTGTTTTCTCTGCTTTGCTTCCGAATGTCGTTAACGGTTGTGTTTGTTGACGTTTGTAGGTGTTGTGTATTTGCTTATGTGAAGCACATTGAGTTGCCTTGTGTATGAAATAGAAATAAAATATAGAAGAAAAAGCCACCTTGCCATTTTCCCAAATTAGCGTGGAAAATACCTTCAGGGACACACAAAGCCAGATGTGCAGTATGGCCACGTTCGGAGTTTTTTAAGTCTCGGCTTAAGACCCACTTTTATTCCTTGGCTTTTAGTTCAGCATGAATTGTGTGGTCCGCGTGGTTTTTTTATTTAATTTTATTCTTATTTTTGGGGGGGTTTAAATATATTTTTATTGTATTTATTCCTTTATTTTACTTATTGTATTTTAGTAACTTATTGACTTTTTTAAAATTATTGTTGGTTTTTACTAGATTTCATGTGTATGTATGATAGTATGTGGATCTCAATGTGCAGCACTTTGGAAACACTTGTTTATAAAATGTGCTGTAGACATAAAGCGGATTGGATTAGATTAAAAGTGATCACGTTACGTAAACCGGCAGTACAATGCAAATGCAATACATTTGTACTTCTGAGCATTAGGGGAGCGTAAGATATGATAAGTGTGCTCGACTCGAAGTGCAATGGCGTGTCATCACTAACCTTTATTAGAAGGTAAGTGTTGCATTCAAACCTTGCAGCAGGAATTTGTGAAAGCCACAGATGACAAAACTGGCCAAAAGTACAAATATTGCATATATCAGTAATATATCAGATACTGCATCAAATGTTTGCTACTAGCTAATGCCAGTACTAGAGCAATAAATTAAACTCATAACATGTGATGGTTAAATCGCATCCCTGATAATAAACGTTCAGTTTACGGTACCTCAAAATGCTTGTTCATCTTGATGGCAAATTTTTAATCTGCACATTCACCACAATAAATCCAATTTAAACTTTACATATCGGGAACAACAGACTGAAAAAGGGAGAAATGAGACCTCGCAGTTTTATGTCTTTGTAACTGCAACAAAAATGGCGACATCTGTCGATGACTTGATGACAGTGCTTGCTCCCAAGCCGACAATCTCCAGCAGCCAATCATATCGCAGCGGGGGCGTGTCCTGCCTGACTTCCGACGCAGGTCTACTTTCGTTTCTTCACGTAACCAGACGCCCTCCGCTAAATCATTATTTTCGATTCCGTGCTGAACCGACTACAACCTCCAAACAGGACGTTAATCCCTACTTTGATGGACTACGACACCATTGATCAAATCTCAGCGTGTGAATGAACTCGTTTCGGTGCGCGTTGATGCTTCTCGCCCTACTTAGCTTAGCTTAGCTCAGTTTAGCTCGCTAGCTGCTAGCAAAGAGAAGCACATAACACGTCGTCTAGAAGAGATCAAGTGTGACTTTGTTGGCATTATTGTGCTAAAATGTTTGCAATTACGACACCAAAGTACGAGGAGGAATTATTTGGAGTAGAAGAAGAGAACGAGCAACATCTTGAAATGCTGGACGATGTTTGCGAGGAGCCTCGAGTTGTGCTACACACAGCAGGTTTGTACACTTCTTACTCTCCCTTGCTTAGCACTAGGACTACTATATAGCGTTAAAAATATCAAAATGCAGTCCTCATTACTGTACACAGTAAAATAATTCCAGCCATTATGTTATTGTAACTTAAGTGCATACTACGTTTTCACACATCAATACGTTTTCAATTGATAACATATGATCAAATGTGAATAACTCTTTGAAGTGAGTTTTACAACAAAATACAATTTGAATACGTTAACTTGACTCTATGTGCTAAGCTTAAAAGTAGAAGCCGCATCTTGTAGCCACAAAGCCATGTTAATGCACCACACATATTGTGCCTGAAAGTTACATTTGTTATATATAGAATCTGATATGTCCTTCAAGCAATCAATCAATCAAAACTTTATTCATAACACACACACACACAATAGAATATATGAATGCATAAATGGCTGGCTTCAGATCAGGAGAGGAGACATCACAATATGCTTTGCTAGAATAACTGTGCCTTTTATTATCAGCAAACAGCAATAAACACTTTTATATTGTGCTAGAATAATTGTAAGTTTTATTCCCCGCAGACAGTCATCAATGCCTGTGCTTTGCTCGAATGATTGTACCTTTTATTCCCCGCAAACAGCAATCAATACACTAGAACGTTTAGCATTATAATATGATCATCATCAGCGCTTACCTTGACACTAGACCGGGGAGCCTACGGTCCGGGTGAAGCGAGCTGCAACAACGGCTGGGCAATCGTACGTGTTCCACAGCGGACTCCGTCCGGACCGTGTGCCGCTCCGTCTTTTATTCGTTAGCAAAAAGTTGTGAGCGTGAGAAACCGGGCTGTCCAAGCCCTCTCCCAGACACTCTCGAAAACATGTTTGCGAAGCAGGGAAGGCTGTAGTATAAACAAGGTATTCACTCCCAGGCTGATTCCGCCCTTTATTCACAAATTGTTGGGCACCTGGATTCGTACAACAGTTCAGGACAACAACATATCCTTATATAAGAGGTTACATGAGGACATATCAAACCATGGTTATTTTCCCTTCAAACTCCCTTAAGTGAATCACAATCAATCTAGCTTGTGAGGTTAAGGTAAGAGGGCTCAAAGACAAAAAAAAAAAAAAACTGTGAAAATATCAAATAGATCAATAATATATATATATATAGTTAGATAAGATCGAAGCAAAAGTAACTTCATTTAAATATAAAGAAAGGTACATTAACTCTTTGACTGACAGACGTTTTCAGAAAAGGGATTCTGTGAGTGCCAGCCGATTTAAGCATTTTGACTGATCTTTCAAGGTCCATAGAATATTTTCTGTTTGTACTATGGAAACACACATACTACCAAATGAAAGATTGAACTCTCATCTTTCATCAGAAAAAAAAGTTTGTTTCTACCTTATTGCGTTCTTCAGTAATCAACAATAGAATATGGTTAGTTTCACCCAAATGCTCTTGTTTTGGACCAAAATACGGAGAAATCAAGCTTTTAGTGGAACTATATTATTTCATGCACTCTAGTGAAATTTACACTTCTTTTTGTCCATGAATGATGCCACAAACACCTAAACAGTGCTTTACTTCTATAAAACACTACCACCAAGAATGAAAAAGTGTTTTTTGATAGCAAAATATGTTTATTTACATTCAACAGTGTAACAATTTGACTAAACTATTTACAAATGTGTGCAACTGTGGTACTATTTACAATTATGTTGGATGTTTCAACGACAGTTTTTCTTTTTGTGTAACACTCCCCTGCGTGCAAGGAGACGCAACAGGATTTGCACAACAGATTAGTTTCACTGCGATTGCCTCTTCGCGTGCAGAAGCTACACTTTCTTGCCGGCCGTTTTTTCCGGAGAATAGCAAGTATATACTGCAGTGTGTGTTGCCATCAAGTCTACTATCAGGATCATGCTACGGTTACGTTACGGTGGTGTTACGTCTGGCTTCCTCATGTCCTTCAGTTGCTATACCGGGTGGCAAGAGATGTTCTGATCCATCTTATCCACTCCATTCATGGTGGCATCGTAGTCCAGAACCAGTGTCTTCTCCGTGATCAGACTGTACCCGCTCCTCCGATGAATATGCATTGGACTCGGGGTACTCTCCATCGTCCGGTTGTGCTCCGCGTTTTCCAGCGTTAGCATCGCTAGCCGGTGAGGCTTTATGACGTGACCATCGTCGCGCGTCAACGCTTCCAACTTCGGTGTCAAGCTCGGAGTCACCATCATCATCATCATCATCAATGTGCATTGGTCGATGCTTTTCGACTACTCTCCATCGTCCGATCGAATGTCTGCTTGTGCAGAAGTGCTCGGTCGGTTGTGCTCCGCGTTTTCCGGCGTTAGCATCGCTAGCCGGTGAGGCTTTACTACGTGATCATAATGGCCGCGTCAACGCTTCCAA
The DNA here is from genome assembly GCF_054856555.1 of Leptonotus elevatus. Classification (NCBI taxonomy): domain Eukaryota; kingdom Metazoa; phylum Chordata; class Actinopteri; order Syngnathiformes; family Syngnathidae; genus Leptonotus; species Leptonotus elevatus. The sequence continues at coordinate 2,486,499 of NC_141239.1, read as the reverse complement.
CTTCGGCGTCAAGCTCGGAGTCACCATCATCATCGTCGACATCAATGCGCTTTTTAGTATTGATTTCCGTCTTTGAAAAAAATGCTCAAGCGTGAGCTGCTTGCAACCGGTCGCCATTGTTGCTTCATCAGCCATTGTCCCCTCAACACTCTAGCTCCGCCTCACGTCTTCTACTGACGCCCACCCAATCTTGTCCAAAGAGAGTCATCGCTGCCATCTAGGGGCCAAAACGAGTCATTATACTAACTAGATCTGCTTGATACTTTCAGCACAGCTGCCCAAGGCTTTCCTACACCCATTTAAAAAACAAAACAAAAACAAAAAACATAGTGAACGTTTTTTAACGTCTTCGCCCCTCCGTAGGTTTTTTCTAAACGTTATATAACGTTTTTGGCAGTAAAAGAGTTAATATGAACTAAAATCTACATTTAAAAAAACTTGTCTTGAGCCTGCTCTTAAAATCTTGAACGTTCTTTGGGGCCCTGAGTTCCTCCGGCAGACTGTTCCAAAGGCGAGCGAAGGCTGTAGCACTGAAAGGACGCCGTGAGTGTACTCGTTTTTCAACATTTTGCCACGTTACGACCACAAAAACAAATGTATTTATTGAAATTGTATCTGAACGATGAACACAAAGTAGCACACAATCATGAAGTGGAACAAAATGTAGATTTTATTAACAAACTTGTTGTACAATCCCCCCCTGAAAATTAGGGCAATTACAGCTTCAAGTCTTTTGGGGTTTGTCCCGTCGGGAGGCTGAAATGTTTGCCCATTCCTCCTTGCAAAACAGCTCCAGCTCAGCTAGGTTAGATGGAGAGCGTTTGTGAAACACAATCTTAAGAATAATTGTTGATTTTTTTGGTTGCTCAATGAATATTTTCTGATTTTTTTTTTTCTATCTCCTCTCCGCCGCCCTGCAACTACGTTTAAGGTTCTTTACTTCCTCATTTCTCCTTGGATCCATGGACCTTGGGTCTATGTTTTTTGTTGTCACTGGGGCAACTGTATCAAGTGCCAGTTGTAGTTTTTTAAATGGTCAAGAATAAAATCACAGAGGGGGCAGGTAAGACAAGTGGAGGATATTTGTTTAAAACCTCGATTTATTTGGAGATATATTATATTATATTATATTATATTATATTATATTATATTATATTATATTATATTATATTATATTATATTATATTATATTATATTATATTATATTGACTCTCTGGGCTTTGAGAGATGAGATTGGCACGCCTTAAAAGTCAATTCAGCTCTGACGGTGCCCCCCCCAATGGTCCGGTTCGATTTGGGTTTCTGATGCATCGTACCGTGTGCGATAGGCCCAAGTCAAGGTGCTGCTGTCGAAACAATAATACACATCAACTCACGCTTGTCTTCTTGTGTCTTGCAGACGTCGGTGAGGAATATCTTCGTCCTGACGAACAGGAAGTGAAGTCTCCTCATGTTAAAAAGGAGGATGAGCATCCTTACATCAAAGAGGAAGAAAAGCCTCTTTTTGTCAAAGAGGAGGAGGTTGAGGATGATGTCACCAAGTCACCACTGATCTTCGCCCCTTTAAAGAGTGAAGATGAAGTCAAGGGTGAGTGTGAGGAGGACAGAGAGGCGGAGCTTCCAAGCAGCAACTCAACTCCTCAACACATGACGACAGAAGGTGATGCAAACCACTGACGACCACCGCAAGCACAAAGTAATGACATAAGGTCTAAAGATAGGCCGATATGTTTTTTTCAGGGTCGATACCGATTATTAGTTGGGTGATAACCGATATTTGAAGCTGATATTCATTTTCAGAAAAAAAAAGGGGGGGGGGGGGGGTTGGCGCATATTGGCGTCAAAATTTTCTAAAATACAAATGTCAATCTTGTTTTATCGTCTTAAAAAGTTAAATGGAAACTTAAGCAAGTTATTTCCACAGCTCTCTAGTTCTCTACAGTAAATATTTTCACGCCAAAATTTAAAAATTCCTGAAATCTTAAACTTTCACATTTCAATGTCGAACAAAAACAAATGGTTCAAAAGATTCCTAGGGTCAGTAGCATCTCTTATAAAGTTAACTGAAAATGTAAATATATAGCTCCCTGAGATTAAAATGGTTTTACATTTACCTTATTTCGGCCGTCAGATAAAAAAAAAAAAGAGCTCATACCGATATTGACCAAAATGCCCAATATCGGCCTGTATCGGTCTATCTCTTATAAGGTCCCACTCTCCTCAAGATGATGATGATGATAATGAATATGCTATAGGTGATAGGGCATGAGCTCAAAATGGAGTTTGAAAGCGCACACAACACACACTGGGGCAAAACCTTTTTCCTGCTCAGATTGGGGCAAAAGTTTCTCTCAAAAGTCAACTTTAGCAATGAACAAAAGAACACACACTGGTGCAAAACCTTTCCATAGATCAAAGTGATCCATGTGTGGGGTTGAGTCGCCCAAATATATATATATATTTTTGATGGGCCAGTCCGAGTGTGCGGTGGGCCCAAATCAAGGTGCCGCTTCAGAAACAATAATACACAACATCAAGTCATGCTAGGCCATTTGGGGGCCCTAAGCAAAATAATGTCATGTGGCCCATATGTGCGCCATTTATTCACCGTATACTGTGTAACCCATACAGCCACATTTCATATATATTAGTCAGATGTTGTAGCACCGCAGAAAGTAATTTAAACTTCTCATCCCAACTGTTTGTTAGTACTTGTAGTATATGCTGCCAAACCTCATTTGAAAAAATGAAAAGATAGAATGTGTACTGTATTTGTTTTAAGCTTGTAATTGTGTTGAAACTCACAAAATAAGTTGTTTTAAAGTCAAGCAAACTATAATAAACAATTAGGGTTCTAAATGAACCTTTTTTTTTTAATCATCAACCAATGTATGTTTTTTCAATGAGAAGATAGTTTCTTTTTTTATCATCACTGAAACAAAATATTAAAACTGGTGTTTTCTTCACAGTGAGTACTTTAGTGTATTTTGTTTTTAAACAAATACAAATGCCTCCTTAACAGAGACCACTTTCTGCGAACAAATTTGTGTCTTTCTTAAACACTATCCAACATGTCAGTCAGTTACATAGTGAATTGTTTCATTTTATAAACTGACGATTTTTTGTGTAACATTGCAAAAGTAAATAAATAAAATTACTTAAATATTAAATCCAATTATATCGATATTAATAAATTGTGTGCTTCAAAAAGTCGAACCATAAAATATGTTTCAAAATGTTGCGTATGCAAAACAGAGTCAGTTGCTGGACACTTTTTTTTTTTTTTTTTTTTAACCTCCAGGACGTTCCTAACAAACTCCTCCTATTCCATTGCTCTTCCTATCTACACCATGATAGAATAACTTGAACCCTGCTCCTAAACTTCTAGCTTTGCTCCCTTTCCACCTGGTCTCCTGAACACATAATATGTCCACCTTCCTCCTCCGCATCATGTCAACCAGCTCTCTACATTTTCCTGTCATGGTTCCAACATTCAAAGTGCCTACTCTCGGTCCCAGACTCTTGGTGTTCCTCTTCTCTTCCTTCCTACAAACACACATTCCTCCTCTCCTGCTTTGACCAACAGTAGTCCAGTTTCCACCGGCACCCTGTAGGTCAACAGCACCCATGGCGGTCGTTGTTAACCCGGGCCTCGACCGATCTGGTATAGAAGTCATATATTTGATTCACATGTATGTTTGATTTGGCCAACGTTTTTACGTCGGATGCCCTTCCTGACACAACCCTCTGTATTTATCCGGGCTTGGGACCGGCACAAGAAGACATTGGCTTGTGCCCCCTTGCAGGTACATTAATACACTTAAATGCAACATTTAAATGAATCTGATTAGTTGATTAATTGATTGGATAATCGATAAATTAATCGATTTAAAAAAATATTCAATAGTGACAGCACTAAGCACGTACTAATTGTGAATGGGTGGCCTTTCTTTTGCTGTTTTCACAGATGGACGTAGCTAGAAAGGGGCATTAGTGCCATTGTGCGCCGTTAGGAGATGCGATGTAGCCGACTGTCAGCCAATCGCCGTGGCATCCTCATTTGCATGAAAATCAAGACGGCCCGGAGCGCAGGCTTGACATTGTGGAATCAAATCGACTCACTGGGCTCGGAGAGATGAGATTGGTGCATCTTAAAAGCCAGGCTTGTGCGGTTCCCGTCGGAGGGTGTCCATTTTAGATCTGATCATGTGCGGGATTGTGTCGCCAACCGTCTAAAAAAAAAAAAAATCACAGATGGTTCGGTTCAAGTCGGGTTCTGACGCATCGCACCCTGTGCGGTGGGCCCAAGTCAAGGTGCCACTGTAGAAACAATAATACACAACATCAAGTCACGCTTGAGATTTGACTTAACTAAACCAAATGTATGTTTGTCTTCTTGTGTCCCGCAGACGTTGGTGAGAAATGTCTTCGTCATGAGGAACAGGTGGTGAAGTCTCCTCATGTGAAACAGGAGGAAGAAGAGCATCCTTACATCAAAGAGGAAGAAAAGCCCCTTTTCGTCAAAGAGGAGGAGTTTGAGGATGATGTCACCAAGACACCACTGACCTTTGCCCCTTTTGAGAGTAAAGATGAAGTCATGGGTGAGAGTGAGGAGGACAGAGGGGCGGAGCCTCCGAGCAGCTCAACTCCTCAACACATGGAGACAGAAGGTGATGCAGACCAATGGGGATCATCACTAGCACAAAGTGATGACATAAGGTCACAGTCTGCTGACACTGACGATGATGAATACGCTAAAGGTGATCATGCTGACAACAACCGCTGCAAATGTTCTCAGTGTGCGAAAACATTCAGTTCAAAAGGAAATTTGAAAGTTCACCTGAGAAAACACACTGGAGAAAAACCTTTTTCTTGCCCAGACTGCGGCAAAAGCTTCTCTCAGAAGGGAAATTTAAAAATACACAAAATAACACACACTGGAGAGAAACCTTTTTCCTGCCCAGACTGCAGCAAAAGCTTCTCTCAGAAGTCCGCTTTAACAATACACAAAAGATCACACACTGGAGAAAAAACTTTTTCCTGCCCAGACTGTGGCAAAAGCTTCTCTCAGAAGGGACATTTAAAAATACACAAAATAACACACACTGGAGAGAAACCTTTTTCCTGCCCAGACTGCAGCAAAAGCTTCTCTCAGAAGTCCGCTTTAACAGTACACACAAGAACCCACACTGGAGAAAAAACTTTTTCTTGCCCAGACTGTAGCAAAATCTTCTCTCACAAGGGAAGTTTAACAAAACACAAAATAACCCACACTGGAGAGAAATCTTTTTCCTGCTCAGATTGTTGCAAAAGCTTCTATGACAAGATAACTTTAACAATACACAAAAGAACACACACTGGAGAGAAACCTTTTTCCTGCTCAGACTGTGGAAAAAGCTTCAATGACAATAGTACTTTAACAATACACAAAAGAACACACACTGGAGAGAAACCTTTTTCCTGTTCAGACTGCGGCAAAAGCTTCAATGACAAGAGTACTTTAACAAAACACAAAAGAACACACACTGGAGAAAAACCTTTTTCCTGCCCAGACTGTGGCCAAAGCTTCTCTGACAAGGGAAATTTAAAAAGCCACTCAAGAACACACACTGGAGAAAAACCTTTTTCCTGCTCAGACTGCAGCAAAAGCTTCTCTCAGAAGTCCGCTTTAACAGTACACACAAGAACCCACACTGGAGAAAAACCTTTTTCCTGCCCAGACTGTGGTAAAAGCTTCTCTCAGAAGTCCACTTTAACAGTACACACAAGAACCCACACTGGAGAAAAAGCTTTTTCCTGTTCAGACTGCGGCAAAAGTTTCTGTGACAAGAGAAATTTAAAAAGCCACTCAAGAACACATGCTGGGAAGAAACCATTTAGTTGCAGTGTTTGTGCTAAAAGATTCTCTAGTAAAAAGCTTGTTGAGACACACAAGTGTGCTTGTGAGAAAAGCAGCGATCTTTAAAGCTTAAAAAGATGAAGGGAGTGAGTCTGGTGTGCTGTAAAAGTGTAAATGATTTTGAATAAAATAGAGAGGGAGGAAATAAGTGATCCCGCTTATTTAAAAAATGTTCAGACTTAGAAATTAATAAGTCTTTGATTTTTATGGCAACTTTATTTTAACAGTGATAGACAGAATATCAGGAAAAAATTGAAAGAATGACATGGGGGGGGGGTTTGCATTTTGTTGAGGGAGATCATTAACCAGCTCCTCTCGTGTCGTCCTTCGCTGATCTCGACCTTTTTCATATTGATTGAAAATAATAATAACAATATGTTGTATGTGCCTCCACTAGTCTAAAGACGGCATTCAGGTTAATATTGCGTTTATCTTAAACATTGCTCCAGTTCCAAGTGTCAGCGGCTACGACAATGACCTCAAATCATGTCGGATATCTTTTGCAGTGAAAAAGTATTTGCCCTCCTCTCAAATTCTCACTTTTATTGCAGTTTCCCCACTTGAATGATTAAAATCATCAAACAAATGTCAATGTCAAAGATAATCCAAATAAACATGCAATGCAGTTTTTTTAAAGTGGAGATTTTATTTTTCAAGGACAAAACACTATTCAAAGCTGCCTGGCCCTGTCAAAAGTATTCACGTTCATTACGTTCATAGATATGAGGGTTTCAGAAGACTTAAGAAGAATCAACTCCAGCTTTACTTAAAAGTGTAAACGTAATGCTTTCAAAGCTACTCAAACTATAAACTATGAATATGAAATGTTTTTAAAGTTTTCTTTTAATGTGTTTAAACGCCAATGTATGCTTTAGTAATATTGTAAGCTACTTTTGTTTTCTCTGCTTTGCTTCCGAATGTCGTTAACGGTTGTGTTTGTTGACGTTTGTAGGTGTTGTGTATTTGCTTATGTGAAGCACATTGAGTTGCCTTGTGTATGAAATAGAAATAAAATATAGAAGAAAAAGCCACCTTGCCATTTTCCCAAATTAGCGTGGAAAATACCTTCAGGGACACACAAAGCCAGATGTGCAGTATGGCCACGTTCGGAGTGTTTTAAGTCTCGGCTTAAGACCCACTTTTATTCCTTGGCTTTTAGTTCAGCATGAATTGTGTGGTCCGCGTGGTTTTTTATTTAATTTTATTATTATTTTTGGGGGGGTTTAAATATATTTTTATTGTATTTATTCCTTTATTTTACTTATTGTATTTTAGTAATTTATTGACTGTTTTTTGTTATTGTTGGTTTTTACTAGATTTCATGTGTATGTATGATAGTATGTGGATCTCAATGGGCAGCACTTTGGAAACACTTATAAAATAATAAAATAATAATATGTGCTGTAGACATAAAGTGGATTGGATTAGCTTAAAAATGATCACATTAAGTAAACAAACAGTACAATGCAAATGCAATACATTTGTACTTCTGAGCATTAGGGGAGCATAAGATATGATAAGTGTGCTCGACTCGAAGTGCAATGGCGTGTCATCACTAACCTTTATTAGAAGGTAAGTGTTGCATTCAAACCTTGCAGCAGGAATTTGTGAAAGCCACAGATGACAAAACTGGCCAAAAGTACAAATATTGCATATATCAGTAATATATCAGATACTGCATCAAATGTTTGATACTAGCTAATGCCAGTACTAGAGCAATAAATTAAACTCATAACATGTGATGGTTAAATCGCATCCCTGATAATAAACGTTCAGTTTACGGTACCTCAAAACGCTTGTTCATCTTGATGGCAAATTTTTAATCTGCACATTCACCACAATAAATCCAATTTAAACTTTACATATCGGGAACAACAGACTGAAAAAGGGAGAAATGAGACCTCGCAGTTTTATGTCTTTGTAACTGCAGCAAAAATGGCGACATCTGTCGATGACTTGATGACAGTGCTTGCTCCCAAGCCGACAATCTCCAGCAGCCAATCATATCGCAGCGGGGGCGTGTCCTGCCTGACTTCCGACGCAGGTCTACTTTCGTTTCTTCACGTAACCAGACGCCCTCCGCTAAATCATTATTTTCGATTCCGTGCTGAACCGACTGCAACCTCCACACAGGACGTTAATCCCTACTTTGATGGACTACGACACCATTGATCAAATCTCAGCGTGTGAATGAACTCGTTTCGGTGCGCGTTGATGCTTCTTGCCCTACTTAGCTTAGCTTAGCTCAGTTTAAATCGCTAGCTGCTAGCAAAGAGAAGCACATAACACGTCGTCAAGAAGAGATCAAGTGTGACTTTGTTGGCATTATTGTGCTAAAATGTTCGCAATAACGACACCAAAGTACGAGGAGGAATTATTTGGAGTAGAAGAAGAGAACGAGCAACATCTTGAAATGCTGGACGATGTTTACGAGGAGCCTCGACTTGTGCTACACACAGCAGGTTTGTACACTTCTTACTCTCCCTTGCTTAGCACTGGGACTACTATATAGCGTTAAAAATATCAAAATGCAGTCCTCATTACTGTACACAGTAAAATAATTCCAGCCATTATGTTATTGTAACTTAAGTGCATACTACGTTTTCACACATCAATACGTTTTCAATTGATAACATATGATCAAATGTGAATAACTCTTTGAAGTGAGTTTTACAACAACAACAACACGACCCCCCCGCCCCCCATCCACCCCCGCCACCCACCCCAACCCAGCCCCAGCCGCCCCCACGTCCCCACGTCCCCAATCCCCCAGACACCCCCCACCCCCAGCACCCCACCACCACCGCCCCCCCCCCCAACAAAGCCGCCCCCCCCGACCAACCGGCAGCCCCCCAACCCCCGACCCCCAGCCCCCGGGGACCACCCGCACCCAGGCACCGGCGCCGAAGAGGGGCCGGACAGCGGAGCGGAGAGGGCAGCCGCGCCCACCCCACCCCCCGCCGTGTGGAAGGACGGAACACCGGGGGCAGAAGGGGGAGATGGGGGCACCGGAGGGCGGCCGACACCCCCGAACCCCAGGCCCAGCGGGGGAAGGCCCCGGTCGTCACCCCAGTGTTCTTTGTGAAAATTAACCCCTGTTACTGAGTCCGCCAGCTCGCGGACTGGCGAACTCTACCCCTAAACCGTGAATGTGACCCCACCCAGTGTATATACAAGTGTGTGTGTGTGTGGTGCATTAAAATTAGGAGCAGGTGAACCGGAGCCGATGGAAATGATATTCCCACGCTCCGATCCACCCGCCACCCAAGCATGTTACTGAGTGTATGTGGTGCATTAAAAAAAATAGATAGGGGGGGGGGGGGGCGGGGACACGGACAGGGGACCGCAGCACTGCTCTATACTGCGGCCCCCAACCGATGGCACCCCCACAAGCCCCCCCCCCCCCCACAAGTTGTGTGGTGTATTAAAATTGGAGGGGAGTTGTAGGGTGAAGACGGTGTTTCCACCCTACCCCACCCCCCAAAGTGTGTTATGTGCCCTATATGTCTATAAAAGTGTATTGTGCAAACCTAGTGTAGTGAGTTAAGAGGAGTGACCAGCGGGGCCCTCCCCAACCGGGCGGGGGCAGGAGGCGCACCGGCCCACCAAGCCCCCACCCACCCCACCAGGACCCCGGCGGGCATATGGGACCCGTCCGGCGGGGCGATAGGGCTCGCCCCCCGGATACTGGGTCCCGCCCGAGGTGCCAGGACGCCCACCGGAGCGGGGCGGGCACGACACCAAACCCCAGCCACCCCCGCCGGCCCCCGTAGCACCAAGATCCGGGCCATGGATGGAGCCCCCGGCCCAGGGGAGGGGAAGGAAGGCGTACCGGGGAGGGGGAAGGGAGGGGGGAAGGGGACGACAAGAAGGGCAGGGGGCAGCGGCAGGGACGCAAGGAGAGGGGGAGAGGAGGAGGAAGGGTGACGAGGGAGAGGGGACAGGGAGGCGGGGGACGGGCGGGGAGAGGCGAGGAGGGAGAGGCAGCAAGGGGGAGGAAGGGGGAGGGGAGAGGGAACCACCGGGCACCCCGGCGGCCCACAGGCCCCGAACCGCGTCGCCGGGCCCAGAGCGACGGACCGCGCCGGAACGGCGCCGCCCCCGACACCAGGGAAAGCCCCGCAACGCAGCACCCCCCAAGACACCCAGGGAACGGCCAAGACGCAGCCGCCACCCAGCAGCCAACAGAGGGGCAGACCCGCCCACTCCCCGCCAGGGGGGACAGCACCCACAGAATTAACCCACTGGCATGCCGTGAATCCGAATATCAACCCCTGGTGCCCATCGGAGGTGAATCCGCTCGATCCCGCTGGCAGCAGCCGGGTTCCTGACTATAGAAACACAACCATTAGTTACAAATTGCCTAATACAGAAACATCAATGCAAGTTATAACGCTGCTGTGGCTCTCGCTAACAGGCAGAATTAAAATCCAAGTTTAGGTTAAAAAATTCTATATATGTAGACCATGTTTCTTTAAATTTTGATATTTAGATGAGATTGGCACGCCTTAAAAGTCAATTCAGCTCTGACGGTGCCCCCCCCCAATGGTCCGGTTCGATTTGGGTTTCTGATGCATCGTACCGTGTGCGATAGGCCCAAGTCAAGGTGCTGCTGTCGAAACAATAATACACATCAACTCACGCTTGTCCTCTTGTGTCTTGCAGACGTCGGTGAGGAATATCTTCGTCCTGACGAACAGGAAGTGAAGTCTCCTCATGTTAAAAAGGAGGAGGAGCATCCTTACATCAAAGAGGAAGAAAAGCCTCTTTTTGTCAAAGAGGAGGAGGTTGAGGATGATGTCACCAAGTCACCACTGATCTTCGCCCCTTTAAAGAGTGAAGATGAAGTCAAGGGTGAGTGTGAGGAGGACAGAGGGGCGGAGCTTCCAAGCAGCAACTCAACTCCTCAACACATGACGACAGAAGGTGATGCAAACCACTGGCGACCACCGCAAGCACAAAGTAATGACATAAGGTCTAAAGATAGGCCGATATGTTTTTTTCAGGGTCGATACCGATTATTAGTAGGGTGATAACCGATATTTGAAGCTGATATTCATTTTCATGGCGCATATTGGCGTCAAAATTTTCTAAAATACATTGTATCGTCTTAAAAAGTTAAATGGAAACTTAAGCAAGTTATTTCCACAGCTCTCTAGTTCTCTACAGTAAATATTTTCACGCCAAAATTTAAAAATTCCTGAAATCTTAAACTTTCACATTTCAATGTCGAACAAAAACAAATGGTTCAAAAGATTCCTAGGGTCAGTAGCATCTCTTATAAAGTTAACTGAAAATGTAAATATATAGCTCCCTGAGATTAAAATGGTTTTACATTTACCTTATTTCGGCCGTCAGATAAAAAAAAAAAAGAGCTCATACCGATATTGACCAAAATGCCCAATATCGGCCTGTATCGGTCTATCTCTTATAAGGTCCCACTCTCCTCAAGATGATGATGATGATAATGAATATGCTATCGGTGATAGGGCATGAGCTCAAAATGGAGTTTGAAAGCGCACACAACACACACTGGGGCAAAACCTTTTTCCTGCTCAGATTGGGGCAAAAGTTTCTCTCAAAAGTCAACTTTAGCAATGAACAAAAGAACACACACTGGTGCAAAACCTTTCCATAGATCAAAGTGATCCATGTGTGGGGTTGAGTCGCCCAAATATATATATATTTTTTGATGGGCCAGTCCGAGTGTGCGGTGGGCCCAAATCAAGGTGCCGCTTCAGAAACAATAATACACAACATCAAGTCATGCTAGGCCATTTGGGGGCCCTAAGCAAAATAATGTCATGTGGCCCATATGTGCGCCATTTATTCACCGTATACTGTGTAACCCATACAGCCACATTTCATATATATTAGTCAGATGTTGTAGCACTGCAGAAAGTAATTTAAACTTCTCATCCCAACTGTTTGTTAGTACTTGTAGTATATGCTGCCAAACCTCATTTGAAAAAATGAAAAGATAGAATGTGTACTGTATTTGTTTTAAGCTTGTAATTGTGTTGAAACTCACAAAATAAGTTGTTTTAAAGTCAAGCAAACTATAATAAACAATTAGGGTTCTAAATGAACCTTTTTTTTTTAATCATCAACCAATGTGGCTGGTGACTAGGGGTGGGAACCTCTAGGCCCCTCACGATATGATACGATATGCGATACAAGGCTCACGATAAAGATGATCTCACGATATGACGATACTGCGATTATCGGTATCTTGGTCAGGTAATAAATCTGCGATAATCTACGAGAAAACTCCTCAAGACATAAATTGATGTTTTTTCAATGAGAAAATAGTTTCTTTTTTTATCATCACTGAAACAAAATATTAAAACTGGTGTCTTCTTCACAGTGAGTACTTTAGTGTATTTTGTTTTTAAACAAATACAAATGTCTCCTTAACAGAGACCACTTTCTGCGAACAAATGTGTGTCTTTCTTAATGCGTTTATTAATTCAAAGTACCATGAACATTGAATTTTGTGACTTCAGATTATGAGTAAGTAAATGAGGATTTTGGATTTCTTCAGTTTTTCTCCAAAGTGAGAGTAAAAGTAGACGTGGTGCCCCTACAGGCGACTGAGGGAATTATGACTTCCTCAAGTGGCGTTCAAATGATTAATTAGTCGCAAACGACGACTCAATTATCACCACACCAGGATAATCAGAATGTTAGTTCCGATTCCAATCGATTCTCAACAACACCACCAACAAGATATAAAATGGGGTTGCCAGATTGGGGGGCCCCTTGTAGCCAGGGGCCCTAAGCAGCTGCTTAAGCCGCGTTTCCACCGCAGCACGTTCGGGTAAGGGGAGGGCGGTAGAGACTTTCACAGGAAGCGTCCTCTCAGCCGTCCATTACAATCCATTTCGCGACGTCACGATTTTCGATCGGCACGTAAACGCAGTGCGGCGGTTTCTCCCGTGGCGTCACCCAAGCACTGCGGGACAAAAATGACGAAACTTTAGGTGGTTGCTGTTTTTCTCTGCTTTTTATTTCATGTACTTGGCGTGGATGGATGGTTTAAGCGAAAGGAGACGGCGTTTAGGATTAAAACATTTGAAAAGGCCGACTCGCAAGTCACGAGTTTCGATCGACGCGTAATGTCCTTGCGACGGTTTCTGTGACGTCGGCCAAGCACGGCGCCGCGAAAATCAGAACAACGAGGAAAGAGAAAAACTTGTGGCGGTTGCTGTTTATTGCAGCTTTTTTTTTTTTAATGTACTTGCCATGGATGGACGGTTTGAGTGAGAGGAGACGGCGTCTCGATGAAGAATTTGAAAAGACTAACAGTAGAGTGGAACGAAAATGGGCAAAGGATTATTAAGAGAATTGTTTTGGTGGAAGAGACTTAAGCCGAGAATGCATCACCGTTGCGCATAAAGGTAAGATCTTTTTTTTTATTCTAAATATTTTGTAGCCAATCAGCACGAAAGCTCAATAGGGAGTTTATCGGGCCGGCGGAGTACCTACCCTCGAGTAGGACCTCCGCTCGTCCCCGTAAATTCCTGTAAATGCGGCCCGTTTGGGAAGGCTCCTGCAGTGGAGACGCGCACATACGGGGCTGGCCCCGTAAATTTACCCCGAAGTTCCTGTGGTGGAAACGCGGCTTTAGTCTGTTTATAGGCTGACTCACGCTTGAGATTTAAGTTGACCAAACCAAATGTGTGTTTGTCTTCTTGTTTCCTGCAGACGTTGGTGAGAAATATCTTCGTCCTGAGCAACAGGAGGTGAAGTCTCCTCATGTGAAAAAGGAGGAGGAGGAAGAACATCCTTATTTTAAAGAAGAGAAAAAGCCCCTTCGTGTAAAAAAAGAGGTTGAGGATGATATCACCAAGTCACCACTGATCTTCGCCCCTTTAAAGAGTGAAGATGAAGCTCAGGGTGAGAGTGAGGACGAAAGAGAGGCGGCTGAGCTTCCAAACAGCAGCTCAACTCCTCAAAACATGATGACAGAAAGTGATGCAGACCACTGGGGACCACCACAAGCACAGATTGATGACATATGGTCCCATTCTGATGATGATGATGATGATGATGGTGGTGGTGATGATGAACACGCTGAAGGTGATAAGTCGTGTCACACTGACAACAAATGCTGGAAATGTTCTCAGTGTGGGAAAACATTGTGTTCGAAGCAAAATTTGAAGGTTCACTTGAGAAAACACACTGGGGAAAAACCTTTTGCCTGTACAGACTGTGGCAAAGGCTTCTCTCAGAAGTCATGTTTAACAAAACACACAAGAACACACACTGGAGAAAAACCTTTTTCCTGCTCAGACTGTGGAAAAAGCTTCTCTGAAAAATCACATTTAACAAAACACACAAGAACACACACTGGAGAGAAACCCTTTTCCTGCTCATACTGTGGCAAAAGCTTCTCTGAAAAATCTCATTTAACAAGACACACAAGAACACACACAGGAGAAAAATTTGCCTGCTCAGACTGTGGCAAGAGCTTCTCTGAAAAATCAAGCCTAACAACACATATAAGAACACACACTGGAGAAAAACTTTTTGCCTGCTCAGACTGTGGCAAAAGCTTCTCTGAAAAATCACATTTAACAAGACACACAAGAACACACACAGGAGAAAAACTTTTTGCCTGCTCAGACTGTGGCAAAAGTTTCTCTGAAAAATCAAGCTTGACAACACATATAAGAACACACACTGGAGAAACCCCTTTTTCTTGCTCAGTCTGTGGAAAAAGCTTCAATCAAAAGATAACTTTAGCAGTCCACAAAAGAAAACACACTGGAGAGAAACCTTTTTCCTGCTCAGACTGTGGCAAAAGTTTCTCAAATAAGTCAGCTTTAACAAGACACACAAGAACACACACTGGAGAAAAACCATTTACCTGCTCAGACTGTGGCAAAAGCTTCTCTAATAAGTCAGATTTAACAAGACACACAAGAACACATGCTGGGAAGAAACCATTTAGTTGCAGTGTTTGTGCTAAAAGATTCTCTAGTAAAAAGCTTGTTGAGACACACGAGTGTGCTGGTGAGCATAGCAGCGATCTTTGAAGCTTAAAAAAGGAAGGGAGTGAGTCTGGTGTGCTGTAAAAGTGTGAATGATTTTGAATAAAATAGAGAGGGAGGAAATAAGTATTTGATAAATAAGTATTGCTGATTTTGAAAGTTTTCATACTAAGAAAGTAATGAAGAGTCTCTGATTTTTATGGCAGCTTTGTTTTAACAGTGATAGACAGAATATCAGAAAAATGGAAAGACTGACGTGAAATAAAAAAATCTAAATTAATTTGCATTTTCTTGCGGGAGATCATTAACCAGATGCATATTTTAAGCGTTTACATCAATATTAAATCGATTTTCGATGCATTGTTACATGCTCCTCCCGTGTAGTCCTTTGCTGATCTCGAACCTTTCTCATGCATTGAGATCCCATGAGCTGATATCTTGCATGGAGCCCCCCAGAACCCAAAACTTAAAGGGGAAGTCAACCCAAAATGTTCTTAACAATATGTTGTATGTGCCTCCACTCGTCTAAAGACGGCATTCAGGTTAATATTGCGTTTATCTTGAACATTGCTCCAGTTCCAAGTGTCAGCGGCTACGACAATGACCTCTGATATCTCTTGCCGTGTACAGTGTTGTGAAAAAGTTTTTTCACCTCCTCTCAAATTCTCACTTTTATTGGACAGTTTGCCCACTTGAATGTTTAACTCATTCACTGCCATTGACGGCTATAGACGTAAAAAATTCATTTGAACTATTTCTTTTAGTTAAACATTTCCCCGCACTTTTGTTAACAAGAGTATGAAAACCTAGATTTTTTTTATTGTAGTAGAACAGATATAAAAATTGTGATTAATCATGAATCATGCGGTTAATTACGGTAAAAAATTGTAATCGCCTGACGCCCCTAATTTTTAATCTTTTTTTTTTAAAGATTATTAAAAAAATGTTTAAATAATTATTTGTTGTTGTTTTTTTTAAGAAAAGAGTATTAAAAATTCATCAGGCATCAGGCGATTACAATTTGTATTTGTGATTAACCGCATGACTTCCCTAGTTAACTCACGATTAATCACAAATTTTATATCTGCTCTAAATGTACCACAAAAAAAAAATCTAGGTTTTCATACTCTTGTTAACAAAAATGAAGAAAAAAAAGTTAAACTAATAGAAATAGTTCAAATGAATTTTTGATGTCTCAACGGCAGTGAACGAGTTAAAATCATCTAAAAAATAAAACATACAATGCAGATTGTTTGTTTTAGTGGAGATTTTATTTTTTTAAAGACAAAACACTATTCAAAGCTACCTGGCCCTTTCAAAAGTGTTCACGTTCATTATTCAAGTAAAAGTATAGATATTAGGGTTTCAGAAGACTTAAGAAGAATCAACTCCAGCTTTTTACTTAAAAATGTAAATGTAATGCTTTCAAAACTACCCAAAATATAAATATCAAATGCTTTTAAAGTTTTCTGTTAATGTGTTTAAAAGTTGTCAATGTGTGTTATTTTAGTAATATTGTAAGCTACTTTTTGTTTTCTCTGCTTTGCTTCCGAATGTCGTTAACGGTTGTGTTTGTTGACGTTTGTAGGTGTTGTGTATTTGCTTGTATTTGCACATTGAGTTGCCTTGTGTATGAAATAAATTTAAATTAAATTAAATTAAATTAAATTAAATTAAATTAAATTAAATTAAATTAAATTAAATTAAATTAAATTAAATTAAATGTAGAAAAAAGCCACCTTGCTTGGCCTTGCCATTTTCCCAAATCAGCGTGGAAAATACCTTCAGGGACACACAAAGCCATCTGAGATTCAAATTTGCTGTTGAACAGTGTCGTCACTGAAATGATTTGACGCAAATGTCCTACTCTTTGTATACAATATTAAAAGAGCGTAGACTGGCTGGCCAGGCTAACTCAACCCGAAATCAAACCACCACAGCTGCGTACTAGCTAACGTGCCATATGCTACTTTGGACATATTTAAATTTTCTATGTAAGAGTTTTTACATTATTAGCATGATGTACAATATTCCGATGACATAAGAACTAAATTGTATCCATACCTGGTTTTGATTCTTTCATTTTTCATGTAATAATGTACAAGTGCCTCTTGGCTGCTTGTAAGGACATTCATCTAATGTTAGATCAATGTTTTTTTCGCCACGGAGGAGGCGGGACTTCCGACTTCCGGGTTTCACACATCAGCGCTGTCTCCGGTTCCTGTTTGCCGCGGCCCTTGCTGCTTCTCACCGCTCCCTCAGGGGATGGGTCAAATGCGGAGAATTAATTTTGCCCCACTTAGGTTTTTTTCAGGGTTCCCGTGACCCGCGGGATTCCCGAAAAAAATGTCAGCGTCTAACACAAATGAACCGATATCTTGGTCAGAATGACCAATTCGTATCGGTTGGTCCAATCACCAATATATATATATATATATATATATATATATATATATAACACCTGCCATTCTAGAGTGGTTGTCTTAACCAAACGATCTGTCATGCTAAATTTGTTAAATGTAACCTTTTTTTGGGGGGTGGAGGGGGAATTTGACTAATCCGTTTTTAGAGTTGAGAGCTGAGACGCCCTGCAGGGGTGAGGGTGTGAGTGTTGTAACCGGAAATGGCGCTGATGTGTGAAACCCGGAAGTCCGCGGCATCTACCCCTTTACATCCAATTACTGTTCTTATGGCACTTTTGCCTCTGCAGGCAGATTGTTATAGTAGTCAAGTGACATTTCGTCACATTTTGTCCAACGTCCATGAGCGGAGAGCTTGTTGTTACTGAGTCCTTTTGACTTGTGACATAAGCTCAGAATTGTCCATCGTGTACTACCCCACCTTCCCTCCCTCAAAAAAGGATCTTCTCAAGGACATAATGATTAGTATGTCATATTAAAATCAGATGTTTTCTTGAAGGCTACCTGTTTCAACTGCATGTACAGTATGGCCATGTTCGAACTGATCCCGCTTTTATTCCTTGGCTTTTAGTTCAGCGTGAATTGTGTGGTCCTCTGCGTCTTTTTGGGTTTTTGTTATTTTATTATTATTTTTAATTATTTGAATGTATTTAATTCTTTATTTTACCTATTGTATTTTACTATTTTATTGACGACGTTGTTTTTTTTAATTTTTATAGTACTAGATTTTATGTGTATGATAGTATGTGGATCTCAATGTGCAGCACTTTGTAAACGCTTGTTTATAAAATATGCTATAGAAATAAAGTGGATTGGATTAGTTTTAAAAATGATCACAATAAGTAAACAAACAGTACAATGCAAATGCAAATACATTTGTACGTCTGAGCATTAACGGAGCGGAACATATGATGACCTTGCTCAATGGCGTGTCATCACTAACCTTTATTGGAAGGTAAGTGTTGCATTCAAACTTTGCTGCAGGAAAGTGTGAGGGCCACAGACGACAAAACTGGCCAAAATAATGTGTGTTACTTAGAGTACAAATATTGCATATATCAATAAAATAACTAATATCAGATACTGCATCGAACGTTTACTACTAGCGAATGCCAGTACATTATTAGCTATTACATATAGCAATAGATTAAACTCATAACATTTGGTGGTTAAATCTCATCCCTGATAATAAACTTTATTTGACCTCAAAATGCTTGTTCATCTTAATGGCAAATGTTTTAAACTGCACATTTACCAGAATAAACTGGAGCTCTTTTCAATAAGTCCAATTTAAACGGGCATTTAAACTTTACATATCGGGAATAAAACACTGAAAATGAGAATGACGAGACGCCCTAACAGTTTTACTTCAACTGCAGCAAAAATGGCGACATCTGTCGATTGATTTGATGACAGTGCTTGCTCTGAAGCCACAATTTCCAGCAGCCAATCATATCGCAGCGGGGGCGTGTCCTGCCTGACTTCCGACGCTCGTCTACTTTCGCTTTTTCACATAACCAGACATCCTCCGCTAAATCATTCTTCCCGATTTGGTGCTGAACTAAATGCAGCCTCCACTAAGGACGTCTATCACTACTTTGAAGGACTGCAACAGAATTGATTAAATATCAGCGTGTGGATAAACTCGTCTCGGTGCGCGTTGTTGTTTCTCGGCCTAGTTAGCTTAGCTTAGCTTAGCTAACCTAGCCGCTAGCAAAGAGAAGCACGTAACACGCGGCCAAGAAGAGATCAAGTGTGACTTTGTTGGCATTATTGTGCTAAAATGTTTGCAAGAACGGCACCAAAGTACGAGGAGGAATTATTTGGAGTAAAAGAAGAGAACGAGCAACATCTTGAAATGCTGGACGATGTTTGCGAGGAGCCTCGAGTTGTGCTACACACAGCAGGTTTGTACACTTCTTACTCTCCCTTGCTTAGCACTGGGACTACTATATAGCGTTAAAAATATCAAAATGCAGTCCTTATTACTGTACACAGTAAAATAATTTTAGCCATTATGTTATTGTAACTTAAGTGCATACTACGTTTTTCATACATCAACATGTTTTCAATTGCTAACGTATGTTCAAAGGTAAATAACTTAACGGTGAGTTTTGTGAACAAATAAAAATCTGAATACGTTGAACTTGACTCTATATGCTAAGTAGAAGCTGGATCTTGTAGCCCCAAAGCCATGTAAATGCACCACACATATCGTGCCCGAAAATTACATTTGTTATATATAGAATATTATATATCAATCAATCAAAACTTTATTTATAACACACACAATATAATATATGAATGCATAAACGGCTGGCTTCAAATCAGGAGAGGAGACATCACTCGGGGAGCCATCTGCACCGAGAGCAGCATACCACTCACAACCACTAGGGCGGAGGTATGGATGGAATGCCCAACCTTCACCCTGGCCACGTGGGACAGTATTAATTTGGACAGTTTAAATACTTGTGTATGTCTTTTTGGATGATGATTTTAAATTATGTAATGGATATATATATATGTTTTTATTTCCATTTATATTTATTTTTTGTAATTAATTGTTGAAATATATATTTTTTATCTGTTCTTATTTTTGCTTTTATGCATTTATTTATTTGTGTATTCATTTATTTAATTATTTTAATTTTGGCAGTTTTGGTCCTCCATACAAAAGAAGTGTGAACGGGATTGTGCGCCTTTAGGAGATGCAATATACCCAACTGGCGACCAATCGCAGTGGCATCCCTCATTTGCATGAAAATGAAGGCGTCCGTAGCGCAGGCTTGACATTGCGGAAGCAAATTGACTCACTGGTCTTGGAGAGATGAGATTAAAAGCCGATTCAGCTCGGAGGGTGTCCATAGATCTAATCACTCCACGTGCGGGGTTGATTTGACAACCATCCTTTTTTTTTCTTTTACCCAATGGCCCGATCCGAGTTTGGTTTTTGACGCACCGTGTGCGATAGGCCCAAGTCAAGGTGCCGCTGCAGAAACAATAATACACATCAACGCACGCTTGAATTTTGACTTGACCAAACCAAATGTGTGTTTGTCTTCTTGTGTCCTGCAGACGTCGATGAGAAATATCTTCGTCCTGACGAACAGGAGCTGAAGTTTCCTCATGTTGAAAAGGAGGAGGAAGAACATCCTTACATCAAAGAGGAGGAAAAGCCCCTTTGTGTCAAAAAGGAGGAGGTTGAAGATGATGTCACCAAGTCCCCACTGACCTTTGCCCCTTTAAAGAGTGAAGGTGAAGACAAGGGTGAGTGCGTGGGGGGCGACACGACGCGCATGTGTGAATAGACGTGTGCTCCTCCGGCAATCTGAGTTTTATATGCTTAAAACACATTAAATGTGAAGGCATTTAATGCTTAACATTGATTAGGAGTTTGGCTGCTGACCATGACTGGAAATGGCCCCGAAGAAACCGTGTCCAACTAAAAAAAAACCACGGAAGATGCCGATGAAGGGCGCGCTATGCTAACCGGGCTAACTGTCGGGCCCTCAGCCGATACCGCGGCCGTGCTCGCTGCTATTGGGAAAATAAGCCGGAAAAATGGACGAGAGATTTAATGCTTTGCTGTCGGCTCTGGAGGAAAACACGAAGGGCGTTTGTCAGCGGTGGAAGAAGCAACCGGTGATCATGACTGCAGCTTGGCTAAACTGGTGCAACGGACTGCGCGGCTGGAAGAAGCTAACAAGGCCTTGCAGGAAAAAGTCACCGACTTGGAGGCCCGTTTCAGACGACGGAACATTCAATTTGTGAATCTGCCAGAAAATACCGAATCTGGGAATTGTTAAGTTATTAACATTGTTTTTCAGTTTCAATTTATATTTTAGCCGTTTTGGATTTAGTTAACTCAGTATGGCTCAATGAATAGCATTCTTATGTGTCTCACACTCCTGAGAAAATAAGGGAGTGTGTGTCTGGTGCCTGTCTCTTCCGAAAGAGACAGGCTGATGTATGATTGTTTTTCTCTAATCTGATTTATAGCTATGGGAACTTGCTGAACTTGCTGATGGGAGGAGAAGGGGGATTCTCTTGTTTATACTGAGTTGTGGCCGGGTGTGTTGTGGGCTGATGGGAGGAGACGTCTAGTCTCCCACTTTTCTGAATAAGTATTGATGCCCCACGGGGGACGAGACAGACAACCTGATAGAACACGGCTTCAGTGTCATCAGCTTTTTGTCCTCAGAAGCTTCTGATAATTATTTACCTTTGCAAAGGGACTTCTTCACCAGAATCTCACCATTCAGTTAATTGAACACGCAAAGAGTACAATACTTAATATTGTCTACTCTAACAGAATCCAGTGGACTTTGTGCCAAAGTTGATGCCCTCACTTTTTGGTCATAAGCACTTTCCGAAGCCTGTTGAAATGGATCGGACTCACAGGATAGGTAGCCAGCAAGCTAAGTCTGCTAACAAGCCTTGTTTTTTTGATAGCGAGGATGCACAGATACCGTGTCAAGGACCTCATTTTGCGGTTGGCAATGGAACACCTTCCTGTAACCCATTAAAGCCGGGAGAGCGGATATGTCTTTTTATTTTGTTTTGACCAATTCTTGGTCTATTAGCCGATTAAATGCATTGGAATACACACGAGAGGGTGACGTGTGCCTCTTAGCATGTCCTGGAATTTTATTTGAGCGTTTATGGTTGATGCAGATTTGCGGGAATTGTGAAATAAGTGACGCGATTGAAGACGGCGTGGGAGGAATTCGAATCCGTGTCACGAGTTGACGGTGACTTATTGTTAAGAAATATGTTTGTATAAAATGAGGATGTTGAAAATGTTGACGGCTTTGTAACTGAATGGACGACAAATAATTACCACTTGATCTACCGATGTTATTACAACTGCGCTCCAGTGTGGAAGGTAAATATATTTGGAGTTATATACCCGGAGATGTGACATTTGTTTGTTGATTTTTTTAAACATTTTTAATAATTTTATAATTTGTGTGAACGCCACAGGTGTAAGCTCTGAAATTTTTGGGGAATTATGTTTCTAAACTTCAGGTTTTCGGGAGTGACTCAAAAGTCAACCTTAGGTTTTAGAGGCATGTTTTGCCAGGCGCTTTAGGCCTTAATGGGTTAATGTACAAGGGACACCAAATTCACATTTTCCCGGATTTCCCTGTTGAGATCGTGAGACGTCGTCAACTTTTCGAGGACACAAGGAAGAAATTGAAGGCTGCGGGTCATGGGATGTTTTTTTATCTACCCTGCTCGTCTTCGGGGTTACCGATGGCAACGTGACAACTACGTTCAACACACCGGAGGAGGCGAAGATCTTCAAGGAAGATTGAAGAGAACTTTGGCGCTGGACACTGATGATCTCATGCCATCCACATTTTGTGCTTGGACACTTTGCATTTCTCTGGTCATATTGAAGGATCATTTCAGGTAACATTTTGTAAGGATTACATTTTTGAATTAGACAAAACACGTCCTGTTTTTGAGTATAGTTGGATGTATCCTCCTTACTGATTTCAAAGCCACATTGGTGCCTTATATTTTTCATGGTAAATATACGTTAGGTGTTTTTTTGTTTTTTGTTTTCCCCGTTCCGAGTACACTTTTAGAAGTAGTTAATTCCGTTTTAACAGAGCTGAGCTTCATCCCAACTGCTTCACACTCGGCTGCGAACCGCTCCAGTGAGAGTTGGAGATCACAGTTTGATGAAGCCAACAGCACCACATCATCTGCAAAAAGCAGAAATGCAATGCGGAGGCCACCATGTTACTCTGACAACAACTGTTTGGAATGTTCTCAGTGTGGGAAAACATTGGGCTCAAAATGGAGTTTGAAAGCGCATACAACACATTGGGAAAAAAACCTTTTCCTGCTCAGATTGTGGCAAAAAAATGTTCTCAAAAGTTAACATTAGCAATGAACAAAAGAACACACACTGGTGAAAAACCTTTAGTCCATAGATCAGAGTGCTCCATGTGTGGTGTTGTCGGCAAACCTGTTCTTTTTTTTTTTTTTGATGGGCCAAGTCAAGGTGCAGCTGTAGAAACAATAATACACAACATCAAGTCAGGAGATGTATGTTGACCAAACCAAATGTGTGTTTGTCTTCTTGTGTCCTGCAGACGTCTGTGAGAAATATCTTCGTCCTGAGGAACAGGTGGTGAAGTCTCCTCATGTGAAACAGGAGGAAGAACATCCTTACATCAAAGAGGAGGAAAAGCCCTTTTTCATCAAAGAGGAGGAGTTTGAGGATGTCGTCACCAAGTCACCACTGATCTTGGCCCCTTTAAAAAGTAAAGATGAAGTCAAGGGTGAGAGCGAGGAGGACAGAGGGGCGGAGCCTCCAAGCAGCAGCTCAACTCCTCAAAACATGACAGAAAGTGATGCAGACCAATGGGAACCATCACCAGCACGAAGTGATGACATAAGGTCCCGTTCTTCTCGTGATGATGATAATCTAGATGGTAATGATGAACACGCTGAGGGTGATAGCTCGTGTCACACCGACAACAAATGCTGGGAATGTTCTCAGTGTGGGAAAACATTCAGTTCAAAAGGGAATTTGAAAGTTCACTTTAGAAAACACACTGGGGAGAAACCTTTTTCCTGTACAAACTGTGGCAAAAGCTTCTCTCACAAGTTCTCTTTAACATCACATGAAAGAACACACACTGGAGAGAAACCTTTTTCCTGCTCAGACTGTGGGAAAAGCTTCTCTCAGAAGTCAGATTTAACAAGCCACAAAAGAACACACACTGGAGAAAAGCCGTTTTCCTGCTCAGATTGTGGCAAAAGCTTTTTTCAAAAGTCACATTTAGCAATGCACAAAATAACACACACTGGAGAGAAACCTTTTGCCTGCTCAGAATGTGGCAAAAGCTTTTCTCAGAATTCACGTTTAAAAAAACATACAAGAACGCACACTGGCGAGAAACCTTTTTCTTGCTCAGACTGTGGGAAAAGCTTCTCTCAGAAGTCAAATTTAACAACACATACAAGAACACACACTGGGGAGAAACCTTTTTCTTGCTCAGATTGTGGAAAAAGCTTTTCTCGGAAGTTAGATTTAACAATCCACATGAGAACACATACTGGAGAGAAACCGTATTCCTGCTTAGATTGTGGCAAAAGCTTCTTGAACAAGTCATATTTCGCAATACACAAAAGAACACACACTGGAAAGAAACCTTTTTCATGCTCAGATTGTGGTAAAACCTTCTTGAACAAGTCAGGTTTAGGAACACATAAAATAATACACACTGGAGAGAAACCTTTTCCCTGTACAGACTGCGGCAAAAGCTACTCTCAGAAATCACGATTAGCAACACATACAAGAATACACCGTGGCGAGAAACGTTTTTCTTGCTCAGATTGTGGAAAAAGCTTCTCGTGGAAGTCAGATTTAAAAATCCACATGAGAACACACACTGGAGAGAAACCGTATTCCTGCCCAGACTGTGGAAAACGCTTCTCTCAGAAGTCACGCGCAACAATCCACATGAGGACCCACTCTGGAGAAAAACGTTTTGCCTGCTCAGACTGTGGCAAAAGCTTCTCTGAAAAATCAACTTTAACAAGGCACACAATAACTCATACTGGAGAGAAACCTTTTTCTTGCTCTGATTGTCGGAAAAGCTTCTCTCGGAAGTCACATTTAACAGTGCATGCAAGAACACACACTGGAGAAAAACCGTATTCCTGCCCAGACTGTGGCAAAAGCTTCTCGAATAAGTCAGATTTAACAAAACACAAAAGAACACACATTGTAGAGAAACCTTTTTCCTGCTCAAACTGTGGCAAAAGCTTCTCGAATAAGTCAGATTTAACAAGACACACAAGAACACACACGGGAGAGAAACCGTATTCCTGCCCAGACTGTGGGAAAATGTTCTCTAATAAGGCAGATTTAACAAGACACACAAGAACACATGCTGGGAAGAAACCATTCAGTTGCACTGTTTGTGCTAAAAAATTCTCTAGTAAAAAGCTTGCTGACAGACACAAGTGTGCTGGTGAGAATAGCGATCTTTTGGGCTTAAAAATGAAGGGAGTGAGTCTGGTGTGCTGTAAAAGTGTAAATGATTTTGAATAAAATAGAGACAGAGGAAATAAGTGATCTCGCTTATTTAGAAAATGTTGAGACTTTCAGTCTCAACATTTTATGGCATCTTTATTTTAGCAGTGATAGACAGAATATCAGAAAAAAATGGAAAGAATGACATGGGAAAAAAAATAATTTGCATTTTGTTGAGGGAGATCATTAACCAGCTCCTCTTGTGTAGTCCTTCGCTGACCTCGATCTTTTTCATATTCATTGAGACCCCACGAGGTGATATCTTGCATGGAGCCCCCCAGAACCCAAAATTGAACAGCAAAAAAACTTATTCTCAATGACATAATGATTAGTATGTGATATTAAAATCTGATGTTTTCTTGAAGTCTACCTGTTTCAACGGCCACGTTCGAACTGCTCCCACAGTGGAGTGTTTTAAGTTTCGGCTTAAGACCCACTTTTTTTCCTTGGCTTTTAGTTCAGTGTGAATTGTGTGCTCTGTGGTCTTTGTGTGTGTTTTTTAAAAAATATTTTGCAATTACATTTGTACTTTTGAGCACTAACAGAAGTGTGCTCAAGTCGAACTTCAATGGCGTGTCATCATTAAACTTTATTGGAAGATAAATGTTGCATTCAAACTTTGCTGCAGGAAATTGTGAAATCCAAAGATGACAAAACTGGCCAAAAGTACAAATATTGCATATATCAATCATATATACGGAATCAAACGTTTTCTACTAGCTAATGCCAGTACTTTACTAGCTATGTTACATATAGCAGACGTAAGTCAAATAATAAAAGCACATTCATCCGCGTCATCTTCCCAAAAATTAAATTAAACATTTTAAACGCTCGTTTTCTCTCTTGAAAAAGCCTCATGCAATAAATCATATTAAATGACAACTAATGTGGACAATCACTGCACGCACATCATCGCGCCGGGCAACAAACGCGCCTACAATAACTTCACCCGCCCGTCGGCACAAATGTCATTGCGGTAGAAAAAGCTACATAAAACTATTCGTGCGAGTATTGGGACGCGGCCAATTACGTCATAACCGGAAACGGAAACAAAGTTGATGGGGGAAAAACTGGAAGTCGGAAGTCCCTTCTCCGTGGCATATAGTCCTTTGAGAACACGTGGACAAAACACTGGAGTTTTCATCAAAACAAAGGGAAACTCGTCAAGAGAGTGGAAGAATTGGCGGCGTTTGAGAGATAAAATGGACTAAAATCAGTAAGTCGGTATTCACGGCACATCATTAAATTGTGGATTATGTTTTATTTGACCCAAATCAAATCATTGTAACATGTTACTAATTAACTCAAAACTGGAGTAGCGTTATGTGAATAATGGAAACACAGCATATGATTACTTGCTGACGCTGCCAAGGGAAACTCTTGTTTAGACATCTGCATTGATAACATGCTGTTCCGCAATGTAAACTTTGCCTGGCTCTAATTCTGTTTGGACATTTGATGTAACACGCAAGGCTGTTGTGGATGAAGGTTGTATTGTGACTGCAAATAATGAGATTTTTTTTTTCATTTTATTGAGCGAAGAAATGACATAATTCTGGGATTGATGGAGAACGATATCAAAATGTATATGAATGATGCGTTTATTAAGACGGCAAGTGCCCCCCCCCCCCCCCCCCCAGCCCAAGCAGACTCTTGCTCCGCCCCTCACTAATATTTGAAAACGGTGCTCTGCCTGGAGGATGGGGGAGAGGGTTGGGCGGGGTCTGGCTGTGATTGACAGCAGCAGTAAATCATTTCGGTACAACAAGCTATGTTCAATAAACCAACCAAATCATATGCTAATTAACCGTAACCCTGGAAATTGATATCAAGATGTTTGGAAACGCTCCAATTCCAACTTGCTAACGAGGCGTGTACGAGATTGAGCCGGTGGGACATCAGTTTCAAGGGAGGGGCGGGACAAACAGCCAAATGGTGTCGATCCCAAAGTTTAACCTGAAGATGGCGCCACAAACACGCCTTTTGCCCCAAATTCAAACTTTAAACAAACATGCAAAATAAAATGTCTAAAAAATGAGCAGAACATGTACAACCATTTATAAAATTTATTAGTAATTAAAAAAAATGATATGCTGTTGAGTAGCTTTCATTTTCAAATGGAATTAAGTCTTAAATGTAATTTTCCTTAAAGGTAGGAACCCTGGAAAATATTTATATATTATTATTTTTACTCTCCCAAATTCACCACTACGACTCAAAAAATATATATATATATATATATTTTTGGAAAATAGACAGAGGTGGATCTCGGATGAACAAAGTGCAAACATTTGGAAGCGTTCCAATTGGCGGGTAACAATGCGGCCCCCTTCGCCGCCCAGGCTTCCTTGAATGCGGCTTGGCTGGCCTCGCACGATCAGCGACGGGCAGCTTCGGCCGCCAGCGCTACGATTGGCCGCAACTGCTCATCTAACGAGGGGGCGTCGGCTTCGTTCGTGATGGTCCAATGGAAGTCCACCCCGGTGTCCAAGCCGCACTCAGACTCTGCGTCGTCCACGCCTGATGCGCGCACACAAAAATGGAGGTCAAAGGTCAGCGGGCAGCCAGGGCACGAAACGGGCAAGTGGCCGCTCGTACCCGGGGTGAAGATCCAGCCCCTCTGCTTGCGTGTTTCTTCTCCACTTTCCACGCGGATGCAGCGAGTCTGCCGAGGAAATTCGGCCCAAAACCAGCGAAGGTCCGACATCCGCCGCGCGTCGCTCACCACCTGAGCCGTCACAGAGCACAGAGACGGTTGCTATGGCTACACCGGAGCAGATAAGTGAACGTACCCAAACGGGTTGGCGCGTCCCTCTGGTGGCCAGGCGGCAGAAGAATCCGGGATCTCGCCGTCTCCGAGCTTGGCCCCAGCTGATCATGTCGGCCCGGTAGATCTCCTTGTAAGCGCCGGAACCCGCCAGCTGCTCCGCGTCCAGGCCGTGTTCCTGCACAGCGCAATTGACGACAACACAAGCGCGCGATGGGCTTGGGGAGGCGGAGGCTGAGCGGTCCCACCATGTCGGAGGGGAACGCTGAAGCTCGGGCGCGAGCGTGCTTCTTAACTCATTCACTGCCATTGACGGCTATAGACGTCAAAAATTCATTTGAACTATTTCTATTAGTTTCACATTTTTTCCCACTTTTGTTAACAAGAGTATGAAAACCTAGAAAATGTATTGTACATATAGAACAGATATAAAATTTGTGATTAATCTTGAGTTTAAATAATTAAGTAATCACACAAAAAAGAAAATACAAAAAATTTGGGGCGTCAGACGATTAAATTTTTTTATTGTAATTAATCGCATGACTTCAATAGTTAACTAATATTTATTACTTAATATGATTCACTTATAGCCTATGCTTAGCGTAGAGTGACGTCACTGACCTGAGCGTAGGCTTGTTTGAGGGGCGCAGAAAGACGAACGACGCCGCAGACGTCTTCTCCTAAACTGCGGCACAACAACACATGATCGATGAGCGTCTCGATGGGTAATCGATAGAAGGAACGGGCCGTTTCTCAATATGCATTCTTGTCCGTACTTACGTCCTTGCGATGTCTTGAAGCGTCATCAGTCAGGACCCAAGTACTGTTCCAATTGCAAGTACGTCGTCGTTTTTCTGTGACCTACCGTTCCCTTGACAGTTATTGTTGATTTGTATGGAAAAAATTGATTGCTGATTGCAAGTTTGTATGTCTTACTGCTTCATTAAAAAAAAGAAGAAGTACACAAAAAGCCCTAAGGGTCGCGCAAAGAACGGACGGAATACCCGGATGCTATTCTTACTGCGAGCTTCCTGGTTCTGACGCATTGCCGTAACTGTGTGCCACGTGACTCGATGTTATATAATATAATATATTAAGAAGTATCATTTGAAATTATACATGGGATTATATTGGGGGGGAGGGGAGGGTCTGGAAATATACCAAAAGGTGATGCTCCTCCGCTGCCATTCGTTCCTTGAGTACGAAATGCATCTGGGGATATTTTCCCAGCCAAGCCTTCACCAAGCAACAACTGATGCATCCTTGGTTTAAGCTACCTCAAAAGAACGACATCCGGGAACTCCGTGTGGTCTTGGTTTAGGCATCCTTTCGATTGGAACAGTACTTGGGCCGCCACTGATGACGTCTCACAAAATCACAAAGACGTAAGGGTTTTAACCAAAATAGTAATATAAATTCATTGAAAGCTAGTCACATGATAAAACTGCAATGAATTATGGAAATACGCCAGCGAGATATGCGTGCGTAGAAGTACGTTCTTGAGACCGGGTTTACCTAGACCCGACTCGATGCGTCACAAGAACGCACTCTGTGTTCTTAATATTAAGAAATGGCATCGGTGAACCTTTTTTTATCACTTAAACACACATACAAACAAACATACAAACATGTTCGCCCAGGCGGGGAAGCGAACCCACGCCAACCTGCATCACAGTCAGGTGACGGTGCCACTCCGCCACCTGGAGCGCCGCCACAGTAAACTTTACCGATCGAGGAGGACATCGGTGACGTAATCTTTTCCCGACTTCCGTTTGCCGCTGAAAACCAAAATGAGTTTTGGTTCCGAATGGGAACTTTCCATAACAGTAGAGGAGTCCATCGCAGCAGATGAACGTTGAGGTCGATGGCCGAGCAGATTTTGCTTCACGTCCGACTTCCGGGAAGGTGACTGAACTGACCAGAAGCACTTCAAAACAAGAGCTTGACGTGCCGTGACGGCCTGCACATGAACATTGCGTATGAGTTGATCACGCAACGAAGCGGCGACAAATGCAGCATGGCAGCTTTCTTTGTCAACTTGACTTTCTTTCCTCCACTACTCCATGATTTGCTCATTATGACTTTTTCTTCTTCTTTCGTTTACGCTTTATTTTGAAAACGTGCGCACCGCTTACGTTCTTTGTCCGGGTCAAAGTTGAGCTCTGAGCTTTCGTCACTGGCCGCCATATTAGCACTCGCAAGACACGTTACAGTTTCGAGATTGGAGAACATTTAACACAAAATTGGCTGCAAAATGCCTGCATGTGTAGCGGTAAATTGCAAAAATCGCCAATTCAAAGGCTGTGGACGAACATTTCACCAGTAAGTATGATTGAAATGGAAATAAATTGAAAGATGTAAGAATTCCAGTTTAGGAGAGTGGAGTGGATTTATATAGAATATTAGATAGCTTTTTTTGCCATTATTGTGTGCGCCCAAATATTGCATTTTGTGTTGGACGAATAGTGGTTCATTTTCTAAAGTTGTTGACAAGTTCATTATTGCCTGCTTTGTGACTCTAGTTCAGGGGTGGCCAAGTTCTGGTCCTCGAGAGCCCCTAGCCAGCCTGTTTTCCATGTTTCTCTCCACTAACACACCTGATTCATGATCAGGATTGTCATCATGCTTCTGCAAATTATCTATTAGATAATCTAGTTAGAATAAATGTTTCCTGGATTGGCTGTCAACCAGTTGATTGGGATAGGCTCCAGCACGCTCGCGACCCCTGTGAGGAATAAGTGGTTCGGAAAACGGATGGATGGATAAATACTGTTTGTATAGATAAATTAAATCAAGAGGTGAAATAAACCTTGAAGATTATTATTTTTTCAACAATGTTGATTGTGTTTATACCAAGACTGTTTAAACAGAGTTTGTGGAGACCTCTATCATTATTTATGAATTTGAGTCGGTCCAACTAGGGCACGGGTGTCAAACTCAGATTAGCTTAGGGGCCGTATGGAGGAAAATATATTACTAAGTGGTAAAAAAATGGTATATAATTTAAGAACAATTGCCGTCACTTATACGCAGATTTTCGTTATTTGTGGGCCAGTCCTAAATTAAAATAACACAAATGCAAATAGAACGCGGCAACACTTTGCCTGTTTGAGTTCCGGATGTGTTCAATCTACCTGTTTTGCATATATATTGTTCTCAGAATGAATTGTGGGACGCAGTTAATGAAGTTATAAGGATGTTAATCCTCGTCGTATGTCTTTGCGCTCCCGGTAATTGAATTTGTGTCATATTTAACACGTTTATGTCGGTCAATGATTTAAAAAATAATCATTTGTAAACAAACCGTGGCTTCAGGTTGTGTGTAAAATAATGACATCCAGCACAATTCTGTGTGCAAGTTGCATTGCTCAGTTGAGGACTGCTTGTGAAATTACAAATTTGTATGTTTTGATTGTGGCCGGCTGATACTTTCCAAAATCGTCTGGCGGGCCGGATAAAACCCCTTTGCGGGCCTGATCCGGCCCGCGGGCCGTATGTTTGACACCCCTGAACTAGGGGGTGGGTCGGCCTCGCCTCAGCTGTAAATGTAAATTACCTCTGTAAAAAATTGCAAATCTATCGACAACCGGCCCCCGGACAACAGGTCTTGTTTTTATTTTTATCTTCATGAGTAAAGTGCTCCTTATATGTACATTGTTTCCTACAGTTTAAGGTCAATTCACAGTTTGTGTATACTGCAGAATATACCACTAGAAGTGATTTTGAGGTAGAAGTATAAGTACCACTTCGCTCTGTGATTTATTTGAGAGTTTATGAACCGTTTTCATTTCATAAGATCAAAATTGAACTATAACTTTGCATTCTGTATATACCCTCTAAAAAGACAATTGTTGAACCAATTTAAGAATACAAATTGAATTGTTGACCAATTTAACACGCGATTTAATGAAGTTAATCCAAAGTGAATGCATTAAGTTTATTGAACTCATCGTTAATTAAACTTAATATATTTGCGAGAAACGGAATTTCGATTGCTTTGTATGTCTCGTGCATGTAAAGAAATTGACAATAAAGTTTGACTTTAACTTTGGATCAACTTCAATCGTGTTACCAATTGAAGCAATTCGTTTCAATAAGTCAACAATTCAATCTGTAATCTTAAAACGGTTCAACAATTCTCTTTTTAGAGTGTATGTCAATGTTAAATATTTTTCGTTCATTGGATATAAAATACTTTTTTTTTTATTATTATTATTATTATTATTTTATTTTTTTATATATATAAATATAATATATATATATATAATATATATAATATAATATAAAATACATTTTTAATACTTGTTTGTTGAACCCATGAATAAATGTGTTGTCATCATTTTTCCTTTTTTTTTTTTTGACTTTGCACCTGCGCAGATTCCCGTTAAGTCGTCCACAGAAACTTACATTATGGATGGTCAACATGAGGCGAGATAAGTGGACACCAACTCGTAGGTCAGTTCTTTGCAGTGACCACTTTGATGCAAAAAGCTTCGACCGAACTGGCCAAACAACGCGTCTCAGGGAAGATGCCGTTCCCACCATTTTCCAGTTTCCCAAGCATTTGCAAAAGGTAAGCATTGCACTCATCTCGCTCGTTGAGAACTCCATCTTTAGCTTTTAATGAGTTTTGAAATGATCATCTGGTTAAATTTCGTAACAGAAATACAAAACGGGTCATTTTGTTTAAAAATCGGAATAAGTCAAGAATAGATTTTCATGACAATTGCAGGATATGTCTGCCATGTGGAAGCAAATAATTGAGATAATATTCGGATTGTGAGGTGAAAGGTCATTGAACAGGTTAAATTGGTTCAGGCATGAAAATCCATCACCTTTTGGCGAAAAATTCGCTGTGTTGAATCCAAAATAGGTCACCTACGCGAATCGTGCATATCCGATGAGAATTTTTTTTTGTGGGGGGGGGGGGGGGGTAACCAGCACAACCAGCGTACTGACACTCGCACTAGATTTCATTTCCGCTACTAAAATGCATTTCCGGCTTTGGCATTTGGGTTAGCGCGGGCCACATGCGGACATAGCAGATGTTCCGTCCTCACCCACCCATTTGAATCATGTTTTAAGGTGTGTGGCTTTACCATCGCTACAATATTAATACTTGTACCATATTTATCATTTCATGGGTAACGATAAAACTGCAAAATCGTGTGGCACGAGCAAACATTACGTACCGCGTTGGACACAGTCTACATTGAGTTTGCTCCCGAGTCCCAATTATTCTCTTCATTGTCCTTCATGTCATTTTTTTTAGCAAGATTTCGCTCCAAGTTGGGATCGAATTTATTGCGCATGCACGTTCTTGAAAAACAACTGCACAAGGAACCAAAATAACACTTAATACATTTATTTATCGTCTGTTATTGTATCATTGCTTAATTTTGTTCTTTATGTTGTTCATTGTAAAGAACTTTGCTTCTCCCTTTATTTGTAATATTAATTTATGGTATTATTAATGTTCATTCATTCATAATGTTAATCTTCATTAATGTTATATGTTGATTGTTTTTTTAAATTCCATCCTCTTTAAATTCATTATGTTTTACTATTCGTCAGAAAACCTGACATAAAGTAAAACATCATGAATCTGACTTATTTTATTTTATTTAATGAAAAATGACTGTTAAAGTCAATGTTTAAAAAAAAAAAAAAAATTTTTTTTATTGTTAAATAAATGAACATTAATTACCACAAAAAAACAGAAGAAAAGTACCGAAAATTGGTATTGTTCAGTACTGGTATCAAGCACCGACAACTGGAACCAAACCAGTCCAAATGCAAAAGGTATCCATCCCTACCTGAATGCAGCACATGCTGCTTTTTCAACATTTATCCACGGTCCGATAAATGTAGCAAACAGTTTTTCTTGACGCCATCAAATCTTGAACATTAAAACTACTCCCACTCAAACCCCCCACACCCCCCCCCCCCCCCACCATACATAACCATACACTTCCACTCCTTTCTTTGCTGTCTAGAAAACAAAACCCTCCAAAAAAGCACCAAAGGAACAGAAGTTTGCACAACCAACATTAGATAAACATGATGAGGAGGCAGCAAAGAGCGACGCAGCCACCCAAAATACGCCCAAGCCATCCGTCATCCTCGATGAGCACTGCTATGCTACACCGGACAGCCCAGGAACAGTCAAAAGGAAACTTGACGTCGCTTTCGGACAAATCCAGAACTTGCAGAAAAAAGTCAAAATGTTGCAGCAACAGTCGCGCAGGTTGAGAAGAAAAGTAACAGATCTACAGCAAGTTGTCACCACTTTGAAAGAAGAGAAGCTCATATCTGCCAATGGCAAGGCCGATGTGTCGCCGAAGACAAAAAAGGGGCTCGTCAAAGCAGATCGCATTACACACAATAGTCAAAATATACAAGGACCGCAGAGTAGTACTGAATAACTTTTGGACTTCTTCATATTCTCTTTTGAACATGTCAATGATGATCATTTATACGGTCTATCTCATAGGTGTCAAACTCCGGTCCTGGAGGGCTCTCGGATTCCTGCAGGTTTTGGATGTTTCCCTTCTCCAACACAGCTGATATATGATTAGCTCATCAGCAAGCTCTGCATAAGCCTGATAACGATCCTGCTGATTGGAATCAGCTTGCGTTGGAAGAGTGAAAACCTCCAAAACCTGCAGGACTCCGGCCCCCGAGGACCGGAGTTTGACACCTATACTCTATCTCATTTTCATTCGTTTTTTCGTTTATTTTCGGTTATTTAGCTACATGTTCAATAAACAAACAATATTTACTTTTCACAGACTCGTGAGTCTTCTGTTATTGACTTGCATTTTTTTCCCCCCTCTGCTTCTGTGTCATCGTTGATGCTGTTCCGACTCATTCGACATAATAAACAAACGCAAGACGTGTTTTTTGTCTGCTCGTATCTTTCCGCAAGTCCATACAACTGTGGACGCACATAGACACGGGTAAGATAAGACTACTCAATGGTGGTGCGGTGGTCGCCAGTGGTCTGCATCACCTTCCGTCGTCGCGCGTTGAGGAGTTGAGCTGCTGCATGGAAGCTCCGCCCCTCTGTCCTCCTCACTCTCACCCTTGACTTCATCTTCACTCTTTAAAGGGGCGGAGGTCAGTGGTGACTTGGTGACATCATATTCAACCTCCTCCTCTTTGACAAAAAGGGGCTTTTCCTCCTCTTTGATGTAAGGATGTTTTTCCTCCTCCTTTTTATCATGAGGATGATGATATGAAGATATTTCTCACCGACGTCTGCAAGACACAAGAAGGCAAACACATTTGGTTTGGTCAAGTCAAATTTCAAGCGTGAGTTGATATGTATTTGTTGTGGATATAAAAAGAAGGAGCTGGTTCTTTCAGGGGCTCACTGGAAACACGACGGTGTGCCGGTCAGAGCACAGGCAGGAAGAGACTCCAGGGTGGAATTCAGTAGCCTTTACTGAATGGATGATTTCCAGGAATATACATTGACATGACATGAGTTTGATTGAATGGGCTTTAAATTGACTTGGCATTGATATTGAGCTGCAAATCCAATGGGCCTCGAAGCCCTGGGCAGCTGAGGGTTCCACCACGAGAACAACCGTCTTCTCCAGGAGCTCTGTGGTAGCAGAATGCTATTTCTGCCTGATCTGCAGCGTAGGAAGGTACTCCCTGATGTACCTGGACCAGAACTGGTCAGCAAGCACCTGAGAGTGCCGCCAACGCTTGCGACAGAGTCTCAGTCTCAGGATACACGACTTGTGGGAGCGATCCATCCGGCCACCCCATCAGCAGACTGTGGGAATTTACAGGGTCGGCATCGGCTGTGTCGCGGAGACGTAGCCCAAAGGCTTGGAGTTGAGGATAGACAGTGAGCAGGACACCCTCGGTTGGGCTTTAACACAGGTGTACAGGGGAGTCTTTACAGTGCGGATTTCGCACTCCCACACCCCGCCGGAATGAGCAGCCGCAGGGGGGTTAAAGTTGAACTTAATTTTCTGACTTACAAGCTGTTGCTGTAGAGTCGGTGTCATGTTGGCGAAGGCCTCTTGCACTTCATGCTCTCCATCCTTGCAGTTAGTGCCTTGGTCGGACCACAACTCTGCAGGGGTTCCGCGTCTGGCTATGAACCTGCGGAGAGCCATCAGGTATGCGTCTGCATCCATGGTCTTCAAAAGGTCCAGATGGACCGCCCGGGTTGTTAGGGACTTAAAGATTATTCCCCAGCACTTCTCTTGACGTCAGGCCACCTTGACCAACATCAGTCCGAAACAGTCCACACCCGTAGAGTAAAAGGCTGGCTTGAATAATCTGAGGCGGGGAGCTGGTAGATCTGCCATTTTGGGACTGGAGGGTTGAGTTTTCCAGCGCCGGCATTCAGCACAGGAGGATCCAGAACGACCTCCGCAACTCAGCGTAGACCCGCTCTGGACCAGGATGGTGTAGGTCACTGTCGTACTTCTGGATAAGCAGCCGGGTGAATGAATGTGATGGGTTGAGAACAACTGGGTGTAAGGTCGAGTCACAAAGGCCTTCTAAACGCCGTAGACGACCACATACTCTTATCAGGCCAGATGATCTATCGAGTTCAGGGGATAAGGTCAGTAAATGACTCTTGCATAAGATAGGCTTCCCCTTGGCTAGCAGCTTGTAGTCTTCAGGAAACGATTGTTGTTGTGCCTCCAGCAACACTGCTGTCTGCGCTTGCTGGTACTCTTCTGCACTTGGAGAGGAGTCTGAGGAACTCTGTCCATGAAGCTCCTGGGCCTTGGCTTTGATTAACCCCTGGCAAGTGTGGTGCACTGGGTCACTTGGGTTTGTCGGCGAGGTAACTGTCAGGACACAGAAGGTTATCTTGCCTAGCTCAGCTGGGACCTCGGTTGGCTCAGTATGGGGCTTCTGTGGCCAGTTGTCTCGATTTTGAAAGAGGAAGAGCGGTGTCTCGGATCATCTGTTTGGTTCTCTCAAGGACTTGCCTCGTGTCAGGTCGCAGCTGGATTGTTCGCTGGTCCCACGTAGCGCCAGGTACAGTTCTGCGTGAGCTCTTGAATCTCTGCCACTCGCGTCCCCACGAAGACCTTGTAACGGCATGACTGGGATTGTAGCCAGGTCAGGACTGTCGTGGAGTCAGACCACAACACCATTCGGGTCACTGACAGGACT
The DNA here is from genome assembly GCF_054856555.1 of Leptonotus elevatus. Lineage (NCBI taxonomy): Eukaryota > Metazoa > Chordata > Actinopteri > Syngnathiformes > Syngnathidae > Leptonotus > Leptonotus elevatus. The sequence goes on along the minus strand of NC_141239.1, from coordinate 2,449,205 downwards.
AGGATCTGCTGCATGGCATTGTAGGGCATAGGTTGCATAGCACGGACTGCAAGCTGTACCAAATGGAAGGACCTGCCATTCAAATACGCTGGGGGTGGGGTTGTCCACCTGCAAGTCGCGCCACAGGAATCTGAGTGAGGTACGATCCTCAGGAAGAAGGTGTACCTGGTGGAACATCCCCGTTATACCCCCGCTTACTGCTATGGGGCACTCGCGGAACCTCAACAAAACTCCCACAAAAAAAAACTTGAGAATCGGGCCAGCCAACTTGCTGGTTCAGGTACTGGTGGGAGCAGTTGAAGACAAGGCGCGACTTCCCGTTATGGTTGACAAGATGGTGTGGAATGTACCATTCCTCCTGATGGGGAATCTCGGATGTGACTTCACGCTCTGCACTGCACCAGTCTATGAGCTTCCGTATCTCTGCCTTATAGGTTTCTGCCTGTTCAGAATTCTTCAGGAGGCGTCTCTCGGTGCTGCGTAGCAGCGGCATAACAGGATCTTTGGGGGCTACAATCATCGGTGTGTCAGAAAGGCGAAGCAGCGGTTTAGCGTACCTTTGGGTGCCATTCACGTCGATGCGAAGGGTCTTAGCTTTAAGCATAGTTACCGACAACTGGTCTTGCTTGGACCGTACCACTCCTTTTTCAGGACGATGGGGGACAGAGTCCATTTTCCGCAGCCTCTCAACGTGTTTGTATAGTTCCTCGAGCAGTGGAGGGGAAGAAGTGAACAGACACTGAACAGAGTTGGCGGGACACCCCATTAGCTGAATTGGGCCTTGAAGGGTCCACCCCAACCTTGTGTGGACAGCAGCAGGACTACCAGGAGGACCTAGCCTGACAGATTCAACTGGTGTGACAAAGTGAGGCTAATCTGAGCCAATCAGGAGTGACGGCTCAGCTTCTCTGAAGGCAGGGATGGGCAAGCCACGGAGGTGTCTGAAGGCGGTCAACGGGACGGGTATGCTTGGCTAAAGTGAGACGGCTGGCTGTGAATGCACCGTCAATCTTGTAGCTCGTGCGAGGATTGGTGACCGAGGAGACACGAAAGGACACTGTGTATCCAGGAATCACTTCAACGTACTGTACGCAGAGGAAGGTCTTCAGGAATGCCTTTCATGCCCAAAGTTTTGGCTGCCATTGGTAGTAGCATTGATCTTTCCGATCCATCATCAAGGATCGCGAAAGTGTTCAGAGTCCGTGCCCCGTAGTGGATGAGGATGGGAACCACCTTTTAACATGACCCGGTTCCCTGCGCCTGGCCGATCGAGGTACAGAAAGCTGCAAGCGGAGCTAACTCAACAGCTCTCTTCTTTAACTACTACTTCTTAGGGGGCTTTCCTGTCTTAGTATTCACCTCGTGGAGGGGTAGAAGTTGCTTTCTCTGACAAATGCTGCAGGGCTTCTTTAGGGTGCAGTGGGCAGCCAAGTGTGACAATTAACAACATGAGATGAGCTCGCTAGCACTGGATTACGAGCTATGATCGTACAATAAATCTTACCTTCTTTCTTTCTGCCCACTTTGAGTGCTCTGCATGTCAACCAACGTTTAAGCTGTTCCACACGGTGTTTGTATATTGAACCATGTTGAAATTGTCACGCCTGGGACGTCCTCCTCTTCTTCCAAAATGACGCGTGTGGCTACTCTGTTTGTTTGGAATTTCGGATTTGTGCATATTAATAATAAAAACATGGCGTCATTTGAGTTCAACCCACTGTCGTTTGCTCAACCAATGAGGTACAAATCACGGTGCTCTACAAGTACAAATCAGTTTTTGCGTCATCTGTAGCGAGAAATTTGGTGCAAAAGTCACGTGAACACTTGTGACTCCTAGTGGCGACTTCTTTGATTACAAGTTGTCATTTCTACTGGTACAAATCACGACTTTTACAGATACAAATTTACTTAGTATTTAGTACAGGTACAAAAAAAAATTACAGGCACAATTTTTTTTTTTACAGATACAAATCTATTTTACATGTACAAGTTACTTTTGCACCATATTTACCTCCAAGCTAGTTGATACCTGTTTATCTTGTAAAGCACCTTTACTTACCTCATTGATGACAACAAAAATCTATTTCAGCCTCATTCAATTTGCAGCTCAATTTCAAGATGAATTCCAAATTCCTTTCAAGTCAATTTAAAGCCCATTCAATCAAACTCATGTCATGTCAATGTATATTCCTGGAAATCATCCATTCAGTAAAGGCTACTGACCGGCACATTGTCGTGTTTCCAGTAAGTCCCTGAAAGAACCAGCTCCTTCCTTTTATATCAACAACAGGTTGAGTTAGCCTGGCCAGCCAGTCTACGCTCTTTTAATATTGTATACAAAGAGTAGGACATTTGCGTCAATCATTTCAGTGACGACACTGTTCAACAGCAAATTTGAATCTCAGATGGCTTTGTGTGTCCCTGAAGGTATTTTCCACGCTGATTTGGGAAAATGGCAAGGTGACTTTTTCTTCTATATTTTATTTCTATTTCATACACAAGGCAACACAACACCTACAAACGTCAACAAACACAACCGTTAACGACATTCGGAAGCAAAGCAGAGAAAACAAAAGTAGCTTACAATATTACTAAAGCATACATTGGCGTTTAAACACATTAAAAGAAAACTTTAAAAACATTTCATATTCATAGTTTATAGTTTGAGTAGCTTTGAAAGCATTACGTTTACACTTTTAAGTAAAGCTGGAGTTGATTCTTCTTAAGTCTTCTGAAACCCTCATATCTATGAACGTAATGAACGTGAATACTTTTGACAGGGCCAGGCAGCTTTGAATAGTGTTTTGTCCTTGAAAAATAAAATCTCCACTTAAAAAAAAACTGCATTGCATGTTTATTTGGGTTATCTTTGATTGTGACATTTGTTTGATGATTTTAATCATTCAAGTGGGAAAACTGCAATAAAAGTGAGAATTTGAGAGGAGGGCAAATACTTTTTCACTGCAAAAGATATCCGACATGATTTGAGGTCATTGTCGTAGCCGCTGACACTTGGAACTGGAGCAATGTTCAAGATAAACGCAATATTAACCTGAATGCCGTCTTTAGACGAGTGGAGGCACATACAACATATTGTTAAGAACATTTTGGGTTGACTTCCCCTTTAAGTTTTGTTGCTGCAAAATTTTGGGTTCTGGGGGGCTCCATGCAAGATATCAGCTCGTGGGGTCTCAATCAATATGAAAAAGGTCGAGATCAGCGAAGGACGACACGAGAGGAGCTGGTTAATGATCTCCCTCAACATAATGCAAATTAATTTTGATGTTTTATTTCATGACATTCTTTTCTGATATTTTGTCTATCACTGTAAAAAAAAAAAAAAAGCTGTTAGTATAAAAACGTTCAAAATCAGCGGGGGATCAAATAAGCCTTAAAGATCTTTCAGCAAGCTTTTTACAAGAGAATTTTGTAGAACAAACACTGCAACTGAATGGTTTCTTTCCAGCATGTGTTCTTGTGTGGTTTGTTAAATCTGGCTTATTAGAGAAGCTCTTGCAACAGTCTGAGCAGGAAAAGTTTTTTCTCCACTGTGTGTCCTTTTGTGTATTGTTAAATTCTTTTTTTCAGAGAAGCTTTTGCCACAGTCTGAGCAGGCAAAAGGTTTCTCTCCGGTGTGTGTTCTTGTGTGTTTTGTTAAATCTGACTTATCTGAGAAGCTTTTGCCACAGTCTGAGCATGAAAAAGGTTTTTCTCTACTGTGTGTTCTTGAGTGTTTTGTTAAAGCTGAATTCCGAGAGAAGCTTTTGCCACAATCTGAGCAGGCAAAAGGTTTCTCTCCGGTGTGAGCTTTCAAACTCCATTTTGAGCTCAATGTTTTCCCACACTGAGAACATTCCCAGCAGTTGCTGTCAAAGTGACATGCCCTATCACCGTTAGCAAATTCCTCCTCCTCATCATCATCATCGTCATCATCATCATGAGGAGAGTGGGTCCTTATGTCATCACTTTGTGCTTGTGGTGGTCCCCAGTGGTCTCCATCACATTATGTCGTAATGTGTTGACGAGTTGAGCTGCTGCTTGGAAACTCCGCCCCTCTGTCCTCCTCGCTCTCACCCTTATTGTCGGCGAAGGTCAGTGGTGACTTGGTGACATCATCCTCAACCTCCTCCTTTTTGACACAAATGGGCTTTTCCTCCTCTTTGATGTAAGGATGTTCTTCCTCCTCCTCCTTTTTAACACGAGGAGACTTCACCTCCTGTTGCTCAGGACGAAGATATTTTTCACCAACGTCTGCAGGACACAAGAAGACAAACACACATTTGTCATTAGCCATTACGTGTTACGGGTGCACGTCAGGTGGCATAAGAAAGAGGTGAAGATGTTATTGATTTGTTGTTCTAATAACTGTTATTGCCAATTTGTCAAGTTGGTTTTGTCAAAGGCGGCTTCATGGATGACAGAACCAGCCTGGGAGAGCGTGAGCAGCGTGGATGTGCTTCAACACGGGGCGAGGCTCTAGATGGTGACATGTCCTTTGTAGGGCAAACGGTTACATAATTTCTTCGCAATAAAGGTATAGACATTAAGAAAGAAGACACTGAAATTTTTAATCCAGGTGTGCCTGACCTCAGTAACCATCAGTTTGTCCAACCATGAAAGACAGGAACTGAAGAAGTGGCATTGAGTTCAGGAAGTAGTGGATTTGTGCAAAGAGCCCATAGTGTACATTCAAAACAGTTATGTAGCTTGTGGGGTGCCCCAGGGATCAATTCTGGGGCCAGCACTTTTTCTCCTGTATGTGAATGATGTTACAACTATTTTGAAATTGTTCAAATGTATTTGTTTGCAGACGACACCACTTTATTTTATGCCGGGAAAAAATATATATAATGTATATTATGAAGTGGTTCAACGCCAATATACTGTCCATTTATAAATACTAGTGAAACCAGATTTATGATTTTCAGTTGTAGAATTTAGGGATGCACGATAATGCTATTTTCAACCGATACCAATAAACCAATCATTTAGAAAGTGCCGATGCTGATAACCGATGATTAAGCACATAATTGTTTGCAAAATTAACTTGAATACAAATATACTTTCGAGCCCTACTATAAGTGTAACATGTACATTGAAACACTGTGTAAAGCGCCATGGAAGCTGAATTTTATTGATATCTCTGCTTCAAAGATAACCAGTAACCAAAACAAAACAGTCATGTTTGAAAAATGCAACAAAAAACTGCGAGGGTAACATTTTGGGGAGACACAGTAAAGAAAGCCCACACTGACGACTGCCACGTCGCCATGATGCATCTCCTGTCAACACGACGTTGCGCGCATTATGATGTCACAAATATGCAACACTACCCTAGGAGAGGGGAGGGGTTGAGGAGTTGGGCACAACCACAACAGATGGACCAACGTGGCATGTCTATTATTATCGGCGGATTTCTTGATTATCTGGTTTATCTGTATGACGTCAAATTGGTTTAAAATTGCCGATAATTATCGGCTGACTTTTTTATTATCTGGTTTATCTGTTTGACGTCAAATTGGACGATAATTGCCATTAATTATCGGCCACCAATATTATCGTGCATCCCTAGTAGAAATATAGAAGGTCGGGAGCGCGGGAACGCGCTTCTTTCTTTAATCCCGGGAGAGCGGATATGTCATTTTGTTATGTTTTGACCAATTCTTGGTCTCTTAGCCGATTAAATTCATCAGAATATGCACGAGAGGGTGACGTGTGCCTCGTAGCACGTCCTGGGATTTTATTGGAGCATTTATGGTTGATGCAGATTTGTGGGAGTTATGAAATAAATGACGCAATTGACGACACCGTGGGAGGAATTCGAATCAGTGTAACGAGTTGACAGTGACATTTTGTTAAGAAATATGTTTGTAGATAATGAGGATGTTGAAAATTTGGACGGCTTTGTAAGGGAATAGACGACGAATAACTACCACTCGATTCCCCGAGGTTATTAAAACTGCGTTTCAGTGTGGAAGGTAAATATATTTGGAGTTATATACCTTCAGATGTGACATTTGTTTAAATATATATTGAAGGTTTATAATAATAATAAACGTACAGGTGTAAGCTCTGAAAAACCTTTGGAATTATGTTTCTATCTGCTTCAGGAGCTGAGATATCAATTATTTTTCATATTGTTGAATTTCCAGGAAAACTTCAGGTTTTCGAGAGTGACTCAAAAGTCAACCTTAGGTTTTAGAGGCATGTTTTGCCAGGCGCTTAAGCCTTGATGCGTTAAAACAAAGTTAGCAATAAAAAAAAAAGGTTTACTTTTCCACACATAGATTTACATTCCCAGAAGTATTTGATTCAAGGTAGAAGTTTTGCACATGAATTCCAAGAGGAAAAAATATGGTTACTTTTGTTAACTGATCAAATAAAAGCAAAACTTTTTAACTTCTTAGTTTATGTAAAAAATAAAAAAAAAATAATAATAAATAATAATATAAAATCCGGGGGGGGGGGGGGGGGCGTTGATAAAAAAAAATTGTTACAAAATCAGAGATTTTATTTTTAGCTAAAATCACCCATCCCTAATAAAGCCCAATCATGACATTTTACCAATTAACATGCAAATGAAATTAAATAAAGGGGAAGTGAGTACAAATTAAGAGGAAGCAATATTTTTTTTCCAAACACAGAACAAAACAAAAAGAACGATGCATGTTAATTCAAGGTGTCAGTTTGTGGAACAATCTGGATTGTAAAACCAAATCATCTGAATCTGTATTTTTAAAAACATTTATAAAAGCCCAATTACTAAATATATATATATATATGTATGTATAGCACAAAATCGTGCTGTTGAATTAATTTGTAAAATTGTTACGTTGAAAACATCTTGATTGATTGCTGTCATTCATTTTGTGTTGATCAGGGGCAGATATCACAAGTTTAACTTCTTTCTGTCCCCTTTCGTTTATTTCCTTTTTTTTTTTATATCTATATTTGATATCTATATCATTGGGTATTGCAGCCATACCTCCTGGTGGTTGTGGGTGATATCTCCTCTCCTGATCTGTAGCCATCCATTTATTCATTCATATTTCTATTGTGTGTGTGTGTGTGTACGTACGTGCCTTTGTCTTTGCTACATGTGTTTTTCCAGGTTTAACTACCATTGAATGCATGAAACACGCTTTTGTGCACAGCATTTCCCATCACGCTTGCATAATTGTGGCACAAATCTAACTTTTCATCAGAGTTCCATTGAGCTATCACACAAGGAACATTTTTGTTTAAAATTTATGGAACGATCCCAAAGCAGACGAGGGATGGAGGAGTTTAAGAAATCGTTGGACACCCTCGCGGGGGAAATTAACACGATACAAGATATCACACTGGTGAATTTGTTGAAGGAAGTGAAGGAATCGGTGGAGGAGGAGGAGGTGAAGAGTTTGAAGAAAATGGTCAAGGAAAAAGATGACAAGATTGCTTTCTTGGAGAGGCGAGTCGAGGATTTAGAAACTATAACGGCTCAATTGTTTATTACTTACTGAGCAATTACTTGGCGGGCCGCTAGGGGGAGCACCTCATCAGAGTAGCGGGGAAATGTACGGAAGTCCGAAGAAGACTCATGAGCTTACTTTTACTTGTGTAGGACATTGGGGTAGATGCCACGGACTTCCGGGTTTTACACATCAGCGTTTGTCAGAATTTAGTGCAAAAAAAAAAAACGGAAGTTGGGGGGGATACACAAAGTAGGGAAGGCAATTTTACCTTTACGTTATCCGACTTCAATTCACTGTCTTTGTACAGTGCTTTCATGAAACCAGTTTTTCTGATGATCTGAAAGTGAAGAGAATAGATAAAAAGCAGCCTTGAGTCGCAGTCACCATTTGAGTATTTTGACAGAAGAATGTCAGAGAACTTTTATTAAGACTACGGCTCAGCCGATCAAACGTGCAAATTACCTCTTTTATAAAATAAAAATCGGTGTGGATAATGAAATTCAACCTCCCCCCAAAATAAACAAAATCAGCCAATTTTTTGCAGATTTTCCTCTCTTGTAGTTAAAAAAACACAGTAGGCCAAATAACTCTTAAAAACAGTCACATTTAATGCCTGTAATTAAAAAAAAATTGTAAGCATTAAGAAACCACAGAACCGTTATTTTAATCATTATACATTTTTTAAATAAATCGACTATCTGAATTTTAGTCTGCAAAAAAAACAAACATATCGGTCGGTCCTAATTAAGACACCTGTGAACCCTTTAAATGTGTTAATTAAATAAGTCAAAGACCTGCAAAGGCTGACACATTGTGCTTCATCAAATATGCATGCACGAAATACAAGACATTCACTACCTGAAGAAGAGTGTTGGTGTCTCCATTTAGGACTGGAAACTTCAATTACTGTACTTATTAACTTGACACCGGTGTTACGTGCCATTACATCTTGGGAAATCTTTCCATCTGCTAGTCCACATTTGGAGAATGGAGATATGCGTGCTAACACTAATAGCTCGGTTCTACATGAATTGGCGAGGAACACTCTCAAAGTTCTTGTTGTTTTTTTTTGTATGTTTTTGCTTCTTGTGACTATGCCACGAGCTGGTACGCATTCAATGGCGCAGAATTTGTACTTGTCGTTCTCGCCCGATTCACGGCAAAGTTGCGCTCGCAGACAGTTGCCGGTCACGGCCAATTATCCACTTTATTCTTCTATTTGCCGATGGTTTGCAGGTGTTTCTAATAAACAGTAAAGATGACATTTTGGACGACCACCACCCTTCCATCCTCTTGGTGAAGAATTTGTTGGAAATCATTTCTCTGATTTCTGCGTGTTCAAATAAAATTCAAAGTTGAAGTCTTGTGGAGAAGTTTTGCTAGCTTTATTTCAGAGTCTGAAAGGCATCTCTAGAACCCGGCTCAAAATAGCCCTGGTCCCAGAAGTGTAACATTCTCAAAAAACACTCACCCATATATACCTAACAGTTCCCACCCCCTTTATTGATAAGAAGTACATTTTGCCCTTCCAGGCATAGCCCAACCCATGTGGCACATCCTGTCAAAACAAGAGTCTTAAAGTCTACACATCCCCCAGTTTTATCTTTTCCTCAAGGATGTGGGCAAACACCTTGCCTCCGCCACCTCCCTGCACCAGGGACCCCCCATAAAACCCCACACAGAGCACAGCCCCCGAGGAAGAGACTGTGCCCCCCCTTTGATCTTGTCCTGTCAGCAGAGTGAAATACAATCAGGCCATCTCCCATTGAGTTCTTTCAGTCCTTAACAGATGTGAGGTAAATTATTGGCTTCCTAGATAAACTATTGAACTCTGTAGCAGCTTCGCACCAGAGATTCCCGCATATCTGCCCTTTAGATTCCGACACCTAACTTCCTTAGGGGGAAAAACAGACCACATTCTAACTAACATATGGGAACAGTTGTATTTATCTAACTAAAATCAAAAACACTTTGAAGAATATATATTGAAACAGAAAAACAATGTTAATAATCCAACAAATTTTAAAGCATTTGGCAGAGATCGACTCGGAAGCGCATCTAGTATCGCTTGACGACAGCGCTGCTTGCGTTGTGCCAATGGCAACAGGGCGACAAAACCCAACGGCCCAAATACTCGGACTAATTGTCGCTTTGTTTGCCGCAGATGTATCGACCCGTCCCACGGAGATTTTCCCAACAATAAAATGCTGCATCTTGACGTGTAGTTTCGCCATTGCTAGCGAATTAAAATGGCTAAGCGGTACTGCTAGCGAGCTAATACTTTTCGCTAAGATCGCGAGCAGACTAGCTCAGTTTGGTTTATGCTCGCCATTATCAGATATGCAAATAAATTGAGCACATTTCACAAATAACCAAGACAGCATCCGTCTCACCTCACTGAAGATGTCGTGCAGGTGTTGAAACTGTGGTTTTGCTGAGCAGTTTTTCAGTCAGCGGTGGTTTCTTTATCACCTTTCCGAGCGCGTCTTGTGTATTTTTAACAACTGCCGCATTCATTGCAGCAGTTTTTTAAAAGAGAAAAAAAGGAAAATAAAAGTAGCGCAGACAGAAATCAAACCGAGTTATTTCTGTTTAATACCAAGCAGGCTAAAAGTTCTCGCTTGCGTATTTGGGAGGAAGAAGCGTTCGCGTTCCTTTTCTTCTTCTAACCAACTTTTCAGTAGTTTGGATCTTATAAAGCTCTTTTCACGATCCGTATTTCCTTCTGAGAAGATGAGTCTTCTTTTGTTTGGATGAAGACCCGACAGTCTTTTGTCCACGTCTTCTCGATAAATCCATTCTTTCTCAATTGTCGCGCCCTTTTGGCAATGTCAGCATTTGGTTTTGTGAGATTTTCGTTGACGTAGACATGTTTACCTTTAAGTTTGTAGCGATCTCCCAAAAGAGCAATCTTTTTCTTCCTGTCAACAAACCTGATCAGAATTGCCGGTGGTCGTGTCCCCCCAGTTTGAATCGAACAACACATCTGAATGTGCGCTGGATCCACATTTAATCCCAAATCTATGAGTTGAGTTGTCACTTGCTGTTCCACAGTCTCGTTTACTGAAGTTTGGTTCGAATCATCTGCGCTTGTGCCGGCTGCAGTTCTCACCGGGGGAAGCCGCGGCCCGACACGATTTTGATACCTGTAACTATCCCATCATTGATACGAAGATTCTGTTCCAAATCATCCACTTTTTGTTCCAAGGCGACAAAGCGTCGATCTTTTTATTGTGTCTCTTTCTTCAACTGCTGAATTTCCTGCAGAAGTGGCTCGATGCTCTTTTTCATTTCAAGTATTTCGGTGACCATTTCTTTGAGTTTTGCAAGAGAAGATTTTACCTCCTCAATTTCGTCAGCTCTTTTTCCGCCAGGCATATTGCAACAATGTAGTTAAAAATCCCAATGTCAACAAAATTGTTAGAAGTCACGAGCGAGTGCAGGAGCAAGTACAGATGCGTGTATGTCACGAGGTCATTAAATCCAAAATACTTGTGATGGCAAAATCAAAACTGTGGTTTGGTACGTACCGGAACCCAGGCAGAACTTGTGATTCGAATCGCGTCTCAGAATCAGGATGTCACATGACGGTTGCCTTTCGCGTTCTTTTACGCCTCCAAACGTCACATTATTTCAGCAAGTGCTTTTTCTAAAATAAAATAAAAATCCGACCATTGCACTATATTAAAATCAATTCCCGCTACGGGTGTCATGTTTTTGCAGGTCATTCTTTTTCCTCTCTAATACTTTCTGTCAAAACTTGATGCCCTGTCGGGGGGAAAAAAGCCTTTGAAATTTAGTTTTTAATTAAATGTGATGGCACTGGGGGTTTCATCAAAGCATTTAAGTCATGCTGAGGGGCAAAATTAAAAACAAGTATCAGCAACAAAAATCTCATTTGTACTTCTATACTTATTTTGACGGGGTGGGGGTTATTCAGTTTTTGTTTCCCACGATATTATTTCTCTCTCTTATGGCGTCCATTACAATTATAGCCCGATTGCCAGTTGTGTAAATTAGGTGATGACAGACAGCCAATAGTTAGCGGTCTCATTATTATCTTGTTCAATGTTTTGTTTTTCTTACTGACATATCTAGTCTAGTATCTGATATTATTGTGGGAATGCTGAAAAGCTGCAGCATTCCCATATATGTTATTTGGATTCTTATTATACTTATTCCAGGTACTTTTTATTCTCCACACTTTTTCGATGTGCAAAAACTCGCCATTTTTGCTAAACATGCCTGCTGCCTGGCTGCCATCTTTGTGCCAGGAGCGAGCAAGGCGCAACGCGGTTCCAAATATGGTAGACTAGACTTGACCCAGCACGAAAATGTAGATGTGGCTATATTTTGACACCAAGCACTCGGGCCCCAGTCTACAAAAAGGGGCCCTAAGACTTTTGGACACGGGCGACTCAGGACCACAAAACTCAAGTTCTTGGATTTGACGAGAGGTGTGATGACAAATATTGGACTCCATATTCTGAAATGACCTCATGAACGTCAGTAGGAGCTAAATATGTTTTGGATAGGCTCCGACAACACCGAGACATCTTGTTCTAAATGGTGAATGTCCAGTCAAATAACACAAAGACTCCAAACCAATGGCATGCACTTGTGCTACATCAAGACTGGAGCACGTTGCTTCATGGTCTAAAAACCGGCAAACTGATATATAGTTTTATTGTCATTGTGCAGAGTCAAGGTACATAGCTGCAGCAGCTAGCACCTAATCAGAAGTGCAAAAATAAATACTGCAACATAAGCGATGCATCATCTGTTATGTACAATGATAAACAGGGAAGTTACAATATACAAGGCAGGTAATATATAGTATGCATACATGTGGATAAGATATAAACATATTTACACAATTATACAGTGTCAATTAATAGTGTAGGAGGTTATGTGTGTGCAGCATATAATAGCGCAAAAATCAAGTTCATTAAAGTACTTAGTGACTCTATAGTGCAGTTGGGAAGTTGAACCTCATCCCACGAGCGTCTTTCAGTCCAAGAGTTGCTGAGGGATGTGCTGCTTGAGCAGCTGCGAGAGGTGCGGATTTGACTCCAGGTCCAAAATGCTGGACCCAAGTCATTAAGCAGTGTCCGCATGTGTGTGTTGTGATTATCCACGGGTGACATTAATCATTCACTCCCAGCCATTTTCACTGAAGCAACCCCCTTTGCTCCCATCTGTTGTACTGGATTTGGGACTGATTTTGCAAGGCCCATACAATATTGTGTTCCATTGCTATAAAAACATGGAACCTACCAAAGAAAGATTAGTCTCTTCTTTCATCAGCAAAAAAAACAACAAGTATATTTATATCTGTTTCAGTTTTGCAGAAATTAGCATTAGAATATAGCTAAGTTTCATCATTATTCACAAACCCGTTTAAAACAGCTTGTTTTCAACATGGCCCTGGCTGATCTCTTATACTCTGCTGCCACCCGCTGGCCGTTTTTGTAATAACTACCATTGCTTTAAGCCACCTCTTTATGTCAGAAGCTGTATCAAAGCCTTCTGTATGCTCTCGCATAAAAAAAAACATAAATACGTTTTGGGGAGTGAAGGACAAAGTATTAAAAACATATTTATACGTTTTGGGGTTTGAATGCCCGCGGCCCTTGTGCGGACTAAGCGGTTAAGTGGATGGATGGGTTTGAATGAGGGTATTATATAGGGATAGACCGATAATCGGCCTGACCGAGTATCGCCGCCGATATTGGGCATTTTGACGAAATATTGGTATCGGCCTTCTTAAAAAATCTGTTGACCGATAAAAGGTCAATCTAAAACCAATCTTTTAATCTCAGGAACTATTTATTTAAAATTTCAGTTAACTTTATAAGAATACTGCTGACCCTGGGAACCTTCTGAACCTTTTGTTTTTGTTTGACAATAAAACAAATAAATGTGAAAGTTTAAGATTTCAGGTATGTTAAAATTTTGGAAAAAAATTGTTACTGTAGAAACCAATTGAGAGCTATAGAATTTACTTATTTTTAAGTTTCCATTTAACTCTTTAAAACATACTGATAACCTTGAGAGCACCCTGAACATTTTGTTAGAAATGTTCATTGAAGTCTATTGTCTGAGAAAAAATTTCGGAAAAATTGTTCAATAAACATGTTTTAAGACACCACAATAAAGTCAAGATTGACACTTGTATTTAGAAAAAAATTAATAAAATTTACGCCAATATTTTTTGCCCTTTTTTTACGGAAAATGAATATCGGCTCCAAATATCGGTTATCGGCCTCCTTGACTACTAATAATCGACATCTGTATCGGCCCTAAAAAAAACAACAACGTATCTGTCTATCTCTAGTATTATATGCAGCCTTACTGGAGTCGGTCCAGTAAGGCTGCAGAACAAATGTCTTGGAGCACTGACCGAGGGGATTGCCGCAGGATAAAATCCAACAGTGACTGCTGGGGAGTGCGAGATGAAGAGATTAGAGACGTCCATAAACATCCGGGCCAGCTCTCCACAAGCTTTGACCAGATATTGCATTGGAGCCGCTTGCTTTGTGTGCATTCCCATGTGAAACCAATGGCATCGAATAAGAAAATAAAGTGCTGTGGCATGTTATTGTCCATGATTTAAAAAATAAAAAATAAACACATTGTAAACTTTGAGGATTCATGAACAACTGTGAAGTCTGTTGTGCAGGTTCAAGATTCTCCAGAAGTACTTCCTTGGTCTTCACAGGTGGGCTCCAGAATCAGCAGCCGCTGATTCTGATGGGGAGCTCGTCGGTGCCTAACTGTGCGGTTGAGGGCTTATTTTGAAAACCTTCAGCAAGCTTTGGAGGTCTTCCTCCAAATTCAGCGTGGCGGCGGACTGCTCAGTCTGTGTGGTGGAGGACTCTTCGTCAAATCGTTCCAGTATTCCGTGGAGCTCTTCCTCTAAGCTCTGAGGCTCCGACGAATTGACAGTCAAAGGTCGGGGGTGTTGGTCGTGGGCCAGGGGCATGTAATTGACACCACTCAGGAGCTGTGAAAACTCCATCCCGCTTGAAGTGGGAGCAGCCGGAGGCATGAAGTTATGCACAAAAGTGGGAAGGTTGGCTTTAGGCTGCTGCTGCTGCTGCTGCTGCTGCTGTTGTAAACATGCAATGTTGCTCACAGACTGTGAGTCGGCCTGCGTGGGGTATCGTTCAGGCCCCATCATGCCTGTCTGGACTGGAGCCACGCACATCCTTGTGGGCTGTGGAGCTTCAGGATCTTGTTGAACAAGAAAGATATCAATCAGCCCACAACATCACCACTTGGAAAACCTTCTTCACTGTAAACCCGAACGTTCAAAACTAAAGTTTTATTTAAAAAAAAAAAAATCTTAACTTAAAGCAACATTAACTCATTCACTGCCATTGACGCCTATAGACGTCAAAAATTAATTTGAACTATTTCTATTAGTTATATTAGTTAATTAGCTTTTTTATTGTACATTTAGAACAGATATAAAATTTGTGATTAATCGATTAATTACAATAAAAAAATGTAATCGTCTGACGCCTCAAATATTTAATAATCATTTCTTTCTTTTTTTTATTAGGGGCATCAGATTATTATTTTTTTATTGTAATTAATCACATGACTTCACTAGTTAACTCAAGATTAATCACGAATTTTACATATGTTCTAAAAGTACAATACATATTTTTTCTAGGTTTTCATACACTTGTTAACAAATGTGGGAAAAAAAATTAAACTAATAGAAACAGTTAAAATGAATTTTTTTACGTCTATAGCCGTTAATGGCAGTGAATGAGTTAAGAAACTTTCAGTTTACGTTGATTATGGCGGCGCCATATGGACAAAAGCGGTAATGTTATGCCTGAAGAAAGACCATATTTCTCATGAGGACAAGTGCGTTGCGTCATTTTGGAGCTCATGCCAGCGAGTGACAGCAATGTTGATCCTTGACTGTCTTTTTATCCGGGTAGCTTCCCTTTTTTCTTTTTTGTCTCCTCAGACACAACTTTTGAGTTGTTTTGCAGCTTCTGCCAGGAAAGCAGTAATCGTGCGTTGACATTCAAATTGACTTTCGTCTTTGTAACAAATGGGTAAAGGGGGAAGTGACGTAAGCCATAAAGCGGTCAGCAAATTTGTAGTTCTTTTGTGTGGCAGTGTTCCTACCATCCTCCTCAAAGTTGCTTAGTGCCAGTAAAAATGATACGGCAAAGGTACCATTCAACTAGAAGAGTTATAATAATATTTTATTAGGTTGAAATTTTCCGTAGTGCTACTTTAAGTTTTCTAAGTTGGTGTAACTTTGTATATTTTTGTGAGTAATTTTTACCAACAATTTTTTATTAAATTGAACAATACTAGTTGTTTGGGTATGGATAACTTAAAAACATAAATTAGCTGTAACTTTATAACATTTAGTTATTTCGTGATAAAATATAGTTTTGTTTTGTTTTTAAAAAGGTAATATTTACAAATAAAATTGTTTGTAGTGCATACTAAAATGAAAAATATATGTAATTAATTATTTTATGTTTTGTGTATGTTTCATAATTTATTTTACTTGTTAATTTTTAAACCTTATTTTACTCTAGTTGGGTTTCCATCCATTCATCCATTTTTAGTCGAATTTTCAAGAAATGCGAAAACAGAATGAAGACGCTAGAAATTCAAAAAAAGGCCCCAAATTATCAAAAAAAATGTTTACGCTTAAAGGGGGTGGATTTTGAAGCGTATCGAAAAAAGGAAAATTGACGCACGTTTTGACCGGATATTACGTCACACGTAGCCTACGTTTGTAGTCGCAAAGCAATGTCGGACGATAAAGTAATGCATGGGGAGAACGACGAAACAGAAATATTTTGGGAAATCATTAAAGAAGCGAATATTTATAGCAATGCCGAATGCTCACGTTGCAGTCGTTGAGACGATGCACTGCTCATTTCCAGTCAGATCGTGAATACTCCCGAAGGTGCTCCATACTCGTGAGTGCATTTTGATTTTTCCACGACAATATTCTTTGCCGTGGGCCCAAAGAAAGACAACAGTGCCAGTGGCAGCAAAGAAAACATACAGCGTTACAGACTACGACTATACTGGCTCGAGGACCCCCCCTCTTAGCTGTTCAACAACGTGCCTGACGTTAAACAAAGCACGTCAAGGACCGCTTAGTAGTCTAACAATATGCCCAATGTAAAATACACAAACTCAGCACTGAACTAAAGCTAGCATTAGCATAGCATTTATCATCCACTGATGCCATCAAACCA